>NC_064614.1:1024447931-1025079764 GCF_023898315.1 Schistocerca nitens
AGCAACGAAAACTAGTAGCACAATTTCAAGTCTCTTTCTTTAAAACTGACTTCAAGGCACAGAACTTTCATACGGTACCAGTAGTTAACTATAGTATGTGCACCCATGACATCACCCGGAAACATGTACCCGCTACATTATTTTTCTGATTACCAAGAAATTATTAACTTCTTAGCTACAGATACAGTATCAGTAGAAGATAACTAGAGCACCTGATGGAATCATTTAACCTAATTTCAGTAGTACTAGAGCAGTTAGTACTTGAAAAGCCTAATTGACAATATATTCCTGTACAGATACAAAAGCAGCAGTATTATTGTAAGTCAAATTCTTAGTGGTCTGTCAGATCATGATGGTCAGTTGCTTACAGTAAATCATATCAAACAGTGCGATAAACCGAAACAATCCTTTAAAACTGTCAGGCCAGTCAATAATGATAAGTTAGAAATCTTCAACCTTCACTTACAGAAGATCGACTGGACCCCTGTATTTATTGAGAGGAACAGTAATGAAAAATTTAATCTATCTCTAGTGAATTTCTGTCATTGTTTGAAACAGTATTTCCAAAAATAATCTTGAGAAACAGTCCTAAGGCCGCAAAACGGAAACCCTGGATTACTAAAGCGATCAGAGTTTCCTGTAGAACAAAAAGAAATTTATATAAATTTCTTTTTATTCTACAGGAAATCCCTAAGGCTATCTAATGATCCCATCAAAAAGGAGGACTATAGATTGTACTGTAATACTTTTAAAAGAGTAATAAAAAAATCCAAAACTATGTACATAACATATGAAATTGATAATGCAAACAACAAATCAAAAACCATCTGGCAAGTTATGAAAAGGGAGAGCGGTAAAAAAGTAAAGTACTTGACTGTCGTAGAATTTATTCAGGATGGAAATATTGTAAAAAAACTGAGGAAGTTGCTAATATCTTCAATAAACATTTTTAACAGCTCCAGAAAAAATTGGCTGTGAAGGCTCAGTGGATGATGCGATAGCCCTTCTGCGTAAAACTAAGAATGCCAGAGTTTGCCAGATGCAGATAACCCCCATAACAACTAGTGACATCAATAAGACAATCAGAGAGATGAAGTCAAAAAACTCTTGTGGGGTTGATAATATTTCAACTAAGATACTCAAGCATTGCAGTCTTGTGGCACATTTTTAATGAATGGCTATAAACAAGGTATTGTTCCATTTAGATTAAAATATGCCTGTGTGAAAACACTTTTCAAGAAAGGTGAAAAAACTGATGTAACCAACTACCGCCCAACATCCCCGCTAAAAAGTTCTTTAAAGGTCCTTGAGAAAGTGGTGTACAGGAGAATTGTTAATTACCTGAACAGCCATAACATTCTCAGTCAATATCAGTTGATTTAGGGCAAGGGCTATCAATTGATGACGCTATTTTCACTTTCACCAATCAAATTCCCAAATCTCTTAACAGAAAATTGGCACCAACTTGAGTCCTATGTGACCTATCCAAGCCTTTTGACTGTGTCAACCACGAAATTTTGCTAAATAAAGCAGACTACTATGGGTTAAATGGAATAATGGGGTTATGGATTAAATCCTACCTTACAGATAGAAAACAAAGGGTAATAATTACCGACAGTAGTCAAATCCCAGCTTTATCCAAGTGGGATACAGTCAACACTGGAGTGCCTCAAGGCTCGGTACTGGGACACTTACTGTTTCTTATATTTATAAATGACCTCCTACAATGTACCAAGTCGGTCAGAAAGTTCAGCCTATTCGATGACGATACTTTTCTCCTTGTTGACAAAGCACCAGGGAACAACAGGGAAACATATGTGAACAATGCATTTGATGACATTCTGAAATGGTTTAACTGTAATGGACTCTCTATGAATATCAAAAAAACTCATTATGTACAGTTTCACTTGGCACATAAAGAACTGGGGGATATAAATATAGAATGTAATGGACAACAAATAAAGCAATTCGACTCAGCTAAGTTCCAGGGTGTGTACATATACTACAAACTAAATTGGTCCAACCATATACTAGATCTAGAAAAAAGGCTACATTTTGCAACATTTGCCTCACGCATAATTCCATCAACCACATATAAGGAGGCCATAAGAGCTGCTTATTTTGGATATTTCCATGCACTTTTGACTTACGGAATCATCTTTTGGGGCCATTAGCCCTTGGCAAAAAAAAAAAAAATTCATCGCTCAGAAGAGAGATATATGTACAATTAGTGGTGTGCAACCAAGGCACTCATGCAGGAATCTGCTTAGGAGACTAAAGGAATTTACAATATTATCTCAGTACATACACTCCTTTGTATGTTTCATTAATAAAAACCAGTCTCTCTTCAAAACCAATAGTGAATATCATGGTCACAACACTAGGTCAACAGAGGAGTTTCATAGTAACCAGTCAAACTATACCCTTGTACGGAAAGGAGTAAATTATACAGGCATCAGAATTTACAATGCTCTACACAGTTTCATCAAAAGTCTTGCTCCCGAAACACCAAAGTTCAAGAGCAAACTGAAGGAATACCTAATACAAAAGTCATTCTATTCAATTAGTGAATTGTTTAGTGCATAGGAGAAAGTTTCTGTTTACAGTCGAGTTAGTCATGCAATGTAAGCATAAATGTAAACTATTTGTTGCTGTAATGTTATATTGTTGCTCAAATTCTCTGATATTGCTAATCTGAATGTGTACACATAAGTGTTAATTCTGATGTATGTAATATGTTTTTATTTTATCTAGTGTATCATGTTGTTACTTTGAGTCTTCTTATGAATTGACCATAGTGTGTGCTGCTGTATTGTTAACATTGTAAAAATACTGACTCATTCCATATCCTTGCAACTCCATTGCTATCAGGATCAACAGAACTCTCAATAAAAAAAATAAAAAAACAATAAAAAAATAATAGGACACAAACAACAGAGACAACACAAACATCAAGTAAATTTTAAGTCAAACACTTATCACAATCTAGATACATTAATATGGGCGTTCCTCAGGGTAGCGTATTAGAACCAACACTATACGTGACATGATCTATGACTTTCCCAATAATGTTTTAAGAGAAAATAATTCTCCTTGCTGATGACTGCAATACTGAGGACACATGAAAACATCTCCAAAAGAAGCAAATGAAACATTCAAAGAAGTTTACAATAGGCCAATATGCAATAAAGTGAGGTGGAACATAAAAGAAACAAATTCCATGAACACCGGTTTTAAAAGGGAAAACACACTATTAAATTAAGTGTAGATGACACCTTACAAAATTTCTGGGAACGAATATTGATTCTCTACTGAAGTGGTGTGAACATACAGTGATACTTACAGACAGAATAGCATCAACCTGTTGTAGACTTAGAGCCGTGCCATGAGCCTCTAATACACAGTGTGTTTTAGTTACATGCTGTTCATATGTACATTCAGTTCTTACCCATGGAATTCTTTTCTGGGAAACAAGTGCACAAAATATGAACACAGTTTTGAACAATAGGAAAAGGTCATGAAGATAGTAATAAAATGTACCAGTAGAGCTCACTGTAAAGATCCGTTTGAAACAGGGATTTTAGCTGCACCTCTTGAGTATATTTACTAATCACTTGCACACATCAAAAATAACACTGATAATTAGGCCTCCTGCAAAAACAGCTCAGTGCATGATCATGAAACAATGTCTAGAATGCACTTTACCTAGAAGGAATGTACAGAAAACTGAAGACAGCATTTTCTATCATGGAATAAAACTGTACTATAAATTGTCCATGGATGTCAAAAATATTAGCTTTTCCTTCTTTTGTCTTTTCTTTCTATCCTTTTCTTTTCTTTCCTGGAAAACCTTACTCACAAACCTATGCAGTGTATAATACTAACACAGTATCCTCCTTCAGAGTTTAACACCTCAATGTTACAGATGGATGTTGATTCATTCCCTATGTAAACATATGACACATCTTCCAAAAAATGTAAACCGATTTTCGGAAACCGTTTTTCGCTTTCATGTTTACACGTTAAGGTTTGAAGCGGATTTTCTAGCCTAGTCACATATGGCGCCTGGAAAACAGCTATTACAATTTCTGATTTAGTCAGCAAATCGCAGTTTCTCTCCAATTAGATGAGATGTAAACAGCTTCAGTCCAATATTTCTACTTAACCTTCGCTGTACAAAAAGGCGTTTCATCTATGTTAGCCAAAAGTTTTTAAACACAAGACGAAACGTGGCAGCCCAAGTTCGTTTCGAAACCAGCTGCGTTTATATGGGAGCGAAAACTGATCGTAGAATTGGAAAATCAGTAACTATAGTTTGCGCAGCATACGATGGCTGATGCACAGTGACCTGTTTTCTTCCAAAAAGCTGGGCAAGTCCATTGATTTGTTTGGAAGGGGAGGCTGATAAGTGTTTTCCACCTTCCGGTCAGTCTGCGATGACAGAATCGAGGAACGCATTTCGTTTGTGCTTTATTTATAGCTTTATATGTCAAGTTCATAATGCTGTGTCGATCATTTCGTTAATGGCCATAGTTATTATGATATTTACGTGAAAGTAAGACACTTCGCGAAATTCGGAAAAATATCCATTGAAAAACAGAGGTCACTATGATTTTGCATTTGGTGTATATAACATAACGTGTAAGAAATTTAACTAACATATTGAACTTTACTTTAGACTTGGGTAGAGGTATCTATCTGTCACCAACCTTGAGAAAGTTGATCTGCTGTAGCACAGTCATTTGCGATCGCCCAACGCCAGCGACAAAGCCAGAATGAAACACTCACAACAGTAATCATATCTCATAAACGATTTCAGATACCGAAACGAGATTTTGGCAAATGATAACACACAAAGAGGAGAGTATTTTGCCGTATCGTTATTGTCTACCGTGTTATTCCAATAACCACAGACTTTTTCGGCGAAATAGTATAGTTTTTAAGGGCCATCAAGTTGCTAGCGAAACGAGAAATGCTATGGGTTTTGGAACAATACAACTGAAAGTTTTATACGTTTATTTTGTATCGAAAATGTGCTTTTTCAAAAGACACTGGTCTTACTTTTCCTTAGTTCTTCACTTAATAAACCGTTGTTTCAGAATTCTCTCACAATTGTGTCTGCACAACATGTTAGTGAGGTGAGATTGCGTAAACTCCGCTGAGTTTTGGCAAAATAAGCAAATTTTAGCATGGCAACAAGAGAATTGTGTAAGATTTACTTAAAATTTCCCACTCGTGACTCTTCTCTGAGGGTTACAAATGGTTAACATTGTATACGAAAATAAATCGCTGCATTTTTGGCGAAGTTCCTTTAGATATTAACGAAAGCAGAGGTGACAGTAGATCTTTTTGAATGGTCACCATGCAAGAGTGAGCATGGAGATGCCCCACTTAATATTTATAAAAAATGTGAGCAAAGCCTTCAGTTTAGACCAGCACTTCCCTCCAGCGCTTGGCATATCCCCTACAACACTCTGAGTGACCCCCCCCCCACGCCCCACCCCCCCGCCCCCCGCCACCCCCCCCCACCCCCCCCCCACCCCCCCACCACAACCCCCCCCCCGCCCCCACCACTGCCACTGCCGCTCTCTCTGCACGTCTCCAGCTGACTGCACGTCTAGTGGCCATGCCATGTTGTGCTCACTTTAGAAGTGGATTTCTAGAATCGATTTTGAACAGTTTACATGATAATCGAGAAGTGGTATTGGGAAATTGGCTTACAAAATTCGGTTTTTGGAGTCTCACATAAACACGGTGATTTTTTCAGGATAGCAAATGGGTATACAAAATGGTAACGAAAAGTCATCATTATGGTCCTAAGTAAGAAAGATTAAGGTTTAATACCCTATCGGCATTGTGGTCATTAGGGATGGTTTATGCCTTGACTTCAGCTGATAGTGTGTGTGTGTATTGTTCCATTACAAGATAATATGTGTATAGTGTGTGTTTTTTATGTAGTGACCAGGAGTGAGAAATAATATCTTTGTGAAACAGGTTGTACACTACCGATGGACCAAATTCTTTTAAACAGACTGGATTTGTATTCAGAAAGCTGGAGGCTCCAATCTTCATCTGGCCATCCCAATTTAGAGTTTCTGTGGTTTCCCTAAATTACTTCATGCAAATGCCAGGATGGTGGCCATGGACGACTTACTGTCCCATCCTTGTCAAAGTTGACCTACAAGTCTGAAATGCCTATGGAGATGAACAAAACTACTACTACTACTATTACTGCTATTAATGTATCCAATTTACTATTACACTTAGGCACAAAAATGTTAAAAGGTGACAGATAATGAATACACTTACATCTATATCGACATACATTGCAAACCAATGTGTAGTGCATGGCAGTGGATCCCATAATGAGCGTTCCTTTCTCTTCCATTCATGATGGGGCACAGGATCAATGACTTTTTATATTACTATGTGCACATTGCACTTTTTGCATTCACTGCCCTCTGTACTGGGGTGAAATAACTCGAACGTCAGTTTTGTTTGTAGTCAATTTTATTTTACTAACACAGTAAACAATAAAGTGTTACTAAGGAAAAAGTTCTTCTGAAAAGGTAAGTACAATTTCAGTGGTAGTTTCCATTCACCATGTGAGGTATAGCTGGCGCAAGCTGTATTTGCATGATATGACATGTATGGTGTGGGCACTGGGCATATGTCCATGGTGGCTCTGGAATGTCAATCCTGTATTTTATATTGGTAAATAGTTAGTTGCATTTTATTTTATTTCTTCCTTTTGTTGGGTAGGGGAAGGATTTACCTGAAATATGTTTAGGATTGAGGATAACAATGTACTTTTATTCAATAAGTGAGGATAAACACAACATACTCGTTGGCAATTTTTTACACAACAAATACTAAGCTGTGTCTGATCTAGTACCAGTGCTGCATCTAAACTGTTACAATGTCTAGGCTTGGTTTTATTAAATTATTAATGAATACATAATAGTGTAAATATGTATATGTAAGAACGATTTTTTGACAAATCTAATATTTTTATTTGTAAACTTTATCACAATTAACTTACAAAAATGTAATGAATCAGTAGATATTAATGTTCCAAAAGTCTGGGATGACACTTACTCTGAGTTCTTTTTGACAAAGTGGGCAATAAAATAGTGTGCAAACCATAACTTTTCCTTTATCCCAGCAGAGTTTACACAACCTTCATATAGTTTTACCTTTTGAGTCTTTGGAACAGGGCTCTGGAAGGTGAAGTTTGTTCAGAGGTTTTGTAATTGGTGCAGGTTTTGGGCCTCCAACCAATCGATTAGTTACAGACAGGCAAAAGCCCAACAGATTCTTGGGCTTGGCATTTTCTCTGTACTTATTATATGATAGTCTCAAACTGATGAGCATTAGTTGAAAAGTATGTAATCCCAATTTCTTGTACCACCTGATAGTTTTGTGACATGCTGGATAATATCATGGCAATTGATCCTGATGGTCTACCCCTTTCATATACTTATTGTATTCAACAATAAGGTGTGGCTTCCTAGTGACTACCCCTCTCTTGTCTCTTGTTTCCATTAAATCTCCTGTGTACTCCAAAGATATGCACAGGACGTCTCGCTTATGCCGTCATTTTGTAGAGCAGATCACTTCCATCGTATACCCGGAGATTGATTCTCCCCTCTTCAGTTTCCTTTTTCTCACTTCTGCACGGTTACCTTGCCTGTTGGGTTTGAGTGTGCCAGTGCAGTAGGTTTTGTTATGTAACTGACCATATACAGGCTACAAATAGTATTTCGTTTTCCTGCTATTAAACTGTTTATCACTCTTCCCTCCTATTACTTTGTTGTCAGTGCTACCATAAAGTAAAAGTTCTTGTGCTGAACCATTAGGTTCTGCAAGGACATATAATTTGTAATTTTATTTATGTCTCTCATTTTTTATATACTGACAGATCAGTAATCTGTTCCTCCATAGAACCATATATTCATCCACAAAAAATCCTTTCCTGGATACCATACTTGCTTCATCCTGTCATTAAAATATTGTAAAAGTTGTCGAGTTTTAAATATTTTATAACAGGCATTATCACTGATGTTTTCACGAGAGTTTAAATCTCTGAGCAGTAACAAACACCTGTTACATGATACTGCATTCTGAAATAATTTTTCATAACGATAATCAGTTTTTCAATAGTCTCTCATTAAGTTCAGGGGAAGGATGCCCACATGAAAAAAGATTGTCAAAAATACTTTTATCACAGGCATTATCACTGATGTTGTCCGCAGCTCGTGGTCTTGCGGTAGCGTTCTTGCTTCCCGCGCACGGGGTCCCGGGTTCGATTCCCTGCGGGGTCAGGGATTTTCTCTGCCTCGTGATGACTGGGTGTTGTGTGTCTTTCATCATCATTTCATCTTCATTGACTCGCAAGTCGCCGAAGTGGCGTCAACTAAAAAGGACTTGCAATATGGCGGCCGAACTTCCCCACATGGGGCCTCCCGGCCAACAATGCCATACGATCATTTCATTTCATTCACTGATGTTTTCACGAGAGTTTAAATCTCTGAGCAGTAACAAACACCTGTTACATGATACTGCATTCTGAAATAATTTTTCATAACGATAATCGGTTTTTCAATAGTCGCTCATTAAGTTCAGGGGAGGGATGCCCACATGAAAAAAGATTGTCAGAAATACTTTTACTTCTTCAATGTCCCTATCCTTTCATCGCATGATTCTGGGTTGAGGGCACTCAGTAGCTAGGAAAATCATCGCTGCATAACTGTTTATTCCAGTCCCTAGCATTTGGAGAAATGAATCCATAAAAAACAATGGAAAAAATAGATTAGATCAACTGACTCTGGCTCAGTTTTGAGAGGTTGTGTCCAGTGAAGGGTAGCGTCTCCCTCTGGTAGTTGGCTCGACCACTTCAGACAACCAGCTGGCACAGGAATAACCTCTGTAATTTTCCCACATGGCTCAGGTTGAGAAGTCTCTAATGAGTCATGCTCTAGCATCTCTCCTGGTTCTAACATTTCATCTGCCTCTGATTCAGTATGAGAATCAACTGACGAGTCATGCTCCATCTCGTTGTCTGAAGTAGAGAAAATTATTCCATGTATGACATCTATTGTGTTGACACTATCCCCTTTAAATTTTGTAGCTGATTGGTCTGAAAAAATGGAAAACTATAAAATAAAAAATACTTCCATATCAATAAAGTGGAATGTCTTGTTTTTTTAACCCCCCACCCACTGTAATATTGAACAAAAAGTAGCCAAAGATTCATACTTTACCTTCATTTCCGGCAGGCCCGGTAGAATGAGAAGGTCCTGGTAAATCATAGGAAGAAACTTTATCCTCTCATTCAACTGAAAAAAATGTTAATTGAATTGGAGAACAAGGGATGGTAGATAATCTCAGAATATTCCACTGAGCAAAAAAGATAATTTATTGAACAGGTAGACCACAAAATACAAAGGGTGCACATTTTAATTTGTATTTATTATAAATTTACCTTCAACAGGTCCAATCCCTTTTTTGAGACATGTCTAGAAAAATAAAATCAGTGTGTAGTTACACTGGAAATAATTATTTTATAGGTAAATAACGATAAACCGAAAACAAATGCACACATCTGCACAAGTCCCACCACAGAATGGGAGAAAGTAAACCAACAGCTAAATTGCAACCGACATTCACCGCAGAGTGCCTGCGCATGGACTGAGGCAAATTGGACCTGAACACTAAACAAAACATAGACTAGATGGCGCCGATAGTCAGGGAACACTAGGTGTAGCGTTGGCCACCTGTTGTTCCCCGAGCTACCATATCTGATGGACCAGGGGCACCAAACGTGTTGATCTAATCCCGTCCTCATGACCACTGTGGTGTGATATTTCGGTAGCTATCGTACATTCCTAAATACCTCACTTAAAAATAATTTTTGAAACCTTGTGTGTATTGTTTTGTGTAATAATTGACATATATTTTAAGTAAGTGCCAATTCATGTTTATTATTACTTTGAATTTTACTTAAACTCAGCTGTATTAATTCTTTAATTTATTTGCAACCGATTTTGAAGTAACTATGACTTCATCTGTAGGCAGCACAGCACTGTCATAGATGTGATATACCATCGCTAGCATATGGAGTAAATATACCACAGTATCCTCTAATGTGGTAAATGTAAGACTGAAGTCTATTAACTCACATTATGATGATTTTGCTTTCATCTTTCATTTACCATTCACTACAATAATATGACAAAAGTCTTGAGATTCCTCCTAATATAATGTCGGATCTCCTTTCACCTAGCATAGTGCAGTAACTCGACATGGCATGGACTCAACCAATTATTGGGAGTCTCCTGCAGATATATCGAGCCATGCTACCTCTATAGCCACCGATAATTGCGAAAGTGTTGACAGTGCACGGTTTTGTTCATGAACCGATCTCTCAATTACATCCTATGTTGGGCGATCTGGGTGGCAAAATCATTCACTTTAATTGTCCAGAGTGTTATTCAAACCAATCACAAACAATTACTTGTATGGCCCAATGACATGGCGCATTGTCATCCATGAATAACTGCAAATGGTCTCCAGGTAGCTGAATATAACCATTTCCAGTCAATGATTGGTTCAGATGGACCAGAGGACCAAATACATTCCATGAAAACACAGCCCACACCATTATGAAGCCATCACTAGCTTTCACAGTGCCTTGTTGACATTTTAGGTCCATGGCTTCGTGGGGTCTGCGCCACAGTCGAACCTTGCCATAGGCTGTTATCAACTGAAATCGGAATTCACATGATCAGGCCATGGTTTTCCAGTCGTCTAGGGTCCAACCGATATGGTCACAAGCCTAGGAGTTTTGCTTCAGGTGACGTCATGCTGTTAGCAAAGGCACTCATGTCTGTCAGCTGCTGCCACAGTCCATTAATGCCAAATTTCGCCGCAATGTCCTAATGGATACACTTGTCGTATGTCCCACATTGACTTCTGTGGTTACTTCATGCGTTGCTGATTCTCTGTTAAAATTGGCAACTGTATGCAAACAATGTTGCTCCCAGTCGATAAGTGAAGACCTTCAGCCAGTGTGTTGCCTGTGTTGAGTGGTAATGCCTGAAATTTGGTATTCCTGATATTTTCTTATCATTGTGGATCTCGAAATATTGAATTCCCTAGCGATTCCCGAAACGGAATGCCCCATGCTTTTAGCTCCAACCACAACTCTGCATTCAAAGTTTGTTAATTCCATTGTGTGGCATTAAGCATAATGGAAACCTTCTCACATGAATCATGTGAGTACAGATGACAGCTCTGCCAATGCACAGCCCTTGTATATATTGTGTACATGATACAACCACTATCTGTTTATGTGCATATCACCATACTATGACTTTTATCACCTCAGAGTAATTTTGTGTTCACCCACAATGTGCTTAACCAAGTGTGGATTTGTGGGATGGAGGCAGTCATAGTAACCACAGACCCTAAAATTAGTAAAAACATTTTTATTTTTACTCATTTAACAGTTTCATATTTTTCATCTATGTTTTAGACAGTAAAGCTCCACGAAAGTTATGAGTCTTGAAAACAGCAAGGTATTTTAGAAAATTATGCGCTAGTTCAACACAGGATTATTTCCAGCACTTTGCCCATATGGATATGCTTGTGTCCGGACTGCTTGCAGAGAACTTTCCAGCCAGGTAATTATGCTTGTTTAAAGGCTGACCATACCTTCTGCCAAACACAAACAAAAAAATCGGTGGAAATGTATTAAAGGGACATACCCCTTCATTTATATACTCGCATAGCTACAGTCTGCAGACCTGTATCCATAGTGATAGTGCTAAGTGTACTACTGGCAAAGGTTAATGTAAACATAGATTGTATATTGTGTAAATTTTGGTATTGTCTAACTTGTGATAGTTTTTTACTGTTATTGTTCTTAACCCAATAGCACGATTCATGTACTTCCTGAATTTTCATACAAATTTCTTGCATATGCTGTATGTCATTGAACTGCAGTTTCTCGGAAATTACTCGAAAGTGATGCACTTTGCGCTGACATCAACAAATTATTATTATATTAAAACATTTTACATATTATTGTTATTATCATTTTACTATCATAGACATCATCAGGATTCCTTCCATTTGTAAGGTTTGAATGTTACGTTATAATGAATGCAACAACAGATCATGGTAACTGTTTTTATTTTTATTATTATTCCTTTATTATTGTAGGCATCTACGACACATTAAAAGCGTGATGATGCCAAGTTAAAGAGATGGCAACAAACTGTAACACTCCCAAACTCCCTCTCTGAACCAATTCCTGGATCCTCATGTGTATGCATTTGATACTTTAATTTTTAACCTATTCAGGCATGCCAGTGTTGTCATTACCTCCAGCTAAAACTTGGAGAGTTAAGTTTGCAACTTCCACCACAAAGCATGACATACATCAAGCTTTCTCAACCAGTATGTCAAGATCGTTTATTCTGTGATGTAGTCCTATGGAGCATATCGTGGAATAGGCGTTTTGTTTCATACAGTTTTGGGACAGTTTGTTTAAGTTAGCAGCTGCAATGTCAGTTCTTCTTTCTGATACTTTAATCAATGAAAACACCTGCTGCACATGTTCAGCATGAAAGACCTTCTTTCTTCACTTCGAATCAAACATACCACTGTCACAATATTAAGACTACCAGCCATTTTTTTGTAGCGCTATCCATAAGTTACTGGAGAACTTGGAGACAAACAAGAGTGACATTGAGAATTTGAGCAGGTCTTGAACTAATGTTCTGGTAGCATAATTTATAATAATCCGCCTGAGGCAATGGCGCAATAGTACAGAGTGAACATGGCTACAGTACTCGCATGTTGTGTAGTTCACACAAAATAGCATGTCCCAGGCCTAGAAACATATTCTCCTTATCAGTGCTGCAGTGCTGCTTGAATTATGAAGCAATGGGTGCCCTACTTCGCTGTCGCCTGCTGAGATATGTGCTTTGATATTTAGAAGCACCCATCTGGGTCGTTGATGTGCTGATTATCTTATTTGGTACTCTAGTCAGAGGTTATCGACTTGTAGAATCGTTGGCCATACTGGCATAACCTATTACTGTAATCTTTTGCAAACTCACTAGCTGAAGCTTAGAAGTTCTGCTCAGGATTAGGCTTTTGATGATAAACTGCACATCCCATATCGTGAAATGGCTGCTCAGACTGGGATTCCCACCACTACATTTGTCCACTGCCTGTCTGTGCATACAGAGATTAATTATGTTGTGCACATTCTTCTGTGCTATGTTAAGCCCAAATGACCACAGCTGGAGCTGTGAATATTGATACCGAATAGAGATACATTCAGATTTGTATTCAGTTACAAAATAGCCAAATTTTCTAAAACAGACGACTCATTTTATAAAGAAATAGGTTTATGTGAAAGTGGTCTACTTGGGAAGCCGATATATGTCAAACTCATGTTAAGATGTCGTCGTAAACAGGTAAAGTAGTGAAGTTCCATAACAATGATAGTGAAATACATACAATTAGCCACTCCTGCCTAAGTTTGTGATCAGTGCTGCAGTGAATGAGAAAGAATGATAGCATGTGACTGGGTTGAACTGACATGTCTGGTGATTGATAGAAGGGAGTTGTTGCCAGCCTCATACAACTCAAAAGAAAAGTTCTGATCACACAAGTTCATGACCACTGGACTCAGGATGTCTTACAGCTTTCTGATCCAGGAAAACACACACTCCCAGGAAGCCATAACGTCCTTGAGAAACGTATGAATGTGACACTTTCATACCTTTCTGCATCTTCTTCACTGTGGGTATAGCTCATTTTATGATTTGATAGTAGTTTTACTAAAAATTAAGTATTATTCCAAAATGTTACTCAAATGAACTACATTGATGAAAAATATGTATCATAAAAACCTTAAAAAATATATGAAAAATGCTTAAAAATACATGAAGAGAATCGAAATATGCAAGACCAATAATAAAAAACATGGTAGTTACTGTGTGCATTATATCACAAAGTCGAACCTCTGAATATCATTTACGAGGAAGAGCACTGGTTACGCGAAAAATCGGTACATTTAGAACTTTGATATCATATTCTGAATGCTTTCTGGTAGAGGTTAGGAAGTGGGCCTTTCTGGGATTATTTACTAACAATTTGCAAAATGGGGATGCAAACCATGTTTCAGGAATTGTTCGTCTTTGCTATTGTTGTCAGTAACAAGTGGATGCGAGGAGAGTAAGTCGCAGTGAAACAATCGATATGTACAGGACCAACTTCGAGATATATCGCACAAAGAGGGACACGCTCAAAAACTCCATAATATTTTATTTAAAAAACAATATACAATCATGAATTTTTCTGCACAGCACTAACTTTTAATTAATACTATTGGACCAAAGCATCATTTAAAATTTACTTTAGAGGTTTCTACTATTGCAAATATAAATACCAAGTACTGTTTCAAATGTTTGGTAGTAAGATTGTGTCTTCGATCACTCAAAACATTTTTATAAGCAGAAACGGACCGTTCTACATCAACTAAGGTAACTATGCAGTATTTGAATTTGGGTGATATCTTGGCACTTATTGTTTCTGGTAAAAGTTCACCTTCCCCATTAATAAAACTATCAATATGGCGCAAGAGTTGAAAGCCTGTTTTCAAACTTCGAAATGATCATTGTAAAACAACACAGCTTCGACCCACTTGCCCCAACGAGTTACCACTGGTTCAGGAGGTAAAGGCACAGTTAGTCATTTTTCTTTGTAGATCTTGATGCAAACAGGAGCCTTTAGAAACACTTTCACTGTAGATGAAATCAGCTTATTTGCATTCTCAAACGTGGAATGTACTTCTTCAGCAAGGCAATGTACTCCATGAGCAAAGCACTTCACATGAATCAAACTGGGATAAAATACTCGGAGGGCTTTCCCTGCTTTGATAATGTAGGGAGCAGCTTTTGAAATAACACAAACACCGTTTCATCTGCAGCAGATTCTGGAGATATTTATCTAATACCCTCATTCACAAATCTGGCGATCGTAGAATGATTTACTTTTTCAAGTTCTTTGCAGGCCGCTAAATAGGAAGAAGTCTCTTCTTTTAAAGTAATTAAATTTGCAATGTAATGGTGACAAGTGTCTGTAGTTTCGTCAATTCACATAATCCTGTCCTTCAGTTCATTGCGTATTTTTCCAGAACATTTACGTAAAATGTCAGTATGTAATTTTTACGCAATGTTGATTCATCTCCTATGTTTTGATTGCAGCAATATTTGCGCAGGAAGCTTCCGAGGATAGGGCTTGTAAGTTTGTGAAGAGGAATATTACTTGCAATGAATGCTTCACATAAATCCATGTTAAACCGACTTTTTTGGTTGTCTTTGGACAAATCCCTGCTACTGCAACTTGCTGTTGTCAGAAGTTGTTGTCGTGGTCATTTCTTCTGCATTCCTGCAATGTGAAGACGTGTCCTGAGATGCTGGTCTATTTGAAACTCTTTTTTTTGCATGAAACGTTTTTCTCGCAAACTCGACAATATAAAACAATTCCGTCATATGTAAATGTTCCGGGGCGGCATGGTGCACAACATGTTACACAATACAAGGCGTAAACACATTCAACAGTGTACAAGTAAATAGAAAACTAAATTGAAACAATGGACGTGCGACTAAAAGCTTGCATAGCTTAATTTAATTGTTGCTGACGCCTATGGTATGACAGCGGGAGGATTATTCACTAAGGGCGCGGGCGCAGGAGCATTGATTCTGTTTGCCTATTCCTGTTCCTCTTCTGTAATGATTTCTCTAGGCAGTGGCCTCTTGGTTAGCACTAACACGCAGTT
Organism: Schistocerca nitens; assembly: GCF_023898315.1. Lineage (NCBI taxonomy): Eukaryota > Metazoa > Arthropoda > Insecta > Orthoptera > Acrididae > Schistocerca > Schistocerca nitens. The sequence continues at coordinate 1,024,463,791 of NC_064614.1, forward strand.
GTAGGTTGTGGTTAGTCTGTGAGACATCAAGACTAGATCAAGTCGAGATTGCCCATCTAAATTTTTAAAGTATTGTAAACAGACCAAAAATATTCATCATCACTAGTTTTTGGGTAAGATATGCAATAACTCATGAAAAGGAGGCAAATATGCAAATGCATATGCAACATGCAAATGCATATAATCTGGTCTCTACCCATAACAAATTAAATGCATCATTGTAGCAGTTAAACATTTGGGAGTAACACAAAATCTGTATCTTATCATTTATGAGAGGTGGATTTAGTATGCTATATAGTAAAGAATAGATTTCCTTTGCTTCTCATATATTATTGATTAGAAATAAAAGAAAAGACGCTATAAATAAGAGTTGTGAAAATATCTCTTTCCAGGAATTATGTTTTTATTATAATTTTACTTTACATTTTCTTAGTTTGAATGAAACAAACTCATTGCTTGTCTTGTTGAAGTGTAGTTTTTGCAGATGTGTCTATTCTTTCGACAAGATAGCTAAGTTTAGCGGTCTGTTTTCACACATAATCCATTTTAGTACCTTTTATCACCTTTAAAACAGTGCTTACAAGATGGTACCATCACTGGCAATGTCATAACTATCTCTTAATACAAAACTAAAAAATCTTCAAAGTACTCAGATTGGAACTGGCATCAATGCTTTTTATCAGCTGTTTCACCTGGTACTTGAAAGTAGCTATTTCTTTAAGTAGCATTCGAGATCAAACAGTTTCTCAGAAATGACCAAGTGTTTTTCGCTTTTAGTCATCCCTCCAATCACCATCTTAATCTTTCTCACTTTTTAACAGCATGGCTGTTTTGGATGGGTGCAGAATTACAAATGTCTTAGTCTTTGCCTGTGTTATTTCAGTACCTCTTCTTCACATAGTTGTTTAATGTTTTTCACTTAGTCACACAGAAAATTCCATGCTATATCAAGGATAAAACACTTTCCTCGCAGCAATTTGTTAGTGTAGTCTTATGTCAATACATCACATCACATCTCTGAAACGTATATCAGGTAGTAACCAAGTTCTCTGAGTAGGATCATAATACCTGTTGCTTTTTAAGTAGACCATTTGGTCCTGTCAGCCATTTACTGTAACATCTTGGCAACAAATGCTAAGTTATTCTGAGGAACTCCCACAACAAGACTGCTATAAAACAATCTTGTATCACAGTGTCTCCTGAGAATCGTTTAAAGATGCTCCCACCTCAAAGCAGAGCTGCTGATGTAGTTGAAAATTGCAACACTTACCCATAAAAATGATCATTATAGCTCAGATGATGATGATGATGATGTTTGGTTTGTGGGGCGCTCAACTGCACTGGTATCAGTGCCCGATTATAACTCACAGTTTTGTGACTTGTATACCAAAGAGATTTACATTGTGTATTGCGCAAAGTACAAACTAAGCAAGATCTTATTCTGACAGGTATGTGCTTGAATGAATTCATATTTTCCTACCATCTTCTTCTTCTTTTGCATATCCATTAATGGATGCTGATGATCACACAATTCATATTTCATCTTAATTCTATGAAATGCAGTATATAGTAGTTGATCTGCACTTGGTAAACCTGTCCACTGTTTTGTATTATCTGATCAAGATAGTATTCTTCGCTCTTTTCTTCTTTTACCTGCAGTTTCCATTCTCTTATCAACCGCAGAAGTATAGTTTTGTATTTTGTAAGATATGTCCTTCCTTCTTTAAAACATTTTTTATATTTATCGCTGTGTGTGTATACGTCTCACTAATTTATTGTTATCCACAGGATTTTAAGCATTGCACAGTAAATCGACATTTCAAAAGTCTCATGCTGAACAGGAGCGAGTTGTATTGGCAGCAGCTGTGTGAACACATGTCATTAGCAGCAGAAATATACCAACTGGAAGTGTCTTTTGGTTGTAACATGTGAAGTGTCTGTCTCTTCATAATCTTTGTGTATGTTAGAATGTAAATAGCAAAATATTTGTGAGGAGACATAATATTAATTTCACTGCTGCTCAGTTCACTTGCTGAATTTAAGCTGTCGTCTTAGATTCCCACCTAACCACGCAGCTGGAAATCGCTGAATATTCTGGTAGTCTATCTTCTTAAACATAACCTTGGAAAAATATATGTGTTTATATAATACAAATCAAGACAATAGTTACCCTTAGTGAAGAGTAATAGTGCATTATATCTTAGGAAACTTTTTATCACATTGCTTTTGCGTTGCATGTATTCGATAAGAGAATGATCTGACAATTTGGCACTAGGGGCAAAGGCGAACTTTCAGTACATGCAAGGTTATTCCATGAGGGTACGATGGTTTTTGAAAATAGAGAACCATTGTGCAACATGGTTAACAGAATGGGAACATCTGGTCAGGAAAGTGATTTCATTTTGAGGGATAATGTGGTACGTTTTGACTATTACTTGTCTAAGAAACTGGTAACAGTCTGTCATCTGAACTGCCATCAGGATTTTTTACTTAAGATCAACTGTCGTTAGAATGACAAAAGGAATGCTCAACACATAATTTTAAAATCATAAAGTTAATTTCTGAAAGGTATATATGGGAGTCTAGGCAAAATATGACATTGCATGGGGAGGACTAATTAATTATGAGGTTGCTGAGACACATGCTACAAATTGCAGAGATGCAGAATCCAATATGCTTCTCTTAATTTTTTTTTCTGGAAACGTTCTTCTGTGCATGTATTATCTAAATAACATGGCTCATGACTAAATATACAGAGGGATGTATTAATGCTGAAATTTGTCAATGTGTTAATGTTCTAAGATACAGGTGATTTGTTGTAAAATGCCTGTTTGTGTAAGTGTAATTGAGGTGAAAATGCTTATTTAGCCCCCAAGTGCCTAGATGAGTACAGATCAGCATCTCAAAGCTGCACCGAAAATATGTGTGTGAATTCCTAAGGGACCAAACTGCTGAGGTCATCGGTCCCTAGACATACACATTACTTAAACTATCTTATGCTAAGAACAACACAAGCACACCTATGCCCGAGGGAGGACACAAACCTACGGCAGGAGGGGCCGCACAATCCGTGACATGGTGACTCAAACTGAACAGCTGTGACAGCCACACCGTTCAAAAGCGTGAAGGGCTGAAACACGGCACAGATGACACAAGTAAACGACACCCAGCATTCACGAGTGCAGCTATACCGTTACACCGAATTTTGACAATGGTGCATCGTGCACCGCACAGCACGGGACAGAGCAGGCGGACAGTGTGAGCTGGTCAATGTGACACGACACACGTCTCCGACTTCTCCTGCCACAGACCTCGTGCGTCGAGTTAACACGAAGGTATTCGTGCACATCGACCTGCAGCACTGCATGCACGTCATGTTGCGTACCGACGCAGTACAGTAATCTCTCCGGCTGCCCTACTGCGGACCGCACCATGTGATCGACAGAGGAGACAAAACGCTGGTCATCGAGTGCAGCGGGATGTTGTCTACAGTGTCAATCGACCGCACCAAGCCAGCCTTTGTCTTGCCCGCTCTAGCAGCCAGGCATTTCTTCGATCCGGCAGAAGATCTGATTCCAGACAACACCGCTCTGCCAGTGGTCAGAAGGAGCCTGTTTACCGTATTCGCGTCGCCGTCGAGCTCCAGACACCGCGCTCCACACTGCCCGGCTTGTCCGTAACAGATCCCGGACGCGCGTTAGAGTTCCGACGTTACCGCACTCGCGCGTATTCTCTGGACCTTCGTTGTCTCGAGCGTCGAGGTCGGTTCGAGTGCTGCGCTGTGTTCCCGCGACTGAGTCACTCGGCGAACTTGTGGAACTGTGCAACGTATGAACACCTGGATTTGCCACTCTCGATACCACTCTGAACAATGTAAATAGTGAACTTTTTCTGTAGCTCTTGTGACTACTCGGCGTTGTTATTAATACGTCAGTGCCTCCGAGACGTCATACTAAATGACCTGCAGCGCGTGCCTTCGCCGCACATTGCTACGGGCAGTTGTAGCCAGTGCCTGCCGCCACTGTCACTAGCTGATCGCACGAGGACGCGCCCACCGCACGCTCGCCGGTCGGGTGCGTTGACGTGACGGGCCGCCACCCTCCTAACGCAGACCGACCCCCACCAACGTTGCTGCACAGTCATCACCCAGAGGGCGAGCTTTAAAACACACGTGCGCCACAGAACGATCGCCGCATTTTCGCTGCTACGGAGCTCCGCTCTCCTAGGGGGGATCTTTGTGGCGGCCATGCCGTTCAAACGCGCGAAGGGCTGAACTACGGCACAGCCGACACAAGTAAGCGACGCTCGGCATTCACAGGTGCAGCTACACCGTAACGCCGAATTTTGGCAACGGTGCGTCGCTCACCAGACCGCACGGGACAAAGCAGGCAGACCAGTGATGGGCTAAACTGCGATTTTCCAATATCAGTGATTTCTGTGAATGCTACTTTTCAGTATCTGTTATTCTTAACTGTGATTTGTCGCAGTTAAGAGTCGCAGTTAAGGAACCTAGGTCGTGTATCCCTCCGCACTCTACCACAGCTATTTCTGCGATTCTTGCTACTTCCGCGATTTCTGCTACTTCTGCGACTTCTGCTACTTGTGCGATTTCTGCTACTTCTGCGATTTCTGCTACTTCTGCGATTTCTGTGACTCCTGCGATTTCTGCGACTTACCACAATATGAAAAATTTCATCTGTCCACACAGAAGATTGCATCTCATCAAACCTGTCATTAGTAAGTATGTTTTACGTTTGTTCTTCCGTTGGCTTTAATTTTGTATTAAAGAAACAACTGTGAAAATATTAATAGTGTAATTAATATGTAAGTAGCCATACAGTACCGTAATAGTTCGTGTTTAGAAAATGAATTCTTACGTATTGTTATGTTCACAGGTACCTGAACTACATTTCAGTCACTCAGTAAAGTGATAACTCAAAATATCATTGTCAACAGATCTGGAGAAATTGCCACTGCATCTTTTGACCGTTTTCGTCAGATGAGAGGTTAGTTTCTAAGTGTTTCGATGGACTTCATTACTTCAGTAAGATCGTTCTTGCAAATGTGAAATATACCCCATTGAGTGGCTTTCATTACAGCAAATATTAGCAATCTACTCTGTGAATTATATTGCTTGTAATTACTGACAGCAAAAATTGTTTAATAATCCTTGTGATTTTGCAGACACAGTTCTGACTCTGATTACTGGTTGCTGTACGTATCTATCCACATCAAGGCTGTTGAGAGAGACTCGTGAAGACTCAAGACAGCTCTTAGAGGATTTGCAGTTTAAAAGTGACATAATTGTGAAATAAGTGTGCAGATGAGTGATTAAACTGTGTTTTATTGATGTTGTTGTGCGATTTTAAAGGAATAATAAATGTTAAATGCAGTGAGTGAATAATGAAAATCCCATTTTCCACATGTTCAGCTGTCCTATACCCGTAATTTTCCGCCACTTATTTATTGGTAAACACTTGTTGGAGAGTGACATGCCGCCCCCCACCCCTTCTCCACAATATTGGTGTGACACTGACCTGCTATCCTGAAGTCTACAATATGCATTTTGAGGCTGTTGATATGAAAGTGGGAAGTACAGATCTTCCAGTTAAATCAGGAATAGCTTAAGTGCAGTACTTGAAGGTCACCCAGGTAAAGCTTACTTATGTAGGTGGTAGTACTGCTGGCAAAAAGTTCTTGTGTGTGAAGTGAAGTTGCCATGTAGAACACCAGGTGTAAAATTTTTCTCCAGCATCTTGAACTGTGTCGGAACAAAAGTGAGGCATTCATATGACTCAATAATACTGTTTTCATTTTACTACACTTATACAGATGTTTGAGTTCTGCTGTGTTAACATTGCAAAGTCCTGTAGGCATGTGGAGTATTAACCAAAACTGTCATATTAGAAACAGAATCAAACACATTTGTTACGTTACTTGATATTTTCAGGAGAAAAAGACAATGTTACTTCTTATTAATATGTTGTTGTTGTTGTGGTCTTCAGTCCTGAGACTGGTTTGATGCAGCTCTCCATGGTACTCTATCCTGTGCAAGCTTCTTCATCTCCCAGTACCTACTGCAACCTACATCCTTCTGAATCTGCTTAGTGTATTCATCTCTTGGTCTCCCTCTACGATTTTTATCCTCCACGCTGCCCTCCAATGCTAAATTTGTGATCCCTTGATGTCTCAAAACATGTCCTACCAACCGACCCCTTCTTCTAGTCAAGTTGTGCCACAAACGTCTCTTCTCCCCAATCCTATTCAATACATCCTCATTAGTTACGTGATCTACCCACCTTATCTTCAGCATTCTTCTGTAGCACCACATTTCGAAAGCTTCTATTCTCTTCTTGTCCAAACTGGTTATCGTCCATGTTTCACTTCCATACATGGCTACACTCCATACAAATACTTTCAGAAACGACTTCCTGACACTTAAATCTATACTCGATGTTAACAAATTTCTCTTCTTCAGAAACGATTTCCTTGCCATTGCCAGTCTACATTTTATATCCTCTCTACTTCGACCATCATCAGTTATTTTACTCCCTAAATAGCAAAACTCCTTTACTACTTTAAGTGTCTCATTTCCTAATCTAATCCCCTCAGCATCACCCGATTTAATTTGACTACATTCCATTATCCTCGTTTTGCTTTTGTTGATGTTCATCTTATATCCTCCTTTCAAGACACTGTCCATTCCGTTCAACTGCTCTTCCAAGTCCTTTGCTCTCTCTGACAGAATTACAATGTCATCGGCGAACCTCAAAGTTTTTATTTCTTCTCCATGAATTTTAATACCTACTCCGAATTTTTCTTTTATTTCCTTTACTGCTTGCTCAATATACAGATTGAATAACATCGGGGAGAAGCTACAACCCTGTCTCACTCCTTTCCCAACCACTGCTTCCCTTTCATGCCCCTCGACTCTTATAACTGCCATCTGGTTTCTGTACAAATTGTAAATAGCCGTTCGCTCCCTGTATTTTACCCCTGCCACCTTCAGAATTTGAAAGAGAGTATTCCAGTGAACGTTGTCAAAAGCTTTCTCTAAGTCTACAAATGCTAGAAACGTAGGTTTGCCTTTTCTTAATCTTTCTTCTGAGATAAGTCGTACCCCTAGTGAGACAAGCCTCTACATCCTTACATTTGTCCTCTAGCCATCCCTGCTTAGCCATTTTGCACTTTCTGTCGATCTCATTTTTGAGACGTTTGTATTCCCTTTTGCCTGCTTCATTTACTGCATTTTTATATTTTATCCTTTCATCAATTAAATTCAATATTTCTTCTGTTACACAAGGATTTCTATTAGCCCTCGTCTTTTTACCTACTTGATCCTCTGCTGCCTTCACTACTTCATCCCTCAGAGCTACCCATTCTTCTTCTACTGTATTTCTTTCCCCCATTCCTGTCAATTGTTCCTTTATGCTCTCCCTGAAACTCTGTAAACCTCTGGTTCTTTCAGTTTATCCAGGTCCCATCTCCTTAAATTCCCACCTTTTTGCAGTTTCTTCAGTTTCAATCTGCAGTTCATAACCAATAGATTGTGGTCAGAATCCACATCTGCTCCTGGAAATGTCTTACAATTTAAAACCTGGTCCCTAAATCTCTGTCTTACCATTATATAATCTATCTGATACCTATTAGTATCTCCAGGATTCTTCCAGGTATACAACCTTCTTTTATGATTCTTGAACCAAGTGTTAGCTATGATTAAGTTATGCTCTGTGCAAAATTCTACAAGGCGGCTTCCTCTTTCATTTCTTCCCCCCAATCCATATTCACCTACTATGTTTCCTTCTCTCCCTTTTCCTACTGACGAATTCCAGTCACCCATGACTATTAAATTTTCGTCTCCCTTCACTACCTGAATAATTTCTTTTATCTCGTCATACATTTCATCAATTTCTTCATCATCTGCAGAGCTAGTTGGCATATAAACTTGTACTACTGTAGTAGGCATGGGCTTTGTGTCTATCTTGGCCACAATAATGCGTTCACTATGCTGTTTGTAGTAGCTAACCCGCACTCCTATTTTTTTATTCATTATTAAACCTACTCCTGCATTACCCCTATTTGATTTTGCATTTATAACCCTGTAATCACCTGACCAAATGTCTTGTTCCTCCTGCCACCGAACTTCACTAATTCCCACTATATCTAAATTTAACCTATCCATTTCCCTTTTTAAATTTTCTAACCTACCTGCCCGATTAAGGGATCTGACATTCCACACTCCGATCCGTAGAATGCCAGTTTTCTTTCTCCTGATAACGACATACTCTTGAGTAGTCCCCGCCCGGAGATCTGAATGGGGGACTATTTTACCTCCGGAATATTTTACCCAAGAGGACGCCATCATCATTTAATCATACAGTAAAGCTGCATGTCCTCGGGAAAAATTACGGCTGTAGTTTCCCCTTGCTTTCAGCCGTTCGCAGTACCAGCACAGCAAGGCCGTTTTGGTTAATGTTACAAGGCCAGATCAGTCAATCATCCAGACTGTTGCCCCTGCAACTACTGAAAAGGCTGCTGCCCCTCTTCAGGAACCACATGTTTGTCTGGCCTCTCAACAGATACCCCTCCGTTGTGGTTGCACCTACGGTACAGCCATCTGTATCGCTGAGGCACGCAAGCCTCCCCACCAATGGCAAAGTCCATAATTCATGGGGGAAGCTTATTAATATAATACAGTCAAAGTCACAGCTGTGTTTGACCAACCATAACTGATGCTGAATGTGCATGTCGTCACATAATATGAAGGGCTTATTTCAATAGTGGTACAAGTCCATTACCTCCACATTTCTGTCTATAATGCTTCTGAAATTAATGATCCAAACAAACATAAAGGTTCATCTCTAGCAAGAAGCCATATGCTTGAATATTTCTGGTATCTCAACTGCAGATTTTTCAGCGCTCATTGAACTTTACGACTCTGTATCTCAAAATGAACAAAAATGGACTTGTACCACTGTTGAAATAAGCCTTTCATAAGCACACACAGCACATCGATCTCGTGAGGCACAAGGCTCTCATAACGAAGTACGTACGTCGGTCAACCGATGGCACTAGGAAAAGAATGTTAACTGCGCTTTTTAGTTGCTACTTGCGACTTCTTGTTGCGATTTGTCACAGAAATCGCAGTTTAACTCGGTAGCGAATAGCGTAGTATAAACGTTGCTCAACAGATGGCACTGCTAACTGCGCATTTTAGTTGCTACTTGCGACTCTTACAAGGGAACCTCCCCATCGCACCACCCTCAGATTTAGTTATAAGTTGGTACAGTGGATAGGCCTTGCAAAATTGAACACAGATCAATCGAGAAAACAGGAAGAAGTTGTGTGGATCTACGAAAAAAATTAGTAAAATATACAAACTGAGTAGTCCATGCGCAACATATGCATCAAGGAGACTGTGAACACAGGAGTGCCGTGGTCCTGTGGTTAGCGTGAGTAGCAGTGTAACGAGAGGTCCTTGGTTCAAGTCTTCCCTCGATTGAAAATTTTGCATTCTTTATTTTCGCAAAGTTATGATCTGTCCGTTCGTTCATTGACGTCTCTGTTCACTGTAATAAGTTTAGTGTCTGTGTTTTGCGACCGCACCGCATAACTGTGCAATTAGTAGACGAAAGGACGTGCCTCTCCAATGGGAACCGAAAACATTTGATCGCAAGGTCATAGGTCAACCGATTCCTCCACAGGAAAACACATCTGATATATTCTATACGACACTGGTGACGGCATGTGCGTCACATGACAGGAATATGTTGTCGACCCACCTTACTAGTACACTTAGCGAATGGGTAAAAAGATTCTTCTACCTTGCCCGATTTAGGTTTTCTTGTGGATGTGATAATCACTCCCAAAAAAGTGATGAAAACATAAGAGTTTGTCACATAAACTGAAAATAAAAAATTAAACTTTTCACACGAGGGAAGACTGTTGGACCTCTCGTTCCATAACTGCTCTCGCTAACCACGGGACCACAGAGCTCCTTGACTCTCATTATCCTTGATGTTGCCTATCTTCGCATGGACTACTCAGTTTGTATATTTTACTAATTTTTTTCATAGTTCCACACAACTTCTTCCTGTTTTCTCGATTGATCTGTTTTCAGTTTTTCAAGGTCTATCCACTGTGCCAACCTATAACGAAATCTGAGGGGGGTGCGATGGGGAGGTTCCCTTGTTAGTTGCGACTTGTCACGGAAATCGCAGTTGGAGTCGATAGCGTGTGGCAGAGATGAGCGTACTACGAACTTTGGCCAACAGATGACACCGCTATCTGCGCTTTTAGTTGATACTTGCGACTTCTAGCCGCGACTTGTCACTGAAATCGCAGAAAGCAGTACGGCATTCGGCCAACAGATGGCTCATGGCGTTGAATGCGAAATGCTACTTGCGACTGCCAGCTGTGACTGAAATCTCAGTTAGATTTTGTAAAGTTGTTATTGTGATATCTGTGACTTCCCAATCACTGTGATTTCTAACAGATACGCGATTTCCTGCCCACCACTAAGGCAGACAGTGCGAGCTGGTCAACATGACGCAACACACGTCTGCGACTTCTCCAGCTGCGGACCACATACATCGAGTTAACGCGACTCCACCGCAAACACGTACGCGTGGTCGTAAACGCAGTCGCCCGTTTCGCGGTGTGCACCCTTCCGTTGGCAGTGCTTTCGCTCCTTCGCAGACATCACAGCACCTCTGGTCGCACCAGGAGCTGAACATTCGGCGACGTGGCTTTTGTCTCGCTCAGTCCATGTGGTCGCACCACAGCTCATCACTGCAGTGTATACCCTCCGGGATCTGCGATAGACCCATATCGCTAGTGCAACGCGCATGTACGGACGATCCTTAGTGATGAATGGTATTTGTTACTTATTGTAAAACTGGTGAAGAATAAATGCGTCACATCCAAAAACTCCCTAGTTGTTTCCATCACCAAGCCTCTCCCTTGAACACAGTGCATGGACACGGCAATAAAGCCGGTTCACTGCACGTAATGACTGTAAGCGGTGATACCACATGTCCCCGCTTCACGGCCACTGCATGTGGCAAACCAAAGACGGCACCACGCCAATGGACGTATTCGAAGTAGGTGAAGCAGCTGGGAATCGAGTGCCGAACTGACTGAGAATGAGCAAAATATTCCTTCAAGAACGTTCCACAATGCTATAGATTTATCCAGAAGGTTAAAGAATATTATAAAAATTATAAAATCTCCCAGAAGGTTTGAGAATGTTCTAGAATTTGCCAGAACGTTCGAGGATTTTGCAGGATGTTTAAGAGGTTTCACAAACGTCTCATTATCCTGATATGGAGCGGATATGTTCCTGTTCAGATAGGTATACACAGATTGAGGAATTTATAACTCTTTTTGAAAATATCTGGAAAACTACAAATCAGATTTTAAAAAGTTTGTAATAAAAGTTGTTCATCTCAAAGGGGGAGAGCCAATGACATCAAACTCGACACCCCTTACTTCACCCCCAGGTGATGGGAGGGGCTCGATTTTGAAATTTTGAATAGGAACCTCCACTTTTGATCGATAATGCGGATTCTTCTGAAAAAATATGTAACTTCTGTATTTAACATTTGTTTCATTGCGTGATAGATGGCGCCTAATCGTCAAATATCAATATAGTTTAAAAACGATTGAAAAGAGATAATATCTCAAGAAATACTTATTATGTTACGATCACAGGAGGCTAGAAAGGCAGTTATTCTAAAATCTTCAATGCAAAACCTGTTTTCTATAGCAAAAACTTTAATTCTCCACAACATAGCACATTATTTTGCCCGTATTATTGGTGTAACTTCTTTCATGGTTACTGAGTAACGTTAAAAGTAGTTTTTAATTGATTGATAAACAAAACAATGAACTGTTCAAACTGCTTTATCTTTAGCAACATCTGTGAAAGAAATCACACCAATAATATGAACCAAGTAAGGTACTGCTTTCTGGAGTATCACATTTATTTGCCATATAAAAGCGGTTTCTCTTCAAATATTTTAGAATAACTGTCTTTCTAACCTTCTGGGATCCTAGTCTGATGTGTATTGCTTGATATATTGCCATTTTAAAATGGTTTTAACACATTTTAATTATTTTCAGCGCCACCTATCACACAAAGAAAGTATGTAAAGTACACAGAATGGTACTGACCACGCAGCAGTGACGGGGCACCCACAGCACTGACAGGCCGAATGGCACACATCCTGGTCGCCACCTTCTTTTGGCGTACGTACTTAGAAGCAATGTGTCAGCAGAACAACTGAGGGCCAAACTTGCAAAAATATCCATTATTTTTAGTCAAAGACATCACAGTTTGGCAGCACCTACTACAGCGGGAGATCCACGCCAGGTGATGGAGCGACATGGTTTTGCAAGCTGCCAATAAGAGTCTTGAGCTCCGCCACCTAGCCATCTAGTGGTTCGAAGTCCACTCCTGTGGGCTTAGCGTCTTCCAGCTGGTGGGCCACCTCAAGCTCACTTCAGTTACAGCTGGACTTCTGCCTCGGAGGGCAGCTATTCATGACCAGTGTGGTGCCCCCTCCCATCCGGCTGTACAGGTGCAGGAAAACTGATGTTGTACCCCTGCACTCGCAAGAACAGACACCACTGCTAAAATTGGAAGTATCATCTTAAGTATCCATTTTTAATAAACAATATTGCTTATGGATAATATTTTGTACACTTTGTGTTTTTTGAGATATATCTAATAGAAAGGAGCATTCGATCTGTAAGGCAGTAAGAAGACCCTTATGATGAACAAATAGCAGCAGTATCCATTCCACTCCGTCGTTGGCTGACTGATACAGCAACAGAGTTTCAAGGTTATATTATAAATCCGTGGCTGTTTTTGTTTTAATATAAATAACAAAAGGGCTGTAAACTCATTTCCAGAAGCTAATTATGTAAAATATGTAGAACCTATCATATGTAGCTATTGCATGAACCATTCAAAGATGAGTCTAAAATTGTGCAAGATATAAAATGTTGCTGTGTGAAGTATTAACTGTGCAACAGTCTGTTTTGACAGAAAACTTGCCACTTATGGGTGATAACACTAGGAGTAGCCATTAAATGGTTTATTCTACTATTACATTACCTAACCTTTGGGTGAAGAGTCATCAAACCAAAGAATGAGGCTGTTATTTATGGCTAGCTACTTCCCTTATTTGAGTGTCATTCCTGCCAAGAGCCTTTTGGTAGCCACCATAATTCCTCTCCACGGAGCAAAGATGCGAGCATGTCTTCGTTGTTAGTGAAGAAAATAACACTAATTTGAGAATTTACTAACTTACACAACCATATATTTCTCCACAACTAGCTTCCGAGACATCATCCACGGCAACAGCACTATTACAGTCATTACTAACTTAAATTCTTTAAACTAAATGCAGCAGTTCGCATGGCTTCACCTCTCGTAACGCTTGATGTGAAGAAAAAGAGTTATTCTTCTGAAGAAAACGCTAATATTAAATGACTATCAAATTTTGAGCAAGAATAGTGAAAAACAAGCTGCAATAGCACGCAGAAGTGCATAAGAGCCGAGGATAACATCCTTGTAGACCTGCACAGTCAGAGTTCCACGTAGGACATGAAAGTCTTGAGTCCATCTAAAGGTACACTGTTCCAAACGTAGATATAGCTTATACTAGAAGAAAGCTAGATTATAAAGACTTCCAGCTTCTTTCCGAATCAAAACACGTCCGCTATCAATCAGGAAGATAAACTGGAATTCATCTAGCACTTCTCTCCAAACTGAGTGGCTCACATAAATATCTGCTTGAGAAAACAGTATTTAGAATGTATTCAACAGCACTACTGTCTCGGTGACCACAGAAATGGTAATTCACAGATATGATGAAGTCTTGGCCCAATTATTGCAGTATATTCTCAGGTTTATGAGTTACAACCGATGTCTGAAACTTTGTCAGCAGGCTTCCTCGAGATAATGTGCGTCTATATTCATGTGTTTGCCAGTTCAGTTTCTTTAGCATCTCCATGATATTTTCCTATGAACCAAACAAACCTCTGACTATTCGTGCTGCCTTCTCAGTATATGATCAATATATATTCATGTGTTTGCCAGTTCAGTTTCTTTAGCATCTCCATGATATTTTCCTATGAGCCAAACAAACCTCTGATTATTCGTGCAGCCTTCACAGTATATGATCAATATTCCCTATTAGTCCTATTCTGTATGGGCCCAACACACATGAGCAATATTGTAGGATGGACAGCACGAGTGTTTTGTAAGCAATCAACTTGTAGACTGCCTGTATGTCTGTGGTAATCTATCAATAAATCGAAGTCCGTCCTTTGCTTCACTTACAACAGAGCCTATGTGCTCGCTCCATTCCGTAACCCTACAAACTGTTGCGTCCAGATATTTACGTGAATAGATCGATTTCCACTGTGACTCGTTGATGTTGTTGTCACAAAACACCATTTTCGCTTTGTGAAGCGCACAATTTTACGATTCTGAACATTCAAAGCAAGTTACCAAGCTTTGCATCATTTTCAAATATTATTAAGATCCTAGAGAACATTCGAGTAGCCTCTTTTCTACAGATTTCATTATAGATAAATGCATATCTGCGAATAGTCAGGTTGCTATTAATACTGTCCGCAGCGTCGCTAATGTACAACGTGAACAGCAAGGGTCCTAACACACTTCACTGGGGCACATCCGAAGTTATTTCCACACCAGTCTGTGACTCTCCTTCCAAGGTAGCGTGCTGCGTCCTCACTATCAAGAAATCGTCAGTCCAGTCACAAATTTCGCTTGACAATCCGTATGATCGTACTTTCGATAATAGGCCAGAATTCAATAAATACGGCATCTATCTCACTGCTTTCATCCGTGGCTTTCAGAATGTCATATGAGAAAAGAGCCAGTTGGGTTTCGTGATCGATGTTTTCGGAACCAATGCACGTTGGCACGAAGAAGGTCATTCTGTTCGAACGCAGAATATGTTCTAAGATTTCCTGTTCGAATGATCTATGGTATATAATGTTTAAAAGACGGGATAACTCAGCAGCAGATTCAGTATATAATCTGAAAGGGATTCCATCGAGTCATGGAGCTTTGTTCACTTTTAGCGATTTCAGCTTTTCCCAATGTGGTGTCACCGCCAGACACCACACTTGCTAGGTGGTAGCCTTTAAATCGGCCGCGGTCCGTTAGTATACGTCGGACCCGCGTGTCGCCACTATCAGTGATTGCAGACCGAGCGCCGCCACACGGCAGGTCTAGTCTAGAGACCCCCTAGCACTCGCCCCAGTTGTACAGCCGACTTTGCTAGCGATGGTTCACTGTCTACATACGCTCTCATTTGCCGAGACGACAGTTTAGCATAGCCTTCAGCTACGTCATTTGCTACGACCTAGCAAGGCGCCATATTCAGTTACTACTTCAAGAATGTATTCTGAACAGATAATATTGTGACTCATGTACTGTCAAGAGCGACGTTCATCATTAATGGATAAAAGTTAAGTATCAAACTAATTATGTCCGTTTTCTGAAGTCTCATTCTTTGTCATGTTCCAGACCTCACGTCAGTATAGTTCTTCCCTCCTCATGCCAGCCTGCATGAGCTAAAACGCGTGCATTTCGGCCTCCATTCGTAACACGGTGTTGGCTCTTCAGCCAACACAACACCCAACATCACTGACATTAATTGGTCCGTGCAAGACAGTACACGGTACCAACATGTCCCAAAAAGCTGTACGTGAAAATTCAGGTGATCATATCTCGGGTTCTATTGATCACAGAGATAAAGGGAGAAGTGTTTTGAATAGTCCTTTGTCTAGCGAGCATTTCATAACTGTTGGGAGAACGGGGCTACTGTTGTTATCCTACAGTACAAGGTCAAAATTTCAACATTACACACTTCCTCCAGCCCAGGCTAATTGAGGAAATCGACTGGTTCCTTTGCATAAGGTGTGGAGCAGGGTGAGCTTTGGGTGGCTTATAAAAGCACCATTTGTTCATTGGAAGTTCGGGAAGTCCCGAAAAATTGTGATTTCTGAGAGCACGAAAAGTGCTAGTTGTGGGAATGGCCACTTACGTAATTTCTATTCATGGCAGATCGTCGAATTTTTTACCATATTTTCTTAAGATGATATTCTCGGGAAATAGTAAAACTCTTTTCGATGTCATATTTGTTACAGAGTTCCAGAGGCTATACACATAATATCTGGTCTGACGTGTAAACGTAGTTTTAGATGACGCTGTGAACACCAATAAAACTTTATTACGCACTCTTTCTTTATAAAGGGCACTTCACGTCTATGAAAACATGCCCAAGGTGATACTGCAGTGACAAAAATGGGCTGAAAGGGGTCTTAACATGCCTGAAAAGAACTTTAAAATGAATGTCAAAAATTATGTAAAACGGAAAGACTGCAAATTCAGTAAAATAGTACAAATAATACTTTTTCTCTAGTGAGACACGAATCTTAAGCGAGGCGTTTTCGATGGACTGCAATCGATAAGCAAAGTATCCAGAAAAATGTAAAGGAAACGATTGTGTGTTAACCTTATATTATGCGTACTTTCGTGTTGTTTATATATATCAAAAATATGCAGACATGTCGAAGTATCTAAATTAACTGTCCAAACTGACCTGTAGAATTCGTTTTATATAAATGGCACACAGTGTTGTAACATGGAAAAGAAGAGAACCAGTGGAAAAATACTTCTGTAGGAGCATAAAAAATCGAATATTTTCGTCTTTGAGAAACTCTGATAGAAAATTCGGATACCGGTTTTTCAGTGCTCATTCCGCCTTCCTCAACAAAACATTTTGGCATACGATCATTTTTGTGCTTTTTGTACTGAAAGAGAGTAGCGGAGAGACAGTGACGCTGTAAGAGACAGGACACAGCGACAGTGGGAGAGAAAGAGAAGATACAGCGATGGTGGGAGAGAGAATGTTGCAGTGAAAGAGAAAGAGAGATGGATGATGACAGTAGAAGTGGGAACCAAAGAGAGAGGAGTGAGAGGTAGTGCTAGTAAAAGAGAGAGAGATGGCTGGGGGTAGGAGTGGGACCAAAACGGAGATGAGACAGTGAAAACAAAAATACAGACGACATGAGCTTGGAAGGAGTCTGGACATTCCCTGCCCTCTGAGCCAAATACATTTCGTTCAGCATCTCCGTATATACACCCTTGTGTTTTATATTATATCTGTTTGCAGCAGTCTCCGTTTTTACACAGTGATTGTATACCACGGCGGGTCTCTTCCATCGTGAACTATTCTACCAGGTAAACATCTCTCAAGTGTATGGTGAACTATTCTTCTAACCCTGAGCCACGGTTCTTCTGTATGCTGCTCCGGAGCTAAGTGTTTGGAGTTTCTTAATGGAACGACAATTCTGCCTCTTTGCTGAACATACAAATCCTTCCACTTGTTTCAGTTGCACTTTGTACTTTGGTAATCATTGTTGATACAAAAGCCTCATGAACAGTGTTGTCTGTCTGAAAGTGGGCATCCTCAAATAGGTCAGGTCTATTTGTTGCTCTTAGATCCAGTAAATTTACGTCTTAAATGGGAATCTAGGTAGTTCTCTGAGAAGGCATTTAATAACGTTTCGCAAGACACCTTGTCACGCCACTACTTATAAATCTGTAATTTTCCCAGTTGATTGTTATATGATTAAAGTCTTCTGCGATGATGGAAATGTGACTGGGAAACTGAAGTACTAGCGACCTTATTTTTCTCTAGTGTAATTTGCTATATCTCCAGGACAGTCGGGTGGTTGATAGGACAGGATTATAGGTTTTAGCCACCCTTAATTCTTGCACAGACAATTTCGCGTGCAATTTCAATTCCTACACACTACGGATGTAGATTATGTTGGAAGTTCGAAATAAAGTTGGTGGAACTGTTTTTTTCATAAACACGCGATGGTTTTTTAATTCGTTCTACTGTTGCGTAATATTCAACAGTCTCGTTCAGTTGATGAAAGCTTTTTAGTGCGATGTGTAGTGTTTAGAGCTCAGTTTGTTTTTAGATTATGATGTTTTCAACTGAGGAACGTATTTTTCTTGTTGAATGTATGTTTTTACAAGGGGATAAATATTCACATTTAATGCAGGAGACATCTGCTGAAAAATTCCTGGAAACAGCTGTACCTCACCATAATACGAGTCGTCGACTTACCGGGAAATTTCGAGAGGTAGGCTAAGTGTTAGATGCTGAACGAACTGGAGACAGCTTAAACTAATAGAACAGGTTGTTGGGTGTTTCTGGCTCTTTGCATCACAGCCCACCAAAATCACTGTCCAAGTTGGCATAAGAAAAATATATCGGGCTTGCAACTGCGCATAAAGCGGTTAGGCAAACGCTGAAATTGTACCCATATAAAGTGACAGCAATGCATGGACTGAAAGATGCGGATCACGAAAAGCGAACCTGTTAGTGCAAGTAGTTTATATCTATTATAGATATTCTTGACGTCACCTTCTATAGGCTAACAGATGAGATCTGGCTCCACTTCACTGGTTATGTTAACATACAAAACAGACGATTATGGTCAACTGATGATCCTTATACTGTGCTTGAAACGCCATATCGGAAAATTGGAGTGTGGGTAGCAACATCCAGTTGTCGCATTACTGGATCTTTATTTTTGTAAGAAACCATGAACAATGAATGTTATTGTTTAATGGTCCACGATCTCATTCGTCAGCCAAAGGAAGACGAAATCAACTACTCATGGTTTCAACAACATGGCGCTACGCGTCTTCTGGAAAAGCTTTCGAGGAATGTCATCTGAAATTGTCTACGGCCCAGTCCCTCACTCGTCCTTACTCCATCAAACTTTATAGTCTATCCAAACAGCATACACATACTTTGAGAATTAAAAATTTGTGCAAGGATCGTTCAGAACATATTTATTGTTAAGAGTCAGAATTTGCTGACAATATACATCAATATGTCTTGTCCCTGTCCTATTTTTCTTCGTAGTCTCCATCACATTCTATGGCCGTACGCCAACGTTGTGGAAGAGCATGTATTCCTGCTGGTGAAAGCTCTTGTCGTGTAGGCATAGCCATGTTTTCACTGCAAGATGACGCTCTCATCATCCTCAAAATGTGTTCATCGTAGACAATCTTTAAGTGGTCCAAAGAGATCGAAGTCCATGGGTGCCAGGTCCGGAATGTAGGTTGGATGAGGCAATGACGTTCCGAGTGTGGCTGATCATGGAGCTCTGTTTTTGCATTTCTTGAGGCTGTAACTTTCTTTACCCATTTCCCAACTGTATCCTATAAACTACAGCATCGCCATACACTGCACACAAAACTTCACCACTGTTTCTTTTTCTGTACACAAGAATTCAATAACAGCACGCTGCTTGTAATGTGAGTCGTATGTAGACGCCATTTTGACGGTTCGGAACTTCACTGGCGCATAGAACGAACATCAAATGTGAAGCACTAGCAACGACGTTTGTCTATGTATATTAATCGCTTTTTAAAAAATTATGGGGCTCTAGTTATTGAACGACCCTCGTGTAACTGCGTATGGTACGTGAGAAGCATATCACAATAAGGGTGCCCAAACGATAGTTTATAGGGGTGAGGGGTGGGAAGCCAAAATCTGGGGGCATGGAGTATATTTAATATTCTGGAAGACGAACGGTTACTTAAAAGTAGCCATTAAAAAGATCCAGTTCCGACCCTGTTAAATATCTGCGAAATGCCGACTTACCAGTCATGTTCTTGAAAGCAAAACATGTGACCAGACTATATATTTTCCTTTCCCTGAAAGTAAGCGGAGGGGGGTGGTGGTGGGGGGGGGGGGGGAGGGGACGTTGGGCTCCAGTATGGGTGCCCGTGTATAAGAAAAATCATATTTGCAGAAAATGTTTTCCAATAAGATTAAGCGAATTCAGCCCCCCGTGGATGTCATTTCCAACATATGTTGTAACTGCACAGAAACTTTTCGAATACCCTGTGCACCACCATCACTTTCATTTCTCCTAAACATTTCTTTGCTGACCATTTCTAGCATTAAATAACTTTCTGTACGTACTATTATGTGAGATCAACTAATTTTTAGAAGCACTTCAAACTCATACATTAGTGTGAATGGCTTGACAGTTAAGCTCTTGGGTTTTAATAATCTCGCTTACCTGTGACATTTTTTGGATCTTTACTAACACTTCCTATAGCTGTCGTTATCTGGACTGTATGGAGAGTCGCCTGACATTAAAAACACATGTGTGCACCCCAGACACAGTCAACTACCTAGTTAGAAGCCTCTGAAGTGAAGTGCACACCTGACCCATTTAGGGGAACACTACAGTTCCTAACCCCACGTCCCAAGTCCAAGGAAGTCACAATCTAGCTAGCTGCAGAACGTTGAGCAGTACCGGGGACAATGCTGCAGATTTTGAGCTTCATTGAAATTTTGTGAGCGAGGTTTGTCTTCCCTATCTTCTCTGCTTAAAAGATCCAAGTAAGACACTAGAATGTAGACTACAGGCATTGTTCGTTCCAACGTGCGCCACATTCCGCTTACATGTTGCCAAGACTGTTTCGACTATGCTGAAAAAGAGTCTTTACGAAGTCTTCACACATCTTCCGTGCAAAGGCGATCCCTGGCCAAACGATTTCCATATTTTTGGGGTCCTGGAGAAAGACATTCGTGAACGTCGATTTGCGTCGGCTGAAGAGGTGCACGCATGGATACAGTTACGGTTTGTAGGCAGCCACAGACATTTTTCCATTCAGACACTGACCGTCTTTCTCTCAGTGGGATAAATGTGTTAACAGTTATGGAATTTACTTTTGAGATAGTAAACAGTCTACTTACCTTTTTTCCACCTGTCTCGTTTTCATCTGACTGCCCCTTATACCAATTTCGGTTCTCGCGCAGAAAAAAGACATGCTAGGTTGGTTGGTTGGTTTGGGGAAGGAGACCAGACAGCGAGGTCATCGGTCTCATCGGATTAGGGAAGGATGGGGAAGGAAGTCGGCCGTGCCCTTTGAAAGGAACCATCCCGGCATTTGCCTGGAGCGATTTAGGGAAATCACAAAAGACATGCTAATTACAGATAAATTAGTTATGGTACATCACTATTGCCCTAGGTCTATGAATTGAGACTGAATCCAATCCGTAGAATCAATGACATACTGTATGAAAGCAACTTCGGATGTTTAAAAAAAGTAATGGAAATTTATGCTTTTCCGAAACGTTATCTTCTCAATTCCTGAAAGTCCTCTCCATCATGTTGTATTGATAGATGGATTCTTAAGAGCTCAAGAAATGCCTGTACAAGAAATCTTCGTAAGAATCCACAGCCTCTTTCGAAGACTGTGTATGATGTCATATAGAACGATTTATTACACTTTTAGGAAAAAACGTAGCATAATGGAACCATATTTGAGCAGTAAATCGGATGAAGAAGATTCTGAGTTCCAATCACAAGAAATACAGGGTGTCCGAAAAGTCTTTCCCTGATTACATAAATTGATAACTCAGGCTAGAAGTAAGATACAAGTATGAAACTGGTGTCTAATTGTTTACAAACTATCAAAGTTTTTTCACACATCAGTAAACTTCCACACAAGCACCCTTGGTAGCACGTAGCACATCTAGGCGATATTCAGTTTCCGTCCACACGTTAGCCGACATCACTGGAGGGATCTATTCAACGACTGTGGTTATCCGTTGCCGCTGGGTTTCAAGATCTGGTACACGTGTTCGATAGACCTCGTCTTTGACATAACCCCATAAAAAGAAGTCTAACGGGGTTATGTCAGGAGAGCGTGGAGGCCAAACCGCTGGCCCATCACGACCAATCCATCGCCCAGGAAAGGTCAAATCGAGATAGGGACGGACGTCCAAACCCTAATGAGGCGGTGCACCGTCTTGCTGAAACAAGACATCGGGGTGATACTGAAGCAGCTGAGGAACAGCATACAGTTGCAACATGTCCAGATACACTGCAAATATGACGGTAGCCTCAGCGAAGAAGAATGGCCCGATAATTCGATCGTGCAATAGCGCGCACCAAACATTCACCTTTGGACTTCCTCTGGTACACTCCATGACCTCGCCAGGGGGTTGTGAACCCCAAATGCGCACATTATGGCGATTCACTACTCCACTGACAAAAAAGGTCGCTTCGTCGGAAAAGGCAATTCGTCTGAGATAACCATCATCGCCCCCAATACGTGGTAGCATTTCGACCGCAAAGTCTTATCGACGTGTAGTGTCATTGGGCAACAAGGCCTGAACGATTTGCACTTTGTATGCACGAATAAATAAACGTTTGTGTAAAATGTCATGGAGAGAGCTTTTTGGCATCTGTAATTCACGTGAGGCCCTGCGCACCGATTTCTTCGGACTTCGCAGAAGAGACTGCCTTACGGCTTCCACCCTGTCTGCTGAGGTTCTTGGTCGACCAGACCTCG
This sequence comes from Schistocerca nitens, assembly GCF_023898315.1. Taxonomy (NCBI): domain Eukaryota; kingdom Metazoa; phylum Arthropoda; class Insecta; order Orthoptera; family Acrididae; genus Schistocerca; species Schistocerca nitens. The sequence continues at coordinate 1,024,486,238 of NC_064614.1, forward strand.
GAAGGCCAGCAACCGATCCTGTGTTCTTGAACTTCTCATACCAGGCTTCAATGCTCTTGACATCAGGTGGATTCCTTCCAAATGTTGTCTGGAAGTATCTCTGCACTGTGGTTTGTGATGGTGTCTCATGGTACCCCAGGACACACTGTGCCTTCTCCTGATTGGTTAACATGGCTTCTTGGGCGCTGCACCTCATCCACTACTTACGTACTGCGAACCTAAAACAGAAAAAAAACTTTGATAGTTGTAAACAATTCGACACAAGTTTCATATTTGTATCTTACTTCTAGCCTGAGTTATCAATTTATGTAATCAGGGAAAGACTTTTCAGACACCCTGTACTACTGCCTTGGTTCCGTAAACAGCAACGTTTTTATGACAGACGAGAATCCAGTGTGGGTCCCATCGGCAAATGTAATTATTTCAGGTAAGTTATCGAAATGTTATACATAAAATGGAGATGTCAATGCGGATGGCTGCCAGAAAGTCGTTTTTCGATCAGTCATGTAAGAAAAAAGCTCAGAAATCACATAGAAAAATTTTCTTCCGAAATAATTTGTATTTGTTTTAGACTAATTATAATCAGCGGAAAGTTAATAGTACTTCAGTTGTGACATGAACTATGAGGGAGACACATAAACAACATGCTAGTCTATTGAGTCAGTAAAAAAAACATGCTAACCATTCAACTCCTCTTTTTCACCACAGTGACTACAGAAAGAGAATTAAACTACATTTCGTAGACGGTGAACAATATACAGGGGATTTTCTAATGGAAACGAATCATATGTATTTTGTGCTGTTTTTTTTTCTGCAAGGAACTTTCACTGTGTGAAAATGTGAGTGATCTCTATATCAACTGGACTCCATTTATATATCCTTACCAGCTCAAGATCCTGACACTTCATATCTTGCCAACTACAATATGGCGACCACGAAGTGACAATATATTGCGAAGGTAAATAATTTCGATATGCGTTCACGTGAGCCCATTACACTGAATGTTCCATATTTCTACAGAAAAACAATATTGAATATTTCAAACAAGTATAAAAACGAACCTCCCATAATTCTGCTGCATCACTTCAAAAATCTCATTGACTAAATGAACTGAAAATTGAGTCTGCTTTATTTCACTTGTATTTTACTCCTACATTCCACTGTTGTGCACAAGAGTGCCATTAGATGTAATAGAAATCAATACATTGGGTATTATATTCGCCAAAACCCTTGCATGTATGTAATTCGTACAATCAAGGGTGGTAAACGAAATCTATTTTTACAACTTATCTATTTTTACAACTTGGTATCTGAAGTGCGAAATTCCCTACTAGCATTTTTGCTGCCAGTCAAAGTGATAAGAGACATAAACTGCAAATGCTTCAGTATATTTCCTTGAACAGGTCTTAAATACTGAGTTTTCAGCACTTATGTGGCCTATTTTGATAACACAGATACATATATATGATGATAGCTTTCGTTAGTAGGACTGCAAATGTTTCTCAATTTCCTGTAGGATCAGTAAAGATACAAAACGCATGAAAACTTCTGAAGCACTACATTTTCTTTTATCATATGCGGGAAGAAAATCACGAGATCGATCGTGAAATTCGTAGCAAGCGCGAAGAAAACAATTATTCTGGTTGTGTACAACTCTTCTAATGAAGTATTCCAATGTCTGCTGATTTGACAATTCCCTGCTTCAGTTACTCTTAAAGTTCTTGATATATCGTTATTACCTGAAATGGATAACTAATCCTTAATCGTGTACAGACCGATCGAAACTCATTGTTCGACTGCAAAACAGAAGATTAACTAAAGCATAGGAATCAGCAGGTACGCAGGAGTTCTGTGCTCAGAAACAAATGTTCTTGGTTCTATACATGAAATACCAGTAAGCGAACAAGCATTGTTTTCGGAGTTCTAGCATCACCAGCTATCGCCGCAAATACAATAAAATAGGACTTAAATCGATTACGAAATCATGCATTTTGCGTCACATACTTCTCTTCTTGCTTGTTTGAAATGTATAAGCAAAAAGAATGTTACATTTACGAGGAGAGATGGATCATATTACTGGATCAAAAACGCATTTAAGGCCAGAAAAAGTTTGAAAATGTCCTCCTGACACTACGTTTTTACAGTAAGTAAAATTTACTACTTACAGCAACAGTCACACGCACACGACAGAAATTACGAACAAAAAGCAATCGCAAACAATCATCATGTCAATAATAGTCTGCTAATTTTTGGGGTATGTAATATGGTGGCGCCGGCTTCGAAACAACGAACAGCGTACAGCGTAAGTAGTACCATCTCTCTTTATTTTTACCTCCATGGTTGTAACATCCAGCCAGTATAGACATCGCTGGAAAATCTTTGTCGCTGTAGAAGTGCATATCTTTGGTTTTTGGACAAAAATATTCTCAAATTTTCTGGTAGCAAATAACCACAAATTTTTTGATGTTTCGTCTTTTATTCTAGCAGCTATCTATTAACAAGATAGACTATATAAATGGACAAGTCGGATAAGGTATGTAGCGTTTGGTAATAATTTATTGAATCCATAATCTATGATTGTTTCGCACATCTCATTTGAGCTAGTCGGAAAGTTAATGTTTTATTTTTAATTATCGGTTGAAGAAAATAATGAGAGGGTGATGATATTCTAAACGTATTTCCTCTCTGAATTTTCGGATTTAGTCAACAGTTTTATTTGGCACGTTTTTATGGACAAACTTGGTATCAGTTCAAGTCCACTTACGCTGTCGGTGAATTTTTCTTTGTGTGCTGTTGTTGGTAACGGTTAGCGCGATGAATGATGGAAAGTCAACATGTTATTTTGTTTCGCTCGCAGCAGTTTAAAAGTTGTGCTCATAAGGGCACGACACACTTGCGACGGATCGCAGCGATTCGTCGTGTGCGATATCGTGTGCAATCGGTCACTCACCTCGGTCACACACGAGCGATATTATGAACGTCACTGTGTCGCGAAGCTCTACTATGGAAAGTGAACTGCTATGTTTAGTAGCAGTTGCAGTTGATTTCCATATTCTAAAGAAAACGTCCAAAACATAAATTTAAAATAAACGGGAACTGTAATTTATTAAATATGTTTTGAAACGATTTTCTTGATAACTATATTTTACTGTACCGAATATATTACACCACTGGACATTAAAATTGCTACACCAAGAAGAAATGCAGATGATAAACGGGTATTCATTGGTCAAATATATTATACTAGAACTGACATATGATTACATTTTCACGCAATTTGGGTGCATACATCCTGTGAAATCAGTACCCAGAACAACAACCTCTGGCCGTAATAACGGCCTTGATACGCCTGGGCATTGAATCAAACAGAGCTTGGATGGCGTGTACAGGTACAGCTGCCGATGCAGCTTCAACACGATACCACAGTTCATCAAGAGTAGTGACTGGCGTATTGTGACGAGCCAGTTGCTCGGCCACCATTGACCTAACGTTTTCAGTTGGAGAGAGATCTGGAGAATGTGCTGGCCAGTGCAGCAGTCGAACATTTTCTGTATCCAGAAAGGCCCGTACAGGACCTGCAACATGCGGTCGTGCATTATCCTGCTGAAATGTAGTGTTTCGCAGGGATCGAATGAAGGGTAGAGCCACGCGCCGTATCACATTTGAAATGTAATGTCCACTGTTCAAAGTGCCATCAGTGCGAACAAGAGGTGACCGAGACGTGTAACCAATGCCACCCCATACCATCACAAAGGGTGACAACGCCAATATGGCGATGACGAATACACGCTTCCAATGTGCGTTCACAGCGATGTCGCCAAACACGGATGCAACCATCGTGATGCTGTAAACAGAACCTGGATTTATCCGAAAAAAATGACGTTTTGCCATTCGTGCACCCAGGTTCGTCGTTGAGTACACCATCGCAGGCGCTTCTGTCTGTGATGCAGCGTCAAGGGTAACCGCAGCCATGGTCTCCGAGCTGATAGTCCATGCTGCTGCAAACGTCGTAGAACTGTTCGTGTAGATGGTTGTTGTCTTGCAAACGTCACCATCTGTTGACTCAGGGATCGAGACGTGGCTGCACGATCCGTTACAGCCATGCGGATAAGATGGCTGTCATCTCGACTGCTAGTGATTCGAGGCCGTTGGGATCCAGCACGGCTTTCCGTATTACCCTCCTGAACCCACCGAGTCCATATTCTGCTAACAGTCATTGGATCTCGACCAATGCGAGCAGAAATGTCGCGATACGATAAACCGCAATCCGACCTTTATCAAAGTCGGAGACGTTATTGTACGCATTTCTCCTCCTTACACGAGGCATCACAACAACGTTTCACTAGGCAACGCCGGTCAACTGCTGTTTGTGTACGAGAAATCGGTTGGAAACTTTCCTAATGTCAGCACGTTGTAGGTGTCGCCAGCGGCGCCAACCTTATGTGAATGCTCTGAAAAGCTAATCGTTTGCATATCACAGCATCTTCTTTCTGTCGGTTAAATTTCGCGTCTATAGCACGTCATCTTCGTGGTGTAGCAACGTAATGGCCAGTAGTGTATATTTTTCACTGACGCCAAATCTGTTGGGTACATCCTTTCAGTGTGCCAATTCAATTCGTTTTTCGTTTATTAGAGTTTCTTTTTTATTCATTAGTCTTATAGTTTAACAGCAAGTATTTACACAATTTGCCAGATATGTCTATAGAGATATGTTATCAACAGCAGCACTGCTAGTTATCTAGCATAACTCTTGTTATAAGTTGCATGAAGGAGTATTAGATTATAGGAAATGACAAGGTTTACCCTGAACATTTAAGCCAAAATGCCTCTTAACATTACAGTAGGTACATATGTCATTCTGCTTAGTAATTAAAACATTAATAACGCGTGTAATTATTTCATAATTAACTCTTAAATCATACCATGGAGCCCATAGTATCGCGGCTATCGCTTTGAACTTCCCATCAATTCTACTTCTAATGAACAAGTTTTAAAATGCCAAGCATTGCAAAATAGGACGGTACTTCTTAATATAAATGCCAACTTTTCGTGGACTTTGAATAACTATAAATTCTAACTTCTTACTCAAAGTGGATAATGCGAAACGAAACAAAGCGGCACGATCACTAAAGAATACGTCACAGCCATGTTGCCACACCTCGCTACTAATCATTCAGGCAGCCAAGGTCAACTGAAGAATGGGATATAGCCCGTGGGCTTTGACAAATGACATCATAGTTTACTCGTCGATATTAATGTCTTTATTTTCAAGCATAAATAGGAAATCGGTTATCTTCTGTGGCGACGCGTCATCATTGTAAATTGTAATGGTGAGGCGTCATCATAGTAAGTTGAAGTGAATGTGTTTAAGACAGGGCTAGACATTGTGTACGATTTTTGTCGCTTGTATTAATTTCAATTACTTGTTCAGTCCAATTTATTCGGTTCTTGTTTTCATTCTTAGCGACTTTGAGAATTTTTGAAGAATTCTTTATCTTTTTGATCTCCGTTTGTAGGTATGGGTTTATGTAATCCTATGAATATGGAAGATTTGAAGAAGTATTCGTCAACTGCAGTACGGAATACAAATTTAACAGTTGTCGCTTTTTTTCATCTTCGCTAACACTAGTATTACGATATTTTTCAGTTGATACTAGTACTATATTCTGTGCTTCAGTTGACCTATGGAGATCGACTGAAGAATAGGACACTAGCGCTAGCAAAGAGGTAAAAAACGATATACATAACATTGGCAAAGTGTACCTCACGAACTACGAAGGTAAGTATCATGTTCTTCAGTTGACCTATTAGGTCGACTGAAGTATTGGATACAAATGTTATGTGTGTGGCTTTTCTTCGCCTTCGTGTGTTTCAGCTGAGGTACAGGATGCCATTGTTGTAAGTACGTCGCTTTTTAGTCTTCGCGAGCATTAGTATCCTATTTTCAGTTGACGTATATAGATCAGCTGAAGTATGGGATAAAAATTTCACGTATGTCGGTCCGTTCGCCTTCGGTGGTACTAGTATCAGCTGAAGAATAGGATGCTAGTAGAAGCGGAGGCGAAAAAAGCAACACTTGTAAAGTTTGTATTTCGTACTTCAGTTGACCTACATAGATCAACCGAAGAATAGGATACTATAATAGCGCTAGCGAAGGCGAAAAAGTCGACGTACGTTAAATTTGTATACGGTACTGCAGTTAACCTGTATAGATCGACTGAAGTTGAGATAAAACTCATACATGTCAACTGTACCATTCCATACTAACGTTACTTCTGTCCGTTTATTTCTTTTCTTTTTTCACTAGTAGCCCATTCTTCAGTTGAGCCGTTTTTTCTGTCCTGTATTCCTTTGTTTCTCAACATTCGTCTTTGCTGGTAAATCTGTTCAATACATCACCTCAGGTAACTTATGACGTCATTGGTCAATGTCGATGGGTTGTACCCCATTCTTCAGTAATTCTGGCAGGCATATTGCATGCATGAATCACATGTGATTCATTCTATTGCCTGGGACTTCCGTGCGATCAGCGATCACCGATCGCTGCGATTTGTCCACACACGTGCGATCTACGAAGCGATCGATCGTCCGTACTCAGATCCGTCAGTCGTGTACGAGGCTCTTCAGGTTACTGTCCAACGACATCACCTAAATGGCTACGGCTCACGATAACCAATTGCCAACAGCAGTGCGCAGCGGAAAATCACCGGCGGAACAAGGTATCAACTGTTTAACATCTTTCGTTCGTGAATGCTAGATAGAAATTAGCTCTTTTCCGAGGAACTGTACTCTCTTCATTTTATTGTTATAACTGTGGTTCTTGTATCAAACTTACTATTAAACTTTAATTATCATATGTGTTAATGATATTTAGATAAGTACGGCACCACAGGATAGCAATCCCAAGTCAGAACAAGTGGCAGATAGCAACAATCCTACTTGTGTACAAATCATCTTCTACAAAAGGATTTTGACTGTAGAGTGATTACGAAGTCCCATTACGCCCTATCGCGTGTCCACACATTCGTAGATGATCGCATTGTATTAATGAGAGATCACGGTAGAGAACAACTTTGAGCTAATGTGACTATACTTTGTTATTTGTTTCCGAGTGCCTGTGTGTAGACTATCGTTTTCATAACAGAGTATATTTCTCTTCCAAATATGATTTGAAATTGTCCTCAACATTGCTGGCGTGATAGCAGTAAGGCACATCGAACAGCATACTTCAGTTCGTCAACTGTCCTATGACGAGCGGCAGTAAGATAACGTATGAGGACTTCGGGGTGGCCACTCCAAAGGTGCAGGCAAATGGAGAGAGAGATTCGCCGCAATCCATTTATCAGGGGATACCTGATTGGGATACTGTTTAATGGAAACAGTATAATGGACTGGTGCCCTATCCCTGGCGAACCATACACGACTTAGCAGTCCCCGATATAGCAGATATGGAATAAATCAGTCACGTAACATGGTGTAATAAGCAATGTGTCCCATAGCACCGTCAAAGAAATATGGACCTACCAAGTGGGTTACAGATAGTGCAGCCCGGATCATGACATGTGGTGGTTGTGTTTAATTTATTCGTAAAAAATGTGAGTTTTCTTTAGTCCAGGAAAAAATGTTTTTGCATTTTCACTGCGTTATGTTGCACACTCTTGCTAGAGAAACAGTTAGCCGCTTGAAGGAAGAGGTGTAAATACATCGAGCATCCGCCCACAAGCCTGGCGACGTTTCTGCATGTCATAATCACTTAATTCGTTTATAAACAAAGGTTTCAAATAGTTCTTTGTATGTTTTTGTAATGTGGAGTATGGAACTCCCAATTCCTGTGACCGCTTACGAATAGACGTTTTTTGTGACCTTTCGGCGGTTGTTGCAGTATTCGCCCATATTCCAGTATTGTTGATAGTCGTCCTAAGTGAGACTTGTCTTCATGCAACCAGCTGCAAAGAGCTATTTCTCCCACTGTAATATTGTTGGTTTTGGTGGGGAAGGTTTCTGAAACCTTACAATGAAACCATGTTGAATATATCTCATTGATTTACCTTTATGAGATCGTTCGTGAGCTCACGTGCTCATTACGATCCATTCCTCCATGGTGTAAGTGGATTCATCAGCCGTGATTTAAATGTGTATCAGCACTTGCAATAATTCATTAACATCTATGTAATTCATGTGGGCGATAGTACTTTGTGATCATTCGGTACACAGCGTGGAGAAAAGTTTGTGGCACTGTAACACATGTTACCTCAACCTGTAGGTGTACGTGAAAATTACACATTTAAAAGAATTGAAAGGAAGTTCAAAAGGCGTAAAACAGTCTGTTGATGTCCGTGAGTAAGCGTTAAGACTGTTGAAGTTGTTAAAACGCTTTGATTTTGAAATAGCTAGCGTAAGCACAAACACATTGCTACAGAAATTATTTATTCAAAATCACTTTGCACCTCTGCAATTAAACCTTGATCATTTTCTGTAGCAATTGTTTCGTTTAACGAGAACTTTTTCAGTTTTACACCTTTTGTAACAGGAAAATACTCAGTTGTAACATCTCTGTTGACGACATTTTGTTAAAGGCAGGCGAATTCGTAAAAAAAAGGCAACACTTTGAACTTCAGGATCATATTTCTGGGTATTCATACTTCATGTTGTCTGTGTTATGACTCTGTTACATGAAAATACAACACAAATGACATGACATTAAGACAGTTTATTTATTTCACAGTTTTTCGTGGACTCCTTCGTCTTAGGTTTAGCGTGTGGTTTCCGAAAATGTCTAGACGTCTTGTCAGACTACAAAGCTGAATGCAATAAAGACTCATCCACCGAAGTTCCAGGCAAGTACTGCAAAATGTATTCACATCCTTTATTAATTAAATCTAACTCTTTTTGTCATCAATTTACTCATACTAGTGATCAGAACACCTGGATAATAAAAGTTTTCAAAGTTTCCTTATGTTAGCTCACGTCCTTCATAGTTTTCCTCCTCTTGTCGATTACTGATTGTTTCTTAATTACCGTTATATGATGCTCATTGGAGTGGAATTCATTGTGCACAATTGACTGGAATGTCATTATTACTGTGTTTCATGCTTTCGTGCAACTAGTTACTGAATTTTAGTAACAAAATTATGTCTCAAAATTTGAATAAAATTTCAACTTTTTTGAGAGTTTCAGACTTCAAAGACAGAAACTATCTAATAAAAAAATTCGATTCTCTCACATCTCATAGCCTCATTCGCCATTTTCATGATAAACTGCTTATAAATTTGTTTACAGTCATAGTTATTCTGATATTCGACAGTAAGCAAGCTAATGCCAGAAAAACGAAAAGCTTGCATTGAAAAATAGGGGCCACTATGAGTTTGTGTTTGGTGCATGCTAGGTCGTATACTGATGTGTACAAAATGTAGCTAACATATGGAACTTTTCTTTAAATCTGAGATGAGATCTATACCTGTATTCAATATCGAGACAAAGGATTGTATGTAGTGCACTCACTACTGCACACTCACTTCTGCACCCTCGCATAAACAATAGAGTGAAATGTTCATTACACAACTCATATCTCATAATCGGTTTCAGATATCGAAACGAGTTTATAACAAATGACAGCAGGAGTTTTGCCATATACTTAACATGTGAACTTCCTTATCTACAGTGATCTGCAAGTAACCACAAACAACGTAATTGTTTTAAGGGCCATCGATAGGTGGTGAAATGAGATGAACATGGATTTGCGACAACATAAATGAAGAAATTACACTTTATTTTTTATATCTGCCTCGAGCTTTTCATAAGCTATTGGGCTGACTTGTTCTCAGTTGTTTGTTCAGTAACAGTCTGATTCATGAATTTGTCTCTACCGCAGGTACACCTGCATGTTAGTGTGGTGAAATTATGTAAACCCCGCTGTGTTTTGGCGAAAGAAATTAATTTTAACATAGCAACAAAAGGAAAAGAAAGTTTTTGCAAGTCAGGCGAAAATGAATTCCAGTTTCAGTGTATCCATGTAGCCCATTGTGCTTTTATAAATAAACGGTTGACTTGTCGAATTATTGGTAGTACTATTATAACCTGTTAATGTGATCGTTTGCAGATTTGCTAGCTGTAGCTTATACGCTCTACTTCCGAGTATGCTGTAGCTGTTAAACTGCTTCACTGGTCGCCACTGGTTGTGTTTATAGTAATGTTCTTTTTGTTATTTTTATTTTCATTTTCAAAGCAAATTACGTTTTGAAATATGCAGAGTAAGAGATCTAGAGTTCAGTTGCTTTGTTGTTGAAGTGTGATATTGGTCCTGTACCAAAAAAGAGGTTTCCAAATAATAATTTCGAATCTAAAATACTGTGCATTTGTGATTAATTGTTCAAGAAAGTCAACAGCCACCCCTAAAGTTGAAACTTCGTGGGAGATTAAAACTGTGTGCCGGACCGAGACTCGAACTCGGGACCTTTGCCTTTTGCGGATAAGTGCTTTGCCAACTTTTTTTTTTATAATCTCATTTTGTTCGTTATTGTTCGTTTCAATTGTTCGTGGCGGACGTCACCTGACGCCCGTTGAAGTTCGTTATTGATCCATCCACTCAGGTTTTTTTATTACAGAGGGCAGCTAACCCTCTGACAGAACACTCTGAGCTACCGTGCCGGCATCAACTGAGCTACCCAAGCACAAGTTACGCCCCACCCTCACAGCTTTACATCTGCCAGAACCTCGTCTCCTTCCTTCCAAACTTCACAGAAGCTCTCCTGCGAACCTTGCAGAACTAGCACTTCTGGAAGAAAGGATATTGCGGAGACATGGCTTAGCCACAGCCTGGTGGATGTTTCCAGAGTGAGATTTTCACTCTGCAGCGAAGTGTGCACTGATATGAAACTTCCTGGCAGAGTAAAACTATGGGCCGGACCGAGACTTGAACTCGGGACCTTTGCCTTTCGCAGGCAAGTGTTCTACCAACTGAGCTACCCCAGCACGGCTGATTCCCCGCCCTCACAGCTTTACATCTTGCAGAATTTCGTCTCCTACCTTCCAAACTTCACTCTGCGCTGGTAGGGTCCAAGTTATATTTTGCGTACTTTACTTAACTAGGCTAACATTCGACTGCTTGCTTCGAACAACTGCTCTCAAGCAGCCGCATGTGTAGACTCCAATTAAGGAGTGTCATGTTATCCGAGTGCTCAAAGCACATATCCGCGAAACTCGCCGTTGAGCCCAGTGACGCTTAAACCAGTGTTCCCAACTCTGTCACCCGTATTTTGGCCAACCAAATTTCAAAATGTGCTAGGAATCGTCCGGAAAAAATATTTGTATAACGAACATTATATACGTAAAATTCCAGCCCTTGATGGTGCAGTTGGCGGTCGTGTGTGCGCGAGGTGCGTTTGCTTGTGTGTGTCTCTTTTACTAACGAAGGCTGTGGCCAAAAGCTATGAGTGTCTTTTAATTGTGCCTGTCTGCAACTTGACATGTTTTCTTTACAGTAAGTAGCAATCTGTCTTTCCCTATACGTACATAGTTTTCATATGGAGTTATACTGAAAAGCCAAAGAAACTGCTACACCTGCCTAATATCGTGTAGGACACCCGCGAGGACCCAGAAGTAGTGCCGCAACACGACGTGGCATAGCTCGACTAATGTCTGAAGAAGTATTGGAGGGGATGAACAAAAATGGTTCAAATTGTTCTAAGCACTATGGGACAACATCTGAGGTCATCAGTTCCCTAGACTTAGAAGTACTTAAACCTAACTAACCTAAGGACATTACACACATCCATGCCCGAGGCAGGATTCGAACCTGTGACCGTAGCAGCAGCGCGGTTCCGGACTGAACCGCCTAGAACCGCTCGGCCACAGAGGCCGGCGAGGGATAGACACCATGAATCCTGCAGGGCTGTCCAAAAATGCGTAAGAATACAAGGGGGTGGAGATCTCTTCTGAACAGCACGTTGCAAGGCATCCCAGATATGCTCAATAATGTTCGTGTCTGGTGAGTGCGGTGGTCAGCGGAAGTGATTAAACTCAGAAGAGCGTTCCTGGAGCCACTCTGTAGCAATTCTGGATGTGTGGGGTATAGCGTTTGCCTCCTGGAATTGTCGAAGTCCGTCGGAATGCACAATGAACATGAATGGATGCAGGACAGGATGCTTACCTATGTGTCATCTGTCAGTCGTATCTAGACATATCATGTGTCCCATATCACTCTAACTGCACGCGCTCCACAACTTTACAGAACCTCCACCAGCTTGAGCACTCCCGTGCTGACGTGCAGGGTCCATGGGTTCAAGAGGTTGTTTCCATACCCGTACACGTCCATTCGCTCGAGACATTTTGAAACGTGACTCGTCCGATCAGGAAACATGTTTCCAGTCATCAACAGTCCAGTATCGGTGTTTACGGGCCCAGGCGAGGCGTAAAGCTTTGTGTCGTACCGTTGGCACGTTGATGGCCCAGCACTGAAATCTACAGTAATTTGTAGAAGGGTTGCACTTGCCTGGTATTCACGGTACACTAGGGAAATGGTCGTACGGGAAAATCTCCACTTCATCGCTACCTCGGAGATGCTGTGTCTCATCACTCGTGCTCAAACTATTACAACATGTTCAAACTCACTTAAATCTTGATCATATGCCATTGTAACAGCAGTAACCGATCTAACAACTGCGCCAGACGCTTGTTTTGTATAGACGTTGCCGACCGCAGCGCCATATTCTGCCTATTTTCATATCTCTGTATTTGAATACGCACGCCTATACCAGTTTCTTTGGCCCGCAAATTAGAGAACGGGCTACCTTTAATACAGGGTGGTCCATCTGAAGTTTCGGATGAGATTATCTCGAAAACTATACATCGGGTAAAAATAGTGGGTAAGACAAGTTCGTAAGCTCAAAGGGGAACATCAAATGAAACTACACGTGACCCCCGCCCCCACCCCCTTGGGTGGGGCGGGGGGCAACTTTTAAATCTTAAATAGAAACACCCATTTTTTTATTGCAGATTCGGATTCTCCATAAAGAAATAATCAAGTTTTGTCTGAAACATTTTTTTAAACCATAGACAGATGGCGCTGAAATCGAGAAAAATTAAAATTGGGGAAGAACTCCGATTTATTTAGAATGATCCGAGAAGGACGCATCAAATCGATACAAAATATGCACCAATTCTTTCATTACGCCAAACTAAGCTATTTTTTTACAAAATATATCCTACCCGCCACAGTTTTTGATGGAGGGAGGCGGAATGGTATTAAAATCTTGTTAGGGAACTCTTCACGATTGCATTACTCACCCGACTGTGGCGCTACCGTGGCCAAACTACGAACTGTGGCTTAGTATAAATGTCGGTGCAATGCGGTCAGACGTCACTTCACTTTCAGATTGTGAACTGTAAACATCAACTGACGAAAATAAATTATTCTTTAGCGAATATAGCTCACTATCCTCCTACAGAGATTGTTGATATGATGTTAATTTGAGGTGAATGCCATAACAATTACGCTGCAGCTGCGCAATTGTATGCGGATTGTTTCCCAAACAGACGACATCCAAGCGAAATCATTGTTCGAAACTGCACTCAACGAGCTCGAAATGGACACATGCACCGTCCACCTCTTCACCGCGAATACAATGAAAATGACGCTCGTTACCCTTACCGTTCTCGCCTGTGTTTCTACTGGATCCCGGAATTAGTAGTCGTGAGATTCAGAGACAAACTGGAATACCGAAACAACTGTTTTGAGGATTTTGAAGGCACATAAATATCATGTGTACCATATCATACTGGCACAGGCATTAACGCCGAAAGATATGCAAATACGCGTGCATTTCTGCCAATGGGTCTTGGAAATAAGAGGTGACAATGATTTTCTTAGTACGTTACGTTCACCGATGAAGCCACATTCAAAAACAATGGCGAATGAAATCGTTATGATTGTCATTCTTGGTCGCCTGTCAATCCACACTGGCACATACCCGTTGACCATCAACACAAATGGTCGTTAATGGTCTGGTGTGGAATTTTAAACAGTTACTTGGTAGGACCCTATTTTTTTGACCGAAATGTTACTGGGGAATCTTATTTACAACTTCTCCGCGATGATTTATTGGAGCTAACAGTGGAAGATGTTGATTTAGAAACTAGGCAACTAATGTGGTTCCAACAGGACGGAGCAGCTTCCCATTGTGCAAAAAATGTGCGGAACGTTTTAAATTTACGGTATCCTGGTCGGTGGATAGGACGCGGCGGGCCAATTCAGTGGCCTCCGCGTTCACCAGACCTAACATCTCCTGATTCTTTCTTGTGAGGTTATTTAATAAATATTATTTATGAAAGACAGCCCACAACCAGAAACGATATGGAGCAACACATTCGAAGAGCTTGTGCAGCCATACTACGGGATATGCTGCTCAAAACTGTGGACAACTTTGGCAGACGACTGAAACAAATGGGGATAATTTTGAACAATTTCTTCGGGGCTAATTTCATTAATTAAACACCCCAATTGTGAGAGGCAAGGGGACTCACACTAATAAAGCACCCCAAACTGTGAGAGGCAAGGGGACTCACACTAATTAAGTACCGCATGGGAACATCATTCTACTACATCCATGTCGTTGTTCCTGGGTAACGCTAAAAGTATGATACAGTACATTTTGTACAAAAATAGCTTAATTTTCCGTAACGAAGGAATTGGTGCACATTTTTTATAGATTTGATGCGTCTTTCTCGGATAATTCTAAATAAATCAGAGTTCTTCCTCAATTTTAATTTTTCTTGATTTCAGCGCCATCCGTCAATGTTTAAAAAAAATGTTTCAGACAAAACTTGATTACTTTTTTATGGAGAATCCGAATCTGCAATAAAAAAAATGGGTGTTTCCATTTTAAGATTTAAAAGTTGCCCCCCGCCGCACCCAAGGGGGCAGGGGCTGGAGGTCACGTGTAGTATCATTTGATGCCCCCTCTGAGCTTACGAACTTGTCTTACCCACTATTTTTACCCGATTTATAGTTTTCGAGATAATCTCAACCAAAACTTCAGATGGACCACCCTGTTTTATGTAGCTCCTCGTGCTTTAGATATATTGCGATGTAATTTCATTCAAACACAAAGATATCCTTGTCAGATATTATGATTAAAAGAACGTTATAATTAAAATTATTGCCTGGAGAAACATCTGTAACTGTGAGTGACACTTCGGCATTTCCAACATTTTGATGATGTGGAACCAGCAATCCTTCTACTTCATGAAGTGTTTATTATAGATCTATCACAGTAGCAGTATATATATTTTGGCGACTAGTTTAGAACTGACTGGTTCACTCTGAAGCTTGACATACTGAGCTGAGACGAATTCTAATGGCAGCCACCTAAGATTGGCAACAAACGCATGACACAGTGACAGTAGATAGATGCCCCAATATACAGGGTATACGAAAAATAATCACCTGATTTAAAAAAAAATCGTAAGTATTATGTTATTTAAGATACGTGCGTGAACAACATACTGTTGGAAAGAGTACATTCTCAGGTTTAGAATGGTTGCCGCTAGGTAGCAGCAGTGTGCGCCCACTTCAGCTCCAATAAAAATGGTGTGGGGACAACAGAAAGCGTTTTGTGTTTTACGTTTCGCGCAGTGCAGGTACGTAATAACTGTTCAGCGTGACTTTCGGGCTAGGTATGGTGTGGATCCTCCTACAGCCCAGAGCATTAGACAGTGGCATGAACAATTCCGAGAAACAGGTTGTTTATGTAAAGATAAATCGCCGGGCCGCCCCGAGTGTCTGACACAGACGTCGAACGCATCCGCCATAGTTTCACTAGGAGTCCGCAGAAATCTGTTCGCCATGCAGTTCGACAACTAAGCATGCCCCCGATGTCCGTCAGGAGAGTGTTGCATCGACGTTTACTCTTGAAACCATACAAAGCTACTGCAAGCTCTTTGTGTAGGTGACAAACAACAACGTATGGAGTTCTGTTATTTCGTTCTTGGCAAGATGGAGGATGACAGTTTTCTTCCACACTTAGTGTTTAGTGACGAGGCAACATTCCATTTAAATGGAAAGTTGAACCGTCATAATGTGAGAACATGGGGTACATAACAACCACATGAATCTGTACAGCAAGAGAGGTACTCACCAAAATTTAATGTTTTGTGCAATTTCACGGGAAAAGGGTATATGGTCCATTTTTCTTTGCCGAGAACACTGTTATAAGAAGCATATACCTCGACATACTTGAGAACTTCCTTTTTCCACAAGAACAATTGTTTGAATACTCCATTAGTAGTGTAGGGCTTGACACAGTCACGTCGATTAAATATTTGAGCGTAACATTACAGAGCGATATGAAGTGGGACAAGCATGTAATGGCAGTTGTGGGGAAGGCGGATAGTCGTCTTCGGTTCATTGGTAGAAATTTGAGAAGCTGTGGTTCATCTGTAAAGGAGACCGCTTATAAAACACTATTACGACCTATTCTTGAGTACTGCTCGAGCGTTTGGAATCCCTATCAGGTCGGATTGAGGGAGGACATAGAAGCAGTTCAGAGGCGGGCTGCTAGATTTGTTACTGGTAGGTTTGATCATCACGCGAGTGTTACGGAAATGCTTCAGGAACTCGGGTGGGAGTCTCTGGAGGAAACGAGGCGTTCTTTTCGTGAATCGCTACTGAGAAAATTTAGAGAACCAGCATTTGAGGCTGACTGCAGTACAATTTTACTGCCGCCAACTTATATTTCGCGGAAAGACCGCAAAGATAAGATAAGAGAGATTAGGGCTCGTACAGAGCCATATAGGCAGTCATTTTTCCCTCGTTCTGTTTGGGAGTGGAACAGGGAGAGAAGATGCTGGTTGTGGTACGAGGTACCCTCCCCCACGCACCGTATGGTGGATTGCGGATTATGTATGTAGATGTAGATGTAGGTAGGTGTAGATGTAGATTGATACGAACGACTTCATTTACCAATTTAGGGCCGGGCACCGCCACACTGGCGTCTGGAAGAGCGGCAATTTGAAATCAAAGGATTACTGAACAATGGATCGGTCGCACTGGACCAAATGATTCAGCTTACATTACGCCTCCAAGGTCACCGGACCTGACTGTATGTGATTATTTCTTGTGGGGGTTTATAAATTACCGACAACAATGAATGAACTCAGACATCGCATAATAGCAGTCGTGGAGGCTGTAACTCAAGACATGCTCGCTGCAGTGTGGAAACAATTTGAATACTACATTGACATATGCCGTGCATCTCAAGGGGGGCGTACTGAACACCTATGAAAATATGTGAAATTTTTTTTCTGAGTTTCCTTTTCATCAAAAAACAAAATTCGTTGTGTATGGCCGGCCGCGGCGGTCTAGCGGTTCTGGCGCTGCAGTCCGGAACCGCGGGACTGCTACGGTCGCAGGTTCGAATCCTGCCTCGGGCATGGGTGTGTGTGATGTCCTTAGGTTAGTTAGGTTTAAGTAGTTCTAAGTTCTAGGGGACTTATGACCTAAGATGTTGAGTCCCATAGTGCTCAGAGCCATTTGAACCGTTGTGTATGTTTATTAGTTTCAGATATATATATATGTGGCAAATTGGATAATTCCTTTTGATACACCCTGTGCTTGTGGTCACTATGCAAGTCAGGATAAAATTTACTAGTGAGCATACGTATAGTGCGAGCAAAATGCCATAGCCGTAGATGCGCAGTCGGCTGGGGAAGTATGGGAAGAGCGGCAATGGTGGGGGATCGCGCAGAGCGCTGTAGGGAAATGCTGAACGCTGGAGGGAAGTGTCATCCTAAACTGAAGTCTACACTCGCATTTCTGAGAAATATTAAGCTGGGCCCGTCCATGCCCACACTTGCATGGCGAGCATTCGAAGAGATCTGTCATCTCTTCTTTGGTTAGTATCTAAAAAGGATTCCACCGGAACCGCAGCGATTTATTTTCGCCTGGTTTGTTAACAATTTGTACCTCTTTCTCCCTTCTTCCTGTGTCACCGCTCAATGTCATTCAATACGGTCACGACGACACCCCTCGATCGACGTTAACACTCGTGGTGTCACTCGCCTTCATACATGGCAGTGGACGTTTGAAAACTCGTGACGCTAGCTCAATGGTCGTCAGTTGATTTAAATGTTATTCCCGGCTGACTCTTTAATTCAATTACTGCCACGTGGGTGAGGAGAAAGAACACATCCTGGTGATACCAGCATTATGCGTATTTAGATGTTCGATTAATCTGAATGGTTTGCAATGTTCCAGCGATTCTGTTCGAACTCTATGCTGATGTACCGACAAGGACCATTTTCGCAGATAAACATGCAAGTACGTAATGGATGTTCAGTTTCTCAATATAGTTCGTCGCACTCACACATTATACATCCGCTGTAAGAACAAATTTCATGCATTTACATTTTTGGTGTCCCACAATATTGGTTGGCTAAATATTATGATGATACGTTGTATACAACTTCCACAGATATTGTTTATCATGTAGTCAAGACTACGTAATGAAGCCAAAATCGTGGATAAAATTGAAATGTAGTTTGTTTATTAATACTTTTCTTTTCACTAACTAAATATGAAATTTGAATCGGGATTGGAGGTGATGATCCTATCCTTCTTTTCAGTATTAGAATGGTCGATATCGTGTTCTGAATAACGCGAGTCATATAATGTCCAAATATCGACACGACTCAGGCTCTCAATTCGGCACTTAAATGTCTATTCTTCGCTCTCGAAATGTTCGATGTGATTGTCTTTCACACGCAGGGTTCAATTTAACGGTGTATGCACTGTTTTTAGTATTTTAGGTCCCCGTTAATTAATATCTGGTAGTTAATAAGCGAACTATTTTTATGCTGGCGCGTTGTTTGTATCAGTTACCCCCGCAACCGTCCAAGGATAAGATTCTCTTAATGTACCGCGCACACGCGTTTTCACAATTTTTATAAAATGCAGAATTACGTAAAATATAGCTTTCCGCTGAGGAATTTTAAGCAAAACCTATTGCTTCTTTTGCCAAAACTCAGCGGAGTTTACACAGTCTCACTCCACTAACATGTTGTGCAGACACAATTGCGAGAGAATTCTGAAGGAGTCGTTTGTTAAGTGAAGAACTGAGCATCTTATGAAAAAGCACATCCTCGATACTCGGTACAAAATAAACGTATAATGACTTTTTTGTTCCAATTAGCATTTATCGTTTCGCCAGCTACTCGATTGCCCTTAAAAATTACATTATTTCATTGAAAAAGGTGTGTAGTTATTGGAATAACTCGGTAGGTAACCGTGTTTTACCTAATAACCATACGGCAAGGTACTCTCCTCTTCGACGCTTTGCCATTTGGGTGGCTCCACCCGTCGGAGGTTCGAGTCCTTGCTCGGGCATGGGTGTGTGTGTTGTGCTTAGCATAAGTTTAAGTTAGATTAAGTAGATTGTAAGCCTAGAGACCGATGACCTTATAGTTTGTCCCATAGAGAATTACCACTACCACTCTCCTCTTTGTGTGCTATCATTTGTCAAATTTCATTTCGATATCTCAAACCAGGTATGAAATATGAGGAATATTGTGGATACTTCACTCTGACTTTATCGCTCGCGCGCTACGATCGTAAATGAGTGCGCTACATCAGATCAATTTCCTCGAGACGTGACGTATTGAGACCTCTGACAAAGTCTAAAGAAAAATTCAGTATGTTAGCTAAATTTGATACACAGTGATATATATGTAATATGCACCAGACGCAAAATCATAGCGACCCCTGTTCGTCATTGCAAACTTTTTCGAATTTCGTTCAATGTCTTACTTCCACGTAAATATCACAATAACTATCATCAATAACGAAATGATTGGCACATCATAATGAACCTGACATATGAAGCTACAAGTAAAGGAAAAATGAAGTTTTTTGACCTAATAGTTTCTGTAAAATCGTTTGAGAAAAATTGCAGGGCGTCTTATCGCCGACCGACTGAGAGGCGGTAAACGCTTGTCGGCCTCCCCTTATGAACGAACGGATGAACTCGCCCAGCTCTTTTGGACAGTATATAGCGCGACCTTCATATTGTGACATCAATGTACCACCATTGTGTGGTGCATGTATTACCAATTTTAAATGCTTGTCATTACGATCAGACACATAGCGCAGGCTCAGCAGATTCGAAACTAGTTTCAGAAATATATGTATTGCAACTATGAAAGATTTTTAAATACTTCCTGTGAGTGACACTGACAGACTGCCTCAGAGAGGCCTGTATATTTAATGAGATCGCCGCGTGTGCTTGATGCCAGTACGAAGACGGTATTTGGTTTCGATACATCGGAAGAGAGAGAGAGATGCGGTAAAAATCTTATGAGTTCTCTATCGGATGAAGTTAGCGGAGCTTTTATAGTTCGCAGTTTTTCTCTATTGGATGGTACAGAATAACGATGATAGAAGTATTATGGTGAATGACGTGAATGGACCCTGAGGGATGCGGATCTGCTTTGGGTGGTAGTACCTGTATGGGGTTGAGTCTTTCTTATTTTTTTACCGATAAGAAACACCACTGTAACTGTTCGTACTGTCTTTATACTACCTCGTGTTGCAGGAGTGGGCTTCGTTTGGCGCTGATCTTACACATCGTACACAGTTGACGGAGCTACGACAACATGTTCCAATTTCCATCTAATTGTCAAAACATGATCCTGTCGCAGTAACTCAGCTTAGCGTATTTCTACACAGGCTGCAGAATGTGGTAGATATAGCTTTCTCCGCTTCTGCTCAGTTCCGACTTAAATTGAAATGATCACATGCGCAGAGCTGCAGGGATGACAGCACCGAGTCTGAGGAGCAGTTGCAAGATGCATAGGGACTGTTTAAATCCACATTGGAACTTGACTGTAGCAGATAGGTTCGAAAAAAGTGACTCTTTTCGAGGTATGAGTGTGCCAGAGATATGATTCACTAGTGGCTGTAATCATTAAAAGACTTCTCCTTAGGATCCAACTTAGATATGTGGTTGAATGGAAAGACTTGATTCCAAATCGCAAACGCATTTCTACCGGAAAGGGTAGCACTAGAGATCTGCAAAGCCTGTGTGCACTTCTCACGATCTCAAGCAGCACACCATCTACTGTTTGCGATCATTCTCAATAAACCATCGCCTATAACACAATAGATATATCGCAGAACCTCTGACGTGGCATCAAGACAGAAAGCATCAGAAATACTGGAGAAATATCTAGCAGTGGCATGAGGGAGTTGCAAATACCGACTTCATACCACGTTCCTTAGCAATCACTTTCTAAATTTGGGTGCGGCTGATCTTGGCGGAGGTCCGAGTCCTCCCCCGGGCATGGGTGTGTGTATTTGTCCTTAGGAGAATTTAGGTTACGTAGTGTGTAAGCTCAGGGACTGATAACCTTAGCAGTTAAGTCCCATAATATTTCACACACATTTGAACATTTACTAAATTTGGTGATTTTACAACGAGCTTACACCATCAGTGACGCGTGACCGCACTTTCCGTCTGTTAATATACGCTTCGGCGATCACCGTCTATATTCAGTGTCACGGTATTTTGTGTGGAAAAGCACTTCATTCGGAGGTAATGCAACATCTCGATTTATAAGGATTGTGTAGTTTTCAACCTGTAGAACCAAGACTGATTGTGATAGTAACATAGTCATTGCGATAGTGTTTTTAACATCTGGTGGCTTGTAAGATGGTTACGTTTCTGTTTCTAAGATAATGTGGTACCACTCGCAAGAAAAACTTATGAGACATGTCCACCCATTGCTGATTTTCGCTCAGTATTGTTTCGTATAGCCTGCATTCAGTTATTGGCGAAGTGTTATACATAGTAGTAGGGGATGCGTGATAGATTTGCCTTGAGCATCAGGCTTATAAGGTATGTGTGTGTGTTTAGACATGTGCAAAGAAACTGACTATGTCCAGTCTTAAGGAAAGTATGGCTTTGATGTGGAATACTGTGATAACAAAGGGAATGGAAGATATTTTTTTACACGGAAAAGTATGTCAAGTCATAAGAATGGTACAGATATTTCTATTTTCAGAGCCACAGCTATCAGCAGGGGGTATTTCCAGTACTTTGCTCACTGTCGAATGTCGTCCAATCGAGACCGCGATAGTAATATTTAATTGTAAGTACAGTGATTAAATACATATGTAGCCAGTTTCCTAGGACAATTCTGTCTCGGGGTGTGTGGTGCATGGCAGCGGTGGCTTGTGGTGGGAATGATTCACGTTTCCAGCTAACAGCAGAAAGACCGGTCGGGGTACAGGAATGTAGCTGACACAACTGTGCCATTCTGTAGAGGGCTGAATAGTGAACTAATGCTCAGTATGTGTTGGACAGCCTTCGTGATCACATGTGTTATCTGTGGAAATTTGAGGAGATTCAATATGGACATGTGTTTGCACTGGACCATTATTCCATCCCCTGTAAATTGTGTGGTTGGCTGTTTCTGCACATTTCCCAGCTTTATTTAGTTAAGAGAACATCGATTGTGGTGTGTGCATTTAGCAGGTGAAGACTGGTGGAAAACACGTTTGCAGGTTCTCTAGACATGAGAAGCACCTTAGTTGACTTTGTAAATTACAAGGATGATTTGGGATCTGTTATATCACCGACATCGGTATTCACGAGTGGAAATATTAGTTTCCTCTGCTTTTTTTCGGGTTTCACGTAAAGATATCGAAGAAGAGATACGTTTCTAGTTACTCAGTGGTTTACAGCACGCTGCACCTCGCTAAAGTTTCGGGCTTCTAGAGAAATAATTTCCAGGCTGTGTCTTCCAGAATTATACTGTGCAAGCTATCGGTAGCATGCAGCTATGTGCTTGATATCGAGAAGTATAGCGAAAATGGTATGGTAGTCTGGTAAACCAAACGAAAATACGTATATTCTTGTAATCCCAGAGTCTGGAGATGGGTCTAGAAAGCAAGCAAGCAAGCAGGTCGCCGTCAGGAACAGTAATGCCTTTGTGCCAAGGGGAACCGACCTAACCTTTGTACAAGTGTGACCTCAGTCTGCTGAGGGTGCTCTGATCTCGCATTGGGCCAGTGTATGTGTGTGTGTGTGTGGGGGGGGGGGGGGGGCAGATGACTTGTGACCTTCAGCTGAGGTGGATGAGTTACTGACTTCATGGGAAATATCTCCGATCCATGTGTTTATACTATCCATCTTTGTGCTGTAGGCCGGCCGCGGTGGCCGTGCGGTTCTAGGCGCTTCAGTCAGGAACCGTGTGATTGCTACGGTCGCAGGTTCGAATCCTGCCTCGGGCATGGATGTGTGTGATGTCCTTAGGTTAGTTAGGTTTAAGTAGTTCTAAGTTCTAGGGGACTGATGACCACAGATGTTGAGTCCCATAGTGCTCAGAGCCATTTTAACCAAGAAAATGCTCGAGACGACTCATAGGAGAGACACCTCACATGAAACACAGTTTGTCGTATATACTGGGTGGTCAAAAAGTCAGTATAAATTTGAAAACTTAATAAACCACGGAATAATGTTGATAGAGAGGTAAAAATTGACACACATGCTTGGAATGACATGGAGTTTTATTAGAACCACCCCATATTGCTAGACGCGTGAAAGATCTCTTGCGCGCGTCGTTTGGTGATGATCGCGTGCTAAGCCGCCACTTTCGTCATGCTTGGCCTCCCAGGTCCCCAGACCTCAGTCCGTGCGATTATTGGCTTTGGGATTACCTGAAGTCGCAAGTGTATCGTGATCGACCGACATCTCTAGGGATGCTGAAAGACAACATCCGACGCCAATGCCTCACCATAACTCCGGACATGCTTCACAGTGTTGTTCACAACATTATTTCTCGACTACAGATGTTGTTGAGGAATGATGGTGCACATATTAAGCATTTCCTGTAAAGAACATTATCTTTGCTTTGTCTTACTTTGTTATGCTAATTATTGCTATTCTGATCAGATGAAGCGCCATCTGCTGGACATTTTTTGAACTTTTGTATTTTTTTGGTTCTAATAAAACCCCATGTCATTCCAAGCATGTGTGTCAATTTGTTCCTCTCTATCTACATTATTCCGTGATTTATTCAGTTTTCAAATTTATACTGACTTTTTGATCACCCGGTACATATTCTGTACGCTAACTCGTTCCACATCATTTCCCTTCAGATTATCTATGGAACTTGTGACTAACTAATAAACGTCTGTTTTTCTGCCGTATAACTGTGTAATACTTAAGGTGACCATATTTCTGGTTTCGAAGCTGGGACTAATTTTATAACTGCTCACTGTTTGGAATTCAACAATGTTCAGTAGTTGTATCACATTACTGAAGCTTACAACGAAATTATAGTAGGCACCAATGATAGTATAACAAACATAATCGAAAACATAGGAACATTCATAGTTACTGTATAACTACAGTACTCTTAAATCTTAAAAGTTAGTGAACAGGACAGTACATTTGGTGTTACGGACATTGTAGTCTGTTGGACCTCTCTTTATTACTGGTGGATACCGGTTTTAAAAGTAAATAAATGATACTGTATAACAGTTTATGTGCATAAATTCGATTTAATTGAAAACAAAGCTATGTCACAGTGAAGTTAAACTCTTCTAGGTTATTAGGCCGCGTCATATTTTTTCTAAACGATCGACGTTTCGACCCCTCTGCTGGAATCTTCTTTAGGATGTTGTGGTGTTCACTGTTGATTGAACACTGTCAGAGGCCAGTGTCTCGTTCTCATACAAAGGGAAGTTTTCCAGCGCTTGTGCAGGAGAAGTGGGAGGGTCGTTTAAAATTGTTGTGGTTAACATTGGTGGGCCATCTTCATTAGATAGCAAGTGAAGTATTCCAGCGATAGTGCCGAAGAGCAGAGTTGTGGAAAAATCTCTTGTGACTACCACTGGTGGGCCATCGTCATTGGTTACAGATCGATTTTTCCGCAGTTATGCTGGAGAAGAGTTACTGGATAAAATTCTTCCTACTGCTATTGGTGGGTCAACATTAATGACTAGTATCTAAACGGGTAGAGCAAGAGAGGGGAATGTTCATCCAAAATATTATTGTCTGCAGAGGTTGCTGCCAAGGCGTTGATTGTATTGCCGACACTCCGCTGTTGCGTATTCACTTCTTCTACATCTGCATCTACATGAATACTCTGCAAATGACATTTAAGTGCCTGGCAGAGGGTTCGTCGAACGATCTTCAGAATTCTCTATTAGTCAAATTTCGTACAGCGCGCGGAAAAAAATGTTAAAATGTGTGTGAAATCTTATGGGATTTACCTGCTAAGGTCATCAGTCCCTAAGCTTACACACTACTTAACCTAAATTATCCTAAGGACAAACACAGACACCCATGCCTGAGGGAGGACTCGAACCTCCGCCGGGACCACGCGCGGAAAAGACGAACACCTACATCTTTCCGTGCGCACTCAGATTTCCCTTATTTTATTATAGTGATCGTTTCTCCCTATGTTGGTTGGCGTCAACAAAATGAATTCGCATTAGGAGGAGAAAGTTGGTGATTGAAATTTCGTGAGTAGATCCCGCCGCAACGAAAAATGCCTTTGTTTTAATGATGTCCACCCCAAATCCTGTATCATTTCAGTGACACTCTTTCCCCTATTTCTCCAACTTCTTTGATGGCGAGGAGCCTACAGCCGTCCTCTCTATTGAAGTTACATGGATTCTTAGAAATTTCAGTCGCTTAACATTAATCACCGGCTGTAGCGGAACATCAGGAGAACTGTTGAACGTACGCACTGAAATTGATGCCGAGACTACAGTTCTCGTGATTTCACACTTTGTTTTAGCCGCTTGTGACGTTCGTGGTCCTTAATTCCTTCCTTAACAGTCCTTCCCAATTCACCTATATAAATTTTGCCACAGGGGGGTCAAAACATCAGTCGTTCAGAAAAAAGCATGACGCGGCCTAAGAACCCAGAAGCTTTTTCCTTTAGTGTCAATGGCCGCGAAAGCCGGCAGACTTACATATATCACATCGTTTACGACAATGGGTTATGAATACGTTACTTACCTCACCAAAAGCTCCGAATTGATCATGCATCGCTGTCTGGGAATTGCAGCGATGGTTACAGCCGAAACAAAGCGAATAAAGAACCTGTTAGCTGTGCTATACGTCCAACGATATTCACACCAACGCAATACACATGAAAACGTTAGCATTACTCCTAAGCAAATGCGTTTCAGTTTTACCAACTTCAGCGCAAGTATAACTGAAGCTCTCGAACTTGAATGCATCATAAGGTAGGCCGTGTGAACAATTTCATAATACAGTGCAGCGTGGTATGTTAGATTAGGGATACGATATCGACCTAAAGTGTAGATACTTTTACAGTGCTATAAATATAAAAAATATCTGTTTTAACCTCACACGACCAAGAATTTGATTTTATTTCTAAAAAACCAGAACATTTAGGCGTCCCAAATGGTTCAAATGGCTCTAAGCACTACGGGACTTACCATCTGAGGTCATCTGTCCCCTAGACTTAGAACTACTTAAACCTAACTAACCTAAGGACATCACACACATCCATGCCCAAGGCAGGATTCGAACCTACGACCGTAGCAGCAGCGCGGTTCTGGACTGAAGCGCCTAGAGCCCCTCCTCCACAATGGCCGGCTTAGGCGTCCCAGCAGAACCCAATGGTTACAAGGGGCTGGACTCCAAAAACCGGAACTGTCCCGCCGAAATGGGGACGTCTCGACACTTTATTATATTGAATGTCATCAGGTATTCGTTTCCTTTTTGTTCATTTGTGAAGCAGTCATCTTATCATAAACAGCCACAAAATGGTAATAACGAGATATGAAATTAGTATTGTTTAAAAATTTGCCGTTTGTTATTGTTAATACAATGGCAACTCATAAATTTGCTTAGTGGTGGGGGGGGGGGGGGGCGTTAAAGAGACGATGTAGTGAAACAAGGGAAATTTCGCATGAGAGCTTTTCGATTGATAACTTTTTCGGTTTTCGTAAAGGTCTAATTTAACAGTCCCTCGAATCGTTTAGTTTAATGTTAGGTAGACCATCATCTTCAAAAGAGACAGTTTACAGTTTATTTGTAGATTTCGTTGTGATCGTGCCTTCGTTAGGAGTGAATTTCGTGGAGATGAACCGAAATCTGTTGTTGTTCCAGAAACATCTATGTGTGTGCAACATGATTGAAGAGTATCTTGTTGTGATGTACAGAGAAAGACGCATACTTTGTGGTATCGAAGACTGTAGTACATTAGATACAGCATCAACATTTAACTGTGAACAGTGGTGGTTCAGGAATATTTTTCTACACAAGCGACGCAATATTTGGCATCCAACACCCATCATCCCCCTGTCTGCCATCAGACTGTAGTTGCTTTCTAAATGACAAAAAAAAAAAAAAAAAAATTAAGCACCAGCAAGGGGAGGAGGAAACGAAATGAAACTTCAAGGGTTGAAGGATAGGTGATGTTACTTCAGTGACTATAAAATTTACAAAGAACTTAGCAGTCTGATTTTGTCCATTAAAAATGTTTTTTTAAGCATGCGACTGTAAAGACAATGCTTTTGTTTGCAAATAACTTTCTGATACCAGTCTCGATTTTCTTTTATTTACGTTTTACACGATGCGTTTCGGGAAATGACTCCAATTTTCAAGTGTGCATTTCTTTGTACTATGCTATTTTTTTGTAATGTTTTCTTGTTTTGTCGATTTTTAAGTTTTCTTGTGGTCCGTTGGTGCAAAGTCTCAAACATATTAAACATCGCTCATAACTCTCAGAGCACAGTACACATCGACAATGACTTACATAACTTACGTAAGTTATTCTCGATGTGTACTGTTCACTGAGTGTTGTGAATGATGTTTAACATGTGCGAGACTCTGCACAGTACACATCGAGAGTAACTTACATTACTTATATTATGTTATGTTACTGAAAGTTGTGATTGATGTTTAACATGTGTGAGTCTCTGCAAAAATGGACATAAGAGAACCTAGCTGTATGGTTCACTTATTAGTATGTCGTTGCACTCCCTCTGGCCTGGATGCGTGCACTGATTCGGTTTGTGAAGGGTGTTGTAATGCTGTCATATGCTCTCCTGAGGCAAGGTCGCTCGCAACTGGTCCTTCAGATTTGACGTAAGGCTGGTCCCACGCATAAGCTATAGGGTAAAGATCTCGGTAACTTGCTGGCTACAGGTGTACCTCAGCGTCACGCAGGCAGTTCATAGACATGTGCCATGCGTGCGTGGATGAGCATTGTCCTGTTGAGAAATAATACCATTATAATGTCTTATAGGAGGTAACACATGAGAACGCAGGATGCCCGTGACATACTGTAGTGGCGTCAGACTTCGGATAGTTACTACCAGCCGCGTGATCTGAAGTCATACCCCATGGTTCCCAACACCATGACGTCAGCAGTAATTCTTCTGAGACTTTCAAAAACATTGGAGGAATGAGGCATCTTCCCAGGTCGCCACCTTACTTGCTGACAACAACCATTTGGGGTAGCGCAGCACCGCATATCATCGCTGAACACAGTGCGACGCCATTCATCAACTGTCCATGATTCCCGGTCACGGCTCTACATCAAACGTAGCTGTTTTGTTAGTAGTAGGGCAACCTTCGCACCAGGCCACGCTGCGTTGTTGCCAAATTTATTCAAGATGGCGGCGATGACGTCATCCAAGATGGCGGCATGTAGACTTGGCAACATCACATGACGTCATCCAAGATGGCGGCTTTTGGTGAGAAAATAGGTCAATTGTGCTACATCCACTAACCTAACCTCAAGAAAAAATGACGGGAATTTTGAATTTTGGTGGGAAAATAGTCCAATTGTGCTACGTCCATAACCTAAGCCTCCAGAAGAAAAAAAAATAGCGGGAAGTTTGAATTCCAATAGGATAATGCATGCAAAGACCGCACTTGTCTTTATTATCATTATTGATTATCATTCATTAACATTCATTATTATTTATTATCATTTTTTAACATTTATTATTACTTATCATTTATTATTATTTATTGTTATTGACCTGCCTCCACTAGAAATTCCCTCCAAATTCAAATTCAAACACGATAATAGCTGCAAAACCTAACATTTGTTTATTATTATTCATTATCATTTATTAACATTCATTATCATTCATTGTCATTCATTATCATTTATTATAATTCATTATCATTTATTATTATTTATTATCATTTATTATTATTTATTATTATTGACCTCCCTCCACTAGAAAATTCCCTCCAAATTCAAATTCCTACACAATAATGGCTGCAAAACCTTACTTCTGTTTATTATTATTCATTATCATTTATTAACATTCATTATCATTCATTGTCATTTATTATCATTCATTGTCATTTATTATCATTCATTGTCATTTATTATCATTCATTGTCATTTATTATCATTCATTGTCATTTATTATCATTCATTGTCATTTATTATCATTCTTTGTCATTTATTATCATTCATTGTCATTTATCATCATTCATTGTCATTTATCATCATTCATTGTCATTTATCATCATTCATTATCATTTATTATTATAGGCCTACCTTCACTAGAAAATTGCGCCAAATTCAAATTCCAACATGATATTCTCTCGAAAACTGTACTTCTATGTATTATCATCATTTACTATTTATTCAAGATGTCCGATTTTCTTGGTGAGAAAGCCATTCTCCTTACATCCATAACAAAAATCTATCACAAGTTCAAATCCCCAACACCATAATTTATCACATGTACGAGCTTTCTGCATCACTTATCTTTTTTTTCACTGGTAGCCTATCAGAATCGCTTCAAATAACAATCTGCACTAATAGTAACGTAATTCATGTCCTTTGATTTTGCAGGGGGGAATGGACTGAAGACTTTATTTCAAGCAGTACAGTCATCACTTCTTCTCCAACACAGTCAGCACACACATCTTTGATATCGCAGTGCAGTCACCACGGCGTCCGCGCTCCAACTGAATTAGTTCAAATCCTCGCCACCCCCTGGCCAGAGCACGGACACACTGCCTACGCCTGTTACGTGAGGCGGCTGGAAACTAGCGCAGGGGTCGAGCCCAGCGACCGCTCCCACGTCGTAAACATGTTTTTGCTAGACACGCTGGAACTTGTCGGGTTTGACGTCACAGTGGCCCCTTCTCCTCTCACCACGTGCATTCGTCGCCTCCAAAAGTTTCCCGCAAAAATTGTCTCCCTCGGAGCTGAATCGCACAATGGTCAGCCGTTTCCCTGCAACACTTTCGGCACCACGTCAAACCTGTCGATGCCGATCTCACAAAGCCGTTCGCCACGTGGCCCTGTGCGAGCGAGACGCAGTGCTACACTTTTGGCGGCAAAGTTTGCTCGATAGTGGAATCCGCCGTGACTATATAACAGCACCTTTGGACCGCACCAGAACGCCCGCTAATTGACTCGCTCTCGCGCGCACGCGTAATAACTGTACAATCGCTGTGCTGCCGCCCCGCTTTCGTCACAAACCCTCCATACACGCGATGGACATAGCCTTCTGTAAATACCTGAAAAATGACTCTTTATTTCAGACATTACGGTCATGCAGGTGTGTCCCAACTGACTTCTCCATGCTCACACAGCGAAACTCCAGAGCTCAGCTGATGTATGCGCGGCCGGCTGAGCCCACTCACTGGCCCGCTGACGTCAAGTACACCCCCACGGCCAGCGCGCCAGGTAGGTGGCGGCGAGCGGCGCCTGAGGGTCCCGCCACAAACGGTAGGCCGCGCCCGCGAGCACTTAACGATGGACACGATTGAACCTGTCGACCGCGTGCCGTACAAAGGATACGTTTGGCGCCAGTGTTTGACCGACAGTGGAATCCACCATGACCGTATAACAGCGCTTTTGCTCATCGCGAGAATGCTCGCTAATTCACTCTCACCACCCCGCTATGTTAAATAATTCCATTTACAATTTCATATATATATTCAAACGTGTTCAACTCACTAATTTCAACTACTTTTCGAGGACCGCCACCTCCGCCTCCTCGTAGGAACCAGCGCCAAGTTTGGAATCTGCCAGTAAACAAAGCTTACTTGTGCTTCAGCCACCAACCTAAGAAAATTGTTTCAACTAAGCCACCAGCACCCAACCTCTTCCTACACGTTTCTGGTAAACAGACTCTCCCTGCAGTAAGTCCATGGATGGAGGAACGAATTTACTTTATTTAGGAATGGAGTATATCTATCACAGTGACATGTCCCACATCATACAGACCTGCAAAACACTCCTACATAACTCAATTATAATGTTCTACACACACGCTTGCTAATTGTAAACAGTTAAAAATAACTCCTAGTACAGCCTACAGACATGCGAACCGCTCGTAAATAATGCAAAACATTTACCTCCAAATAGCCAAACAACTGCTAATTTTCGGAAATAATTTCGGTTTATAGGCTGATGGAAGGAGGAACAAGTGTACTTTATTTATTTGCAACATATCTTTTTGAAACTTTTACTTCTCATAGGTTTCGGTATGTAAGGCTGACATAAGGCAGTTTGTGAACTCCAGTAGTGAACTACACTTGGCAACACAACCACACCCATCAAGATATTCATTGCAATCCAGACCTGTAACTCCTCTACAGATAAATTTGTCCAGTTATTTCTCTACTGACTCACAAAAAAAAATGGTTCAAATGGCTCTGAGCACTATGGGACTCAACATCTAAGGTCATAAGTCCCCTAGAACTTAGAACTACTTAAACCTAACTAACCTAAGGACATCACACACACCCATGCCCGAGGCAGGATTCGAACCTGCGACCGTAGCAGTCGCGCGGTTCCGGACTGCACGCCTAGAACCGCGAGACCACCGCGGCCGGCTACTGACTCACATTCTGACCAGATTGCCGTTATTGCGCAAAAACAGCCCAGACTGCGCTGTGCTGCTCGCGGAAGTAAGGAAGGGCTGCACTCTATTTATTTGGAGCCCTTTTATTTAGTCGTGGAGTATATTTGTCACAAAACAGCCACACTGATCCCACTGTGGTCATCTGACACAGGCGACAAACACGTAAAAAACTCCTAATTTCACCACACAATACCAAACAGTTCTTAAATAATGCAGTACACAATATCAGCAGACGAGCTCTGTACTCTTAAACTCTCCAAATAAAGCACCGCACAGTCCACAGACATGCTCGCAAAATAGTGCAACAGGCGCGCCCAAACACCACCAGCTGCTAAACCGACCAAAAGTCTCTGCTCGGCCTCCCCCAAACATGATCTCAACACAGTCGCATTCGCACCTATCACCGGAGAAACTGATATCGCCTATGCGCCTTAGATTACGCTCCAAGGCAGGCCGCGCGCGCATGCGGTCGACGGGGAAGCGGATCCCAGAGTCTCCAGCCAAGTTCAGCTTCCGAGCGCTCGTGACAGCCGACACATGTGAAAACTGCATTGTTCTTCTCATGTATACCCCCTTGGTTACATTTAGAGACAATTTTAGAAAACAGAACGATAACTTAAGTCGCGGTCGCATGGATGGATCTGACATAAAATCGAAAGAAATGCGAAAACTGATTAGCGCATAGATATAAACTAACCTAATATACACCGAAATGCGGGGAAAATGGGAACGTACTTGCTTATCTTCTGGTTCGCAGGGAGGAATTTGTACATGGAGTCAAGTATGTGGCAACAAGAGGAATGCAGGAAAACGATGACTTCGAAGCGAGCCGAATAAGGAAGGCAGTCAATTTTTTCTCGTATTATAGTGTATGTCTACTGAGGTAGCAGTGATACACGCGAGTTGAATACTGTATTTGATGCTTTTCAGGAGGACAGAGAATCATTCACGTCTAAACTTACTCACATCTATGTTAAATCATAACAGAGGGTGTACAGGATGATCAATTGAGACAGAGCTGCAACTACGTACGATTCAAACGTTGACTCATTTACTGTAGAGAAGGACAAGTTGCTGAAGGTAGATTTTTTTTCCAGTATTCTATTTGGATGCTTTAGTCACGTGATATAGCCAGCGTTCTAGTCGTATGTGGCTACGTGTTCGGTATGTGGTTTGAAGCGCTGTCTACTTGCGATCGTTAACGGTGAACCCGTCGGTCATCAGAGGACTTCCATCTCATGTGTTATGAAGGTTGACACATTCCTCTAAATGCACTTTGATTTAGCGATCCCCACCCTGTCGCATGCTTGGTGTAAAATCGAGACTTCAGCATCATAACTAAGTTAGCTGTGGGTACGTGTGAGGGGCTGTAATCATTGTGTACACACTTACCTGACAGACGGGTGTTTACAGAGTCGGTGACGGGATGACTTTTAATTTTCACATGTTGGACGCTGCTGTTATACGTATCTGTTTGCTTGTAGGATGTACCGGCTGCTAATAACTATCATTTTATATAGACTTGATGGAGTAATAGTATTATTTCTGACTCATGATCTGGTGTGATCATTGGGCACTAGACGTGTCCGCAGGGCTATATTGGGCTCGTATCATAGAAAGGAAAAGTTTTATGATTGGGATAGAGATAGCTCAGCGTAAGGTGCCCAGGGAGAAGGATGTATGTCTGACAGGACGGAAAAGTAAGCGATCTAAGGTTATTGCCCGTTTTTAAGTGCTGAACGTTCTAGTCTTAGGAGTGTGTGTGTGTTTATATTCTCTCTCTCTCTCTCTCTCTCTCTCTCTCTCTCTCTCTCTCTCTCTCTTTCCCTCTCTCTCCTACCGGAACTTTCGATGCACCGATCATGGACGCTAGAACAATACTTTACACATGATAGATTGGATGATTTGCTTAAAAATCTATCGAACTACGTTGTGTATAAATATCGCTCTATTCTTGTTCTTCTTAACTGTATGCTATTAAATTAAGGCACTTTGAGATCTGTTACTATAGATCGATATGGTGTGCTAAGCTCCAAGACTTGTTTACATTTCGAGAAATGTGGTGCACTTGGATGGATTTAGACTAGGAAAGCTCTATTCAGTCAAGAGAGGTGGAGTGTAGCTGTATTCGTCTGCTCGGTTGAGGAATGATTGGGTAGCGATGTTGTGGGGTAGGTAGGTCAATGCCGAGGTGAGGATGGTCTTTTAACATAAGAGGACTAGATAGCTCTGTGACTGCCATACGCAGAGAGATTGATCGAGTACTATGCGCGAGGTCTTAGAAATATGTATAGCGTTGTCTGGTATAATTTGATCGCCTTTATGTGTTCGAGAATTAAGTGTGAAGGACGTGCTGAGCAGTCTTCTATGAATGGTCGCAATGAAACTTGCAAAGTAGAGGATGTATGGTTTAGCTATGATACTGAAATTAAGAAAACAAGCTGTCACATGATTGGTCGGTGTTGGACTTACTGTAAAATTTTTCAGATATCAGCTGTGATGGATAATATTGCAGTAGATCGGTGGTGTCTTATCCATCGCATCTGTGCATTGGGTAAGACATAATGATTGACTGACAATGCTTGCTTGAGTCGGGGGAGAAAGTTTGGTTGATGGACCGCAACTTCCAGAGATGCTAGCACCGAAAACGGTGATCCTGTACTTGTGTGCAAAAATGGCCAATCACTAGAAGTTGAATGCAGAGTTATAAACTACTCGGTCACTGCGACATATGAGTTCAAATGTAGAGGTAGCGACTTCCCTCGAAAAAATTTTGACCACAACGCCAGCAGGCTCTTCTATTTTCCTTGTGTTGTGGGTGTCCTTTATTTAAAATCATTCAATGTTATGCTATCGACTGTAAGAATATGATTTATAAGGTGCAAGGTATAGTTTCCTGTGAGAGACCGTGCATCAGTCCGTGTTAATGTCTCTTTAGAATCAGACAATGACTTCGAAGTCGCGGAAGAAAGACGAAATGCTCGGCAGTGTGCAAAAGCGTGTTAGAAAACACTGTTTGAACAAGGGCCAGAGGCAGCTTCTCATTCACTTAGAGTATGGGTGATCAAACTTTAAAGGGGTCTCTGCAGCGTGTGTGTATATTTAATAAATGTTCATATAGGCATTTGTAGTTTGAGGTGTTGGATTTGGCGAGCTGTTAGGAATTCTTGGATGGCTGCAGTCTGAGTTATTCGGGGGGAATATTGTGAATTCCGTTTGTCCGCACTGGAGGTGGATCGCATTGGTGCCTTGTGACTTTTTCACTGTTTGATGGTAGAGGATAAAGATGATAGGGTGTTGAGGATCTGTTGTACTTGTACCTAGTTTGAGGTGTACAACATTGCGCGCATTTCCGTCGATTGGTCAAAACAAGGTCCTGTTGTAGTAACTGAGATCGTTCTGTTTATAGACAGGTTGCTGAAGGTAATAGATATGTCTTTCTCCGACTTAAATTGCAGAGATCAGATGGGTGAAGATAAACGCATACTCATATATGCCTGGGAAGGGAGAATGCTTTTTTATTATTAAGTGAGTTTTGACAGGAGTGAATATGGTTTTATATATGCGAGTGGAAATTGTGAGCGAAGGGTGAATGACGTCAGGTTCGCTGGCTGGGGGAGACACTGTTTACATGTCCTGTTGGAGATGTAAGGGGGAGATAGAGATCTGCGCTATTCAGGAATCCATTTGTGCACTGTATGTCGTTAGACAATAGCTGGAGAGTAGGTATAGGGAGAGCCCACTTCAGCATTCTATTCCTGGGGCTGAGTGGATGGCTGTTTAGATGGACAGCTATGTAGCTTTGACATGCCGGCGGTGGCGCTCGGACACTCGCTTTGTAAGGCACTATGGGATTAGTTTGAGCATTTAGTACTTGGTTCGGTGGTTATTGGATTAAGAACTGTAATATTGATGGTCATGTCCTCAGCGGGACCGCTGTGTAATTGAGTAAGTGTGTTTACTTATTTGAAGATATGTTTCGCTAATGGTGATGTTAAGTTGATGGCTCAGTTTAGCTAATACTGTAAAAAAAATAGCTGTCTGCTGCTGAAAGAAAGAAAAGAAAGAAAGAAAGGGATAACCTTGCCCCAAGACCTGGATGAGTTATTAGATAAGAGCAAGTGATAGTTGAATGATGCTATGTGTTCGGATATAGGAGTCTCTAAACGGCAGGGCGAGATTTTTTTATGTGGAAATTTATGCAATCTGTAGATAGTGGTATTCAACCGCTAGTGACAACAGTTAAGAGCGGAAAAATAGGTATAAATCGAGCGCTGGCAGAATGTTGGGGCAATGGTAATAATATTTAATTGAAGGTGGAGGTGGTAAATATGGACTAGGCTTTGAATATTGTCGTATGTGCTTGATACTCTGTATAAAAGTTTGACTCTTTAATTGCGTTTGGTATTTCTGGGTGTGTAAAATAAATTTTATTGTTGAAAGTGCGAGAAAGATGAGTTGATTGGTGTTTAGATAGAGGCTACGTTTGTAATTCGAAAAGAGGGGATGAGAATGGTAAATTGATTGATAGGCATGCTTTGTGGGGTGATATATGAGTGTCAAGATAGGGTTGAGGACGTTTGCGTATGTTGATAGTGAGACGGGTGTGAGGTTAGGTGCGGTGGGAGGTGTAAATTAGATCTTATTTTTAAAAAAAATGTTGTAAAGTAAGAATAATATTGAGAAGGTTTTTAGATGGCTGGTCACGCGCCGAGGCGAGAGCAGGGACGTGTAGTTATGCTTAGTTAAAGGGCCGTGTAATGTCGTGTGAGGAGCAATCTGCAGTGTGCTACGGTATCATAGGAGGTAAAGACATGTGCTGCTATGATGTGTCTAGCATATGGAGGCTGCGCTTTGGAATTATGCTACGTTGATATAAAGTTGACTTTCACCCACGTTCAGTGGTCGCGGCTCGGGATCGCGGTCCTGGACGGACATATGTGTGTGCTTGGACCGCTGACGAGCGCGTTGACCACACCAACTCACGCTTGCTGAAGCCGAGTAGGGGCTGTCCGAGGTCTGAAATCAGACAGATGGGTTGACTTCACGATCCTGTGGGCAGGGTGCAGAGTGGGGGTATCTGCACATGTCTGCTGAGTTATTTTGCGAGCAGACCTGCAGGCTCTGCTATGCGTTATTAGGATAGTTTACGAGTACTGAGTGTACGTACACATCTGTGTGATGTATTATTTAGTAGCAGTTTGTTATAGTGTGTACTGAAATTATGATTGGGTGCGTGTCTGTGGGCTGTGCAACATGGCCCAGGGCACATTTTGGATTGGTGTTTTGTGATAGCGTGATAGATACACTGTATGGTTAAATAAGTTGTTCGAAAAAAATAGAGTGTTCTCAATGATTGTACGTGCCTGCAGCCCAGATCAGAGTGATTGGTTTTCCGTCACCACTGCAGGTCTGTATGATGTGGGACATGTCGGTTTGATAGATATACTCCATTCCTAAATAAATTCATTCCTCCATCTATGGACTTACTGCAGGGTGAGTCCATGTACCAGAAACATGTAGGAAGAGGTTGAGTGCTGGTGGCTTAGTTGAAACAATTTTCTTAGGTTGGTGGCAGAAGCGAAGTGAGCTTTGTTTACTGGCAGATTTCAAATTTGGCGCTGGTTCCTAGGAGGAGGCGGAGGTGGCGGTCCTCGAAAAGTAGTTGAAATTAGGGAGTTGAACACGTTTGAATATGTATATGAAATTATAAATGGAATTCTTTAATATAGCTGGGTGGTGAGAGTGAATTAGCGAGCGTTCTCGCAACGAGCAAACGCGCTGTTATATGGTCATGGTGGATTCCACTGTCGGTCAAACTCTGGCGCCAAACGTATCCTTTGTACGGCACACGGCCGACAGGTTCCATCGTGTCCGGCGTTAAGTGCCCACGGGTGCGGCCGACCGTTTGTGGCGGGCCCTCAGGCGCCGCTCGCCGCTGCCTACCTGGAGCGCTGGCTGTGGCGGTGTGCTTGACGTTAGCGGGCCAGGGAGCAGGCTCAGCCGGCCACGCGTACTTCAGCTGCGCTCTGGAGTTTCGCTGTGTGAGCATGGAGAAGTCAGTTGGAACACACCTGAATGTCTGAAACAAAGTCATTTTTCAGGTATTTACAGAAGGCTATGTCCGTCGCGTGTATGGAGGGTGTGTGACGTAAGCGGGGCGGCGGCACAGCGATTGTACAGTTATTACGAGCGCGCGTGCGAGAGCGAGTCAATTAGCGGGCGTTCTAGTGCGGTCCAAAGGTGCTGTTATATAGTCATGGCGGATTAAACTGTCGAGCAAACTTTGCCGCCAAAAGTGTAGCACTGCGTTCTCGCTCGCACAGGGACACGTGGCGAACGGCTGTATGAGGTCGGCATCGACAGGTTTGACGTGGTGCCGAAAGTGTTGCAGGGAAACGGCCAACCATTGTGCGATTCAGCTCCGAGGGAGACAATTTTTGCGGGAAATGTGTGGAGGCAACGAATGCACGTGGTGAGAGGACAAGGGGCCGCTGTGACGTCAAACCCGACAAGTTCCAGCGTGTCTAGCGAAAACATGTTTACGACGTGGGAGCGGTCGCTGGGCTCGCCCCCCGCGCTAGTTTCCAGCCGCCTCACGTGACAGATGGAGGCAGTGTCTCCATGCGCTGGCCATGGGGTGGCGAGGGTTTGAACTAATTCAGTTGGAGCGCGGACGCCGTGGTGACTGCACTGCGATATCAAAGATGTGTGTGCTGACTGTGTTGGAGAAGAAGTGATGACTGTACTGCTTGAAATAAAGTCTTCAGTCCCTTCCCCCCTGCAAAATCAGAGGATGTGAATTACGTTACTATAAGTGCAGTTTAATATTTGACGCGATTATGATAGGCTACCAGTGAAAAAAAGATAAGTGACGGAGGAAGCTCATACATGTGATAAATTATGGTGTTGGGGATTTGAACTTGTGATAGATTTTTTTTATGGATGTAAGGAGAATGGCTTTCTCACCGAGAAAATCGGACATCTTGAATAAATAATAAATGATAATAATACATAGAAGTTCAGTTTTCGAGGGAATATCGTGTTGGAATTTGAATTTGGCGCAATTTTCTAGTGAAGGTAGGCCTATAATAATAAATGATAATGAATGATAATAAACGATAATGAATGATAAGAAATGACAATGAACGACAATGAAAGTTAATAAATGATAATGAATAATAATAAACAAAAGTAAGGTTTTGCAGCCATTATTGTGTAGGAATTTGAATTTGGAGGGAATTTTCTAGTGGAGGCAGGTCAATAATAATAAATAATAATAAATAATAATGAATGATAATAAATGATAATGAATGACAATGTACGATAATGAAAGTTAATAAATGATAATGTTTAATAATAAACAAAAGTAAGGTTTTGCAGCCATTATCGTGTTGGAGTTCGAATTTGGATGCAATTTCTAGTGGAAGCAGATCAATAATAATAAATAATAATGAATGATATTAAATAATAATAAATGATAATAAATAATAATGAATGTTAATGAATGATAATCAATAATAATAATAAAGACAAGTACGGTCTTTGCATGCATTATCGTGTTGGAATTCAAACTTCCCGCCATTTTTTCTTCTGGAGGCTTAGGTTATGGACGTAGCACAATTGGACTATTTTTCCGCCAAAATTCAAAATTCCCGCCATTTTTTCTTGAGGTTAGGTTAGTGGACATATCACAATTGACCTATTTTCCCACCAAAAGCTGCCATCTTGGATGACGTCATGCGATGTTCCCAAGTCTACATGCCGCCATCTTGGATGACGTCATCGCCGCCATCTTGAATAAATTTGGCAACAACACAGCGTGGCCTGGCGCGAACGTTGCCCTACTACTTGTGTTGTTACGGGTTCCAGATGTCCGACGGTTGTTAGACTCTGAACAATGGTGCGAGAGTCCATTATTTACTCGCGGATGGCAGGCGCGGAGGTGAAACGGTTGCGATGTGCTTGGTCCACAATTTAGCGATTCTTTCATGTAGCGCTCAAACGTGGTCGACCAGAACCTTTACGAGAATGCCTGCCCTTTGTTCTCATTCAGTCCAAAATCGGGCCATTGTCACAATCGAATGTACCACAAACATGAATATTGCACAATTCGACCAGGTGGCCAATTGGACACCCAAATGCCGCCACTGTCAAATCGGTCAGGAGCTGATAACGCTGTCGCACAAGAGTACAGAGCATCTCCGTGTCATTCACTGCGGCCTCTAAACATCTGCCCTACCAGCCCTAGTGACAATACTAAACACGAGCGGCACTAGAGCACTCTAGTAGCCATTCTGTCACAGAGCGTTGCGACTCTAATCATTTGCTTATCCTCTTATGGTGTTTACGTTCGTGAAGTTTACACTTAAATCCGACACACAGTCAAGAAAAATTGTTCGAAGACCATATAGCCTGATTTCTCCTACACATATCTACTTCCCTTCAAACTGAGACTGTTCCTTGTCGACCAGTTGATCTCTGTTGATGAGATCGTTTTTAATTTTCTGCTCATTTTATCTTTGACTTGGTCGTGCCTACGTCTTATGCAATAATCAGTTTCTGTGTATTTGTAATAATTATCTGTTATTCGAAAGAAATAATGTAGCAACATTTTTTGCGTGATTATCAATCAAAGTTTTCCTAGGTGGACTTCGGAATTTATTAAAAATGAGTGCAGAAATTCTGAACCATTTTGGAAATAAAGTAGAAGACGAGGCAAACATTCAGTCGTCTCTATTTCGTTCAATATTTCAAGCAATTGCAGCTTCATCTGAGAAGAGCCTTACAGCAGCAGGTAATGTTTTAAATATTTAGTGTGACTATTTTAGCAGACGATAATTTTTCCCTCTATGGAATTGGCACATAAAACGTTTTCCTAAGCTGTAGAAAATAGTCAACAAAATAAGAGTTTTCATTTACAAACTACTGATATTAACTATCTTCTCTCAGTTTCTGAGAACGTCGAATTTTTATACTGTAATAAATCCTCTAAGGAGGCGACAGCAATGCTTAGGAAGCAAATCATGAGACACTATAGTGATAGTTTTTTCCGTCTGTTGCACAGTTATTGACCAACAGATGTCTGACGTCTAGGCGGCCTTTTTTGTTTTGTTTTTGTAGGTTAGGCGACTGACCATCTAGCAACGATTGTTGCAGTGTTGCAGGAATCTCCGAAGGACGTATACCTCAAGATCGCATGCACTAAATGAGAACGTTTAGTTATTACTGATCAACTGTAGGACAATTTGCAGTAAAGTGTCATAGTTTAGAATACAACTAAAAAATTGTGAGCTTACTTAATACGCGGTAATGAGAGTTGGCCAAAATTGACACTGATTTTAATGAACTCTTAAGTTAACAGATCTATTTACCAAAGAGATCGGCTCCAGGGGCTGTGAAGGACTATATTCGTAGTTAACCCTGGATTAAGAGCGTGAAACACAATTGAAAAGCTGTATGCTTGCATAATAGCCGATTCTAACATTTGGCTAAAACTTGAAATTGACTTTGGTGAACTCTAACAACCGTGTTTACCGCGAGAGTAGGCACCAGGAGCTATGAATTTTCATATTCGTAATTAACCCTTAATTAAACGCATGGGCGACAAGTGTTCTCCAATCATATTTGTCGCAAGCTTACAGCATTGTATGTTGATTTTCGGATTCGTGCCTTTCAGTAGTTGAACTTTTATTGTTGGTATCTGCTGTGGTGGCAATAGCGAGCTTCAGTGTCCTGTCTACAATGTGTATAAAATAAACCCTCTCTGCAGTAGCGTGTTTGGGTGACAGACAATCGCGCTCCTGTATAAGTGACCAGTAAAATGTCAAAACGTCAGAAGACGCTGGCGACAAAAGACACGGTTAGTTACTTACTTAAGTGCAACTCGCGGTGCAAAAAACAACTAAAATCCGATTTTTGTGGTTTTCTCAGGACCCACTCATGAACAAATGGTGCTTTTACAAGCCTCCTAAGGTCCACCCCAGACCACACCTGATGCAAAGGAACCAACCGATTTGGTCGATTTGTCTGCGCTGAAGGAAGTGTGTGGTGTTTAAATTTTGACTCTATGTATTGCAGGATAGCTGCAGTATATCCATTCTTCAGATAGGTGTACAATTGGTCGCTGGGCCAAGGACTATCTAAAACTCTTGACCCCTTATCTCTGAGATCAATAGAACACAAGGTATGACACCCTGAAAAAAAAAAAAAAAAAACACTTTTGCACACAGGTTTTTAGGGACGTATTCAGAAGGAAATCACACAATAAGTTTGTATTGAAACTCTATGCAGTTTGTCTAGCCGTAGGTCTATTTATAGGAGTTTGCATACTTTAATTCTTTTCTGGCAATTCTTACGTAATTATAAAATTGTTCTCTCACACCAAAAATAAAAAGCGTAAAGCATCACGAGAACCTATAGTGATAATTTTTTCCGTATGTTGCACAGTTATTGACCAACAGATGTCTGCCATCTTCGAGGAACTTGCGCAGGCGTTCACACAGCTGATACGTTATTGCAGTGAAGTAAAGGTGCGGCACTCGGAATCGTGTGAACACTCCAAACCACGTGAAAAGACAAGCACAGTAACAGGTAAGTACTTCATCAGATCACTGTAGATTTCATCAGATTCTCGCCTAATATAATGTGTTGCAACAATCACCTCATCGTTAAATAACGTACACTGAGCTAATTAAACGTATCCGGAGGCACCTATGTGATGGGGAAATGACCACTAGATCTTACGATCGGCAGAACCGCCGGTATAAAAGTGCTGTGTTTTCAGTAGAGAGGTAGTAACAGCAGAATGGATCTGTCAGCAGAGCTCCGTGACTTCAAATGTGGACTAGTCATTGGATGTCACCTGAGTAACAAATCAATAAGGGACATTTCAACCCTTCTAAAGCTCCCATCTCGACTGTCTGTAATGTGACTGTGCAGTGGAGACTCAAAGGAACAAACACAGTTATTCAAGACCAGGCAGGCCTCGTGTACTGACGGACAGGGACCGCGAGCATTCTACATCTACATCTACATAGATACTCCGCAATCCACCATACGGTGCGTGGCGGAGGGTACCTCGTACCACAACTAGCATCTTCTCTCCCTTTTCCACTCCAAAATACACTCCTGGAAATTGAAATAAGAACACCGTGAATTCATTGTCCCAGGAAGGGGAAACTTTATTGACACATTCCTGGGGTCACATACATCACATGATCACACTGACAGAACCACAGGCACATAGACACAGGCAACAGAGCATGCACAATGTCGGCACTAGTACAGTGTATATCCACCTTTCGCAGCAATGCAGGCTGCTATTCTCCCATGGAGACGATCGTAGAGATGCTGGATGTAGTCCTGTGGAACGGCTTGCCATGCCATTTCCACCTGGCGCCTCAGTTGGACCAGCGTTCGTGCCGGACGTGCAGACCGCGTGAGACGACGCTTCATCCAGTCCCAAACATGCTCAATGGGGGACAGATCCGGAGATCGTGCTGGCCAGGGTAGTTGACTTACACCTTCTAGAGCACGTTGGGTGGCACGGGATACATGCGGACGTGCATTGTCCTGTTGGAACAGCAAGTTCCCTTGCCGGTCTAGGAATGGTAGAACGATGGGTTCGATGACGGTTTGGATGTACCGTGCACTATTCAGTGTCCCCTCGACGATCACCAGTGGTGTACGGCCAGTGTAGGAGATCGCTCCCCACACCATGATGCCGGGTGTTGGCCCTGTGTGCCTCGGTCGTATGCAGTCCTGATTGTGGCGCTCATCTGCACGGCGCCAAACACGCATATGACCATCATTGGCACCAAGGCAGAAGCGACTCTCATCGCTGAAGACGACACGTCTCCATTCGTCCCTCCATTCACGCCTGTCGCGACACCACTGGAGGCGGGCTGCACGATGTTGGAGCGTGAGCGGAAGACGGCCTAACGGTGTGCGGGACCGTAGCCCAGCTTCATGGAGACGGTTGCGAATGGTCCTCGCCGATACCCCAGGAGCAACAGTGTCCCTAATTTGCTGGGAAGTGGCGGTGCGGTCCCCTACGGCAGTGCGTAGGATCCTACGGTCTTGGCGTGCATCCGTGCGTCGCTACGGTCCGGTCCCAGGTCGACGGGCACGTGCACCTTCCGCCGACCACTGGCGACAACATCGATGTACTGTGGAGACCTCACGCCCCACGTGTTGAGCAATTCGGCGGTACGTCTACCCGGCCTCCCGCATGCCCACTATACGCCCTCGCTCAAAGTCCGTCAACTGCACATACGGTTCACGTCCACGCTGTCGCGGCATGCTACCAGTGTTAAAGACTGCGATGGAGCTCCGTATGCCACGGCAAACTGGCTGACATTGACGGCGGCGGTGCACAAATGCTGCACAGCTAGCGCCATTCGACGGCCAACACCGCGGTTCCTGGTGTGTCCGCTGTGCCGTGCGTGTGATCATTGCTTGTACAGCCCTCTCGCAGTGTCCGGAGTAGAGATGGGGGATCCGCTCTTGAACTAATTCATAGAGTTTAATCTTTCAAAGGAGTGAACAATCAGTGAT
The DNA here is from genome assembly GCF_023898315.1 of Schistocerca nitens. Classification (NCBI taxonomy): domain Eukaryota; kingdom Metazoa; phylum Arthropoda; class Insecta; order Orthoptera; family Acrididae; genus Schistocerca; species Schistocerca nitens. The sequence continues at coordinate 1,024,530,681 of NC_064614.1, forward strand.
TCAGAAAAAAAGAACGGTAGCTCCAAACGTTTCCCACGGCAGAGAGAGAGAGAGAGAGAGAGAGAGAGAGAGAGAGAGAGAGAGACGGAGCATATCAGCAGCGCGTCTGCTGGTCAGAGCACACTGCACGCCACACAACACAGCCAGCGCCGGCCTCTGCCCTGCTTCTACCTTGGCTGCCTGCATTGTGCAGTGCCCCATTGGATTTTGTGTTTCACATATGCCGTGCCGTCTCTGTGCGTCGTCTGCCGCGTGCAGTGTCTGGCGCAGCTTAACTTCGCATCGCACTCTGTCGGCGATCGTTTCAGTCGCACATCCTGCCCTCTGGGCAGTTGATGCGAGCAACAGGACAGAGAGCCACCTAGCGGATAACATAGGAACTACTTGCAAAAACCTGCTCGCAATGGAACGGACGATTTGGCTCCGAGCGGGTGAGCTCCCCCCACCCTCGGAACTCGCCCGCTCAACGCTCACCCCACCGTCTCGACTCTAGCCAGAGCGTTGAGCAAAGCGACTCAGGTGTCACTCTGGTCTCTGCGGTCTCAGCTCATGCAGCAATACAGCTCGCGGCTCGACCTGCTCGACTCAGCGCCTCTGCATCGGAGTTCGTCCCCACTGGATATTGTTCTTCGTAGTAATACCGCTATGTATATTACATTATTATGTTATGTATACATCAATCGTTTTTATTTTATTTTTATTTGTTTAAACTGATTAGAATAGGTTGCTGATGACTCCTCTTACCATAGGATTTTTATTATGGACACTCGAATTTACGCTTTAATTACGAGCGAACCGATAAACGTATCGCAAAATGTGATACACCAATATTTTCCTTGTTTTATTCTGCATAAGGCTATATGCAGCACTTTCGTTTTACAGTCAAATTTATATATTTTTTTCTTATTCTGCTACGGATTTTGCGATTTTAGGCGTCTTCGGAAGGAAACGTTCACTTTAAAAATATATGGCTTGCGATGTATTTGTATGAGGTTAATGAAATTTTAATACATTATAGCCAAATATATTGTTAATGTAAATCTCAAGTTACAACATTTTCCGATCACCCAAAAAACCACGATAGTGCAAAATAAATCAATAATCAAAAACTTTGTCATATCGTGGAAATTTCAATAAACAATACAAAATTCTTACTCATTATCTGTGTTACTTCTAAATAGGATCAAATAAGATCAAAATACAGGTGTAGTACTGGAATAAACCAAGTTTAAAGGGCAATGTTCCTTCCATTTATTTTCTATTGTAAATGAGTGGTGAGTCATGAAAAAGAGCTAATTCATTTCAGGAAGTGAACAGTTCTGATCCAATCTCTGAAAAGAACAGTTTTGCCCATCTCTAGTCCGGAGCAAGTATGGTGGGTCTGACACACCAGTGTCAATGTGTTCTTTTTTCCATTTACAGGAGTGTAGAACGAGGGAAATATGACTGCCTATATGCCTCTCTACGAGCCCTAATCTCTCTTATCTTATCTTTGGGGTCTTTCCGCGAAATATAAGTTGGCGGCAGTAAAATTGTACTGCAGTCAGCCTCAAATGCTGGTTGTCTGAATTTCCTCAGTAGCGATTCACGAAAAGAACGCATCCTTTCCTCCAGAGACTCACACAAAAGTTCCTGAAGCATTTCCGTAACACTCGTGTGATGATCAAACCTACCAGTAACAAATCTAGCAGCCCGCCTCTGAATTTCTTCTATGTCCTCCCTCAATCCGACTAGATATGGATCCCAAACGCTCGAGCAATACTCAACAATAGGTCGTATTAGTGTTTTATAAGCGGTCTCCTTTACAGATGAACCACATCTTCCCAAAATTCTACCAATGAACCGAAGACGACTATCCGCCTTCCCCACAACTGCCATTACATGCTTGTCCCACTTCATATCGCTCTGCAATGTTACGCCCAAATATTTAATCGACGTGACTGTGTCAAGCGCTACACTACTAATGGAGTATTCAAACATTACGGGATTCTTTTTCCTATTCATCTGCATTAATTTACATTTATCTACATTTAGAGTTAGCTGCCTTTCTTTACACCAATCACAAATCCTGTCCAAGTCATCTTGTATCCTCCTACAGTCACTCAACGAGGACACCTTCCCGTACACCACAGCATCATCAGCAAACAACCGTACATTGCTATCCACCCTATCCAAAAGATCATTTATGTAGATAGAAAACAGCGGACCTACCACACTTCCCTGGGGCACTCCAGTTGATACCCTCACCTCCGATGAACACTCACCATCGACGACAACGTACTGGGTTCTATTACTTAAGAAGTCTTCGAGCCACTCACATATTTGGGAACCAATCCAATATGCTCGTACCTTAGTTAGGAGTCTGCAGTGGGGCACCGAGGCAAACTCTTTCCGGAAGTCAAAGAATATGGCATTCGTCTGATACGCTTCATCCATGGTTCTCAAGATATCATGTGAAAAAAGGGCGAGTGGCGTTTCGTAGGAGCGATGCTTTCTAAAGCCGTGCTGATGCATGGACAGCAACTTCTCTGTCTCAAGGAAATTCATTATATTCGAACTGAGAATATGTTCGAGAATCCTGCAACAAACCGATGTTAAGGATATTGGTCTGTAATTTTGAGGATCTGTCCTTCTACCCTTCTTTTATACGGGCGTCACCTGCGCTTTTTTCCAGTCGCTCGGGACTTTACGTTGGGCAAGAGATTAGCGATAAATGCAAGCTAAGTAAGGATCCAATGCAGTAGAGTACTCTCTGTAAAACCGAATTGGAATCCCATCAGGACCTGGCGATTTATTTATTTTCAACCCATTCAGCTGCTTCACAACCCCAGGGATGTCTATCACTATCTCCTCCATACGGGAATCTGTACGAGACTCAAACGGCGGTATGTTTGTACGATCCTCCTGCGTGAAAGATTTCTCAAATGCTAAATTTAAAATTTCAGCTTTCGTTTTGCTGTCTTCCGTTGCCAGGCCAGACTGACCAGTGAGTGACTGGATGGAAGCCTTCGACCCGCTTACCGATTTTAAGTAAGACCAGAATTTCCTTGGGTTTTCAATAGATATTTTGCTAAGGTATGACGGTGGTAGTGGTTGTATGCTTCGCGCATCGTTCTTTTTACAGCAGCATGAATCTGTTCTAACTTTTGCCTGTCCTCATTCTCCCGATCTTTCTTGTACCGCGAGTGCAACTGTCTTTGCTTCCTGAGCATTCTCCGAATTGCGCTATTAAACCACGGTGGGCCTTTTCCATCCGTAACCCACTTTTTCGGCACATACTTCTCCAATGCGTGATTTACAATGTATTTAAAATTTGCCCATAATTCTTCCACGTCCATCGTACCGGAAGTAAATGAAGTCGATTCATTTACTAAGAGGGATGCTAACAACTGCTTATCTGCTCTTTCTAGTGAGAACTCTCCTAGCCTTCTAGACCGACTTTTTAACTTTCGTAACCATAGTCGTAATGACATCATCATGATCACTAATCCCTGTCTCAACACTGATACCGTCGATGAGGCGTGGTCTGTTCGTGGCTACCAGATCTAAAATATTTCCATTACGCGTTGGACGTCGATTTAGCTGCTCAAGACAGTTTTCGGATAATGTGTTCAAAAGTAATTCACACAACGGCTTGTCTGTACCATCTGTAATGAATCCATAGACATCCCAGTCTATACTAGGTAGGTTGACGTCGCCTCCGACTAATATAGCATGATCCGGGTACTTCTGCGATACAGAGTGTAGACTCCCTTTGAATGATTCTAGAACTGTCACGGTGGAACCTGGTGTCAAAATAAATACCGGGGATATTTCCCGCAGGTAAAAGAAAATCGGAGCCAGGGGATTACCATCTTTCCCCCTTTTTAGTGCCGCAGCAAATAGAAAGGCCGTACTCTGTTCCACGCTACAGGAAGACAGGCATTTCATGTGATAGAAGTGAGTGATTACGTACAAAATTTTTATGTGAACTCCACACCAACATACTAAGTGAATATTTAGTCATATTGGGTTCCCTTTCTCTTTCTCCATACAAAGACCACAGCACGTGCCAAGACTGTACAGAACAACTTCAATATCTAAGTGTACTTCTGTTAAAGGTTTTTTTTTGCTGCCATTGTAGGACGAAGATGAGGCTTATATCTCGAAACATGTTGCTTCGCCAATTAATTTCAGTAGTCAACAAATTCTGTGACTGGTAGCGGTCTCTGAAAAGCCTTTTCACGTTTTGACACCGTCACGTTTGATTGACTCTCAATACGACTTTAAATTGAATGAGTATAATTTCTATGCGACAAGTACATAAAAATTTGTTTTTAAGCAGGTAACGCTTAGATGCATGCAAATACTGTCTGTTAGCGCATTTCTAAAAACTGGCTGGCAACAGCAGGAAGTTCATGTTCTGGTTGGCTCTGAGCACTATGGACGAACACAGGGAGCTGAGTTTTTAACGATCGTTGTTTACAGAATCTATGTTGATTCCTACTGAAGAGATTTTCGGTCTCCAGAAATATCATAGTAGCCGGCCGCGGTGGTCTAGCGGTTCTGGCGCTGCAGTCCGGAACCGCGGGACTGCTACGGTCGCAGGTTCGAATCCTGCCTCGGGCATGGGTGTGTGTGATGTCCTTAGGTTAGTTAGGTTTAAGTAGTTCTAAGTTCTAGGGGACTTATGACCTAAGATGTTGAGTCCCATAGTGCTCAGAGCCATTTGAACCATTTTAGCCAAATATCATAGTACGCGAACAAAAAAAAAAAAAATGTTTTAAAATTCTACGCCGGACGGTGTGGCTGAGTGGTTCTAGGCGCTTCAGTCTGAAACCGCGCGACCGCTGCGGTCGCAGGTTCGAATCCTGCCTCGGGCATGGATGTGTGTGATGTCCTTAGGTTAGTTAGGTTTAAGTAGTACTAAGTTCTAGGGGACTGATGACCTCAGATGTTATGTCCCATAGTGCTCAGAGCTATTTAAACCATTTTTTGAAATTCTACAACTCACCGACGGCAGAGATCCAGGCCTATAATTTTGTGCTTATGTTGGACAATGATTCTTGAAATCGGTTGAAATCTGTGCTTTTCTATGCTCACTTATTTCAGTATCAGCTGTTTTGTCGTTCGTGCGTCAATTTAAAGGGGGTACCACACTGCGATATCCTTCTTGAACCAGTTTTAAAAAACGACGTTTAGTATTTCGACCTTTGCTGTGTCGTCCTCCTTTTCAATGCCATTACGCATACATGTCCAAAGGAACACTGCATCGTACTTCTGAACAACACACCGAGCGAGGTCGCCGGCCGAAGTGGCCGTGCGGTTAAAGGCGCTGCAGTCTGGAACCGCGAGACCGCTACGGTCGCAGGTTCGAATCCTGCCACGGGCATGGATGTTTGTGATGTCCTTAGGTTAGTTAGGTTTAACTAGTTCTAAGTTCTAGGGGACTAATGACCTCAGCAGTTGAGTCCCATAGTGCTCAGAGCCATTTGAACCGAGCGAGGTGGCGCAATGGTTAATACACTGTACTCTCTTTTGGGAGGACAACGGTTCAAACCCGCATCCGACCATCCTGGTTTAGGTTTCCGTGATTTCCCTAAATCGCTTCAGGCAAATGCTGGGATGGCTCCTTTGAAAGGCCACGGCCCATTTCATTTCCCATCCTTCCCTGATGCGAGTTTGTGCTCTGTCTCTAACGACCTCGTTGTCCACGGGATGTTAAATACTAATCGCATCCCCCTCCTTCTGAACAACACAAGCACTGCGCCAACAATGCGCAAGCGACTTTCAATTAAAACGCAAGTTTGGATGTGCCCGTTTGTCGCGCTCGGACAGCCTAATGGGCCGTCTGCGACAGAGGTAAAACGAAAACGCGTTGTGTGCGTCATCCTTGTTGTGCTACTTGCGAGCTAACGAGCGTTTGTTTACATCCGCTTATCTGCTTGTCTTAGAGTCCGAAATCGTCGACAGTCATTGCGTTTCCCTATCGCCAAGCCACGATTAAATGAACATTCCATTTGGATCATAAACGGCCGAAAGCGTATGAAGTAGAACGGTTTATACGGAACGAAATGCGTCGCCCGCAGCAAGATGTTCTCTGAATTCATTTTTCGATCCTTAGTGCCCCAGTGTACATAAAAGTGGCGAATGAGGAGCTGTGTGCCAACTTTGTGTGGCGCCATAATACCACTTCTGGCCATTCTGGAGGTGTATAGAGCGATGGACCTCCAAATCGTGTGATCGATACACTCCCCACCACAGTGATGTGTCCTCCCAAGGGGTTTAATGGAGAGTTCCCCGTGTTCTTTTTTTTTTAATTCTTTATTCTTTGTTCACAATACATTACAATTATACAAACGTAACACATCACCTTAATGATTACTGGGTCCTAAGGGTTACAATGTTATTTGCAGCTAATTACATTTTTAGTTGTGAACTACAGACAGTACAGGTTAATGGGCAAACTTAAGTTCTGTGTTAAGCTATACACACTAATACCTACTTATAGCTAATCTCAACTGCCTGCAGCGTCACATGTGTGTCAGTGCGGATATAAACCTATTGCAATGCCTTGCTCATCGAGCTAATCCCGATGGGCGTGCCCCTGACACTAGGCAGGCCAAAATTACTAATGGCTGCAGGTTCCTATTCCGGTTTCTATTTCTAAATCCTACTAACTACTAACTAACGTACGTCAAGTCCGATGCATGTCATTGTTGTGAAGTTAATGTATCCCACTCCCCCTAGCCCTGCACATGGCGGATTCCAACTTACAAGTCGACCTGTTCACGCACAGGCGGTGCAAGATTAGGGTACTAGGACACGTTCGGTAGTTTTCTATTGATCACGAATGTCCCTCAAGTATGCTGTAAGAACTTTTCGTGATACCTCGTTAGCCATATTATTCAAGGTTTGGAATGTCTCCTTGTGTCTCAGCAAGTCGTATGTGTCGTTGTTTTGTAGTTGCTGTCGTAATGTAGCTGCTACATCATCGAAAAGGGGGCACTCGTAAACCACATGGTCGGGAGTACCCTCCGATGCGCCGCAGTCACACGCGGGCGTAGCCCTCTTCCCAAACCGGCATAAATATGTCGGATAGGGCCCATGACCAGTGAGAAAATGAAACAAACCCCAGGTTGGCTCAAAATACCTCATACCTAGCCTTTCCTTTACATTTGGTAACAGTTGGAAAGTTCTTCTACCAGATTCATCTGTTTCCCATGACTCCTGCCATAGTTCTTCGCCTCTTTTCCTTATCTCAACCTTGTCCCTAACCCGAACTCCCAAAATTTCTATTTTCATATCATATTTCTTAGCCCAATACCATGCGGCTTGTTCCCTGATTTTGATGTCCAGAGGACAGAGCCCCATTATCACTAATAGCCTCCCTCCCCCCCCCCTTCTGGAGATGTCCTGTAAGCCCCCAGAGACCTTAACAACCTGTTTCTCTGTACTCTTCTCACTGTCATGGCGGGCACCACCCTCGTGAGCCTGTGTGCCCAGACTCCCTAGCCGTAACCCACTATTGACGTTAGTATGCTATTATGGTACAATTTATCAGGTGAGGGGGAAGGTGAAATCTTTTATGACCCATAGAGATGAGGTTATCAAGTACTTGTAATGCTCATTGGGTCACGGATTCAATGTGCATTCCGAAGTTTCACCTTTCATCGATGATAATTCCCAAGTAATGTGTCTCACGCCGCCTAAGGACTGGTGAGCCCTCAATTCTCACAGTAGGATTTCGCACTAGCTGTCCTTTTAGCAGAAGGCAAGTTGATTTTGTTGTTGAAAATGACATCTTGGGATTTCGGCACCACAGTTGCAATTTTTCCATAGCCCTCTCTATTTTCGGCTAAATGTCTTCATGGCTCCGGCCGCCAAGCTACAGGAGGAGGTCATCAGTGTAGGCTATCACCTCTAGCATCTCTTCACTTTGTTGCAGGTTGTCCAGAAGTGGCTCCATGTGGATGTCCCAGAATAGGGGACCTAATACCGAATCATGGGGACAACCCTTCGTTATGGTTTTTCCAACTTTACCGCTAGGTTATGATAGCCAGACCTCCCGATCCTCACAATAGCTCCTCAGGCAACGATATAGCGGCCCTGGACACTCTTTCTCCCGCAAGCAGGAGAAGAGCGAAGGCCATTATAGGTTGTCGAAGGTGTCCACCATGATGTCAACAACGTACTTGTACAGGGCTGAGCCACAGACCTCAGCCACCAGGGCGACTGCATCAGTTGCCGATCACCCAGGCCTGAAGCCGAACTGCCTGCTGCTCATCCCGCACAGCACTCGGTGTGCAGTCAGTCTGTTAGCTAGCAATTTCTGTAGGAGTTTTCCAAACACGTCTAATAAACCAATGGGTCTATAGCATTTAGCTTCAGCTGGGTCTTTGTCATGGCCTTTCTTAATGATTACCACATTAGCGACTTTCCAGATTTTCGGCAATCTTTCCTGCCTGAGGCATTCATTGATTAGGTGGGTAAGTGGTGTTACCAGCTGAGGGGCTAAGAACTGCACCACCTCCGCCACAATGCCGTCTGGCCCCGGGGGCTTTCCCTCTCTTTAGAGATTTGATGTGGGCAACCACCTCCTCTTCAGGAAAGGGGTAAACTGCCTTATCATTAGCGTGTCTGTCGAGATCTTCGTTCCGTAATTGGTGCTGATCTTTAGTGTATCCATCCCTATCGTCATCAGGCAGCAGGGACCGGAGGAGGACCTCAGCAGTCTCCTGCTAGGACTCCATCAACCTGTCCCCATGCCTGATCGTTGATATCATCATTGGGGAGCGGATCTTTTCCCTAACTAGTTTATAGGGTATTCCCCATGGGTCCAAAGCTAACTGATTCAGCACAAAACTTTCCCAACTTTGTATCCTGACCGCCCGATGTTCGTTTTGAAATTTTTCTTTTGACTCCCGGTATAGAAACAACCATCTTTGCTTTTCCCACCAGACAGCACTGCATCTGGTAGTGCCTCCTCAGCCTTCTGACTGACTGACGCAATTCCTCCAGTTAAACTGACCATGGTGACGGAGAGGCTGCGACGGCCCTTCTCCTAGTTGGTACGGCTGCCTTCACTGCTCTGGTTACTGCACTCACCAGCTCCTCAGCCCTCTTGTCTACGTCAAGGTCCTGATGTACGTCACCTTCTGGCAGTGGAGGAATGTCGCACTCTCTCGCTAGGCGCTCCCAGTCTCCTTTTGTAGTTCAGTTGCACCTCCCACCCCATGACCCAGTGACACTCTCTGTCTCCTAAAGTGAAGTTAATGAGATTTTGATCACTTGTGGTGGCATTGTCTTCAGCTTTCCAATTTTGCAACATGTTTACAGCATTTGGCATGACTCAAGTCACATCGATGTTGGTACCTTGCCCCCCTCCCACCTCATAGATGGGAGGACTGCTAGGCTTGTTAGCCACCACAAGTTGTAGAGCCTTGGTCGTCTACCCCACTTTTCCACCATTTTCAGCTCTTGTGCCACTGTACCATAGGGGGGATTTTGCATTTATTTCAGCTGTTATGACCATTTTTCGCCCCCAGAACGCTGTGGCTACTCTTGTCAAGTGATCTAAGTATTGTTCAGTGTTGTCTCCATACTGGAAGTACATGTTAACGAGAGTTATAACCCCCGCAGGAGATTGTATCTCCACGATGTTGCAGTGACTGACTGTTGGAGTGCTGCGAAAGTGTCGTTACCCATAGGGCTTTGTTTTTAACTGCTGTTGCCCCTTTGGGGGCAGTCCCACTGCTGACAACCTGCCATGTAGCGGCTGCAAATGATAGTTTCCCAGCTTGAGAGTATGGCGCTCCTGTAGGCAGAACACATCAAGCCTCCTCTCCTCCACCTCCCTTAGCTCCTGCATCACCAGTCTGCTGTTGTGTGCGTTCAGTTGGCCAATGGTCATTTTAGTCATTATGAAAAGTAAGTATGTATTCTACCGTCAGGCCAGTTCTTGCCCCAATCAAAGGCAATACGACAATTTGCCTGAACTAACTGAGTGTAGATGCCATCGAGGTCAAATTTCTCGCCACGTCTTTCAGTAACTTTCTTAAGTAAGTCCCAAAGGATTCCAAAGTCGGTGGGGGATTCACTAATTTTAGCTGTATTCTGTCTACATCCTCTATTACCGAGAAGGTGGCCTTTCTGCCGTTCTCATGCCCCACCCGGACCACTTGTCGTAAGGCGGTGGGCAGGATAGTCGGCAGCTCCAGCCTTGCCAATTGCATAGTGTATTGAATGTTGGGGTACACCCTAACCGGGTCAACAGGCAGTAACCTGATTACAGGGGTGTCTTGTGTGGTTGAGTGTGCACTGGAGCTGGTGACTATGTATTCTTGGAGTGGTTGTCGCTCTACTTTGCACTGCCCGTCTTTGGAGATTGCCACAGGTGGGGCCACCACCACAGGATGCTCTTGCTGCTGCTGGTCTTTAATCGGCCTCATTCCCCAGTTTTGGGAGGAGAGAGCTGTGATCTTCAGGGGTAGATTTGTTTGAATACCTTTGTCCATCGTGGGGAATTCTGTTTGAATTCCTTTATCCACAGTTTCAACTTTGGCAGAGCCCGAAAGCGACCTCAGAAATTCTTTAAATTTGTTTGCCCTCATGGCATCCCTCCTCCTTTTGCTCGGGATTTTCGCTTTGGAATCCTGTTCACTGTGCTATGCTCAGCCGTAATCAGTCCTTGAGATCAATCTTTGTTCGAGCATTCGGTAGGTGGGGCGATTGTGTCAAGTGGCTCCACTGGATTTCTTGCCATGACATTTGCATGGGATACAAACTCCCGCTGCCCTGCAATCTTTTCGAGTGTGACCACTCTCACCCCACTTGGAGCATGCCGACCCCTTGGTGCAGTGCCTCAGAATGTGGTCCAGGTCACCACAGTTGTGGCAAGGAGGTACGACGATATAATCCCTCGTATTCACTGCGTGGAAACCTAGGTATAGTCTCCCCATTGTCCTGATTCTTTTCCACATTGGTGCGATGAGCTCGGCAATGTGATGAACAACATCACTGTGCCAAGGCCCCGTTTTGAATCTCAACTTGAAAGAATTTTTGAACTCCTCATCATTTATGTCTTCGAAGTTCTGTGCTCTTATTGTCTCATAGTTTGTCATTCGTCATTTCTATTGGTGCGCCATATGGAATGACTAAGGGGTTCCTTTTCCTAGGTGGTTCACACTTGAGCACCAAGTTCAACTTTTGATTGTTTAATAATTTTTCTTTGTCTTCCTCGGTAGCAACTTCTACAATCACTGAGCACAGCTTGGTTTAACCCTTTTAATTTTAATTTTATCATTGACAGGATCCAATTATAGTTGTCAACAGTTCTTGAATTTTTCTGACACCAGTATCTTGGCCAGGCAGAGTCCTACGGAAGAACGCCGTGTCTGGCCGCTTGGTAACTCTTTCAATCGTATCTTTTGTTGTCTGTGGCTTAGTTGGCGCTTGCGCAGCCACACTCACCCAGGTCTTAGTTGGTTGCCTCCTTAATCTGTCGTTCTCTTTCTCCATTTCCACAATGGGGCCTTCAAGTTTTGTACTGGCCATAGTCCATGTGGCCAACTCGTTTTTAATAACAGATTGCCTGATTTTAGCATTTTTGATATTTTTCTCCAAGAGCAGTTTAATTCTTGTGCGTCTCTGTGTGACAGTTTCATCCTCTGCCTGCCCCATCTCGTCCTGTGGAGAGGGAGCAGACACCACAGATGCCCTTTTAGGTGCACTCGAATCATTCGTTTCAATTTCAGCCATCTTGCCCCACACCGGCTCCTCTGGCATGGGGGGGGGGGGGGGGATAAAACGCAGCTCGCCCACCGACCTCACCCTAGGCCAAGGGCATTCCCGAACTGGCAGGTGGTAGGTTCAACGCGCCGTCGCCAGCGCACTGGTCCCCATCAGTGGCCCTGCTGTCGACGATTTCACCCGACGCTCCTCGGCAAGTGCACCCTGCACTCCAGATAGGCAGATGCACCTCTCGCCCTTCACTGCCTACTAGCCTGAGCTTCCACCTCTCGGCCAAGGACCCACTCCTACTCAGGCAGTGGGTCTGTCACCCAGTTGTTCGGTGGTCTGGACCCAGCTAACCTGGCTCAGGCGATGTCACCATCTCTAGCTCAGAGGGGTCGCACACAGAGTGAGCAAACCCCCCCCCCCCCTCCGCAGCCAAGCAGCCCCGCTCAACCCACTCACACCCCTGAGGGACTGATCTTCGGTCCCTCACGACACAGCCCCACCTGTGCCATGCACCTTTGGCTTTCACATCAGGTTGGGCCACAGCTCTCCCTTTTGACGCAAGGCAACATCTAAGCGGCCCGAGAAATGCCGAGCTTAACGTCTGGCACCAAGGGAAGGTGGAAAGAGCCACTTGGGAAGGATAGACTATGTGTGACGCACCACTTCCCCTTGTGAGGTCTGTCGCAGCACGCCCGACCAGAAGCTATACACTCTGGTGCGAGTCTCTGTGCCATATGGCGCACTGGAGGAACTGGCCCACACCAAAACGCGCCGTAAAGCGACCAAGGCACTGCGAAGCCAGCACCCACGCCCAACTCATTCAACCTCACACCAGACAGCTCCCCATGTTTCCTCCATGTGGCTGTGCCATAAGTTTGAAAATATGCCATCACCAGGAGGGCGAGCGATGCCAACATGGAGGAAAAACAGCTCCCTATGTTTCCTCCATGTTGGCATTGCTCGCCCTCCTGGTGATGGCAGCTTTTCAAACTTATGGCACAGCCACAGACAGTGTCAATAACATTCGCATGCACCATAAACCGGTATTACTCTATGAAATACTGTATGCTGCGGACATTGCTGTTGCCCTCCTTCAGGAGATTCATGGTATAGTCTTTTGAGCTCCTCATGCCTTTATGGCATACTTCTCCCATGCTTCCGTTATTGGTAGTGGAGTGACGATCCTCTTACGTGACAGTATCCTTGCTGATGCAGTTGCTAGAGGTATGGCTCTCACCCATCATCAACATCTATGCGCCATATGTTTCGGGTCGCCGAGGCAGAAGTTTCACTTTCTCCTCTGAAGAGGGCACACCTTTCTCCCTGGGCCGACAGGAAGTCTTAATCATAGGCTACTTCAACTCTACCCATGTGTCCTAAGATTAACTGCCACATCATTCTCTGTGAGCGGTACTAGTGGCAATTATCAGCACCTCAACCTTGTGGACTCTTGAGAGCACATTTATAGTGATTGTCTGGGCTTTACGCATTTCACTAGCCATTCATCCAGTCACCTCAGTCGTGTTTATACAGGGTGTTACAAAAAGGTACGGCCAAACTTTCAGGAAACATTCCTCACACACAAAGAAGGAAAAGATGTTATGTGGACATGTGTCCGGAAACGCTTAATTTCCATGTTAGAGCTCATTTTAGTTTAGTCAGTATGTACGCTCAATGGAGCACGTTATCATGATTTCATACGGGATACTCTACCTGTGATGCTAGAACATGTGTCTTTACAAGTACGACACAACATGTGGTTCATGCACAATGGAGCTCCTGCACATTTCAGTCGAAGTGTTCGTACGCTTCTCAACAACAGACTCGGTGACCGATGGATTGGTAGAGGCGGACCAATTCCATGGCCTCCACGCTCTCCTGACCTCAACCCTCTTGACTTTCATTTATGGGGGCATTTGAAAGCTCTTGTCTACGCAACCCCGGTACCAAATGTAGAGACTCTTCGTGCTCGTATTGTGGACGGCTGTGATACAATACGCCATTCTCCAGGGCTGCATCAGCGCATCAGGGATTCCATGCGACGGAGGGTGGATGCATGTATCCTCGCTAACGGAGGACATTTTGAACATTTCCTGTAACAAAGTGTTTGAAGTCACGCTGGTACGTTTTGTTGCTGTGTGTTTCCACTCCATGATTAATGTGATTTGAAGAGAAGTAATAAAATGAGCTCTAACATGGAAAGTAAGCGTTTCCGGACACATGTCCAGATAACATATTTTCTTTCTTTGTGTGCGAGGAATGTTTCCTGAAAGTTTGGCCGTACCTTTTTGTAACACCCTGTATATTCCGCGATATTGTCAGTTGCGTGCAGGCTGCTGAAGTCTGGCCTGTCGCGTTCTCTTGCGAATGTTTGTGCCATCAGTCTCTGCCACCAAAGGTTGTGGCAGGGCCGCAGAGCATGGAAACTGAACACGAACCATCTTACATCACCTGACTGACAGCAGCTCATCGAGAATGCGTGGACAGCTTATCGTCGACGCTGCGATGCTTGTCAGTCTGCCCTGTCACGATAGGTCCTCTGCGCAAAACCTTTCCTCCACAGAGCCTCGATTGGTTATAGAAGGCAGGTCACGGCGTAGTGTTGACGAATCCAGAATTTCTACTTCAACATTCTCCGGAAATATACTATGATGCCTCATTCGGCAGAGCATCGCGTGGTGTTCAATCATGCCAAGGCACAGCTCACTGTCCTCTGCCGACGTCACTTTGAAGGATCTATGGTCAGGGTACACACACATGATATGTTAAATCAGGAGCATCCGTCTATGTATCATGTGATAGTGGAACGGCGCCACCATCGAAGAACTTTTATTAATGTTCTTATGACTGATGATGGGTGGAGCTTAGATACCAAATACAGAATAGGGTCTGCCCTCCATGCACGTTATGTTATGCTACACTCTGCACAGCGTCATCACCCTGCCAACATTGCAGCGGTCTTCCGGCTCTCGTTTGGCTCGGTTCCTGGGGATCTACTTGCCAACGTCACGAAGTACAAAGTCAATGGTGATATCTGGGCGACTACTACGAACAATTATTCGGGAGGACGACAGTTCAATCCCGCGTCCGGCCATCCTGATTTACGTTTTCCGTGATTTCCCTAAATCACACCAGGCAAATGCCGGGATGGTTCCTTTGACAGGGCACGGCCGACTTCCTTCCCCGTCCTTCCCTAATCCGATGAGACCGATGACCTCGCTGTCTGGTCTCCTTCCCCAACGAACCCAACCCAACCCAACTACGAACAATTCATCCCGCCCTGACGGCCTCCCTGAAGAGTTTTAACGGACATTTTGTCCTCTACTGGCGCCAGTGAGGACGCAAATTTGTCGGGACCTTATGTCGCCTATCATGCACATTCCATATAGTTCCCACATTCGCATCCACAAGTCTCCAAGTACATCAAGGATGTGCGAATATCGCCCCCTTGACGTTGCTCAACAGCGACACGAAGATCTTTACCTGGCTGTTGGCTGCACAGCTTAAACGGACGCTCGGTACAAGGTGCCAATAACGTCGTCACTGTCCTCTGTCGCTATCGACATATAATCAATCTCGCTCACGCTCGTCGTGTTCCTGTACTTTTGAGCACTCTTGTTTTCAGCCGGGCGTTCGATCATGGCTACTAGGAAGGGGTACTCCGCAATATAGAGTACTCCGATGCTATCATCGATGTCGTAACGCATCTCCTTCGTGGAGCGACGTTCTGTGTACTCTACAGTGGCCGGCTCACTCCTCCTATCTTGATCCGTCGTTCAGTGCGCTGTCCGCTCTCCGCACTGTTATATGCTTTCGCCACGGAAATGTTGTTCTGCGGACTCCGTCAATACCTGTCTGGAACGTCTCTCGGCGGCCATGTATTCAGCTGCACTGCTTATGTGGCGATCTCGTCCTCGTTCTTCGTAGAGGTGTTGAGGTGAGGAAGTCGTAGGCATGGGTTACCACCTACAGCGAAGCTTCTGGTAGCTGCCTTAAAGTCCGCAAATCGAGCGCTATGGCTGTAGGAGCTGGGCTTCCTGCACCATTGCGTGTAGCTGCTACCATCCAATACTTAGGATTCTATTTCGCAAGTGATCTACAGCATATGATTGCCCTCAGCTGCCGGTGCCTACTGTCCCAATTACGAGCTGGGCTCCTAGATCATCGTTTACGTGCCCTCGGTCTTCTACAATGGATATAAAATGTTTATTTGGGTTCACGTATCCCCCACGTGGCACCGACACTCCCCATTCTGCCGTGCATGCCCCTCTGCATGCTAGAGTTGTTGGGTTCGTATGTTTTGCATTGTTTGCTGTTCGAGATCCCCATTCTCCCACTGTGCAGAGGCGGTTTAGGCCTGTACCATGTCCCTGACAGAGCGACCACCCTTTTCGTTAGCTCTCAAAAGGCACTGCGGCGCCATTGTCCCACGTCCCTTAGCAGCCTATTGCAAGAGGTCCTTGCTCCACGCTCTCTCTCAGCCCCTATCAGCTTTCGGACGTCCTGCTGTCCTTATTTGGCGTCCACATTTTTTTCTCTAAACGAGCTATGTCCATATTTAGATATTGCCAATGCGCTTGATGTCCACAAAGGCGGTCTCTGGCTTTCTTCAGCAGAACAGGTGGCTGAAGGGAAGCATCCGCACGTCGACTGGCGTACCGTCTTGCGATGGGTGTGCGCTCCTTATCTTGTTACTGGCGACCGGCATGCATGGTACTTATTGGTCAATGGGAAGCATGTATGCCGGTTACGCTTTCACGAAATTCACCTTGCAGACACCCATTGTGTGTTGCCTGTGATGTGTAGAGACGCGGATGAGCATCATCTGGTATGCGCATCAGCAATAGGCGTCTGCTTCTTGGTGCGACAGATGCTGGCCTTAATTACCTGTACGACTCCTCATCAGATACCTCCTCACCTGCTCCTCTTTCTGGACTCGGGATACTTCCCACAAACGAAGACGAACCCGGTAAAGTGGATTTGTGGACACGCAGTACACTTCCTGTTTGCTGACGGTAAAAAAAGTCCTTGATTTTTGGCACTTCCTTAATGAATGACATTTTGCAGTTGTTAGCAATATCAAATGCAGACAATTTTTTACTAATTTTCTTTATAGTGTCTTTCTTGAGCCACCTCGGGGATGCGTTGTTACTGTAACGAAGAGTCGATTCACGCCTTTTCCACAGTTAGTATCGGTTAGTCTCTAGTCATGGGAATGTTCTTCTCCAAAAAACTATGTCAGTAGTCCCACCGAGTATGAAGAATTGCCACTCTCTCCTCCTCGTGATGTCAGTTTCCTGCTACACTCAATGGTATAAAAATATAAAAATAAAAAGAACGTAAAAAAGAACACAAAAAACATAAAATAAAATAAACTTGTCACATTGACGTGCCATGTGCGTCTACTCCACGTTCTCCACGCTTTCCTTGGTTCCTGGTTGAGGGAACGGGACACTGTGACCAGGTCTCGGGTTGCGACCCCTCCCCACTCTCTCCCCACCCTTTCCTTTGGGCGCCAGGAAGGTTCCTGTGGAGAAAAAAACTGAAAGGAAAACATGGTAGGATAACCGCTCGCGATAAGCGGAAAATTGGGGTTCGAGTCCCAGTCCGCCACAAATTTTCATCGTCATTCCATTATGCAGCTGATGGTTGTTCGTACAATTTCATAACGGCTGTAGTCACCACAGTGTCTGTTCCTTCGGTCATGAATACATGTCCAAAAGTACATTCAATCTTACATCTGAACAACACAGGCACTGATTCATCGTATTAATTATTTACTGTCGGTATTACAGGTGTGTATTGTGTATTAAACCGGGGACCTAGAAACGATGGAGAAGCTTCGTCCTGCCGTAGCCCTCAGTGGTTCGCAACCCCACAACAGGCCACAGCAGTCCACCTACCCCACCGTCGCCCCACACTGAACCCAGGGTTATTGTGCTGTTCGGCCCCCAGTGGAAACCCCCCCCCCCACCTCGCCAAACTCGCCCGTCTCTCCGACACGTGCTGATATATGCAAATGCATAACGAGGAG
This sequence comes from Schistocerca nitens, assembly GCF_023898315.1. NCBI lineage: Eukaryota > Metazoa > Arthropoda > Insecta > Orthoptera > Acrididae > Schistocerca > Schistocerca nitens. The sequence continues at coordinate 1,024,548,436 of NC_064614.1, forward strand.
TTTTTTTTAGGAATTATTGAATTTGGCAGAATATTGTTTTGCAATTCCAGGTCATAATGCCAACGTCGGAAATGTGTCCTCTTTCACAAATGCTCAGTGGACAAATGAACATAATAAATATCAAATCGACACAGTTACAACGACGTTATTTCATTGTAAGTCTAACTGAAATACGTAATCAAGGGTTCTTGAATATATTTTCGTATTCCATCCAAAAAAAAAACCAGCTGTTTATCTTATTAAGGAAGGACTTTTAGTTTATTTTGAAACAGGATTATCTTGGCAAGGAGACCTCAATGAAGAAGAATGAATACTTAGTTGTTGCCATAATAGGCAAATTGTAATACTTGTTTTTTATCTTCTTCTTCTTTCGAATAACCCATGTGGATGGTAGGAAGAATCAACTTTGGCTTCTCTTCATTGTATTAGTTTTCCTTAGTTTCCAAATTTCCTTCCTCCTTTTAGAGTGTTGCTCCCTTTCTTCTTGAGTCCACTTTCGTCTAGTTGTTTTCTTTCTCTACTGAAATTCTGTCTTTTGAAATGCCTTTCTGAAATGTGTTCTGTTTTTTATTGTGTCTACTGTAATTCCAGCGTTTCCCATGTCCTTTTCAGTCTCTGTGAATCATGCGGGCTTGGATTTGTAGATACTGAGTAATGTGAATATCCGCTTGGTTAGTCTGTTGTTACCCATTCGGAATATATGTCCAAAAAACTGTAGTCTTCTCTTCCTCATTAAATCAGTTAATTTTTCAGTTTTCAAGTGTAGCTCTCTGTTTGGTCTTAACATGTATTTAGCATTATCGTTTCTTTCACCTCTCATTATTTTCCTTAAGATTCTTTTATCGACCTTCTCTATTTTCTCAAGATCTCCATTTCTTGTTAGTTTAAGTATTTCTCCCGCATACAGAGCTTCAGGTCTGGCAGCTGTTTGGTAGTGTCTTAATTTCGTTTTCCAGGACAAGGTTTTTTTTTGTTATAAACGATTTTGGTCATATGAAACATTCTTTCCCTTTCGTGCACTCTGGTTTCTATAGCTGTCTTTTATTTTGCATTGTATATAACCCACTCTCCTAGGTATTTAAAGGAATCTGTTTTGTGTATTGTATTGTTGTCAACTGCAATATTTTGAGCGGCATCACAGATGTTTGTCATGAACTTTGTTTTTTCGAGGGATATTTGTAGTCTTAGTTTGGCTGCTTGTTTTTGCAATTCTCTTATTTGTTCTTGGGCATTACCTAGCGAATCCGAAATCAATGCAATGTCATTTGCGAAGGCTAAACAGTCAACAGTGATCTTGTTTGGATTTCTTCCTAGTTGAATCCCTTTAGTATTGATGGCCTTCCTCCATTCTCGAACTACCTTCTCTAACACATGGTTGAAAAGCAGAGGTGACAGACCATCTCCCTGTCGGACACCTGACTTTATTTCAAACGATTTTGAGAGCTCTCCACTAAATTTTACTTTCGATTTTGTGTTTGTCGAAGTTGCTTTAATTATTTCAGTTGCTTTTGTATCAAGTCCCAATTCTTTTAAGATATCAAGCAGTGTATTTCTGTCAAGTGAATCATAGGCTTTTTTAAAATCCACAAAAGTAATTACATATTTTAAATTCCTTATTTTCCTCATTTCTACTATGTTCTTTAAGTTTAATATTAGTTCTGCACTTGACCTCCCCTTCCTAAATACAGCCTGATACTCTCCTAGTTATTTGTCATGTATTTCTTCTACTCTTTTTAAAAGCGCCTTAGACAAGATCTTATAGGTCACTGGTAAGAGGGAGATTCCCCTATAATTCCTAGGGTCTGATTTCTTCCCTTTTTTATGTAGTGAATGTATTAGTGCAGATGTTCCTTCTGGTGGTAAGCTGTGTGTTGTCCAGATTTCTTTGAGAATTTCTGATACTCATTGTATCATGTTGTCACTAGAGTACTTCCACAGTTCAGCAACTGTATTATCCTCTCCAGGTACTTTATTATTTTTAAGGTCTACTATGATTTCTTTTATTTCTTCTGTGGTTGGCGTCTTTGAGTCCGGTGGTTTTGGGTTTACAATATCGAAACTAAATTTTTCTCGGTGGATCACAGTTATATAGTTCTTCAAAGTATTCGGCAAGTATTCTACAATTCTCTGTGCTATTATATGCAATTTCTGCGTTTTTTGGGTTCGTGAAAAATAGACTAGGTGGGATGTATTTCTATAAGCTACTTTTGAAAGTTTTGTAAAAGTTCCTAGCATTGTTCTGTTTGAATTTGGAGTCTATTGATGCTAGTTGTTCTTTCATGTATTGTAGTTTGATCTTTTTAAGGCCTTTTGATGCTATCTTCCAGGCTTCTTTTAGGGATTACCTATTTTTATCATTTTTATTTGCATTCCATATGTTCCAAACTTGTCTTGTTATGATTAGTTCGTCACACTCATCATTCCACTAGGCATATTTCCATTTATTGGCTGTCTGTACTATGTCTTTTTGAAGTTATTCCCATGTTTTAGGTGTTCTTTTTTCCAAAAGTGTCCTGAGATTATCTTCCTTAGTTAATTTATGAATGTCAAACTGTTTAGATTGATATTGGCTCTTTCTTTTATATATTGACCTAATTTTGAATTTAGCGATAGATAGTGATCTGAATCGAAATCTCCACTCTTAGCAACTTTTACATTGAGTATCTCTGATGTAGACTGTCTGCTTATAGCAACATGGTCAAGTTGTTTCTCTCCATAGACTAGATTCGGGGATACCCATGTAGTTTGTTTCCTAGGGAGTTTTTTTTTTTTTAAATGTGGAGTTTAGAACTATGTTATGTTCTGTGTAGAAACTAATAAGTCTTTCTCCATTTGCATCGGTTCTTTTAAATACAGTGAATTTGCCTACTATGTATCGGTGATGACGTTCTTTGCTGATTTGAGCATTAAAGTATCCCAGCTATGTTACTGTGTTACTGGATGAAATGTGGTCTAAGGTGTTTGACAGTTCCTACCAAAAAACTTCTGTTTGTTCTTTTTGTGTTCTGTTTTTCTCATTTGTTGGTGCATGTGTATTTACAATGGTATACAGTTTGTTTACTGATTTGAAGGTTAATGTTGAAAGTCTTTCATTGATAGATTCAAATTCTATTATTGAGTTTAATATATTTAGGTTTACAATGAATCCCGTTCCAAACTGGGGTACCTTCTTCATAACTCTTTTTCCCGGCTTCCCTTTGAAGATTCTGAATCACTCTTAATCAAATGAATGTTCATCAGTATACCCTGTTTCTTGGAGTACAGTTATCATTACATTTTTCTGTTTTAAAAAGTTTACTAACGTTTTAAGCTTTCCTGTTTTTAAAAGCGCGTTTACGTTGAAAGTTGCCAAATGGTTTATATTTTTGTGTTTCACTTTATTAGTTGCTTGCTTAAGGCAGGGTTCAGGATGCTCCGACTCATCCTTCGCACATTGCTGTAGGCCCCCAGAATCCGAATGCCTACTTTTATTTCCTTAGAAATTGTAGATTGGTTACCCCCTGGAGTAAAATCTTTTACAAGGCGCATATCCATTGTTGGTTGCTTGTTGGGTTAGGGGAACAAGTCTCCTAAGGATTCTACTTGAGGTTGTTAGCTCCGGGGAACGGTTTCCAGCCACACCACTGGTGGACAGACGCTGACCACTTAGCCGCTTGTTTCAAGACAGACGCCAAGTGGATTTGTTCCTTTGGTTGCCTCTTCCACAAGTTCCGCCGTTGTTGTTGTTGTTGTGGTCTTCAGTCCTGAGACTGGTTTGATGCAGCTCTCCATGCTACTCTATCCTGTGCAAGCTTCTTCATCTCCCAGTTCTTACTGCAACCCACATCCTTCTCAATCTGCTTAATGTATTCCTCTCTTGGTCTCCGTCTACGATTTTTACCCCCCCACACTGTCCTCCAATGCTAAATTTGTGATCCCTTGATACCGGTCCCTTCTTCTAGTCAAGTCGTGCCACAAACTTCTTTTCTCCCCAATTCTATTCAATACCTCATTAGTTATGTGATCTACCCATCTAATCTTCAGCATTCTTCTGTAGCACCACATTTCGAAAGCTTCTATTCTCTTCTTGTCCAAACTAGTTATCGTCCATGTTTCACTTACATACATGGCTACACTCCATACAAATACTTTCAGAAACGGCTCCCTGATACTTAAATCTATACTCGATGTTAACAAATTTCTCTTCTTCAGAAACGCTTTCCTTCCCATTGCCAGTCTACATTTTATATCCTCTCTACTTCGACCATCATCAGTTATTTTGCTCCCCAAATAGCAAAACTCCTTTACTACTTTAAGTGTCTCATTTCCTAATCTAATTCCCTCAGCATCACCCGATTTAATTCGATTACATTCCATTATCCTCGTTTTGCTTTTGTTGATGTTCATCTTATACCCTCCATTCATGATACTGTCCATTCCGTTCAACTGCTCTTCCAAGTCCTTTGCTGTCTCTGACAGAATTACAATGTAGTCGGCGAACCTCAAAGTTTTTATTTGTTCTCCATGGACTTTAATACCTACTCCGAATTTTTCTTTTGTTTCCTTCACTGCTTGCTCAATATACAGATTGAATAACATCGGGGAGAGGCTACAACCCTGTCTCACTCCCTTCCCAACCACTGCTTCCCTTTCATGTCCCTCGACGCTTATAACTGCCATCTGGTTTCTGTACAAATTGTAAATAGCCTTTCGCTCCCTGTATTTTACCCCTGCCACCTTCAGAATTTGAAAGAGTATTCCAGTCAACATTGTCAAAAGCTTTCTCTAAGTGTAGAAATGCTAGAAACGTATGTTTGCCTTTCCTTAATCTAGCTTCTAAGATAAGCCGTAGGGTCAGTATTGCCTCACGTGTTCCAATATTTATGCGGAATCCAAACTGATCTTCCCCAAGGTCGGCTTCTACTAGTTCTTCCATTCGTCTGTAATGAATTCGCATTAGTATTTTGCAGCCGTGACTTATTAAACTGATAGTTCGGTAATTTTCACATCTGTCAACACCTGCTTTCTTTGGGATTGGGATTATTATATTCTTCTTGAAGTCTGAGGGTATTTCGCCTGTCTCATACATCTTGCTCACCAGATGGTAGAGTTTTGTCAGGACTGGCTCTCGCAAGGCCGCCAGTAGTTCAAAAGGAATGTTGTCTACTCCCGGGGCCTTGTTTCGACTTAGGTCTTTCAGTGCTCTGTCAAACTCTTCACGCAGTATCATATCTCCCATTTCATCTTCATCTACATCCTCTTCCATTTCCATAATATTGTCCTCAAGTACATCGCCCTTGTATAGGCCCTCTATATACTCCTTCCACCTTTCTGCTTTCCCTTCTTTGCTTAGAACTGGGTTTCCATCTGAGCTCTTGATATTCATACAAGTGGTTCTCTTTTATCCAAAGGTCTCTTTAATTTTCCTGTAGGCAGTATCTATCTAACCCCTAGTGAGATAAGCCTCTACATCCTTCCGCCGTACCGAGAACTATTCCCTCCGCCTTCACTACCGTAGAGGTCTTAAGTGTAGTCCTACCATGGAGCCCTTACAAGGTACTATCACCCAGGTCAGGTGAACCTTGGTTTCTTAGCGAGGTTGCTACTCCTCCTCTCCTCCTCTCCTCCTTCCTCACCTCTTGTATGGTGAGGCTCCGGGCTTGGAACCGGCGCAGCGGAGTTTATTTTTTATTTATCTATTTTTTTGAGGGGGGAACGCGTCTGACTGATGTAGCAATAAACTGTCTGTAACTCATTATTAATGAGCCACTGAAAATGCCGGATTGACTTTATGTCTATTTAAAATAGGCAGTCCGATTTTCGGGCAAAAGTCGCGCTACTTGTAATGCCGAGTCGCCATTTTGTTTTTGGACCTGGCAACCTTATTTTCTGGCGACAGGAAACACGTAATAACATGTAAAATGTGTGTAGAAACGTGAAAAGTATAACTTGCTGTAAACCTACAATAATATACATATCAAAAATGAAAAAAATAGGTAAAGCACTGTAAATGATTTCTGTTAGCCTCATTCGAACAGTGACGTTATTCTTCACCGTCAACTGTCACCTCATATCATGTCTTTATCCATGTTACGATTTCATTGCTTCGTTTCACTCAGTAAATTTTTTCTCGTCTAAAGCGTTATTCAAGTTTCTCATTCCTCGAGTGCCGAATTCATTTTAGTAGTGATTACTACGTTAATGTTATTTTTTTACCAGCAGCCTGAATATTCATCACAGTGCGCTAATCTTTTCGTCTGATTGTTTTCTTATTCAATATTAGGTTAAACAAGTGAATGTAACACTAATACAGCGTAGGTAACGTAAATTCCATGAGAATGGGAAGTATATTTTGTACAGCAGCTAATAAAATTTTTGGTCTCACAGATTTGTCGGAAGAATTATGCCAAGTTTTGCAAGAGATGGAAGGAATTCTGACACAGATTGTCGACGCTGTGAAATCTAATGATAATTCGCCGCTCTCTCGTACAAGCGGCCACCCATCAGAGAAGACCGACCTGACAACAGGTAATTATAAGGCACCTGTTGGCTCAATATTCATGGTTGTAACATTCGAAGGACGCAAGGTGAATGCCAGTTCAGTTATCTGTTTCAACATTTTGAACAGCTGTATAGAAATAGTTCTGTATTGCTATGTTAAGTTCTCTGTTGTACAGTAACAACGTTGGATTACTCTTTGTTTTGTAAGTTTCGAAAAAAATGAGGATCTTATTATTTTCAGAGTTTAAAGGGGCGGGGAAAGTAAGGGGGGGAGGGTTCATTTAATGTGTTTACCGTTACTCTGTGGAGAGATTTTCTTTACATTACACTAACTTTCAACGGTATGCAAGTGTCATCAATTTAGTAAAGAGACAGTGATAACTGGAATAACAAACGAACGAATTAGTCTTTAATGAGATACTGAACAGAAACGATTCCTCATATCCGATCTCTCATTAACCTCTGAATCTTTTTCCGCAGAGATCAGTCACATCATTTGTGGTATAGTAACCTACCATTTAGAGTAGCTGATAGTAAAATGATACATAGTTATAGGATTTACACGTAAGACTGAATATTCGTTACTGTTTCACTGTGGTTTCAAGGATGAGGCAAAACTGCCTTTTTTGTAAACACCTTTACAAAACATATATACGGAAAAGTCTTTTGGTAACATTCACATGGAACCATATCAGACCGCAAGTTCTTACTAAGAAGATTGCCCACTCGCATCAAGTATTTCGGTAGATATGTAGACTTTAACACAGCTTTTTTTGATGATTATGAATATCATCATCATCAGTTTTCTGTTATATTAGCAGGTCCTGTGACTCTCCATTTTCTGCGATCCATTGCTTCCTTCTTAAGGCTGCTGTATGTTGTACCGTCCATCATGTCATCCAGTATCTGAAATCTCTTCCTTCCTTGCTTCCTTTTCCCTCCTACATAACCCTCTAAAACTGTTTTTATCAGTCCGTCATTCCTTCTTAATATATGCCCAATCCAATTTCTTTTTCTTCTTTTTATTACATCTAGTAACTGTATTTTCTCTCCCACTTTTCTCAGTACTTCATTTTTTACTCTGCCCATCCAACTTATTCTTTCCATCCTCCGCAATGTCCACATCTCAAAAGCCTCCAGCCTTTCTCTGTCTTTCTTCCCCGAAGTCCATGTTTCAGCGCCACACAGAAGAACACTCCATACATAACGTTTTATGAGTCTTTTCCTCAGTTCTCTGTCCAGACTGCTGCAGAAAATTCTCCTTTTCTTATAAAATGCCTCTTTTGCCACCGCTATCCTTGTTTTAATTTCTGTGCTGCACTTCCAGTCGGTGTCTATCCTGTTTCCAAGATACTTAAAATTTTGCACCTGTTCTAATACTTGTCAATTCAGCATAATTTTTATTTCTTTATTTCATCCTAGTGCCAATACTTTTGTTTTCTTTGTGTTGATTTTCATTCCATAATTTTTTCCGTTAGCTTCAATGGTGTCCATTAAATCCTATAATTCTTTTTTCCCTGTGGCTAGAAGGAGCAGTTCATCAGCAAACCTCGAACATCCTACTCGTCTTCCTCCAATTTCTACTCCTTTGTCACCTAATTTTCCAAGCAGAGTTTGAAAAAGGTAGGTGATAGACAGCATCCTTGTCTTACTCCTTTTACTAGTCAGATCCAGTTTGTAATTTCTCTTCTCACTGTAACTGCTGCTTTTTGGTTCTGATACAGGGTGGTCCATTGATCGCGACCGGGCCAAATATCTCAAGAAATAAGCGTCAAAGGAAAAAACTACAATGAAAGAAACTTGTCTAGCTTCAAGGGGGAAACCAGATGGCGCTACGGTTGGCCCGCTAGATGGCGCTGCCATAGGTCAAAATGATATCAAGTGCGTTTTTTAAAATAGGAACCCCCATTTTTTATTGCATATTAGTGTAGTACGTAAAGAAATATGAATGTTTTGGTTGGACCACTTTTTTCGCTTTGTGATAGATTGCGCTGTAATAGTCACAAACATATGGCTCACAAGTTTAGACGAACAGTTGGTAACAGGTAGGTTTTTAACATTAGAATACAGAACGTAGGTACGTTTGAACGTGTTATTTCGGTTGTTCCAATGTGATATATGTACCTATCAATTCTGAGAACGCATTCTGTTACAGCGTGATTACCTGTAAATACCACATTAATGCAATAAATGCTCAAAATGATGTCCGTCTACCTCAATGGATTTGGCAATACGTGTAACGACATTCCTCTCAACAGCGAGTAGTTCGCCTTCCGTAATGTTCGCACATGCATTCACAATGCGCTGACGCATGTTGTCAGGCGTTGTCGGTGGATCACGTGGGCAATTATCCTTCAACTTTCCCCACAGAAAGAAATCCGAGGACGTCAGATCCAGTGAACGTGCTTCGACGACCAATCCACCTGTCATGAAATATGCTATTCAATACCGCTTCAACCGCATGCGAGCTATGTGCTGGACACCCATCATGTTGGAAGTATATCGCCATTCTGTCATGCAGTGAAACATTTTGTAGTAACATCGGTAAAACATTACGTAGGAAATCAGCATACATTGCACCATTTAGATTGCCATCGATAAAATGGCGGCCAATTATCCTTCCTCCCATAATGCCGCACCATACATTAACCCGCCAAGGTCGCTGATGTTCCACTTGTCGCAGTCATCGTGGAATTTCCGTTGCCCAATAGCTCATATTATGCCGGTTTACGTTACCGCTGTTGGTGAATGACGCTTCGTCGCTAAATAGAACGCGTGCAAAAGATTTGTGATCGTCCCGTAAGTTCTCTTGTGTCCCAGTGGCAGAACTATACACGACATTCAAAGTCGTCGCCATGCAATTCCTGGTGCATAGAAATATGGTACGGGTGCAGTCGATGTTGATGTAGCATTCTCAACATCGACGTTTTTGAGATTCCCGATTCTCACGCAATTTGTTATTGAGGTGCGGATTAGCCACGACAGCAGCTAAAACACCTACTTGGGTATCATCATTTGTTGCAGGTTGTGGTTGACGTTTCATACGTGGCTGAACACTTCCTGTTTCCTTAAATAACGTAACTATCCGGCGAACGGTCCGGACACTTGGATGATGTTGTCCAGGATACCGATCAGTATAAATAGCACACGCCCGTTAGGCATTTTGATCACAATAGCCATACATCAACACGATATCGACCTTTTCCGCAATTGGTAAAAGGTCCATTTTAACACGGGTAATGTATCACGAAGCAAATACGGTCCGCACTGGCGGAATGTTGCGTGATACCACGTACTTATAAGTTTGCGGCTATTACAGCGCCATCTATCAGAAAGCGAAAAAAGTGATCCAACTAAAACATTCATATTTCTTTACGTACTACACGAATATGTAATAAAAATGTGGGTTCCTATTTTAAAAAACGCATTTCATATCCGTTTGACCTATAGCAGGGCCATCTAGCGGGCCAACCATAGCGCCATCTGGTTTCCCCCTACAAGCTAGACGAGTTTCGTTCTTTGTAGTTTTTTTGTTTGACGCTGTATGAGTTTACAAGTTTCTGGTTTTCCAGTCCACTACCTTTTCCCTCATTATAGTCGCCACCTTGTCCCAAGCCATACTGTCAAATGTCTTTTCTAGATCGATGAGACACATTTAGAGATTTCTTCCTTTTTCAGTAATGAAATGTGAATATATGAATATAAAGTTAAGTGATTACGTTCTATCGTATTTCACTTTTTTCTGAATACCCCGACTGATTTAATGAAATCATTCGTGTAAACCACTAAAAAAATCTTAAACATGAAAGCATTGCGCTTCTGCAGAAATTCGTCCAAGAAATGGGGGTCAGTGAATAGCCGAGTCAGTAAGTTTGCTTAAAGATCTCAATCTACATGATATACATAAAACTTATTATTTTCCAAAGTTGATAGTTATTCACTCAATACATTACAGACGTAAACGTCAATCATTTTCATGTCTGTCGCCAGCAAACAGGTTCACGAATTACATGTTTTTTTAAAAATTTATATGATTATTAATGACAGTTTTTTTATGTTTATAATTGAAATTTACATCTTCACACCATTAAATCCAGAGAACGTCCAACCAAATTATTTACAAATTGAGGTAAGAAGATAGGAAATATTAAGAAAGATACTTTAACTAATACGCAAATTTTATTAGGGGGATGTCTAAAAGTAAAAAACTGAATAGAAAAATGTCAGAGCGGCTAAGATAACACTGATAATACTGATGGATACCAACAAAAATTACATATGGTATGGGCTGGTCCCGGCGGAGGTTCGAGTCCTCCCTCGGGCATGGGTGTGTGGATCTGTCCTTAGGATAGTTTCGGCTACGTAGTGTGTAAGCTTAGGGGAGGAGGGGGGGTTGTTTGGGGAAGACCAGACAGCAAGGTCATCGGTCTCATCGGATTAAGGAAGGACGGGGAAGGAAGTCAGCCGTGCCCTTTCAAAGGAACCATCCCGGCATATGCCTGGAGCGATTTAGGGAAATCACGGAATACCTAAATCAGGATGGCCGAACGCGGGATTGAACCGTCGTCCTCCCGAATGCGAGTCCGGTGAGCTAGCCACTGCGCCACCTCGCTCGGTGTAAGCTTAGGGACTGATAACCTTAGCAGTTAAGTCCCATAAGATTTCACACACATTTGAACATTTTTGAACATATGGTGTGTGCCATTGACTAGCAGTCCTCAAAAGTGGCGATGCAAAAAGTAATTTTGAACTACAGGATGCTTAATAAATACATTTTCAAACTTTTGGGGCACATTACTCACTCCGAAAAAGGAAAACAGTCAATAAAATGTGCGTGCAAAAATCATTATTTGTTGAGTCTTAATGAAAGTATGAAGATCAGAATATTCCAGATGGCTTGCAATAACTATAGACTGTAGCTACACTACTGGCCATTGAAATTGCTACACCAAGAAGAAATGCAGATGATAAACGGGTATTCATTGGACAAATATATTATACTAGAACTTACATGTGATTACATTTTCACGCAATTTGGATGCATAGATGTTGAGAAATCAGTACCCAGAACAACCACCTCTGGCCGTAATAACGGCCTTGATACGCCTGGGCATTGAGACAGAGCTTGGATTGCGTGGTCATGTACAGCTGCCCATGCAGCTTCTACACGGAACCATAGTTCATCAAGAGTAGTGACTGGCGTATTGTGACGAGCCAGTTGCTCGGCCACCATTGACCTGACGTTTTCAATGGGTGAGAGATCTGGAGAATGTGCTGACCAGGGCATCAATCGAACATTTTCTGTATCCAGAAAGGCCCGTACAGGGCCTGCAACATGCGGTCTTGCATTATCCTGCTGAAACGTAGGGTTTCGCAGGGATCGAATCAATGGCAGAGCCACGGGTCGTAACACATCTGAAATGTAACGTCCACTGTTCAATGTGCGCTACGGTTCGGAACCGCGCGACCGCTGCAGTCACAGGTTCGAATCCTGCCTCTGGCATGAATGTGTGTGATGTCCTTAGGTTAGTTAGGTTTAAGTAGTTCTAAGTTCTAGGGGACTAATGACCTCAGCAGTTAAGTCCCATAGTGCTCAGAGCCATTTGAACCATTTTGTTCAAAGTGCCGTCAATGCGAACAAGAGGTGACCGAGACGTGTAACCAATGCCACCCCATGCCATCACGCCGGGTGATACGCCAGTATGGCGATGACCCAAACGCGTTCACCGCGATGTCGCCAAACATGGATGCGACCATCATGATGCTGTAAACAGAACCTGGATGCATCCGAAAAATGACGTTTTGCCATTCGTGGACCCAGGTTCGTCGTTGAGTAAACCATCGCAGGCGCTCCTGTCAGTGATGCAGCGTCAAGGGTAACCGCAGCCATGGTCTTCGAGCTGATAGTCCAAGCTGCTGCAAACGTCGTCGAACTGTTCGTGCAGATGGTTGTTGTCTTGCAAACGTCACCATCTGCTGACTCAGGGATCGAGACGTGGCTGCACTAGCCGTTACAGCCATGCGGATAAGATGCCTGTCATCTCGACAGCTAATGATACGAGGCCGTTGGGATCCAGCACGGCGTTCCGTATTACCCTCCTGAACCCACCGATTCCATATTCTGCTAACAGTCATTGGATCTCGACCAACGCGAGCAGCAATGTCGCGCGCGATACGATAAACCGCATTCGCGATAGGCTACAATCCGACCTTTATCAAACTCGGAAACGGGATGGTAGGCATTTCTCCTTCTTACACGAGGCATCACAATAACGTTCAACCAGGCAACGCCGGTGAACTGCTGTTTGTGTATGAGAAATCGGTTGGAATCTTTCCTCATGTCAGCACGTTGTAGGTGTCTTCAACGGCGCCAACCTTGTGTGAATGTTGTGAAAAACTAACCATTTGCATATCACAGCATCGTCTTGTTGTCGGTTAATTTTCGCGTCTGTAGCACGTCATCTTCGTGGTGTAGCAATTTTAATGGCCAGTAGTGTAAAAGGTTAAATTCGTATAGTTCGATAATGTAATGATAATATCGCTACAGGTTAGTCCGTTGATGCGCTTATTGTATCTGCAGTGGTGACGTACTGTTGTACAGACACATACAGCACTGGGTCGGTCAATTAATTCTATAATTTCGTGGTCGTTCTCGAAAATAGATAGCGCCCGATGCCATTCCACAGGTAGCAACATCTCAAGTACTTTCATTATTGGGTATCTCCGGCTAATACGTGGGACAGGGCACATTGAATTTCATTTTTATGGTATTTCAACTGATGTAGTAAAAGGGTGGCCTTTAGGCATGAACAATTGTCTTTCTGTGGCAACTGGTGTCAGTAAAGACGACTTTAATAAGAAGTTATACCAGTGGTGGACGATAATATTACTTCATAGTCTCCATATTTTAGTTTGAAACTTACGCCGACATCTGGGTGAATGTCCCTTACAGTAAGGGCTAACTATGTAGCCCATGAAATATTTAAAGAATTGGTACAGACAAATGTCCAACAGCTATGTAGCAAATGATGGAGTATGTGGAAGGTAACATCTCAAACTTTTTTACAATTTTTATAAATGTTCTCTATCACCCTTCATCACATGGCACACAGAAGTCCAATTGTACCCACGTCCGACCACCATTATCATAAGCGATGGCAGGAAAAGCTGCTACAGTGCAGTGTCGTAGGGCTTTCAGATTCCGTGGTTTAAGTGGGACGTAAATGTTATCCTTGACGTAACGCAACGAGAAAAAATTACAAGACATCAAGTCCGGCTACTGTGTTGGCCAGTCGAGTAGCGCATGGTCAGCGGCTGCAATACGGTCTTCTCGGCGGTGTGGCAACGTCGCATTCCGGTAGTTTCGTACCCAACTGTGGAAATGTTGAGGGGCGCCATATTGTTGAAAAGTGAAACCCCTGCCATCAGTTTCAAGTTATGGTATGAACCACAAAGATCGCAGCATGTCGAGACAGGTGATAACGAATGACAATTCTCTCAGCGAAAAAAAAGGGTCCGTATTTGACTGCCTTGTTGTTCAAAAAATGTGTGTGAATTCCTAAGGGACCAAACTCCTTAGGTCATCGGTCCATAGACTTAAACACTACGTAAACTAACTTAACCAAATTATGCTAAGATGGTTCAAATGGCTCTGAGCACTATGGGACTCAACATCTATGGTCATCAGTCCCCTAGAACTTAGAACTACTTAAACCTACCTAACCTAAGGACATCACACACATCCATGCCCGAGGCAGGATTCGAACCTGCGACCGTAGCAGTCGCGCGGCTCCGGACTGAGCGCCTAGAACCGCTAGACCACCGCGGCCGGCAATTATGTTAAGAACAACACACACACCCATGCCCGAGGGAGGACTCGAACCTCCGGCGGGAGGGGTCGCGCAGTCCGTGACGTTACGCCTCAGACAATGCGGCCACTCCGCGCGACACTGTCTTGTTGTAGACGACAAACAATACCTTAACTTCCTCGGAATCCCACACTGTCGACAGTCGTTTGTTGATTAGCTGTTCCCCATATGAAGGTGTTTTATCGACTAACTTTCCCCCGAAGAATGAAAAATGACTTGGTCATTGAAGATTAATTTGCTTACAAAATTGTAATTTTCAGTATAGTTCTGAACATCAATGCAGAACACCCTGTGCATCACGAACCTTCTACGGCACAGTGTACGCTCTGACATGCTTGGTGATCCTGAACGTTTTCATCGCGCTGACAACTGTTGTTGTGGTCTTCAGTTCTGAGACTGGTTTGATGCAGCTCTCCATGCTACTCTATCCTGTGCAAGCTTCTTCATCTCCCAGTACCTACTGCAACCTACATCCTTCTGAATCTGCTTGGTATATTCATCTCTTGGTCTCCCTCTACGATTTTTACCCTCCACGCTGCCCTCCAATACTAAATTGGTGATCCCTTGATGCCTCAGAACATGTCCTACGAACCAATCCCTTCTACTTGTCAAGTTGTGCCACAATCTTCTCTTCTCCCCAATCCTATTCAACATCTCCTCATTAGTTATGTGATCTACCCATTTAATCTTCAGCATACTTCTGTAGCACCACATTACGAAAGCTTCTATTCTCTTCTTGTCTAAACTATTTATCGTCCATGTTTCACTTCCATACATGGCTACACTCCATACAAATACTTTCAGAAACGACTTCCTAACACTTAAATCAATACTCGATGTTAACAAATTTCTCTTCTTCAGAAACGCTTTCCTTCCCATTGCCAGTCTACATTTTATATCCTCTCTGCTTCGACCATCATCAGTTATTTTGCTCCCCAAATAGCAAAACTCCTTTACCACTTTAAGTGTCTCATTTCCTAATCTAATACCCTCAACATCACCCGACTTAATTCGACTACATTCCATTATCCTCGTTTTGCTTTTGTTGATGTTCATCTTATATCCTCCTTTCAAGACACTGTCCATTCCGTTCAACTGCTCTTCCAAGTCCTTTGCTGTCTCTGACAGAATTACAATGTCATCGGTGAACCTCAAAGTTTTTATTTGTTCTCCATGGATTTTAATACCTACTCCGAATTTTTCTTTTGTTTCCTTCACTGCTTGCTCAATATACAGATTGCATAACATCGCGGAGAGGCTACAACTCTGTCTCACTCCCTTTCCAATCACTGCTTCCCTTTCATGCCCCTCAACTCTTATAACTGCCATTTGATTTCTATACAAATTGTAAATAGCCTTTCGCTCCCTATATTTTACCCCTGCCACCTTTAGAATTTGAAAGAGAGGATTCCAGTCAACATTGTCAAAAGCTTTCTCTAAGTCTGCAAATGCTAGAAATGTAGGTTTGCCTTTCCTTAATCTATTTTCTAAGATAAGTCGTAGAGTCAGTATTGCCTCACGTGTTCCAACATTGCTGCGGAATCCAAACTGATCTTCGCCGAGGTCGATTTCTACCATTTTTTCCATTCGTCTGTAAAGAATTCGCGTTAGTATTTTGCAGCTGTGACTTATTAAACTGATAGTTCGGTAATTTTCACATCTGTCAACATCTGCTTTCATTGGGATTGCAATTATTATATTCTTCTTGAAGTCTGAGGGTATTTCGCCTGTCTCATACATCTTGCTCACCAGATGGTAGAGTTTTGTCAGGACTGGCTCTCCCAAGGCCGCCAGTAGTTCAAAAGGAATGTTGTCTACTCCCGGGGCCTTGTTTCGACTCAGGTCTTTCAGTGCTCTGTCAAACCCTTCACGCAGTATCGTATCTCCCATTTCATCTTCATCTACATCCTCTTCCATTTCCATAATACTGTCCTCAAGTACATCGCCCTTGTATAGGCCCTCTATATACTCCTTCCACCTTTCTGCTTTCCCTTCTTTGCTTAGAACTGGGTTTCCATCTGAGCTCTTGATATTCATGCAAGTGGCTCTCTTTTCACCAAAGGTCTCTTTAATTTTCCTGTAGGCAGTATCTATCTTACCCCTAGTGAGATAAGCCTCTACATCCTTACATTTGTTCTGTAGCCAGCCCTGCTTAGCCATTGTGCACTTCCTGTCGATCTCATTTTTGAGACGTTTGTATTCCCTTTTGCCTGCTTCATTTACTGCGTTTTTATATTTTCTCCTTTCATCAATTAAATTCAATATTTCTTCTGTTACCCAAGGATTTCTACTATCCCTCGTCTTTGTACCTACTTGATCCTCTGCTGCGTTCACTACTTCATCCCTCAGAGCTACCCATTCTTCTTCTACTGTATTTCTTTCCCCAATTCCTGTCAATTGTTCCATTATGCTCTCCCTGAAACTCTGTACAACCTCTGGTTTAGTCAATTTATCCAGGTCCCATCTCCTTAAATTCCCACCTTTTTGCAGTTTCTTCAGTTTTAATCTACAGTTCATAACCAATAGATTGTGGTCAGAGTCCACATCTGCCCCTGGAAACGTCTTACAATTTAAAACCTGGTTCCTAAATCTCTGTCTTACCATTATATAATCTATCTGATACCTTCTAGTATCTCCAGGATTCTTTCATGCATACAACCTTCTTTTATGATTCTTGAACCAAGTGTTAGCTATGATTAAGTTATGCTCTGTGCAAAATTCTACCAGGCGGCTTCCTCTTTCATTTCTTCCCCCAATCCATATTCACCCACTATGTTTCCTTCTCTCCCTTTTCCTACTCTCGAATTCCAGTCACCCATGATTATTAAATTTTCGTCTCCCTTCAACACCTGAATAATTTCTTTTATCTCATCATACATTTCATTAATTTCTTCATCATCTGCAGAGCTAGTTGGCATATAAACTTGTACTACTGTAGTAGGCATGGGCTTCGTGTCTATATTGGCCATAATAATGCGTTCACTACGCTGTTGGTAGTAGCTTACCCGCACTCCTATTTTTTTATTCATTATTAAACCTACTCCTGCATTACCCCTATTTAATTTTGTATTTATAACCCTGTATTCACCTGACCAGAAGTCTTGTTCCACCTGCCACAGAACTTCACTAATTCCCACTATATCTAACTTCAACCTATCCATTTACCTTTTTAAATTTTCTACCCTACCTGCTCGATTAAGGGATCTGTCATTCCACGCTCCGATCCGTAGAACGCCAGTTCTCTTTCTCCTGATAAAAAAAAAATTTTTTTTGGATATTTGAAGTTATTTGTGTCTTTAAGACAATAATTGATTTTGTTTCATATCAGTGACTTGCTTGCAGCTCAAAGCAGCATCGGCGGTATACGTTTGTGGTGCATTTTACAGCAGAATGCAAATCTACAGGAGACATGACATTGTCATAGTATACTGTTTGCGGTGTCAACGGCATTTTCGTCTTCAGTACGCAGCATGCCGCGCGCCACTCGCAGCTACACGGGAGACGGCACATTTAATATCCGCCAGTGCGCTACCGGGTGATTTCGCGCTTCCATAGCTCACTGTCTTCGATAGGGTGCGCCACGCATACACTACACCAGAAAATAATAAATTGACATAACCTTACTGCCTGCGTCTCTGACTGGCCAGTTCTTCGTTTTAAACGGCCGCTGTCGGAGCTTCGCCCACATCTCACTGAAGCTATACACTCATATCAACCTTAGTACAGAAAACTGCAGAGAGGAAAATACATCGACGTGGCACGACGCAACTAAGAGGGAGAACACGAATAATGCCGCAACCCCATTTTCCAGAAACATCGCTCAGTGGAAGAGGAGCCAAAATAAGCTAACACGTGAATCGACTTTCCGTAGATATTCGCCCTTCTCTGAGAAAACGGGTGTCAAAGTTTGCGACATATTCTAGATGCCTCTTAACGCGCGGTATGCTCAGGCCAGCTCATAACTTAGAGGTCAATGTTGCGGCCATTTACTTTTGCGTCCCGTGTTCGAAATCTGATTCTTGTTTTCATTTATTTTATTTTCTTCATTTTTCCCTATGTCCGTAGAGGGTTACGACACGATGTTTCTTATCACGTTAGAGCATACAAGGGTGTTATATTAATTTCAAAATTACAACTTGATTCGCAATAAGTGTTACACGTTTATTAAATAATATGTGCGTATGGTATTTTCCGGGGGTTGCAACCGTTTTAAATTCTCATAGTCTTATATTTAATTCTTATATCACTTCCTAGTTCTTATATTTCATTCTTGTGTTTATTCTTCTGGAAGATTTGGTGCGTTCCCTAGGATGATACAGATCGTAGAAACATTTCAAACATAGAATCACTAGGGAAAGAAACGTCGTTAAATTTGCTTAAGATTTCACGCATTGGTAATAATTTTGCGCAAATCACGCATAAAGTATCACTTTTCCGAAACCTGGTGCTTGCAACGGATTATGAATGAAGATACACTACAGGAATTTCACCGAAAACAATTTCAAATAACTTTTCCATTCATTCATTTTTGAGATTCATATACCAGATATAAAATTGGTAGACAAATAAAAACAACGTTATTTCAATTTGCGTTAGAAACATATATGTAATAATTTTCTATGGACGTGAATGGATAATGAAAAAAAAAAAAAATAAATAATCGGGTTTCGAACACGGGGCGCAGAAGTGAGAAGCTCCAACACTAGACATTGTGTCACTTCGGTTAAACTGTTTTCTCACTAAAAGGCACATAAAGAACCTCTAAAACTTCGACGGTCGTTTTCTCAGAAACAGTCGACTATCGACAGATAAGCTGAGAGACGCTCGCTTATTTTTACCCCTCTTCCACTGAGCGAAGTTCCTGGGAAATCGAGTTATGTCACTTGGCATGTTCTCCTCGTAGGCATTACTACGTGTCAGAGACTTATCGGATTGCATCTGCATTCAAGATAATTTGTTTCTATCAAGAATATTATTCTCATTCTATATAATTCAGCTCTAGGAAAGGATTTTATGGAACTTAAAAGTTATTTGAATCTCAGTTCTCAGTCTTTTAATTTTTTTTTATGCGGTGGCCGTAAGTTTGGTTGAGAAACCACCGACAGGGGCGCGGCACCACCAATGGAAGTTGCTGTATACAGCGTCGGACCAGCCAGAAAAAAGTTTTTGTGTGCTACAGTTTACCCATTTCCAACGAGTAGTATGTGTGCTATGAGCGTCCCTTGGCTAGGTTCACAAGACACCATCAGTTAACAACAGCTTAGTGAAGTGGTACAAGAAATTCGAAGAGGATAGTTGTCAGCGACCCCCAAATGAACCACGGACCTTGCCGTTGGTGGGGAGGCTTGCGTGCCTCTGCGATACAGATGGCCGTACCGTAGGTGCAACCACAACGGAGGGGTATCTGTTGAGAGGCCAGACAAACGCGTGGTTCCTGAAGAGGGGCAGCAGCCTTTTCAGTAGTTGCAGGGGCAACAGTCTGGATGACTGACTGATCTGGCCTTGTAACACTAACCAAAACGCCCTTGCTGTGCTGGTACTGCGAACGGTTGAAAGCAAGGGGAAACTACAGCCGTAATTTTTCCCGAGGGCTTGCAGCTTTACTGTATGGTTAATGATGATGGCGTCCTCTTGGGTAAAATATTCCGGAGGTAAAATAGTCCCCCATTCGGATCTCCGGGCGGGGACTACTCAAGAGGACGTCGTTATCAGGAGAATGAAAACTGGCATTCTACGGATCGGAGCGTGGAATGTCAGATCCCTTAATCGGGCAGGTAGGTTAGAAAATTTAAAAAGGGAAATGGATAGTTTGAAGTTAGATATAGTGGGAATTAGTGAAGTTCGGTGGCAGGAGGAACAAGACTTCTGGTCAGGTGAATACAGGGTTATAAATACAAAGTCAAATAGGCGTAATGCAGGAGTAGGTTTAATAATAAATAAAAAAATAGGAATGCGGGTAAGCTACTACAAACAGCATAGTGAACGCATTATTGTGGCCAATATAGACACGAAGCCCACGCCTAGTACAGTAGTACAAGTTTATATGCCAACTAGCTCCGCAGATGACGAAGAAATTGAAGAAATGTATGATGAAATAAAAGAAATTGTTCAGATAGTGAAGGGAGACGAAAATTTAATAGTCATGGGTGACTGGAATTCGGTAGTAGGCAAAGGGAGAGAAGGAAACGTAGTAGGTGAATATGGATTGGGGGTAAGAAATGAAAGAGGAAGCCGTCTGGTAGAATTTTGCACAGAGCATAACTTAATCATAGCTAACACTTGGTTCAAGAATCATAAAAGAAGGTTGTATGCATGAAAGAATCCTGGAGATACTAGAAGGTATCAGATAGATTATATAATGGTATGACAGAGATTTAGGAACCAGGTTTTAAACTGTAAGACGTTTCCAGGGGCAGATGTGGACTCTGTCCACAATCTATTGGTTATGAACTGTAGATTAAAACTGAAGAAACTGCAAAAAGGTAGGAATTTAAGCAGATGGGACCTGGATAAACTGAATAAACCAGAGGTTGTACAGAGTTTCAGGGAGAGCATAAGGGAACAATTGACAGGAATTGGGGAAAGAAATACAGTAGAACAGGAATGGGTAGCTTTGAGGGATGAAGTAGTGAAGGCAGCAGAGGATCAAGTACGTAAAAAGACGAGGGCTAGTAGAAATCCTTGGGTAACAGAAGAAATATTGAATTTAATTGATGAAAGAAGAAAATAAAAAAATGCAGTAAATGAAGCAGGCAAAAGGAATACAAACGTCTCAATAATGAGATCGACAGGAAGTGCAAAATGGCTAAGCAGGGATGGCTAGAGGATAAATGTAAGGATGTAGAGGCTTATCTCACTAGGGGTAAGATAGATACTGCCTACAGGAAAATTAAAGAGACCTTTGGTGAAAAGAGAACCACTTGCATGAATATCAAGAGCTCAGATGGAAACCCAATTCTAAGCAAAGAAGGGAAAGCAGAAAGGTGGAAGGAGTATATAGAACGTCTATACAAGGGCGATGTACTTGAGGACAATATTACGGAAATGGAAGAGGATGTAGATGAAGACCTTAGTCGAAACAAGGCCCCGGGAGTAGACAACATTCCATTAGAACTACTGACGGCCTTGGGAGAGCCAGTCCTGACAAAACTCTACCATCTGGTGAGCAAGATGTACGAGACAGGCGAAATACCCTCAGACTTCAAGAAGAATATAATTATTCCAATCCCAAAGAAAGCAGATGTTGACAGATGTGAAAGTTACCTAACTATCAGTTTAATAAGTCACGGCTGCAAAATACTAACGCGATTTCTTTACAGACGAATGGAAGAACTAGTAGAAGCCGACCTTGGAGAAGATTAGTTTGGCTTCCACGTGAGGCAATACTGACTCTTCAAAAATGGTTCAAATGGCTCTGAGCACTATGGGACTTCACATCTATGGTCATCAGTCCCCTAGAACTTAGAACTACTTAAACCTAACTAACCTAAGGACAGCACACAACACCCAGCCATCACGAGGCAGAGAAAATCCCTGACCCCACCGGGAATCGAACCCGGGAACCCGGGTGTGGGAAGGGAGAACGCTACCGCACGACCACGAGATGCGGGCAATACTGACTCTACGGCTTATCTTAGAAGCTAGTGTCTTGAAAGGAGGATATAAGATGAACATCAACAAAAGCAAAACGAGGATATTGGAATGTAGTCGAATTAAGTCGGGTGATGCTGAGGGAATTAGATTAGGAAATGAGACACTTAAAGTAGTAAAGGAGTTTTGCTATTTGGGGAGCAAAATAACTGATGATGGTCGAAGTAGAGAGGATATAAAATGTAGACTGGCAATGGCAAGGAAAGCGTTTCTGAAGAAAAGAAATTTGTTAACGTCGCGTATAGATTTAAGTGTCAGGAAGTCGTTTCTGAAAGTATTTGTATGGAGTGTAGCCACGTATGGAAGTGAAACATGGACGATAACTAGCTTGGACAAGAAGAGAATAGAAGCTTTCGAAATGTGGTGCTACAGAAGTATGCTGAAGATTAGATGGGTAGATCACATAACTAATGAGGTATTGAATAGAATTGGGGAGAAGAGGAGTTTGTGGCACAACTTGACAAGAAGAAGGGACCTGTCAGTAGGACATGTTCTGAGGCATCAAGGGATCACCAATTTAGCATTGGAGGGCAGCGTGGAGGGTAAAAATCGTAGGAGACCAAGAGATGAATACATTAAGCAGATTCAGAAGGATGTATGTTGCAGTAAGTACTGCGAGATGAAGAAGCTTGCACAGGATAGAGATGCATGGAGAGCTGCATCAAACCAGTCTCAGGACTGAAGATAACAACAACCAAGAAATTCAAATGTTAGTATGACATTACATTAATAAATATTACTCATTTGTCTCCTTACATACTACCTGTACAGTTCTAGGCACCTGACTGCATACTGTATAGAAATGTAATAAGTTATGTTAACAGAGAGTCATTCTTATGCATTTAATATACACTCCTGGAAATGGAAAAAAGAACACATTGACACCGGTGTGTCAGACCCACCATACTTGCTCCGGACACTGCGAGAGGGCTGTACAAGCAATGATCACACGCACGGCACAGCGGACACACCAGGAACCGCGGTGTTGGCCGTCGAATGGCGCTAGCTGCGCAGCATTTGTGCACCGCCGCCGTCAGTGTCAGCCAGTTTGCCGTGGCATACAGAGCTCCATCGCAGTCTTTAACACTGGTAGCATGCCGCGACAGCGTGGACCGTATGTGCAGTTGACGGACTTTGAGCGAGGGCGTATAGTGGGCATGCGGGAGGCCGGGTGGACGTACCGCCAAATTGCTCAACACGTGGGGCGTGAGGTCTCCACAGTACATCGATGTTGTCACCAGTGGTCGGCGGAAGGTGCACGTGCCCGTCGACCTGGGACCGGACCGCAGCGACGCACGGATGCACGCCAAGACCGTAGGATCATACGCAGTGCCGTAGGGGACCGCACCGCCACTTCCCAGCAAATTAGGGACACTGTTGCTCCTGGGGTATCGGCGAGGACCATTCGCAACCGTCTCCATGAAGCTGGGCTACGGTCCCGCACACCGTTAGGCCGTCTTCCGCTCACGCCCCAACATCGTGCAGCCCGCCTCCAGTGGTGTCGCGACAGGCGTGAATGGAGGGACGAATGGAGACGTGTCGTCTTCAGCGATGAGAGTCGCTTCTGCCTTGGTGCCAATGATGGTCGTATGCGTGTTTGGCGCCGTGCAGGTGAGCGCCACAATCAGGACTGCATACGACCGAGGCACACAGGGCCAACACCCGGCATCATGGTGTGGGGAGCGATCTCCTACACTGGCCGTACACAACTGGTGATCGTCGAGGGGACACTGAATAGTGCACGGTACATCCAAACCGTCATCGAACCAATCGTTCTACCATTCCTAGACCGGCAAGGGAACTTGCTGTTCCAACAGGACAATGCACGTCCGCATGTATCCCGTGCCACCCAACGTGCTCTAGAAGGTGTAAGTCAACTGCCCTGGCCAGCAAGATCTCCGGATCTGTCCCCCATTGAGCATGTTTGGGACTGGATGAAGCGTCGTCTCACGCGGTCTGCACGTCCAGCACGAACGCTGGTCCAACTGAGGCGCCAGGTGGAAATGGCATGGCAAGCCGTTCCACAGGACTACATCCAGCATCTCTACGATCGTCTCCATGGGAGAATAGCAGCCTGCATTGCTGCGAAAGGTGGATATACACTGTACTAGTGCCGACATTGTGCATGCTCTGTTGCCTGTGTCTATGTGCCTGTGGTTCTGTCAGTGTGATCATGTGATGTATCTGACCCCAGGAATGTGTCAATAAAGTTTCCCCTTCCTGGGACAATGAATTCACGGTGTTCTTATTTCAATTTCCAGGAGTGTAGATCTACCCTCAGCAGGTGGGTGAAGCTGGTGAACTTTCCTCAGCAGTTATAAATTCGTTGACCTGTACTGCACCCAACACCAAAGGAGGAATGGCCTACTGCTAAATTTCTAGTGGCAGTGGTCGATAGATCTGAAAGTAAGGCTGGTACTGCTCACCCTAAGCAGTTTAGCGTTCAACTTGAAGTAGGACCATCAGTCGTCGGTGCATGGAGTGCGCAGCTCAATACGGCAACAGATGGTCGAGCGATCAATATTTTAGATAAATGGCAGAGTAAGACCATCGAACTCCAGCAGATGAATAAAATCCCTTAACCAGTGGTTTTCAACAATTTCTTTTCATCTCTCCTATAATTTTCAAATGCCTCCATTATTCAATTTTCATTGTATTGGATAAATGTATTCTGTACTTTCAGTGCTATAAGGACCAGTCGCGAAATTCCTGCAATCGTTCTTCGCTGTCAAGGTCTCGATATTCCTCTTTAGCCAAATTGCCTTCCAAGGCCTGGGTATAAGCAAATGCTCTCGAAGTGGAGATAAATTTGCCCCTGATGACGCTATTTCAGCATCCTCCCGTTTCATCGCCACGTGAGGACCTTGCAGTCACGGTATTTGTTGCTATTCACTTTTCAATTCAAGGTAAGGTCGCACATAGCAATGTCCTTAAGAGGACTAAGTTTTTCATAGAGTTATTGAAACGTCCTTCGTCCTGGCTTCAGCTTCTTCCAGATACGGGGGTAGTTTCATCCGAAGTTTATCCCAACATACCGCTGATCTAATCGACAGCTCGTCATAACTAATATAGTGTCGTAAGAAAGTCGTCTTGCCCTAAGGGTCCTTCCTTTTGCTTGCAAATCTCACGTGGAGGATAAAATTAACATCCTATAACTGGGTCATGACTGATATTTAATATCCTTCAAGCAGAGGCTTATGGCTTCAAGCTGATGTCAGAAGATTACGGACTGCTTGCTGAAAAGACTATCTCTGTGAGGAATATAGTTTCTCTGAGTCTCTTGCACATTCTCGAACTACATTGTACCTATTTGTCCAGTGGTTTTCTTTCAGTGATAATTTCAGTGGATGTGCAATGCTTCTTTATAAGATATTTCTCTTTCTTCGCCCTCCGTTTCAACAATGTTAATTTTTTAATACTAACAACTGTTCTCCGCCGGTAGCTGAGTGGCACCGGCACGTTAGCTCAGCGTGTTCGGCCAGAGGGCTGCCTGCCCTCTGTAATAAAAAACTGAGTCAAGGAATCAACGATCAACTAGAAGGGATGTCTTGTGATGTCCGCCCAGACCAAACGCAACGATTTATATCCAACAAAATGAAAAAAAAGTGGTCAGCGCGACAGACTGTCAATCCTAAGGGCCCAGGTTCGATTCCCGGCTGGGTCGTAGATTTTCTCTGCTCAGGGACTTGGTGTTGTGTTGTCCTAATCATTATCATTTCATCCTTATCGACGCGCAAGTCGCCGAAGTGGCGTCAAATCGAAACACTTGCCCCGGCGAACGGTCTACTCAACGGGAGGCCCTAGCCACACGACATTTACATTTTTAATACTAACAACTAAAATTATCTGTATAATTCCAAAAACACGTCTTATTATTTCACCTTTTTAAGTATTTTGTGGAGGTATCTGTATTTTAGGAGCATGTGGATGAAGAGCGCAAAGTTTATTGCTGAGATCCCCCCCCCCCCCCCCCCTTCCATGGGGCGAGGAGGTTGAAACAAGAATAAAAGAGCAAAATTCCATTGTTGCAACAGTCCCTATTATCTTTTTTTTATGTGGCCTGTGTCGTAACTGCGACTAGGACGGTCGCGGGATAACAATGACGGAAGGCGCGGCGGGGCCCGCGGAGAGGCCCGTGACACAGACAAAGAGTAACATATACAGAGAGGAAGCCCCCCCTAAACCACTGTCCCGGGGGTGTGCTCGTAGTTCCGTTAGACGACAGTAGATGTCAGGCGTGTCGCCTGGTTAGTTTCGGAAGATCACGCTAGAGACGCTTCGGCAACGGCCTCCCTGACGTCAAGGGTAGCGTGGTGGGGTGACAGAGGGGTGAGACCGAGAGAGCGTAGCCGCATCTGTGAGGGCAGCAACAAGCAATACTTATATAGAAAATTTGGGCCAACGCTTTCGGCGAGCGCTTCCGCGTGACGTCACTGTCGAGAAGAGACGATTTTTCACGTTCGTGCATGGCCGTATTCCGCTTAAACCACCATTAATTTGCTAAACTGAAGGGCGATGTAATAAGATATGAGTTCGATTGAAACTTACCTACACAGGGACGTACTGCTTCCTACGGCAATGAAATTATCATATTGTCTTTCTAGTAATGACAGATGTATAACTACGTATTTTGGATCACCTTGACATATACATTCTATTGGTTAACATTTTCTATGAGATAAGTTATAACTTGGCATCCTTCAGTCGTTATTAAGTATTACACATTTTTAATAGTACAGGAAACGCAACAATCATAAGAGCTTTCAGTTTCTAAACGCAGTTTCGTCAAAATCAGCAATAGTGTATAACATTTTTTTTCGTGCAGATATTAAGTAGAAAGGAAACGATATAATTCCATTTACTTGTCATTTCTGCGTTTGATGATCCTGAAGCTTCAGTATTGATCGCCGTACTTCAACAATTCAACAACAAATTAAATACCTTAATCCCATCTGGAATGAACTGCGGAAGCTCTCCGTGTGTGTGCTCCTCTCTGCAGCTGTTTAGCCCTCATTGTCTTTGCCGACGTGTTAGGTGCCTTATCCGGATGTAGGCACAGTAATGATCTTAGTGTAAATTGCGGAGATCTCTTGAGAAATAGTTTGAAGCTTTCGATTAAAAGTTTTGGCAGGTTTTTATTCACATCTGCTTCTTTACACAGAGAGCTGCGTTTGAAGAGACGATTAAGCTAGGACGAGATAGTTCCTCAGTTGCCGCAGAGCTTATAGGACCTTTTGATATTACTATTATCTTGTCACTATGATGTCCAAGTGATTGCTCTATGGAGTCGGATCTGGGAGAAATACATCCAGTGATGTATTTTTGCGTCTCTTTCGTGGCCAGCAGTATACAGACTGCTTCCAGGCTCCATATTAACCACATGCAATAACAACCTGTACCTTTCAAATAACTTCCGGGGATTCAGCCAGGTAACACTTTCAGCGACCGCCGATATTTCGGCGGGAGAACACCCCGCGATTTTCAAGGCAAACTGCTGAAAGTGTTACCTAGCTGAATTCCCGGAAGTTATTTGAAAGTTGTATACGCCAGGAGAAACTCAGGTCTCACAACCTGTACCTGGCTATGTGGTCCGTATACGGCGTCACTTTCTTAGTCGTAGCATATGCCAATCATTTCATCAAATTCTCAACACACAAATTTTCTGCTTCACTTAAGCTTGTTTTTTGCTTACTCGTGAAGTGCTTTTAGCAAAACTTTTGTGTACTTTAGTCGTCAGCACTGTGTAGATAATGCTTTGCATTACTTCCTCTCTTTGCTTAACGCGTGAAACAGTAATAGCGGATAACAATATACTGAGAACGAAAAGCAAATTAAACACTGAATTGTTTTCTCTCAATCGTGATAATTCTTCATTAAGTTTTTTTCATTTCATCCTCGATAATACGTTTCTCTGATTCTATGCTTTGATCTACTTTTTCTAGCATGTTAAGTGCACGTTTACGAGTTTCACGAGCTTATAGAATTTGCAGTCGGCTTTAAAACCTATTTTGGTTGAAGTTTCTTTATTTCAGCTTGTAGATACTGTAAACAAACGTCCTCTCTAAAGTTTTTGCTACAGGCAGTAGCATTTTTAATGTTAATGCTGTCACTACTGCTACAGAGCTGAACCCACTGAGCAAATGTTTCAGGAATTCGAGGGAACTTATGACAAGTAATACTACTGCCTTTTAGTCTTCTGATTACAGTTTTCACACACAGCCGTAGGACAATTCGGCATTATTAATGTCAAACATAACGAACAAAATCGAAAGAAGACAAAAATAAACAGCAACAACATGAAACTTTATCGCTTCAACACGTAACAGTGCGCGCGAACCGTGCCGAGCTTCTCGACGGTGACGTATTGCGCAGATCGGAGCAGTTCTGCGCAGACACTGTGGGCCCTACCTGAGGCAGCAAAGCCTGAGATAAGTTCTTTACAGTACGTTGAGAAGACAGACCTTTTGAAATAAGCAATGTTGGAAAATACTTCTAACAAATAATGGAAAGGAGCGCCGCAACAAAATTTTGCGCTTCTCCGCTGTGCGCAATTTTGGCTGTAGCAGCTGGCTTATTCTCTAATAGGGAGCCGTGATGAGCCAATATTCATAGCTAGGTTTTATGCCGAAAACTGGCCTTCTATAACAGACGTTACAACATAGTGTCACAAGACAATTCTGTTGCATAATTCTGCATACAGCTGCAACTGGCGGCAGTAACATGCGTTGCAATTAATGATATCTACTTTATCCTCATTTCATAGGACATAGGAAATGAATAAAAACGCCGACCAGTCACATAAGGATCAATAATCTGCTTGAATACGATTACACAAATAATCGCTCCTTTAGTCAGCTCATGCCGATTCATAGAATGATTTTAGGTTCGGTTTGTTACGAAGAGTGCGTTTATCGTTGCAAATGACTGAGTTAGGTGTCTGGGCATTTAACTAGTGTCTCAGAACTGGATGGTGCCCTGTGCCGGCATTTGAGGGGAAGTGGTGGTGGGGATTTCCACTGCCACGGCCTCGTGTGCAGTTACCTGCTGCCCGCTGTCCGAGCAGTTTCGCACCCCAGCGCCATCCCGTGTCATCTGACAGAACTGCTGTAACCCCCCCGTCCCGCACCCCTGTCCGCGTCAACAGGCCCTTACGGAGGTTGCCTGTCTGTATATCTTTGTCTGTATATGTTACTCTGTGCCCGTGAACAACAACACAACGGAAGAGGACGGAACGAACAACAGAGTCACAAGGAAAAAAACTCGTACACGAACCAGGAAGTAAGCAGTCTAGCGCAAAGCGAGGTGTAAACCGACGTAAGCGAGTTTAGACTGTCTGGCTGAGCGAGTGGCCGGCGCTTAAGTACGCTATCGGGGGCGCCGCTATTAGCCGCTGGGACCACATGTTCCACTGTGACGCTCCCACACTATAAAAGCGGGCCAGGAGGCGCGCGCCGCCACAGACCTCTATGTGTCTTCGACCTCCATGACGTCTGGCGCGGATTCAAATTCCGCGGCGCGCGGTACCAGAGCCTGTAATTGGATTATATCAACCTTGGCGATTGAATAATTATAAAAGAAGTTCTTTATTGAGGGAAATCATTGATTACTGTTACAAAAAACTAAAGATTTAACTTTAAGAAATTGATGGCAATGATGGTCACCTTCCTTTAGATGTTTGATTTCTTCATTTTTTTTTATATCGCTCTACTCCCGACATGTCTTACATCTCTAGCCGCTAACAACATATTATAATGGTTCCCTTCACCTTCCTGTCCAGGGCCTTATATGAGTACACACACATGAATAATTGGAACAGTAATTTTATTTTTAGTTATAGCAACTGCATTTTTAGGACCTCGAGGTCAAATATCGTTTTGGGGTGCAACAGTAATTACAATCTTATTACCAGAAATCCGTATTTAGGAACAGATTTAGTTTAATGAGTGTAGTGCACGCAAAATGCTGTGACCGCCAGATGGGCAGTCAACTGGGAAGCGCGGGGAGAGTGGCAGTGGTGGAGGGTAGTGGAAATGCCGAGCGCTGGAGGGGAAAGTGCCATTCTAAACTGAAGCTACACTCACATTTTTTGTCAGTAATAAATGGGGTCCCTCCACGCCCACACTTGTATGATGATCATTCAAAACCATCTACTGTCACCTCTGCTTTCGTTAGTAACTAGAAAGAATTGTACCGAAAATTCAGCGATTTATTTTCGACTGGCTTGTTAACCATTTTTAACTTTAAGAGAGGCGTCATGAGTAAAACCTACACATTTCTCAGGTTGCCATATCAAAATTTGCTTCTTTTGCCAAACCACAGCATAGTTTACACTGTCTAACCTCACTAACATGTTGTGTATACACAATTGCGAGAGAATTCTGAAGCAGTGGTGTATCAAGTTTATTAAGTGAGGAACTGAGGAAAAGTAAAGTCAGTTTCTTATAAAAAAGCACATCCTTGGTACAAAAAAAGTGTTATCTCTTCATATGCGTTGTTCCAAAACCAGTGGTGGCTGCTGTCTAAGAGCATGCGAACACCCTAACTTTCGACAACTTACGGATTTATTGGTTATTTTTCTTTGAATGCTGTTAAACATGACTTACATGCTGCCATCTGAAAGATGCAGCACTTAAATCTACCTCGCTACTGCTCCTCTAGACTCCGTGAAACTTAGCGTCAGGATCGCGAGTAGTGCTTCATTTGTGCACGTTTTAAGGAGCTTTTGCACATGCACAACTCGCGTAAAGTAATTGCTTTACGGAACAAATACATACGGATTTTATAAACAACGTACACGGTTCTGAATGTGCACAGCTAGCCCTTGCCACTTAACTAGAAGTTTATGTCTGTGCCACTGAGCCAGACTTTTATCCCTGTTCGCCCAGCATAAATCCTGCTAGAATGCTAGATGATAACACACTGTAGTAAAATTAGATCGGACGTCGGTATATGTTCAAGTTGTACTGAGAGTAAACCCATTTCTGAAAGAGTTATAGCACATTAAGTTATAAATATTATCATACAGTAATCCATTTGAGGCGCTGAGAATGATAAGGGCCTAAAGCACATCATCGTCGATTGTGAGACTGTATCATTTATTCACTCTTCTGAAATCTGTTGATCCTAATATTCACGTAAATGTGGTAAATGCGGTATGCAATGCTTTAGGCCCTTAAGGGTCACAGCCCCCATTTGTATCCTGGTCCAATGACTATGTTGGTAGACAGTACTAGTTGAGTACACAAACGGTACTTTGTGTTTGGAGTTGGTTGTTTACAATGCAGGAAGTGGCTTTTGTGTGCAGTGTAAACATGAACTATGTTGAATATCTATTTTAAATACTAACAGAAAATTAAAGCTTTGAGGATGGGTCTGAGTCGAGCTTGGATTGCTCAGTTGGCAGAGCCTGTGAAAGGCGACGGTCCCGAGTTCGAGTCTCGATCCGGCACACAGCCTCAATCTGCCATGAAGTTTCATATCGGCGCACACTCCGCTCTTGAATGAAAATCTCATTCTTGAACAGAAAAGTAAATTACCAGGAAAAGTTAACCGGAAAGGAACTAGGGCCTCCAAGAAATGATGCTTTGATTGAGAGAGTCACGAAATCAAATCAGCGTGACTCTAAGCAACATTTAACAAGGAAGCGTACAGTTAGCACAAGTTGTTTGTTGTGTGGGTGCAGCGTAAGAATATCTGATTTTCAGCCCGGAAATAAATTCGTGAACTAATACATTGTTAGAGATCTTGTATATTTGTCAGAAAAAATGGAAAAGCACGAAAACTCCCACTTACGCAAAAATGCGAACTGGAGAGTCACGAAACCTTACACTTTATTTCGTTATTGCCCTAAACTGTTCTTAATTATTTAAAAAACAACAAAATTATACAAAAACAAATCTTTTGTCAGACAGTTATGCATATTATTATTATTATTATTATTACTATTATTATAACTGGCAGTGGCTGTAGCTGTGTAAACTTGTTGATAAGCACAACTGTTACACAGCAGGTGCTATTAATTTCACACTCTTAAATTTATCAGAATCTCAAAATTTGTGAATACCCAGGATATGTACTCATGAGCCACCACTGTCCAAAAGCCATGGCATTTCTCGTTTCACCTACGATCGACGACACTTTAAATTTAAACTCTTTTACTGAAAAAGTCTGTAGTTATTGGAATAACACGGGAGACAATAAAGTTTTACATAATAACGATATGGTAAAATACTCTTCTTTTTGCTTGCTATTATTTGCCAAAATTTAATTTCGATATCTGAAGCCGTTTATGGAATATGAGGAATGTTGTGGATATTTCACTTTGGCTTTATCGCTGGCGTGGTGCGATGGCAAATGTGTGTGCAACATCAGATCAATTTTCTCGACATTGGTGAAAGATAGATACCTCTACCCAGGTCTAAAGTAAAGTCATTACATTAGCTAAATCTCATACGCAACAACATATTATGTAATGTGGACCAAACGCGAAATCATAGCGAACTCTATTTTTCATTGCACATCCCTCCGAATTTCGTGCAGTATCGTACTTTCACATAGATATCACAATAACTATGATCATCAACTAACTGATGGGCACATCATCATGAATCTGACATGTAAAGCTATAAGTAAAGCAAAAATGAAATTTTTTGACCTAATAGTTTCTGTAAAATCGTTTGAGAAAAACTGCAGCGTGCGCGCCCCTATTCTGTCATCGGTGACCGGACGAAAGGTGGAAAACAATTATCGGCCTCTCCTTGCGGACCAACTAATGAACTCGCCCAGTGCGTCGGCCACCGTATCATGCGCGAGCTGCATGAGGATTTGCTGTAGTTAATAAATCTTAACCTTGGTGCACAAAAAATAAATCGACAACAGCTATTAGAACAGCATACTGTCACAGGTGACCAAGATCAGGATGCTTACACTTCGACCGAAGCTTGCTGTGATCGATTTCAGTACACCAATAGCCTGTCTATATTCTATGGAACTCAGTCGGCTCCAGTTTCGTTTGTTCTCTGTCAAGATGAACACTCAGTTGTGGACAGCTCCAATTTAGGAAGGAATTAGTAGTATTTTAAGAATCCTAGTGCAAAATTTGAAGCTGTATTGATAAACTGATCCTGTCAGTGACTTAACTATATCACTTGGTTCAATAGCGGCCGGCATTTAATTGTGAGTTATTAAAAAACCACGTTTTCATTGCACCTGACAAACAGATAGTTATAAAGATCAACTCGTTTCATGCCATGTGGTGAACTCACCTTCGCACACAAAAAGATATAACTTAAGAGACTCAGCGGTCGAAATAGTTAACTTTACAATGGGAAATGAGAGTTCAAATGGCTCTGAGCACTATGGGACTCAACATCTGTGGTCGTAAGTCCCCTAGAACTTAGAACTACTTAAACCTAACTAACCTAAGGACATCACACACATCCATGCCCGAGGCAGGATTCGAACCTACGACCGTAGCGGTCACGCGGTTCCAGACTGAAGCGCCTTTAACCGCACGGCCACACCGGCCGGCGGAAATGAGAGTTGTGGCTATAGTCACATCATCTTTTTGGGATAACTGTATCGACAGCGACGAATTTATGACTCTTTATTTACTGTATGGTATCGCCTTGGTCATTCTTTTGCTTTGTTACAACATTTATCGCATAAATATTCAGTAATTAAAACAATACCTTCTCCATTCTGTCTGATTCTTCTGTATTGTTTTAGGTAATAGTTGTTCAGTAACAGGAGAAGAAACTTTCAAAAAAATGTTTGAAGATGATGCTGAAGACAGAACTGGCAGTGCCGTCGTTGTTCATGCCGACAACAATGATGACATAATTGAAGGAAACGATTCTGTTGAAGAACAGAACAATCAGCAGGAAGTGGAGGACAAAAGCGATGGTGAAATAGGGAGAGATTGTGATGATACTCGAAGCCATGTGGACCAAGAAGAAGTTGAAAGCAAGACTGTTGTGACATTGTCGGAAGGAGGAAATTCCGAGCAACACGCATGTATAGAAGGCACGGAAGAAGAAGATACTGAAGATGAAGTGACGGCAGCTATGGATCATGACGATTGTTTTCTGACAGAGGACGACGAGTTACCGCCAGAGGTAAGTAAAATAATTTAAGTTGCTTGTCGTTTATGCAGACAGTATCGTTGTAAAGAAGTGAACTTTTATTTGCATGTCAATATCATTTCATGGCTTGCCTGTCGAATAAGTGAAGCAATGGTTCAGTCACTGTACATTTAATCGGGAGAGCATGAGTTTTAATACCAATTCTGATGTTCGGTTTATGTGAATTATCTAAACCATTTCAGAGAACTTTTCGGTTGGCTCTTTCAGCAAGGCTGCAGTGCATTCCCTTTCAGACGACTGATTTTGTGCTCCATCCGCAATGAAATGAGCCAACTAGAATTCTACTTGGAAGGAACAGAAGTAAAATCCACATGCAGATTTAGGTTTTCCATGTTTACTTTAGGAGAATGCAAGATGGCTCTTAGGTAAGGCAGTGAACGATTTCTTCCCTAATTCCTCCATCTGTTGAGCAATCGATATGTCTCTAAAACTCTCGACATTGCTGTTGCTCATTCTAATGACGTCAACGGGTTGTTAAACTCCAATGTTTCTGTGTATCATACTAGTGTCATCCGTTATTTTTCTTTTTTCTTTTTTTCGCTGGAAATCAATCACTTCTTGTGGGGGCTGGTTAACGCCGCAAATCTTTTATCACCATAGTCTTTGTGATTGTTTCAGCAACACTATGGGATGTGATAGTGGAACACTGTACGTTACAGAGCGAGATGTTGTACAGTTAAGCGTCTGGAGCTCAATGACTGTAGAAAATTCAACAGACAAAAATCCTCAACATCAATTTGAGCGCCACACCGCACAGATGAACGCTTGTTGAAGCAAAATATCGTTAACCGACAATCGCTAGGAGACAAGCAATATTCCAGTTTAAAGCATGACGTCGTCTGACGTTTTTCCAGCTACTGTTTTTTCAGTCACAAACGAACTATTCTCCCGGTAGGCTGGATGTATAACCCAGGACAAGCAACTTTCAACCTGTCTAAAGGACCTTGGACATAACATTCCAAGAATAACGGTTCATGAAATGAAATGAAATGAACTGTAGCAGAGCACTGACTAAGTCAAAAAATATTTTTTCAACACTGAGAAGAGAGCCATTTGTAAAGGTGCCACCGTTGTTTGTATACATGGTGAATTACCTAAAACTTCCATTGCAAATATTGCGCAGATGGAAAGTGCTATTGATATGGGGTTTTCACAGACTGGATTGGTAGTCAAGGGCTCCTATTGTTAGCCAATAAACAGATTGCAATAATACTTAGAAAGTGTTCAAATGGTTCAAATGACTCTGAGCACTATGGCACTTACATCTGAGGTCATCAGTCCCCTAGAACTTAGAACTACTGCAACCTAACTATCCTAAGGACATCACACACATTCATGCCCGAGGCAGGATTCGGACCTGCGACCGTAGCAGTCCAGCGGTTCCGGACTGAAGCGCCTAGAATCGCTGGGCCACCGCGGCCGGCTAGAAAGTGTACTTTTTACGCAAACATACAGTGTTTTAAAAGGAACAAGCTTACTGACGTTAACAAACTAAAAGAAGGAGAAATTAGAATGTCAGTGGTGTTTGTTGTGCGAGTCGCTTATGAGATACCGTGTTTTCAAAAGTTCCAACACCAACACTCGTACAGTACCTGCGCTAGCACACGCTAACGAACAACACAAGTGCATATATTGGATATCTGTATTCTGACCAGTAACGAGACGCTCGACCATCACAGGTTGTGTTCAAAATGGCCGCTGGCAGCGGCACTTCACGTTTCCAGTCTGGTACGGAACGACTGCT
The DNA here is from genome assembly GCF_023898315.1 of Schistocerca nitens. NCBI lineage: Eukaryota > Metazoa > Arthropoda > Insecta > Orthoptera > Acrididae > Schistocerca > Schistocerca nitens. The sequence goes on from NC_064614.1 coordinate 1,024,584,321, forward strand.
GCACACGTGCTAGTATTTCAGCGCAGATGTTCTAACAGGCTGCAATAATACGTCGTTGCATATCATCGGGTGTAGCTGGTAAGCCCTCGTAGACAGCGCCTTTGGGTTTTCCCCACAGAAAAAAGTCTACAGGCGTCAAATCCGGGCAATGGAACGGTTAAGGTACAGATCCTCTCCGCCCAGTCCAACGATTTGGAAACAATTCTCGAAGACATGCTGTAATATTTCGTGAGCCACAGGTTCCTCTTAGTCTGCAGAGGAATGTTTTCTAGCATCCTTGAAGGTGGTCTGTTAGGAAGTTGCGATACTTGTGCGCGTTCAGTGTTCCGTCTAAGGAAAACGGGCCTATGAGTGATAGCTCACAATCCCACACCACACGTTTACACTCCATGGGCGCTGACGTTCCACCTGACGAAGCCGACGGCGATTGTTAACTGACCAGTAGTGCATGTTTCGGTGGTTTACCTGGCTTGATTGGTAGATATGACTTTATCACTAAACAAGACAAATGATACATGTGGAGTATCCGTCCTGATGTCCATGAACAGAAGTTAACACGATTCTCATTAAAAGCGTAGGACTTCTGCCTGACTCACGCCATTTTCTCGTGCGATTGCGCAGGAGCTGACGTGCGGATCAACAGTAACAGCAGCAAAAACATTAATTTATCTCTCTTCTGCTGTCACTTGTTTCCTTCTGTTACTTTGTCTATTTGTTGCACTACCGTTTTCACGTAACTGGTTGAAGAGGTTGATAAATAACTGCCGAAATGGTTGACGTCTATTGAAATATCTTGCTGCATACACCGTACAAGAACAAACTGTATTCTTCCTGCACCCTCCATACACCATGAGAATGTTGGCTTTTTTTTGCTCAGTAAATCCTATCGTCCATTCACGACCTACTGCTTGGACTGACGCACTAATCAAACCAGCAAGTTGCAAGGCAGTCAAGGAACATACAAGCACACTGTAAGGAAACACAAGAACATCGTATCTAGCAACTATGCAGGTTGAATTGCGCAAATAAGTGTCGGTGTGGAAACATTTCGAAATACGATTCCTCGTGAACTACTCGTACTAGACTCCTGCAACAAACAGCGCTGACATTTTAATTTACTACACTTTTAGTGTGTCAGTCTCAATAGAACGGTTTTATTTAAAAAAGTGCATGTCTGCACAAAAATTACACTTTCTAAGCATTATTACAATCTGTTTATTAGCTAACAGTACGAGCACCTGACTACCAATTCAATGTGTGAAAATCGCATATCAATAGCACTTTCCATCCCGCAAAATTTTTGGTGCAAATTTTAGGACATTCACTTTGCATAAAGCTTTGCAGTATATTGATGGATTTCTTATGTATGTTTCACTGAAATATTTGCTACACTTCTCTGCGGCCATTCAGCTAAAAAAGGAGCAAACACCTGATGGAAAAATACCGCATTTTACAGACTATAAGACGTTACGTTCGCCACCGTAGCTGAGTGGGCAGCGCGCCGGCTTGTCATGACGGGGGGCCCGGGTTCGACTCCCGGCTGGGTTGGAGATTTTCTCCGTCCAGGGACTGGGTGTTTGTAGCCAACGGCCTTGCCGCAGTGGTAACACCAGTTCCCATCAGATCGCCGAAGTTAACCGCTGTCGGGCGGGGCTAGCATTGGATGGGTGACCATCCGGTCTGCCGAGCGCTGTTGGCAAGTGTGGTGTACTCAGCCAGCATCTATATTTAGGGGTCACTGACTCAGCCCTGAGGTGCTACTTGTTTGAGTAGTAGCGGCTCCGGTCTCGTAAACTGACATACGGCCGGGAGTGCGGTGAGCTGACCACATGCCCCTCCGTATCTGCATCCAGTGATACCTGTGCTTGAGGACGACATGGCGGCCGGTCGGTATCGTTGAGCCTCCCAAGGCCTGTTCGGACGGAGTTTAATTTATTATAATACGTTACGGACTGTAAGATGCACCTAAAGTTTTAAGCAGTTTTTTTAATAAAATAACATTTTTACCATTGTTACTGTTAGACCGCAAAGCCAGGCGAAAAAAATTCATAGTTTATAAAACTGAACTGGTCTTTCAAATGTTCAAATGTATGTGAATTACTAAGGGACCAAACTGCTTAGGTTATCGGTCCCTAGACTTACACACTACTTAAACTAACTTAACTTATGCTAAGAACAACACACACACCCATGCCCGAGGGAGGACTCGAACCTCCGGCGGGAGTGGCCGCGCAGTCCGTGACATGACGCCACTCTGCGCGGCAAAACTGGTCTTAAAAATCCCTGAAAATCGTCAGTTGAACTTTCTCCTCCTCCTCCTCTTCCTCCTTCTTCCTATTCGTCGTCATCGTTGTCGTCTTCATATATTAGACGGCCTTCAGTGCCATCGAGAGCGTTACTTACGCCGCACTTTTTGGAAGATTTAACAATACTGTCTTATCTCACTCTAGACCACGACTGTTTTATCCACTGACACACTTGTTTATTTGCAGGTCGTTTTAAGGCCCCGTTCGGCGTGAATTCATGTTGGGTTTAATCCATCATCGATTTGTTCCATTCCTCTCTCGTATATGATTTAAATGGTATATTTATCGTCACATCAAGAGATTGCAATTGTGAAGTAGGCCTAAGTCCTCGAGGAATTAACAGTAAGCTCTGTATTTCCATGACTCAGTTTCTCTTTCACAGCATTTTTCAAATGACTACCAAATTTTTCTAGTACAAGAAGAGCCATTTTCCAATAAAGCACCTTTCCTCCTTTCCCACACACTGTTAATCCATAGTTTCATATCAAACTCGTCCATTCAGCCCTTGTCATGTACGTGAACAACATCACCCGGTGATATTTCAGAAGGTTTTGGCAATATTTTGCGCATGAAAATGATGATTGGAATAAGTTTAGTACCGTCAACACAACATGCAAGGACAACAGTGACTGCATTTTTTCATGTCCAGTTTAGCACGTTTCATGGCAACAGCTATGTTACTCTGCACAGCAAATGTCAGAGGAGTTTCGTCCGTCCATATTCGCTATTTAGTTCCACACTGGTTTTCTTTCGATATTGAATGATAAAGCGATGGAAAAACAATATTTTCTCTTCATACTCTTACGGTATTTTCGGAGATATTTTTGTTTTGGTTCGCATGCTAAGTCCACGACACATTATAAATCTGTAGCACCAACCAACTCCATCCTTAAAGTCTGTTAAGTTCCATTTTTGTATTAATTCCAATTTCATTTTGACGGTGTCCATGAATCCATTTCAATACGTAATCTTCTAGTTTCGGCCATTTTGCATCCAGACGTCCACTTGCACATTTAGTCTTCATTTTTTTCAGTTCTTCTTTACTAGCTCACCAAGCGCGAACGATTTTTTTCTTTTGGTGGAGGCCCGAAATGCCGCTCAGCTGCTCTGTTTCCATGTTCTTCTGCATATGCTTTTACTTTCATTTATAGCCCTCATCACATGAATATCTTTCATTTCTTTCCATTACGAAACTAGTTACTAACAAAAATATTGTACTGTTAACCGATCTCACAAATCACTTTCAGTTCAAGTTCACTGGCATCGCAGACTGCACATGTAGAGGCAGGTTTTCCGCGGCATCGAATATATGGCATTTTCAAGACTGTCGGGAATTTTAAATCAAACACTGGGCATTTTTATATTTATTTTGCGTATAAGATGCGCCTCAAACTTGGAGGCAATTTTCCGAAGAAAAAAGTACGTCTCATATTCCGTAAAATACGGTTCACCATCCTTAATCTCATGATGGATCTTATTTTTTAAGGTAAACTAATACGTATTAACTTCAGCGATAACAAAGTAAAAAAAAGTGAGTGGTAAATAGAAGCGTTAACAGAAGTGACAAATTTCGTGAGGGAGGAAATGACTAACTCTTAACAACAGCCACACTTATACTCACTTCCAGTTCATCTACCTCTCGGAAAATATCATTGCTGGTGTCTTTCGGTATAAAGCGTGATTTTAAATGCCCGCTCTAATATGATGTTGAGAATATTGGTAGTATGGGCCGAAAACTGTTCAACGTCTATTGTCTGCATAAAATACACACATCAAAAAAAAAAAAAATTGCATCACCTCGGTTTCGAGAGTTCCGGAACCTGTACAGAAAACTGCAATAAAGATCAACATAAACATCATTTCCGTCCTTTTTACTGCTCATGAAAACCACACATTACATGTTGTACCACCATAGAGCGACACCTTCATAGGTGATGGTCTATATTCCTGTACACACCGGTACCTCTAATACCAAGTAGCACGTCCTCATGCGTTGATGCATGCCTGTATTCGTCGTGGCATACTACCGACAAGTTCATCAAGGCACTGTAGGTCCAGATTGTCCCACTCCTCAATGGCGATTCGGCGTTGATCACTCAGAGTGGTTGGTGGGTGACGTCGTCCATAAAGAGTCTTTTTCAATCTATCCCAGGCATGTTCGATAGGGTTCATATCTGGAGAGCATGCTGGCCACTCTAGTCGAACCATGTTGTTATCCTGAAGGAACTCATTCACAAGATGTGCAGATCTGGGCGTGAATTGTCGTCCATGTAGACGAATGCCTCGCCAATATGCTGCCAATATGGTTGCAATATCTGTCTGAGGATGGCATTCACGTATCGTACAGCCATCACGGCGTCTTCCATGACCACCAGCGGCGTACGTCGGCCGCACATAATGCCACCCCAAAACAACAGGGAACCTTCACTTTACTGCACCCGCTGGACAGTATGTCTAAGGCTTTCAGCCTGACTGGGTTGCCTCCAAACACGTCTCCGACGATTGTCTGGTTGAAGGCATATGCGACACTCGTCAGTGAAGAGAACGTGATGCCAGTCCTGAGCAGTCCATTCGGCATGTTGTTGGGCCCATGGTATCGTGGTTGCAAAGATGGAGCTCGCCATGAACGTCGGGAGTATAGGTGCGCGTCATGCATCCTATTGCGTCGTCGTAACACGACGTCCTGTGGCTGCACGAAAAGCATTATTCAACATGGTGGCGTTGCTGTCACGGTTCCTCCGACCCATAATCCGTAAGTAGCGGTAATCCACTGCAGTAGTAGCTCTTGGGCGGCCTTAGCGAGGCATGTCATCGACAGTTCCTGTCTCTCTGTATCTCCTCCATGTCAGAACATCATCGCTTTGGTTCACTTCGAGACGCCTGGACACTTCCCTTGTTGAGTGCCCTTCCCGGCACAAAGTAACAATGCGGACGCGATCGAACCATGGTATTGACCGTGTAGGCACGGTCGAAATACAAATAACACGAGCCGTGTACTTCCTTCCTGGTGCAATGACTGGCACTGATCAGCTGTTGGACCCCCTCCGTCTATTAGGCGCTGCTCATGCATGGTTGTTTACATCTTTGGGCGGGTTTAGTGACATCTCTGAACAGTCAAATGTTCAAATGTGTGTGAAATCGTATGGGACTTAACTGCTAAGGTCATCAGTCCCTAAGGTTACACACTACTTAACCTAAATTAACCTAAGGACAAACACACACACCCATGCCCGAGGGAGGACTCGAACCTCCGCCGGGATCAGCCGCACAGTCCATAACTGCAGCGCCTTAGACCGCACGGCTTCTGAAAAGTCAAAGGGACTTTGTCTGTGATACAGTAGCCACAGTCAACGTGTCTTCCCGAGTTCTGGGAACCAGGGTGATGCAAAACTCATTCACATAAGTGTCTCGAATTCTCATTTGAAATTATAGATTAGGAGGTCAAAAACGCATGTCAGGTAGAGAATCTTCTAAATCTAGTTTTCATAATGTCATTCGTACACGTACACGCCATCAGAATCTCAAATAAACTAAGTGCTCTTACAAGCAGGCCATGTCAGGCGAACGGGCACAATAAAACGTACCTGGAAGTACTCCTGCCAATATGCACTTGCTTTTATCTCATAGACTGTTGTAGGTTACCAGTGAACATACGGTAATAACCGTGTAATCGTGTCATATTCTCTCTAAATCATGCAGACCAACTGATATATGACATACCGCCTTCATCCGTGAAAGAAAAACCCACAGAGGGGTCATTTCATCTCAAATCGTACAGGTCATGCTACTCGTGGTCATGAACTTCTCTGGAAAAATATATATTAGACCTCTATATCATAAGTGCTAAGAAATGAAGTTATTTTGTTGTATTTAAATTTTTGTACTTGGTAAGGTTCTTTGTCACCTGTGGTCTAGGGGTAGCGCCTTTCCTCGGTCCCGGGTTCGAAACCGACCAGTGCCTTGGCGGCCGAAGACTTCCGTCACGAGAAGTCACCCTCATTCTGCCAATGGCCTTGTGAAAGAGGGCGGAGGAGTGGACAGAGCACTCTCTTTTCCTTTGGGTGGGAAACTGCCCCTAAAGGTGAAAGAATCAGCAATGATCAACGGCACGAGGATGCATAAGGCAATGGAAAACACTGCATTAAAAACACATAACGTGTTTCCAGAGGACATGTGACATGTAATTGTAGAAAGTGGCAAGATTATCTCTCCATTGGCAAAAGATTCTGGAATAGTCCTCCGTTCGGACCCGGGAGGGGACTGCCAAGAGGGAGGTTACCATGAGAAAAGGAAGAATAATCAACGAAAGGATAGCATTCTACGAGTGAGGACGTGGAATTTCAGAAGCTTGAATGTGATAGGAAAGCTACAAAATCTGAATAGGGATCAGTGAAATGAAATGGAAAGAAGGCAAGGATTTCTGGTCAGATGAGTATAGGGTAATATCAACTGCAGCAGAAAATGGTATAACAGGAGTAGGATCGGTTACGAATAGGAAGATAGGCAGAGAATTTGGTACTGTGAACAGTTCAGTTATAGGGTTGTTCTTATCAGAATCGACAGCAAAACTACACCGACTACGATAGTTCAGCTATAAGTGCTGACGTCACAAGCCGAAATGAAGAGATAGAGAAAGTAAATGAAGATATTGAAAGGGCAATACAATTCATAAAGAGAGATGAACATCTAATAGTCTTGGGGGAGTAGAACGCAGTTGTTGGGGAATAAGTAGAAGAAAAGTGAAATGTCGTGGTATGGGGAAACTTAACCAAAACGTAAGGTAAGCAGAGCTCAAAGGCTGCAGGGAGTGAAAGCGTAGACCCAAATGAGGTTACAGTTTCAAACACAATTTAATTTTATTAAACACTTGTGATATATATATATATCTCACAAAACACAATAAAAAATTTTAAACTCTAGGCCTGAAGGGCCGCTTAACATTCACAACTGTAATGTCAGAATGACAACCTTAAGATTCAACATAAGGATATAATCACGGTCTGAAGGACCCAACACTTTTGATTAATTATTGACCAATACAATAAGTTACTGAAAGGAATGACTTTAATCATTCGGCCAGAAGGGCCAATCAAACATAACTACAAATGGTGTTCTGACAATGGTACAAGAATGCAAAGCCGGCCGCGGTGGTCTAGCGGTTCTAGGCGCTCAGTCCGGAGCCGCGCGACTGCTACGGTCGCAGGTTCGAATCCTGCCTCGGGCATGGATGTGTGTGATGTCTTTAGGTTAGTTAGGTTTAAGTAGTTCTAAGTTCTAGGGGACTGATGACCATAGATGTTAAGTCCCATAGTGCTCAGAGCCATTTGAACCAAGAATGCAAAACCAACAGTTAATTTACTTCGTCCAAAGGAACAGTAAAGACCAAAAGACAAATTCATATACCAAAGGTTTTTTTTAATGAAACAAGCTAACAAGATAAAATTAATAACCAAAAAGGGGTAGTGACGTCGCCACTCGGCCTGAAGGGTCTGAATATCAGTAGTAATAAATATTTGAGAATGGTTGAAGTTAGTGAGTTAGCACTTAAAACCAGCCCGTGCTCATCACCACTAGGAAAAATTTACAATCAGCTGTGCTAGGAGTGCCTGCTTTAGCAATATGGCACAGATCAGCAGAACAACTAGAAACTTCACCAACGTGGCGAATCGTCCACATAGGGCATGACAACAACTCTCTATAACACATAAAATAAAAATTACTAAACATTGAAACACATTGTTCAAAATATAACGCCTATCTAGGCAGGAACTGTTATTGACGCCCACTGGCCTTCGTAAATCTTCGACTTAGTAAATGTGACGGCCAGTACTAAATAATAATACCACTCAACAAATTGTAAAATACAAGATCGTTATTGCATTGGCTATGGCTCTGAGCACTATGGGACTTAACAGCTGAAGTCATCAGTCCCCTAGAACTTAGAACTACTTAAACCTAACTAACGTAAGGACATCACACACATCCATGCCCGAGGCAGGATTCGGACCTGCGACCGTAGCGGTCTCGCGGTTCCAGACTGACGCGCCTAGATCCGCACGGCCACACCGGCCGGCTATTGCATTGGGTCAGAATAAAATTTCAACCACAGATATATTTTAGGTTCAGTTATTAAGGCACAGAGAATTAACACTCTTTTTTAGGGATAATTACACTTGACAACATAACAGCAGATCATTGAATCGGGATTTCGGGCACTCCTGAGTCTACTAAAATTTCGAAACACCATGGCACACGACATTAGAGCAAAACACACCCGACGACACGGGCAGAAATTGAGTGAGACACATCAAGTCAAGAAATTCTCACCGTTAGTCCAGAAGGCAGACAAGCATTCGGCGACAGGTTGCAACCAGCACCAACTCGAGTTATGTCAATCGCCCCAGTTCCGCCATAGCAACGTGGACACGCCGCGTCAACAGTTGCCACGCCGAGCTTCCTTATCACACAGCCCGTCCAGAACGACTGCAGCCGTCCAGAGTACACAAGCTCACAGCAATCACGTGCGTTCACAGGAAGTTATACCACCTTTCCCGCAACATTGCGCTGCCACACAACTGGAAACTAAACTCCCCGTCTCACTCCGGCAGCAGCACTCGATTCTCTCGTCGTCAGCAGGTCTCTCCACAGAACACAGCGCCCTCCGAAATTTAATAGCAAACGGACCAATCGCGGCAGAGCAAAGCCAAGGCTCCGGAAGACGACACATCACACCTAGGCAAAGATGAAGACGATACGGTACAAAGAGGTCACAGGAGAATATGGGTTTGGGACAAGGAATGGGAGAGGAGAAAGACTGAGTTCTGTAATAAATTTCAGCTAGTAATAGTGAATGCTCTATTCAAGAATCACAAGAAGAGGAAGTATACTTGGAAAAGACCTAGTGATACAGGAAGATTTTAGTTAGATTACATCATGGTCAGACAGAGATTCCGAAATCAGATACTGGATTATAAGGCGTATTCTGGAGGAGATACAGACTCACGTCACAATGTAGTAGTGATGAAGAGTAGGCTAAAGCGCAAGAGATTAGTCAGGATGAATCAATACACGAAGAAGTGGGATACGGAAGTACTAAGGAATGACGAGACACACTTGAAGTTCTCCTAGGCTGTAGATACAACAATAAGGAATAGCTCAGTAGGCAGCACCTTTGAAAAGGAATGGACATGTCTAAAAAGGGCAATCACAGAAGTTGGAAAGAAAGACATAGGTACAAAAAGGTAACTGCGAAGAAACCATTTGTAACAGAAGAAATACTTCATTTGATCGACGAAAGAAGGAAGTACAAAAATGTTCAACAGAATGCAGGGATACAGAAATACAAGTCGCTGAGCAATGAAATAAATAGGTAGTGCAGGGAAGCTAAGACGAAATGGCTTCATGAAAAATGTGAAGAAATCGAAAACGAAATGACTGTCGGATGGACTGACTCAACATACAGGAAAGTCAAAACAACCTTCGGTGACATAGAAAACAAGGGTGGTAACATTAAGAGTGCAACGGGAATTTCACTGTTAAATGCAGAATAGTGGGCGGGATAGGTGAATAGGTGCGTAGAGTACATTGAAGGCCTCTATGAGGGGAGATTTGTCTTATGTGATTGAAGAAGAAACAGTAGTCGATTTCGAAGAGACAGGGGATCCAGTATCAGAATCAGAATTTTAGGAGAGCTTCGGAAGACTTAAGATTAAATAAGGGAGAAGAGATAGATAACATTCCATCAGAATTTCTTAAATCATTGGGAGAAGCGGAAACTTAGTGACTATTCACGTTGGTGTGTAGAAGGAATGAATGAGTCTGCCGACATGCCATCTGACTTTCGGAAAAATATCATTCACGCAATTCTGAAGACTGCAAGAGCTGACAAGTGCGAGAATTATCGCGCAATCAGCGTAACAGCTCAGGCATCCAAGTCACTGATGGTAATAATATACAGAAAAACGGAAAAGAAAATTGAGTCGTGCTAGATGATCTGTTTGGCTTGAGAAAACGTAAAGGCACCAGAGAGGCAATTCTGATGCAGCAGTTGGTAATGGAAGCAAGACTAAAGAAAAATCAAAACACATTCATAGCATTTGTCGACCTCGAAAAAGCGTTCGGCAATGTAAAATGGTGCAAGATGTTCGAAATTCTGAGAAAAAGAGCTCGGATTAAAAAGGGTGTAAGACAGGGATGTGGGATGTAGTCTTCCCCCCCCCCCTCCCCCCTCTCCACCCTTCTGTTCAAACTGTACATCGAAGAAGCAATGATGGAAATAAAAGAAAGGTTCAGGAGTGGAATTACAAGTCAAGGTGAAGGTGAAAGGATATCAGTGATACGGTTCGCTGATGACATTGCTATCCTGAGTGAAAGTGAAGAAGAATTATGTGATATGTTGAATGGAATGAACGATCTAATGAGTACAGAATACGAACTGAGAGTAAATCGAAGAAAGATGAAAGTAATGAGAAGTAGTAGAAACGAGAACAGCGAGAAACTAAACATCAGGATTGATGATCACGAAGGAGATGAAGTTAAGGAATTCTGCTATCTTGGCAGAAAAATAACCAATGATGGACGGGGCAAGGAGGACATCAAAAGCAGACTGGCACTGGCAAAGAGGGTGTTCATGGTCAAGAGAAGTCTACTAGTATCGAACAAAGGCCTTAATGTGAGGAAGAAAGTTCTGAGAATGTACGTCTGCAGCACAGAATTGTATGGTAGTGAAGCACGAACTGTGGGAAAACTGAAGCAGAAGAGAATCGAAGTATTTGTGATGTGGTGCTACAGGCGAATGTTGAAAATTAGGTGGACTGATAACGTAAGGAATGAGGAGGTTGTGTGCAGAATCGGAGAGGATCGGAATATGTGGAAAACACTGACAAGGAGAAGGGACCGGATGATTGGACATCTGTTACGACATCAAGGAATGACTTCCATGGTACTAGAAGGAGCTGTAGAGGGCCAAATCTGTAGAGGAAGACTGAGATTGGAGTGCATCCAGCAAATAATTGAGGACGTAGGTTGCTAGAGCTGCTCTGAGATGTAGAGGCTGTCACAGGAGAGGAATTCTTGGTGGGTCCCATCAAACCAGTCAGGAGATTGATGACCAAAAGAAATAAGGCCCTTTGAAAAATATATATTTTGTATATAACTCTTAAAACAGAGAGAACAAAGAAATATAAGTATAAATAAAAGTAAAAATATAAATACAAGTGAAAGTGATGGAGACCTGGCAAATGTTTTGCGTTAAAGCTCCCTATTAGCGTGTTGAAATTTTGTTGACAACCACACACTTATGGTCTAACTTTAACAACAAATTTAAGACGAAAATACGAAATTTGACTTAATTTTCCCACTAAATTTTTTTTTCTGGTTCGGAAAATCACAGAACTCTATCTTTTTTGTCGTATTACCAGATACTACTGATGTAATTATAAACGGTATCTTCTTTGCTCCAGCCATCTGTTTTACGTAAATATTGCATTTTTACGATACTTTACGAAATATTTACTGGAAAACCCCACCTGAAAACTTTTGCGAATTACACAAAATATTGAGTTATTAATATGTTAGTAATCAATGCAAACACAGTGGGCAGTATTTTTCTGTGTAAAATATTAAAAATTTTCAAATATTCTGCATATTTCGTTATCACTGAATTTCTAGTGTAAAATATGCATGTTCGTGGCACTGTTTCCAGCGCTCTTCTCTTTATACACTACTGGCCATTAAAACTACTACACCACGAAGATGACGTGCTACAGACGCGAAATTTAACCGACCGGAAGAAGATGCTGTGATACGCAAATGATTAGCTTTTCAGAGCATTCACACAAGGTTGGCACCGGTGGCGACACCTAAAACGTGCTGACATGACGAAAGTTTCCAACCGATTTCTCATACACAAACAGCAGTTGACCGGCGTTTCTTGGTGAAACGTAGTTGTGATGCCTCGTGTAAGGAGGAGAAATGCGTACCATCACGTTTCCGACTTTGGTAAAGGTCAGTTGTAGCCTATCGCGATTGCGGTTTATCTTATCGCGACATTGCTGCTCGCGTTGGTCGATATGGCTCAAATGGCTCTGAGCACTATGGGACTTAACATCTATGGTCATCAGTCCCCTATAACTTAGAACTACTTAAACCTAACTAACCTAAAGACAGCACACAACACCCAGCCATCACGAGGCAGAGAAAATCCCTGACCCCGCCGGGAATCGAACCCGGGAATCCGGGCGTGGGAAGCGAGAACGCTACCGCACGACCACGAGATGCGGGCGTTGGTCGATATCCAATGACTGTTAGCAGAATATGGAATCCATGGGTTCAGGAGGGTAATACGGAACGCCGTGCTGGATCCCAACGGCCTCGTATCACTAGCAGTCGATATGGCAGGCATCTTATCCGCATGGCTGTAACGGATCGTGCAGCCACGTATAGATCGCTGAGTCAACAGATGGGCACGTTTGCAAGACGAAAACCATCTGCACGAACAGTTCGACGACGTTTGCAGCAGCATGGGCTATCGGCTCGGAGACCATGGCTGCGGTTACCCTTGACGCTGCATCACAGGCAGGAGCGCCTGCGATGGTATACTCAACGACGAACCTGGGTGCACGAATGGTAAAACGTCATTTTGTCGTATGAAACCAGGTTCTGTTTACAGCATCATGATGGTCGCATTCGTGTTTGGCGACATCGCGGTGAACGCACATTGGAAGCGTGTATTGGTCATCGCCATACTGGCTTATCACCTGGCGTGATGGCATGGGATGCCATTGGTTACACGTCTCGGTCACCTCTTGTTCGCACTGACGGCACTTTGAACAGTGGACATTACATTTCAGATGTGTTACGACCCGTGGCTCTACCCTTCATTCGATCCCTGCGAAACCCTACATTTCAGCAGGATAATGCACTACCTCATGTTGCAAGTCCTGTACGGGCCTTTCTGGATACAGAAAATGTTTGACTGCTGCCCTGGCCAGCGCATTCTCCAGATCTCTCACCAATTGAAAACGTCTGGTCAATGGTGGCCGAGCAACTGGTTCGTTACAATACGCCAGGCATTACTCTTGATGAACTGTGGTATCGTGTTGAAGCTGCTTGGGCAGCTGTACCTGTACAAGCCATCCAAGCTCTGTTTGACTCAATGCCCTGGAGTATCCTGGCCGTTATTACGGCCAGAGGTGGTTATTCTGGGTACTGATTTCTCAGGATGTATGCACCCAAACTGCGCGAAAATGTAATCACATGTGAGTTCTAGTATAATATATTAGCCCAATGAATACCTGTTTATCATCTGCATTTCTTCTTGGTGTAGCAATTTTAATGTCCAGTAGTGTGACATAAGAGTATGTTTTGCACACAAACCATACTACGTATATCGAGTTTTGTGTTTGATCTGAACATTTTGTTAGATACGATGTCAGTGACGAAATACAGTAGTAAAAGAGTGAGGTGTGTTGACTATGAAAAAAGACACAAGAAGGTCTGTTTAAGAAAAGTGAATAACACTCCACAGTTGTCGGAAATCTGTCACAGGTATTGCGGAAATACGTATCTTGGTCCTCTAGTAACGGTATTAGCATCACATCCATTGTGCAGGAATTGCTACATTCTCTACAAGAAGAAATTTAGTGAAAACCCACGTGGACGGTAATGACCCGAATATGAAACTAAAGAAGACAGTGCAGATGTTTATATTTCTGTGTAGGAAGTTGTTGATGCGTTGAATGGTTCAAATGGCTCTGAGCACTATGGGACTTAACATCTATGGTCATCAGTCCCCTAGAACTTAGAACTACTTAAACCTAACTATCCTTATGACAGCACACAACACCCAGGACTCATCACGAGGCAGAAAAAATCACTGACCCCACAAGGAATCGAACCCGGGCGCGGGAAGCGAGAACGCTACCGGATGCGTTGAATGTTAGTATTTCTTCTGCAGCCCCTACTATATTTCCTCTTAAACTTCCAGGAAAGGTAAGAACCACAAGAAGAAAACAGTATGTAAAAAGAGTAGCGGAAGAAATTGAAACAAGTTGTACAGAAGCAACTGCTTAAAAAAAAAAAAGAAGTGTATAGTGTAGATACACTTGGTGCAGAACCTGAAGATAATGGCATGTGCACGAAACGTGATGTCTGCTTTCAAAACCTAAATACTGTTCTCTCAGCAGCCACCTGTACTGACAAGGTACGTTTATTGTTACTAATACCAGACAGTTACTCTAAGCAGCAGATATAGAAATACATACCCAGTTCTTCACATTATTTGATTTCAAAAGATCGTTAAATAAAGAATGAGAAAGTTATTTGGGCATATCCAGATTCTTACTGTGGTCATCTGCTGCAAGGTGATATGCTTACTGTTGCTCTGGAATATTACCTAAGTGATGACAAAGAGTGCAGCAAGCAACGACCTATTCAGGCTGATGTTATCTCTGTTAGTGAAAACAGTGAAAAAATTAAGAAGGTAAAAAGATATATGAGAAGATCAGTACGAGAAGCATATCTCGTAATGATAAAGGAAAACACGAATTTAAAAATGCTCTCACAAAATGTTACTCCTTACGACCAAAATGGGTAAAATGCCAGCCAGTGATGGAAGTATACACATGTAATTACTGCATTAATTCGCGACCAGTTTGCTTCGCTATAAGCACTGTTACAGCATAGAAATACACAGAGATGAATCTGATGCTTTTGTGTATATGTCAGGAGCCGCAAGATAAATGTTGGTTGCAGGAGTGTGCAATGTGTCCTAGTTCTGAAGTGTTGACTGTTGACGCATTGAACCTTCAGGATACTGAGCGTGACGTAACCAATGCATTGTGGTAGGGAGGAGAGTTGGTGAAGAAGACAGTAGAGCGAGAGAATTTTGTTACAGAGGTTAGGCATTCGGTCATGAAAGTAGCTCACCTTCATATCCGAACGATTCAGAGACAGGCCATAGCAGAAGAAAAGTCAGCCACATCCCAGAATACTGACACATTAGTTCTTCATTTCAACTTGGCTGAGAAATTGTCTGTTGCTTTGCAGAAAGAAATTCGAAGTTACCACTGGCACACATCACAGGTATCAATATTCACATGTGTTGCTGACTTCCTTCGTATATCTCACTGTTTTGCTCTTGTCAGAGATGATCTCATTAATGAAAGTGCACATGCACGCTACGCTTTTAGCATGGTAATTGATGACATAGCATCTACAGACCATGCATTTCCTAAACATGGGTATGTGACAGAGTTTCAGTATTTTTATATCATCGTGAAATACAATGGAATTAATGGCAAAAGAAAGAGGTTTCAAATCTCAGTAATCACAACTGACACGAGTTAACATCTTCCAGAACACTACTACCAACAGCTTTCGTTTCTCTCCAAGAAGATCGTGACAAGGCTGGTCCTCGAGTGCATGAAGACATAAACCAATTATTGGAACTACATCGGAGTACGCACGCAACAGCCACAAAATGTGGAAAGCTCACAAAAGAAACTTCGCTTTCTGGACAAAACTTACAGCCATAAATTACAAATGCAGCCGTTTCCGTACGTTATTGACTCGTGGGGTGGGCAAAATGATCCCTCGTTATCCGATGGGCTGTTTGTCGACGAAATCGGAATACCGACATGTTCATTAAAAGTTACTCGGCCGAAGTTTTATCGTTATGGAATCCGTGCAAAGTATACTTCTACTGACAGATGAAGAATTACATTCGCCGCTTGCGGAAGTGACCTGCTATCATCGCACGGCAAAGGGAAATCACAAGTAGAAGCGATGCAGTTAAAATACTCAACTTGATTCATAATCATTTACAGGCTCCAGCGTTCGATAAATGACTCGATATGCTTTGTTTACCGCGAGATTATGGCTAGGTCGCGAGGTTGTTCTTCTGATGATATTCACACACAAACCACACAAAAGGTGAATTGTATATGTGCCTTTACATGTTGCTCGTGGTGCTTCGAACATTTATACTTGGAACGTTTTTATGAATGCACTGCTTGTCTTGTGGCATAAAAGTAAAATACAGAGCAAAAATTGAAATCCTAGAATTTTTATGTTTTTAATTTTCAAGTACTGTTAGATTACATAATCACAAATGTTATATAATTATCTTCAATAAAATCTGAAATTTTTATTTCTTTAGTCAATAATTCATTTCTATTTTACGATGTCCACGGCAACAAATATAATGTTAGGTTTGAATACGGGGAACGAAATTTTTAAATTGTGCCCTTGCCACTGCGCTACCAACTCAACTTGGATTTCCGATGTGACTAATGAAGTCGCATTGCAAGTTTGACCGTCACTTTCTCGAAAACTACTGAATGTTGGTACTTAAACCGAAATATGTATCTCTTTGTTTTCAACCTTCTTTCGCCATACCAAGTTTCGACTTTATAAGGGAGCGAACTATGGCAGGTTCCCTATGTGAGGTCAACATCTCTTTTATTACATAGGGTTTGGAAATTACAAATTTGTGGTAAGGTCTTATGGGACCAAACTGCTGAGGTCATCAGTCCCTAAACTTACACACTACTTACCTAT
Organism: Schistocerca nitens; assembly: GCF_023898315.1. Classification (NCBI taxonomy): domain Eukaryota; kingdom Metazoa; phylum Arthropoda; class Insecta; order Orthoptera; family Acrididae; genus Schistocerca; species Schistocerca nitens. Next base: position 1,024,601,186 of record NC_064614.1, read on the forward strand.
CTTAAACTAACTTACGATAAGGACGACACACACACCCGTGCCGGAGGGAGGACTCGAACCTCCGACGGTGGGAGCCGCGCGGACCGTGACAAGACACCTAGACAGTGCGGCTACCCCGCGTGGCTATATAAAGCATTTCTGACTCAATTTTTCAGACTTCCAAATGGAAAGTTGTGAACATAAATTGGAAACCAAACATCGTCGCTATGGTCTTGATGTCAGCTAATAGTCTATATAGAGTTATCAAGTACATTAAGTACATCTAAGGAGTCACCATTCTTATAGAAAGGTCTAACGATGGCAGTGTTAATTTGTCTGGGAAAATACTTTAAATTAATGAGTATTATGTAAGTGGCTAAGTATATTAAATATTATAGAGCCACAATGTGTTACTGTCTTGTTGGAAATAATATCAACCTCATACAAACTTCTACTTTTCAGATTCATGACTGTCTTTCTTATTTCAGTTGGCGATATGAGATTAATTTTATTTCACTAAATTTTCTATTGGTTCTTTGTCATACAATTTTTCTTCCTCTTCTGAAATATTTGGACATATTTGCTCACCTTTTTAAAAAGTAATTATTAAAAGTATCTATTACATGTGACTTGTCCTTTACCATGCTCCCATTCTTTTTATCAAAACTAATGTCACTCTTTATGGCTTTTTTTCTCTGTCTGTCTTTGAACAATATTCCATACTGATTTGATTTTACTGTCTGATCTGGCAATGTGCATATTCATGGATTTTAGAACATTTCTTAATATGCTACAGTAGTCTTTATAATATGAAAGTAAATCTGGATCTTTATTTATTCTAGTTGTTTTGTACATTCCTTTTTTCGTTGTGAAGATTAGATTATATTTGCTGTTTGTTCCATAGATCCATAGTGAGGAGATCCTGACGGCTGTAAAAAACAAGAAAAATAAGGTCTTTACGATAGAACCTTCCCAGACCCCACATGTAATTAGTTTGTAGTTTGATTATGCCTTTTAGCTTGATACAGGACTCTTTGTTGTCAGATGGTTTCGAAGCTGATTGTATATAACTTTTTTTTATAATTGTGGAGGATGCTAGTTCTTTATCACCTTTCTTATACAAAATCGTATTTACACCATTTGTGAAATGTTCCACTAATAAGATAAATGGTTACAGAAGCAGCTTTATATCTTAATAAATTCAGAAAAACTCTCTTTAGTTAACTTGATTGATATTGTATCATATCGACTGGGATTTTGTGGTTCTATATATTTTATTGATGCAGATTACTCCTACTGGTGTAGTGTGGGTCACATTCATATTACCGAAGTTATGTGATGGCTGGTCAGAGATATTCCATGGCAGCATTCACTGAATGTTACAACCCCATATTTTTAATGGCAGTCATGAAGTGCTCGTTAAAATGTAGCACATTTCTGTTATGCATGTTTTATTTACTCTTAACGCCATCGCCTGCTCTTCCTCTCTTGTTCCACCAGTCTCCTGCTATTTTTATTGTATTGGAATTCCTTCGATGTCTATATTACTATCTTCGATATTTTGCAGTTTGTCTGGTAATGAGCTCCAACATTAGCGCCAGAGCTGGTCCTTAGTGAAAGATGTATTTTCTATTTGTCTTATAAGATTCCTTTACTCCTTGAAAAATCCATGGGTTCTTTGTAGCATTTGGGCAAATCCCAGTCATTCTGGAGCGATAACTGATTTCAGATAAGGTAAGAACTTTATTATTAAATGTGTTGATTTTACACTCATGCCATGAGCAGTGTATGCATCACTCCAGCTCATGTCTTTGAGGAATTTTCTACAATAATAAATCTATTGTTCACTGACTACCCTCTTGGCCTCAGATTTAGTAGATTTTTTACGCTGATCGTAATAAAAATTAACGCAAAGAACTGCATTTCATGGTATGATGAGCCTCTGGCTAGTAGTTTTGTGATATAATTTTATTTATTAAGCCTTGCTATAAATATATTATTCATGACAGTTTTGAGCAATTTACCTTAGTTGGAACGCTAACAATAGGAATTAAGTTGAATGATAATGCAACTAGTTGTTATACATTCTTATTGCAAGAATTGTTAAGAAAATTTGTATTATCCTTCTATCTCTCTGTTCAACTGTTAAAAATCCTTTTTCACAGGAATGCGTGGACGTCACATTGAAGTACATGCCACATACTAAGGTCTACAGCCCCTTCGCGATGTAAAAAAATGAAGTATCTAAGTCAATGCAATTAAAAGATACGGCTATTTATGTCACATGTTTTGATACTGAAGGACTCACTTATCAAAATGTATAGGGTACTTCCTGTTGACCTGCAATCATGAAATTCGGCAGAAGAAAAAGTTTTCACTGTAGAACTAAAGGAAAAAATCTGAAAATTGTTATTCTGAATTCATATCACAAAAAAAAAAATTTTTGTCATTTATTGTCTGACAGTCTCTCTGTTCGTCAGTTTGCTATGGCCCCTTTTTCTTAGGAGTGGGTAGATGTGTCAAGCTGATATTTATGTCACATACTAAGGTCTAATGTCTCTTGGTAGTGTAATAAATGTAAGCATATAAGTCAATTCAATCAAAAGGCACTACCATTTACGACACATATTTTATACTCATAAATGCACTCATCGAAACTATAGCGTACTTCTCGTTTACCTGCAGTCATGCAATTTGGCAAGAAGAAGCAAGGTTCCACAGTAAAAATAAACGAAAAATCGAAAAATTGTTAATTTTTAAATTCATCACACAAAGAAATGTTTTTTTGTCCTTTTTTATCCAACTGTTTGTCTGTGCATCTGTTATGAGTCCTTTCTTCAGGAACGTATTGCCATATCAGGTTGTTGCTAAGGTTTACGACCCCTTGAGTAGTGGGACAAAGCTGTTTTTGGTGCATTTAGTGTGTATGGTTTGCCCACATTCAGGGGCAAGGATGCACTCAGATGCAAACTTATTGTTCTCTTTTGATTAACAGGTACTTAACTTGTTGTTCTGCTAAGAGCATTAAGACCCACTGGGGATAATCCACCCTTTCGAATGACAGGTCCTTAACCTATTCTTCCTCCATCCCCTATCTCTCCTCCTCCTTACCCAAACACCATTTAAAACCGAAGAAAAGAAAATGGGGAGATTTTAAAAACGACTGGCGCCACTGTGTTGTTGACTGAAGAAAAGCTTCGATTTCATGGCCACAGAGAGCATATGGTGCCACAAAATGAAGGAGATTATTTGTACCTAATTAGACTGTTATCTAAATATCACACTGTACCAAGGGAACAGTTGGTAAAACTAGAGCAGTCCACTCTGTCACAATCGAGTGAGCTCCATATCCAATACCACACAAGACGAATTTATCTCACTTCTGGGCGCAATTGTTAAGGAAAAGATTTTAAATAATATAAAAAATGTAAGTATTTTTCCATCTTGTTTGACAGCATGCTGGGCATTTTGCACATGGGCCACATCATTGAAATCATTGGTTAAGATCCTAGAGCAAAAAATGGAACCTCATGTGACAGAAGTAGAATTTATAAATCCTTTCTAATAGTAAGTATATATCAAGCATTTGCTAGTACTTTAATCTTTTCGTAAATCACCTAGGATTTCAATGGCATATTAATAGTAACAATATCCGAGTAGGACCTAAGCACTGCTCAACGATTTTTGCCTGTTATCGAAACTCATATTGGTAAGTTAACAGTGGTGGTCAGACTTTCAGGAAAAGTTTTAATTTTAAGTTTGGAATCGGATAACAAATGACATAAGAAACAATTTTTGTCTGAAATAATCATAAATTAACAATTTTAGGATGTTTTTCTTAATGTGTACTGTGAAACCTTGCTTCCTGCTAAATTTCATGATTCCATGTCAACGGAAAGCACCCTATAGGCTTTGATGAGTGAATTTGCCAGTATCAACATATACAACATAAATGACCTTATTTTTTAATTTCATTAATGCAGAAGCCCAAATTTTTTACATTATCAAAGGAGTAGTGGGACAAGGCCGACTATGGTGTAAAGAGAAACTTGACAAAATTTCGATATCATAAATAGAGTGCAGTAATCCGTTTGCACTACCCTGTCAAATTAATTGTTTAACAATGTACGGGAGTCAGATAGACGGCTTAAAACACTCACTTCTGCCTTAGCATGATCCTTCTTCAGAATAAAACATATTTTCAACGTTTGAGCATCACTCACAAAGAAATTGAAAATCAAGTAATGAAATATGTGTCAGAAATAGATCGTAGCACTAAATATATCTGAGGTCTTGTATGCATCCTCCTCCACCACAACGTTTCCACTAAACATTTCTGGTGAAAAAAATCGTGATGATCACACAAACTCGCGATCGTGATGCACATGCCACTTGCTATTGTTCGCTGCAGCGTGACAGCCATGCCTCTCCATAGTGAATGTATGCATGCTGCAAAACAACTATTGGAAACAAGAATTAGATTAATCGGGAATTTAACATTAGTATTGGTTTTTAAATGTACTATAGAATTCTTAAATTGGTTCTCTCTGCTTCATTTGGTAGGAGGGTAGAAGGTGCATGATACAATAGAGGCAACAGCAAATACCACTGCAAGACATAGCCCACAGCAACGTACTGAGAAGGACTAAACAAACACATTTAAGCCATGATTCAGTCCATAACAAGAAACCGTTGTGGATAGATGTCGGAGACAGATGGAAACACTCGCACATCTCACCCACTCTCCTCCTGGACTTCCACACATGGCGCCTGCATCCCCATCGTATGCCGCCTGCGAAACATAAAGAGGTCAGTGTAAATTACCACTGTGGCTGCAGCCACAGTCAGAGACATCCGTGTATGCCAGAGTGCACCACCCTGACCATGAAGGGCATCCGGGGACTAGTGGAGTGGTAGGAATTCGGATGTTATCGATACATACAGCCCAAACATACGTCATTCTGAATGTTTTCTCATGCAACACACACACACACACACACACACCAGCTTCTCTCGTGCTCACTCAGCACACTGGTCACTTCGCCAGCCCTTGCTGCTATGGGCAGGATGGACAGGTAGGCACATTCTTTGTACATGTCGAAGACTGAGCTAATTCGTTACTTCCAGTTGCTGACACCTTATGACCACCCTTGCAGGCACTCACATCACTCTGAAATACATATACAGTACTTCTAAACAGTTCCACACTGTCATAGACCCACCAGTTTAAAAAAAATCTACTTAACCAATCTGATGCAACGATGTTGTTGACCATTCACCTGGAATTTCTGGGGAGGCATGGTTGTCACACAATGGTGAACAACAGTGGCGTCCAATAGCAAGAGGCGCGTGCATCATGATCGTGGGTTTGTGTGATCTTCAGAATTTTTTTCACCAGATATGTTTAGTGGAAATGCTGTGGTGGAGGATGGTGCATACAAGACCTCAGATATATTTAACGGTACAATCTATTTGTGACAGATATTTCATTACTTGATTTGCATTATGTTTGTGTGTGATACTTAAATGTTGAAAATATGTTTTCTTCTGAAAAAGGATCATGGTAAGGTGGAAGTGAGTGTTTAAAGCCATCTATTTGACTCCCATAAATTGTTAAATAATTAATTTGACAGTGTAGTGTAAATGGATTATTGCACCCTATTTTTGACATAGAAATTGCGTTAGGTCTCCCTTTGTCTCCAGCATTAGCCAATTGGAATACAATGTTCTGTGGAGAGATGAAAACCTCATCTTTGTGTTTGGAATGTGGGGTTACAGAGACAGGCATGGAGTGGCTTCTTGAGAGCGACAGAAACAGGAATCGATTATGGAATTTGACGATCAACAGAATGCTGCCACTTGATCCTTTGTTTGGGGACCGCGAGTTCAAAGGAGGCTGATTGGGTCGTGGTCAGTGGTATTTAGTAAAGTGAACTGCAAATAGGACATTGGGCTGTTTTGACTGTTGTGGCTTAACCCTAACAATAGACAAATATACAGGAGAGCATGAATGATGGCTACTATAACGCCCTTTATTCCATTCCCTTATGATTACAGTTGTTATGTCATGGGGAGCAAGGGTGATGGAGTGCAGTGACAATGTCTGCCCAAGTGGGGGAATCCCATCTCCCACAAAGAGATTAAATAAACAATATATATCAATATATTATTGACTCTGATTTGAATTTCCTGTCATGAGATCCTTCTTCTCCAGCACAGAGTGAATCATTTCCTACTAAATTTTTCTGGGAGGGTTGGGGATGGAAGGGCTGAGGGGTAGGTAGGTTGGAACATTGGCTGGTGGTGGTATTATGCACTAGCTCAGTCGATTCCTGCATGTCGAGGTGAGTTCAGAGAGGAGAATATTTCAATAAGATGACACCTTCAATCTGCCATAGTGTAATTATGTAAATAGGAATTGTAGTTGCTGAATGTGAGCCTTTCCCACCAAATTAAAGTGAGATCCAGCCCCTGAAAATTGAATTTTATAAATAAACACTATATCCTATGCTACATAATTAAATTTCTTATTTTGAGATCCTTTCGTTCCAGCAGACACAGCAGTTTAGAGCCCATCGCGGAATCCTTTCTCAGTCGGGAATTTGCCTTAGAAAGAAGGTGTTTTCGATGCATTGGTATTCCACTGAGGTTTACATTGTAAATGCTGGTATGTTTGCGTTTCGATAAAACCACGACTGACGGCATGTGCAGGCCTGGCAGGACTTGAGGACAAATGGAGAATGAGCACGTGTTTCGATTTTGGGGGTTGCAAGGGAGGCTGATATGTGAGCCATGGTCAGTGGTATTTAGTAACATGATCTGTAATTAGGACATTGGGCAGTTTTGACCATCGTGGCAGTGCCCTGATGATAGAGATATACATGGGACACCCCAAACGGTGGCTACTATACCACACTTCATTCCACTCATGATCTGTAGACCACTTTTGTAGAATTTAACTGTCAGTGCAATATGACTGCTGTAAATTTCTCGATCTGTACAAAATAGTTTGCTACTGAGGTTCTAGTAATTTGTCCATCTGCAGAAAGTGACAGTGAACTTTTAGATATGTAATTGTTCCGATTTTCCCGTCTGCATTTAGACATCAGTGTGCTCTGAAAAGTGAGGAAAGTAAATAATAAAAATTATAACATCCCTGACACTGGCAGCAGATATAAACTAAGCCTACCTATCGTTTCCAAGAACGAACAGAATAAAAAAGCGCTGCAAATGTTTAAATATTGTGGGGCAGGGGGAGGAGGGGTTGCGGAATAATAGGTTAAGAACCTGTCAGTCAAAAGTGTGAATTACGCCCAGGGGGTGTTAGTCCCCTTAGCAGAACAGTAGGTTAAGTATCTGTGAATGAAAATAGAACAATATGTTTCCCCTTTAGTGCATCCTTGTCCCTGAATGTAGACAACCCGCACTAACAAAATGCACCATAGTCGACCTTGTCCCACTACTTCATTTGCGATGTAAAAAATTTAGGCTTCTGCATCAATGAAATTAAAAAATAAGGTCATTTATGTCGTATATTTTGATACTAGCAAATCCACTCATCAAAGCCTATAGGGTGCTTTGCGTTGACCTGGAATCATGAAATTTAGCAGGAAGCAACGTTTCACAGTACACGTTAAGAAAAACATCCTAAAATTGTTAATTTATGATTATTTCAGACAAATATTGTTTCTTATATAAAATTAATAATTTCCCGAAAGTCTGACCACGACTCTTAACTTACCAATATGAGTTTCAATAACAGGCAAAAATCGTTAAGTGGTGCTTGAGTCCTACTCAGATATTGTTACTATTAATATGCCAATGGAATCCTAGATGATTTACAAACAGATTAAACTACTAGCAAATGCTTGATATACACTTACTATTAGAAAGGATTTATATATTCTACTTCAATCACATGAGCTTCGACATTTATGCTCTAGGAACTTAATCAATGATTTCACTGATGTGGTCCATGTGCGAAATACCCAGCATGCTGTCAAAGAAGATGGAAAAATACTTACATTTTTTACATCATTTAAAATCTTTTCCTTGACAGTTGCGCCCAGAAGTGAGATAAATTCGTCTTGTGTGGTAGCGGATAAGGAGATCGCTCGATTGTGACAGTGGACTGCTCTAGTTTTATCAAGTGTTCCCTTGCTACAGTGTGATATTTAGATAACAGTCTAATTAGGTGCAGATAATCTCCTTCGTTTTGTGGCACCATATGCTCTCTGTGGTTACGAAATCCATGGTTTTCTTCAGTCAAAAACATAGCGGCGCCAGACTTTTTTAAAAATTTTCCCAATTTTCCTTTTTTCTGTTATACATGTTGTGTGGGTATATTGTTACGTTGGTAATGCAACTTTATCTTAAGATTTTCTATTTTTCAAAACCAGCCTGATACTTCTCTGACGTTTCTTTGTTGTCATCTTTCCGACTATGTTTCCTCTGACCTTGCAACTTAGTGACAAATTGAGATGCATTATTCAAACTTGTGTCTGCACTTAATTGCCTGTAGCAAAAACAGTATAAACTTCGGGTTTTAGTTGTCTATGATATCGAGGTTCCCAGAATTTTCTAACCATTTTTCTGACAGATACACAACCATCGGATGTAAGTGCTCTTTAGCACTTTTCCTCTTATCCTTAACGGCGTGTTTGTTAAGAGAAATAAATGGTCCACCTTTGTTCTGAAATGCTTTACTCCCTATTTTAATTAAATAACCCTTTAGATGTTTTGGAACAGGGAAACGCCATTGACAGAAGTCATAAAACAAAATGTTACCACTACTTTCAGTGGTTTCTTCCTCTTTCTCACTTTACTCGTCTGGTGCACTGTCCTCCAGTTTATTTTCATTTACATTAAAATTATCTACAGAATTTTCTACGTTTTCTCTGAGCCATTCAGTTTCCTTGTCAATGTCCCGCCTAACTGATTCTTCACTTTTGTCACATCTGGCTGTTTTTTCGTTACCTACAAATTCACTTTCAGATTCACACGATTTTACGTCGTCTTCCACGTCATTTTGGTCTTCGGACGTCGAAAGTTTCATAAATTTCAGCACTGAGCTGCCCAGCAACTGTTCTTTCAAAACTTCAGGCCTTTTTTTGTCCTCCACTTGGACGATGTGGTTTCATGTTTGTGTACATTTTTAAATTTTATTTTGGCAACAATAAATAAATAAATTTTATCTAAAATTTATTTTAGTCCGTAAGGGTGACTGTTCATTGAAAAAACGAAATAATTATAAAAAACTATTGATTCTTTAAGTACAAACAGCATTTACTCTTACTTATCAGCAGTATGGAAACAGTGTTTCGGCATTATAACAAAACATTTTGTACCATAGCTGCTTCTTTCATTTGGTTTTACTGTTTAGGTCGCATCAAAAGGAACCATCATTCACAGTGACCATTTCAACACTAGAAGTGGCAGTAATATCTGCATAAATATCGTGTTCACTGTTTTAAAGCGGTTTTAAGGTCAGAGAAGCTCTTCACAGATCCATAATCATCATCATCGAAAAGTAATTTCGCAATAATTTACAGGCACGTTGAATCAAGGAATACGAAACCCCTTGTCACCTTTCTTACGACTAAGAGAAAAGAAAATGACATACAAAAACATTCATAAATAACCCCATTTATTTACATAATAATGAATAAATATTTTATTCGATCTTCTGTAAGCTATACTTTGCGGAAGAAAGCACTCACTCGCTTCCGGTCACTCACGATAATATAGAACAATGCCAACACTCGCAGTGGGTCAGAAGCACAGTAATGGCAGTTTAACGTGAAATAATAATGCTATAATGACTCCGACTACACTATTCCAGACATATACACTATAAACATACATACCGTTTTGTTTACACGCTAGTTTCACACTAAAACGCGCGCATGCAAATGGGTCAGGCCCAGTACATAAGGTCTCTAGTTTTCTGCCCAAATACGTAGTGTTAGGAGTGACGATGAAAGAATATATAGATTTCTACAACTCGTGCCACAGTACGTAGCAAGTTTCGTCACGCCCAAGGAGCTGGTACCCGTAGGGGACCGCTTCCCCAGCACCCTTCTTTCTACGCCGCTGATAGGTAGCACAAAACACTGCATTGCACCCTCCATAGTCACTGATGGTAAGCTGTTGGACATTTAACACGTCATTTCACCAAAACCGACAAATAGGGGTCTTATGAAAGGTTTGCTTCATAAAATGAGCCACGCAGAAAATAATAAGTGCGTAAGTCTTCCTGTTGACCCTATTGAGAATGCTAAAAGCATCGTGACTCATTCTTGAACCCTGATTCCTTTCGGTAATGTGATATAAAATTTGAGATAACTTCAGACAAATGAAAAGTTACTGATCATCCTTAATTACTGACTGCATGTTGTTTTGTTAGGTATCAGAGGAAAAGGAATTGCTGGAGTTGTCAGCTATACGTATGTTCAGAGAGCACATGGACAGGGACTGTGTGGGCATCGAAATTTTTCGGTCACCACGCAGTCAGTGGACGAAGCATCCCCGCTACACGTGCCGCCTGCTGGAGATTGAAGGTCAGCACTCGTTTCCTACAGTTATGTTTTATACCAAGCGAAGTGTGTACCTGGGGCAACAGCGACACATTTTGGAACTTGAACTGCCGCTAGTCTCCAACCACTCAACTATTACCTCCGACAAAGTTAGGACTTAACTTTCAATTGAATTGTTTTAATGCTCCAAATTTAAAGTAACAAAAGACAAACAAAATTGAAATAACGATCAAACAAATAGAACTCACATTTTTTGTATGCTTATTAAAGCAAAAAACACTGACACGAATATTACTGCTAATTTTTAAAATTAATTTTTAAATACGGTTTGGTTTCAGGCAAAGTATGTCGTAAGTCATGCTCCAGTTTCATTCCTTACCCCCTTTAATTTTAATCGTACTACAGTCGAAAAACCACTTCCTTACTTTTAATATGTGGTAACAGTATTCTTGGGACTTATAGCTATAGTTATGGATACTCCCTACCAACCTCAAGTTTGCCAGTTCTGTTTTATCACAATTTATTTTCCTGTGTCATCTTCGTCGAGCACAAAAAACTGTACTTCGTGTCGATTTTTGCAATCGAAAAATGTTCCTTAGCCACTGAACATTCTTAATGGCAATTTTTCCAAACATAAAAGTGGTTGCTAAGTGAATTTATTACTGATGGCAACTTGCGGCTAATTTTATCTTTCAATGAACATTTTTCATTGCTGTTGTCGAGCACCATTGTCAGTTCCGGAAACGTCAAAGCATGCCAAGCCTCATCCCTGGGTTGTTAAAGCTTCAGTTTGTGACGAATATTGGTAATCTTATGTTTAGCTGTGAAAATGTTTGCCATATTTCCATACAAGTCGCCGCAAAATACGCTGCTATAGAAAAGAAAATATTGTCTTCTTGCTTAGGCATGTTAGTTTTTATCTTATAACGTCTACGTCTTCTGTACGAGGGGCTTTCAGTAAGTAATGTAACATGTTTTTCCTCGGCTAACTTCAGTTTAAAAAATGCGGAATTTTTTTTGTGGGATATCGTGGAATATTCCTTCTTAAGCCCCTATAGTTGCATGAAGTTTCGATTGGTGGTGATGCTATACGTAGCCTTCAAAATAGCGTCTGTAACGGAGGTGCCTTCCAAGCAGAGAGCTGTCATTGAGCTTCTTGTGGTGGCAAACGAGAGCATCGCAGATATTCATAGGCGCTTACAGAATGTCTACGGAGACCTAGCAGTGAACAAAAGCACGGTGAGTCATTGGGTTAGGCGTTTGTCATCATCGCAACCAGGTCGCGCAAACCTGTCAATAAGTAAAGCAACACTTTTCTCCTCTGATAATTTCGGTTTTAAAAAAATGCGGACTTTGCTGTGGGATATCGTGGAATGTTCCTGCTTAAGCCCCTGTAGTTTTTCGTGAATTTCCGATTGGTGGCGGTGCTATACGTAGTCTCCAAAATAGCGACAGATCACAATCAAACACCTCGCTGCTCAACTGGAGATCTCTGTTGCTAGCTCTGGCACAATCGTCTACCAGCTAGGGAACTCAAAGGTGTGTGCCCTCTCGGTTTCTTTTCAGCTTAACACAAGACCATAAGGGACAATGATGGATCATTTGAGCGGAATTGTTTGTGCTTTACGAGGCTGATCGTAACAGTGCTTTGTAGAACATTGTCACAGGCGATGCAACATGAGTTCATCGCTTCGAACCGAAAACAAAACGGTAATCCACTGGAGGAGCTACACCACTTCTGAGAAAAAGTTCAGAGCCGCACCCTCAGCTGGTAAAATCAATGCGACGATCTTCTGGGACTGCAAACCAACTCCTGATTCTATGAATATATGACAACACAAGGTCTCGCACAAATCTATGCACCCCTATGGACACTTCATCCTAATGTCCGCCCCCGGTAGCTGAGTGCCGGCACGGTAGCTCAGCGTGTTCGGTCAGAGGGCTGCTCACCCTCTGTAATAAAAAACTGAGTAAATGAATCAACGATCAACGTAAATGGATGTCTTGTGACGTCCGCGCAGACCAGACGCAACGAACAATACCGAACAGCCGGCACGGTAGGTCAGCGTGTTCGGTCAGAGGGTTGGCTACACTCTGTAATAAAACGATCATCGAACAGCCTGAACAGTTGTCATGAGACGTCCGCCCCGAACATATACAACGAACAATATAGAACAAAATGAGAAGCCGGCACGATAGCTCAGTGTGTTCGGTCAGAGAGCCGGTTGGCCTCTGTAATAAAACAGTGAGTGGAAGGATCAACAAACGAACGGAAGTCATGTGACGTCCGCAACGACCACCAGCAGTGTTGTGAAGCGGGGCTCTGTGAGGCGCTCCGCAAGCGGGCCGTGTTAACTAGCGCGGGCAGTGGTATTGCAGTGTAAACAGATCAACTACGAAGCAGAGCGTTTCCTGCGTGAAGTAATGCACGTCGATCCACAGGAACTTATCGGTATAAATCTTTCGATCATCTCCAACGCAGTTTACCTGAAACTTGTAGATGAAGCAGCGTGCGAACGACTTCTTCGACGTTCCACCCATGGATATCGTTTCCACCACCTGGACGGCAACGTGGGAGTAGTGACTGTCGACCATGCAGGACTCGGCGTTCGGAACATACGAATCTTCGAACTGCCGTTTGAAGTTCCGGCCACGCTTGTCGTGAACACGCTGCGGCCTTACAGGGAAGTACTAAGTCACGTGGAAGAAAAGTGGCATACGTTCGAGACGTATCCTGTACTAAATGGACTGCGTCAGGTGCTAATCGAACTGTGTAAACACATCCCATCGTACGTGACAGATGGTGGCTGTCGAGCGATCGTCATTTATGACGGTCAACCGCGGACTTGTACAGGGTGCGGGCAGGAAGGGCATGTACGCTCTGAATGCTTGCAGCGATGCCTAGTCCAGATACCACGTGCAGACACGACTCCTCCATCACAACCGACAACGTTGCCTATTACATACGTGGAGGCACCGAGGAACATGTCGGATGCGGACGTTGTTCCGTTCCAGCTGCCGACCCCCGCGGGCCCGGTTTCCGCGCCCACGACGACGAAGTCTCCATCGGAACCGTCACCGTGCTCGACAGGAGCGACCACGTCTGCACCCCAGCCGTGTGAGAAAGGAGAGCATCAGCAAATCGATTCGAGCTCGGACACGGAGATGCGGGAGGTGCCTACTGTTTGTCGTGAACCACAGGACGCGGACACGCGTTTCCGCAGGCAGAATTCGCCCAAGCGACGAAAGAAGAGGAGACTGTCTGCAGGAAATGATTCTCGAGATGGTGACGCGTTGCAGGAGGATGAGGAAAATCCATCTGCGGTTAGGGCTGTGGACCTCACGCCGACGGTTCCTGGTTCGCTGCTGGCAACGTCCGCCCAAGGACAAAGCCAAGTTGACGACGCTCAGCTCACCGACGAGCCCCCTGGCGATTTAGCGGCTAAGACATCGGAAGAACGTCATGCGTCGCCTAACGTACCACATCTCCAGCTTGGTGATTGGGCGTCCGAGATGGAGATGGAAAGAACGATATCAGACTCGAGTGACAGCCAGACGCCCGCAGCTGGCGGACCGTCGGATGGACATCAATAATGTATACGGTGCAGGTGACAGGGAAGGTCGGACGGACGATGTGGCGCATACAGGCTTAATCGACTGCAGGATACGTCACCGTACTATCAAATGACCCAGGTGTATCGGATAGGTACAGTCAATGTCAACGGCATTAGCTCCACGATCAAAACACAGTTGTTGAAGGACATGATTCGAGCGGCGGACATTGATATCGTGTTTCTTCAAGAGGTACGGCCTGATCTGCTCCTGGATGTTTATGGATACGCGTCTTACGTCAACCCAACTTCCGACGGTGGAGGTGGTACGGCCATATTACTACGCGACGACATCGAATCAGTGGATATTCAGTTTTTGCCATCAGCGAGAGGCATTGCGCTCACCATCGGCACAGTCCGTCTTGTGAACCTGTATGCCCCGTCTGGTACTGCGAAGCGTCGAGAGCGAACACACTATTACTCCACTGAGGTAGCTCCATTGTTTCAAGGCGCTACAGAGCACCTGCTGGTGGGCGGGGACTTTAACAGCGTCTTACGCCCTGAGGATCAGATCCCTCACCATGTCCCATGTCCAGCCCTACATACTATGGTCAGAGATCTCGCTTTACATGACACAGGGACGCTAATCCACGGTGACCGACGCGGATATACACACGTCACCAACCACTTGGCCAGCAGGTTGGACAGGATTTATGCCTCCCGAGGTCTTCTGGCAGCAACTATCGGTGCTGAGCTGTGGCCCACTGCATTCACTGACCATCAGGCCTTCATCTGCACCATGACTCTGCCACGACAACAGACGAACCGTAGTAGAGGATCTTGGACTCTTAACGTTAACATTCTCCGGGAAGAGGCTTGCCATGTAGTCTTCACTGATACCTGGCACAAATGTGAGCGAAGGTGTCATACCTATGATTCCACGACACGATGGTGGGCATACTGTGCCAATCAAGCTCTTCGACGCACGCTCATGGCATATGGACGAGACAGGGTGCCTTGGTTCCGATCCACCTCTGAGTTTTACTACGCGGCTTGCGGGAACTAGTGTCTCAACCACCTTCACCAGAGCGACAAATGGCCGTCCACCGGACACAGGCACGGCTTCTGCAGATCACAGCTGACAGATTGGACGGCACGCGGGTTCGATCGAGACTGCAAGATTCCATCCCAAAGGTACGGGCCTCTCTTTATCACATCGTCAGAGAACGGAGACACCGTAAGAGACGACCCATCACGGCAGTTATTTCTGCGGATGGACAACGCGCAGAGACACACACCACCATATCCCGTGCCCTCATAAATTATTACCGCACTCTCTATCTCGCAGATCAACGGCGTGACAATGACATTGAAGACGTCCTGCACGACCTGCCACCTTCGGGTAGGGCGCAAGGCGACGCCACATTCTTGGGAGGCCGTCACGTGGGAAGAAATGCGCATGGCCCTCTCGCGGGGCGTGAGAAACAAATCACCTGGACCCGATAGAATTCCGCTTGAATTTTATAGCACCTTTTCTGACCTGATGGGGGAAGTCTGGCGGCATATATGCTGCGAACTCCTGGATCCGGACATATATGCTGCGAACTTCTGGATCCGGACTTACGCCCCCCCACCCCCGCCCCCCGGAATTTTTGGAGGGCATGATCATCCCTGTGCCAAAACCAAACGGGGGGTGCAGACCGCAAGACATCCGGACGTTGACGTTATTGAATTTGGATTACAAGCTGTTTGCCGGCATTCTTCGTGCTCGCCTCCTCGCTATTGTCAAAGATGCCATTCATTCCGACCAAACATGTCTGGGAGGTGGCAGAAATATACACATGGCGTGAAGCTCTCATAGAGATGTGGTGGCGCTCATGTCGGCATGCCGCTTAGAAGGCGCCCTCGTGGCGGTTGACCTAGATCACGCATTTGACTGAGTTGAACACCATTTCTTGCAGGCTGTCTTAGAGAAGATGGGAATGTCCTCAATAGCAGGTGTGGTTCTCCGTCTCATCCACGGAGCCCCTTCCACAGTACTGGTCAATGGCCACCGCTCGCCACCGTTCACTATAGAGCGCTCAGTGCGACAAGGATGTCCCCTGTCAGCCTTTCTCTTCGCCGTCGCCCTCGAGCCTGCACTACATGGTCTACGACAGCGTTTAGAGGTCATTCGCCTCCACGATGTGCATTTTAAATGTTGTGTCTATGCGGACGATTTAGTATTCTTGGCAATGTCCACAGAAGATCGCGTGGCTTCAGCAATACGGAGAGGTGGCCGGGAGCCGTGTCCTGCGAAAGTCGCACTACATGGATGTGAGCAGAGGTCTGCAAACGAGTACGCCTGTGCCCATTACCGAAGTCCCGGCGATGAAGAGTTTGGGAGTCACCTTCCATGGGAACGTGCAGCGTTCATCAGCATACACGTATCGCAGACTACTTAATGTGATCCGCACGCAAGTTCGGCTCCATAGCTTTTGAACACTTAACTTGATCATGCGGGTACATTTTGTCAACGTCTATCTCGCTCCGAAACTTAATCATTACACACATTCTCCCGATGGCCGCTACGGCCGCTGCCAAGTTCCAGGCGGCCTTCGGTCATTTTGTCAGAGAGGGTAGAGTGTTCAAGAACCGTTACGAGACGCTAACGTTGCCCACACACGCAGGCGGCATTGGAGTCATAAACGTGCACAACAGCGCGCGCGCTCTCTTCCTGCGGACGATGCATCGCCTACGTACTTCGGACAAGGCTACCCTCCCTGGTACAATGATTGAGGAGGTGATGCCTCAATCCCTCCGTCCGCCGATTCCTGTTGGACATATCACGCCAGGACTGTGTCACATTCGCACCTATCTGGTCGACATGAGTTATCTGTTGGATGTATTGCCGATTACTGACTAGTGACACTGCAAATGCTCAATTATTATGTGTGCACTTATATTGGCATATAAACTCTCTAGTTCAGAATTGGTAAAAGACCGACGACTTCACGCCGGTAATAATAACGCTGTGTTCGCACTGCAGTAGTCATTGCATGGTGACATTTCTACATTTTAAAGTTGTCTGTTAGAGAGCGGAGGATGAGCTTGAGCGACTAAAGAGGTGGGAGAGGAGGGGCGTGGTAAAATACGTTACTCTACAACAGCACTAAAATATCTAGAAGAAGCTCTGACCATTCGTAAACACTTCCTTGCTCGCAGTTTCTTAGTATAGTATTGAGATACACGCGTGCTTTGTGCTTCGCATCTAACATCTGTAGAAGTGAAACGAACTCTTAAATATCTTGTGAACATGAATTTTTCGGATTCTTGTAGACAGAGCCACAACAGAGCTGGAATTCTTACTGTACATTACTCATTCCGAAACAAATATACACTCAAACGGACTACACAATACGGACCATAAACTGGGGAATTGTTGACCCGTGTGTGTTACAGGCGAGTGGGGCCAGAGTTAAACTAAGCTCGTCAGGAGAAAAAAGCGCTAAATACGTAACTGTAATGATCTGAGTCACACTCAGCGTTGTTATCTTCCAAATTTTCGCTGCCTAGTTTGCTTACACAGTAGAAACGGCACTGAAAACCGTACATCTTATCAACGGAGCTGTTTATATCTATTGATGAACGAATGGCAATTCCGTGAATAAAAATATCTTGTACGATACTTGCACCCTAAAGTAAACGAAAAAAAAAAATCCGAAGTCGGCTTTCATCTCTCACGAAACTATCCAAAATGCGTTGAGACGGTAGCAGAATAGACTACTCGACGATGATATCATTAAAGACGGAATACAAACTTGGAATAGGGAAGGAAATCGGCCACGCCCTTTCAAATGAACTATTCCGGCATTCGCATTTAGCGTTTTAGGGAAGTTACCTAAAATCTGAATGTGGGTGGTCAGAAGGTGTTTTTAATGACTGCTTTCCCGCATAAGAGTACTGTGTGTTGGCACTGCGCCATCTCTCTCGAACTGTTGAGACTAGGGAAAGATAATCACCCTGTTAAGTGTATTCCGCCTGCTGGAACATGCATCCACCGCTGCTGAATATGGGTAGGAAGGTTGTTGGTGAAGGGGGAAGGGGCGGGGGAGGACAGGACGACGACTTGGGGTGCATTATAATACAAACCGATCGACATCAAGTGGCCTGTTTTGGCATACTGTAAGCGCCGAGTTGTAAAGTAAACTGCTCTGAGAATACACTGCTCCAAATCTTGGTAAATATTTTTGGAAGTGATAGTATAGACTAATTCAAGTACGACAAGCCACTGAACTCATGTCCAATTTTATTGCTTACATAGACACAGTTGTTACAATCCAACTCATAGAAATACTGACACAACACGTTAAGAAAAGGAATCTTAAAATATGATTTAGTATGTACTATATAGACACAGTTCTTGCGTCCTCGTTTGTGTCAGAAAGTAGCCGATTTTGTGGCATTTCACAAGCTCTTTACCAGGAGCGAATTATTTAGTCTCACCGGTGTGCTTTGGTAGTTTAGTTTTCGAATCTCTGCGTATTAATCTAATTTAGTAGATACAGTTCTTGCGTTTTCTTCAGTGTCCCCAAAAGAGTTCTATAGTGTGTGTAGTTAGGCGTTTGTTTGCCTGCATAGTGTAGTTTTCGACCGTCTTTACTATGGGCCGGGGCTGTGATTGCTATGTTCGTATGCGAGCTGAGTTGGTGACACTTCACTCTCAGCTCCTGGCTGTGTTGGCTTCAGTTACACAGCTTGAGGCTGCAGTGGATCGGCATCACTATTGTGAACCGGCTGTGGGGATCCAGTGGACGTTCATGACGACCCACTAGTTCAAATGGTTCAAATGGCTCTGAGAACTATGGGACTTAACATCTGAGGCCATCATTCCCCAAGACTTATAACTACTTAAACCGAACTAACCTAAGGACACCACACACATCCATGCCCGAGGCAGGATTCGAACCTGCGACCGTAGCAGCAGCCTGGTTCTGGACTGAAGCGCCTAGAACCGCTCGGTCACAACGGCCGGCTGACCCACGAGTCCAACGGTCAGTCTGCACCAGTGACCACCCCAGTTACTGCTCGATTTGAGGTTGACCCTTCACCTGCGATCTAGTGAGAGGTCCCCTCGGGGCATGGCAAGCTGCGAAATGCTTTCTGGGGTGCGGGGGAGGGGGGCAGACTAAGGCCTCCCCGGCTAGTCAGACAAACAGGTTCCTGGTGCTGTGTGTGCCTGACAATGTTCCTGGGCCAGATTCAGTCGCTTATCCTGTTTGAGACCTCTCAGCCTGCAAGATCTGTGTAGTAACAGAGGGTCGGATTATTGGCAGTGGAGCTCCAATGTTAGGTGCATTATGAGTCACCTTGGGGATATGGCTGTAAAGGAGGGGAAGAAAGTCGGTGTTTACTCTGTTTTGCATACCGGATGGAGTCATTCCAGACATGGAATGCGTCCTTCAAGATTCCATGAAGAGCATAGGGTGCAGCCAATTGCAAGTGATGGCACACGTCGGTACCAATTATGGGTGTCGCTTTAGATTAGAAGAGATTCTTTCTGGTTTCTAGCATCTAATTGAAGTATTAAGGTTGCCAGTCTCGCTTGCGAGATGAAAGCCGATCTCACCATTTGCAGCATAGTCGATAGGACCGACTGCAGACGTCTGGTAAAGATCCGAGTGGAGGGTCTGAAACAGAGGCTCTGCGGTTCTGTGGCCATGAAGGTTGCAGATTCCTCACCTTGCGCCGTAGGGTGGTGGAGTTCCACGTTCATCTACACAAGTCAAGAGTCCATTACACACAGGATGCGGCTACACTGGTAGCAGGGGCTGTGTGGCGTGGACTGAGCGGTTTTTTAGGTTAAAGGGTCTCGGGGAAACACAAAAAGGGTCTCAGTCTCAAAGGGTGCAGGTCAAACACAGGAAGAACGTAAATCTAGGAACCATCGGAATAACACTCGGAAACTGTCGTAGCCGTGTTGAGAAAGTACCAGGGCTCCAAATGCTAATAGAAAGCACTGATGTTCAAATAGTTGTAGGCACTGGAAGCTGACCAAAGCCGCAAATTAGTTCAGTCGAAATTTTTCGGAAGGACCTAGCAGTATTCAGAAAGGATAGGCTAAATACAGTTGGTGGTGGCGTGTTTGTTGCTTTTAGAAGTAGTTTAAGTTGTAGCGAAATTGAAGCTGATAATTACTATGATTTAGGATGGATAGAGGTCATATTTGGCAACCAGAATAAAATAATAACTGGATCCTTTTACCGACCTCCCAACACAGATGATACAATTTGCTGAAGAGTTCTAAGAAAACATGAGTCAAATTTCAAACACGTACCTGACTCATACAATTATAGTTGGTGGTGACTTCAATTTAGCCTCTATACGTTGGGGAAAATACATATTTAAATCCGGAGGTACGCATAAAACATCATCCGAAATTGTGCTAAAAGCATTCTCTGAAATTATTTTGAGCAATTAGTTCATGAGCCCATTCGAACAGTAAACGGTTGTGAGAAAACACTTGGCCTCTTAGCAACAAATAACCCTGAGCTAATAACGAGCATCAAAACGGGTATGGAGATTAGCGAACACAGGGTTGTCGTAGACAGACAGAGTACGGTAATTCCCAAATCCACCAAAAATAAACGAAAAAATATCTATTCAAAAAAGCAGATAAAAATTCGCTTCACACCCTCCTGAGAGACAATCTCCACTCCTTCCAAATTAACACTGTAAGTGCAGACCAGATGTGGCTTGAACTGAAAGAAATAGCATCAACAGTAATTGAAAGATTTATACTAAATAAGTTAACAAACGACGGAGCTGATCTCCCGTGCTATATAAAACAGGTCAGAACACAGTTGCAAAAAGAAAGAAAAAAACATACCAAATTCAAACGAACCTAAAAATCCAAATTCTTTTACAGAAGCTCGAAATTTAGCGTGGACTTCAACATGAGATGCCTATACGCTAACAGTTACCACAACAAACTTCGTCTTGAAAGCTGACAGAAAATCCAAAGAGATTCTGTTCAAATGTAAAATGAGCTAGCAGCAATTATAACCGATGCCTTCTCTGCGCGATAGCATTGGAAATATTGTCGATGACAGAGCTAATAAAGCAGAGTTGCTAAATACAGCTTACCGAAATTCCTTCATCAAAGAAGACGAAGTAAATATTCCAGAATTCAAATAAAAAACAGCTGCCATCTTAAGTAACTAAGAAGAAGATATCCTCTGTGTAAAGTAGCAACTGAAATCACGTAATAATAGCAAACCTTCCGGTCCAGATTGTATACCAGTTAGGTTGCTTTCGGAGTGTGCTTTTTGAATAAGACAATGTTACACTACTGGCCATTAAAATTGCTACACCGAGAAGAAAAGCAGATGATAAACGGGTATTCATTGGTCAAATATATTATACTAGAACTGAAATGTGATTAGATTTTCACGAAATTTGGATGCATAAATCCTGAGAAATCAGTACCCAGAACAACCACCTCTGGCTGTAATGACGACCTTGGTACGCCTGGACATTGAGTCAAACAGAGCTTGGATGGCGTGTACAGGTAGAGCTGCCCATGCAGCTTCAACACGATACCACAGTTCATCAAGAGTAGTGACTGGCGTATTGTGACGAGCCAGTTGCTCGGCACCATTGACCAGACGTTTTCAATTGGTGAGAGATATGGAGAATGTGCTGGCCAGGGCAGCAGTCGAACATTTTCTGTGTCCAGAAAGGTCCGTACAGGACCAGCAACATGCGGTCGTGCATTATCCTGCTGAAATATAGGGTTTCGCAGGGATCGAATGAAGGGTAGAGCTACGGGTCGTAACACATCTGAAATGTAACGTCCACTGTTCAAAGTGCCGTCAATGCGAACAAGAGGTGACCGAGACGTATAACCAGTGGCATCCCATACCATCACGCCATTGATACGCCAGTATGGCGATGACCAATACACGCTTCCTATGTGCGTTCACCGCGATGTCGCCAAACACGGATGCGACCATGATGATGCTGTAACAGAACCTGGATTCATCCGAAACAATGACGTTTTGCCATTCGTGCACCCAAGTTCGTCGTTGAGTACACCATCGCAGGCGCTTCTGTCTGTGATGCAGCGTCAAGGGTAACCGCAGCCATGATCTCCGAGCTGATAGTCCATGCTGCTGCAAACGTCGTCGAACTGTTCGTGCAGATGGTTGTTGTCTTGCAAACGTCCCCATCTGTTGACTCAGGGATCGAGACGTGGCTGCCCGATCCGTTACAGCCATGCGGATAAGATGCCTGTCATCTCGACTGCTTGTGATACGAGGCCGTTGGGATCCAGCACGGCGTTCCGTATTACCCTCCTGAACCCACCGATTCCATATTCTGCTAACAGTCATTGGATCTCGACCTACGCGAGCAGCAGTGTCGCGATACGATAAACCGCAATCGCGATAGGCTACAATCCGACCTTTACGAAGTCGGAGATGTGATGGTAGGCATTTCTCCTCCTTACACGAGGCATCACAACAACGTTTCACCAGGCAACGTCGGTCAACTGCTGTTTGTGTATGAGAAATCGGTCGGAAACTTTCCTCATGTCAGCACGTTGTAGGTGTCGCCAGCGGCGCCAACCTTGTGTGAATGCTCTGAAAAGCTAATCATTTGCGTATCATAGCATCTTCTTCCTGTCGGTTAAATTTCGCGTCTGTAGCACGTCACGTCATCTTCGTGGTGTAGCAATTTTTATGGCCAGTAGTGTATTAACGTTCTACATCTGTATTCTTGATGTCTACATATTTGCAACTCTCTTGCGCTAGAGGGCTGCGAATTGTAACATGTAATATGTGTGAAGTATAGACAAAGCGTGAGAAACAGCGTGCTGTAATCGAGTTGCGATTTCGAAGAGTTCGTCCACAGATGGAGTACCCTCCCCTTCAGCATGACAATGCTAGACCACACACGAGTGCTGCGACATCTGCAACAATCCGACGCCTTGGGTTCACTGTCATCGACAGTCCTCCATGCGGTCCTGACCTGTTAGCACCAAATTTTCATCTGATTCCAAAAAATATATAGTCCGCCGCCATAGCGCAGTGGTAGCGTTACTGCCTACCGCGCAAGGGGGCCCGGGTTCGATTCCCGGCAGGGGATCGAGTGTTGTGTGTCTATCATCATTGACACGCAAGTCGCAAAAGTGGCGTCAACTAAAAAGACTTGCAATACGGCGACCGAATTCCGAAGGGGATATCCCGGCCAATAAATGCCATACGATAATTTCATTTTCACTTCAAGAACATCTTCCAGTGTTTCACTTTGATAGTGATGATGTGGTGCAAGCGGAGGTGAGGTTGTGGCTCCGTTAACAAACATTCAACAGCGACGGTTTTAACAAAATTGTCTCTCGCTGAGAGAAATGTGCTTGTCGCTAGGGTGACTATGCTGAAAAATAAATATTTAGATATGAAGAATAAATTTATAGAATGGCAATAACGTTGTTTTGCTTAAAAATCTGTATGAGTTTTCACATACAAAATCGAAAAGGCATTAGTTTTGAACACGTTCTCCTAGATACTCAAAGAAGGTGGGAGCCACGGTATTTCTGGTTTAATGTTCCACAGTAGTGCCACCAACAGAAAGATTGTATCCAGTGAACGCTCGGTGAGAAATGCCCTTATGAAAATTGCTTTTTAAGAGATAGTAATACCACTAGATTTGAACAATTGAGAAGAGACATTCAGTGACCACAATATATCGCTGTGGGTGAAGTAACGCATTCTACTTCCGAAGATGGAAGAGAAAAATGGCATTATTTCGCAGACACGTAAACTTTTTCTTATATGAAATAACTTAGTAATATACTACTGTACAGATGACTTGTTTGCCACGTGTTCTCATTGAATTATTTTCTTCATTGTCTTCAGTATTTCCAGCCCGCCTACTTTTCGTACCGTGTGTGCTTCACCACGAAAGAGGAGTGTACTAACTGTCAAAGATTCTACTTATTTTTAATCCGTTCTGATTACGCACGTAGCTTCCCCTCCTTCCAATACAATAGGACACAATGCTACCTTCATTGGTAGACACACACTTCGCTTGGATGAATTTAGTAACTGTTTCTGTCATTATTATGAATTAAGAAATGCTGTTACCAGGTTTTTGCCAACAGCTGCAGGAAGCGGAAGATCTAAGAGGACAGCGAAGAGAAACGCTTTGTGTAAGATGATCCACCTTCTTGTCAAGATGCACGGAGAGGGCTGCTTACCAAAAGAAATTACTCCCTTTACCAACGAGGAGTAAGTGGTACCTGCCTGTTAATTATTATAAAATATTTACTTATATTTTTTTATCGAACTTTATCAAAGTTTAGTCACGTTGTGTGAAAATGATATCCTACATCACTGTACATGCTAGCACACATTATCTCTCAACGTGAAAAAAGCATGATCATTACTTGTCATGAAGACTGTGAAAGAGTGAATTCTGTTACAACAGAAACGGCAAATAACAGTTTTTAAACTATGTACAAAAGTTCCTAGTACAGGGAATACTATTCATTTCCTATTGTCGACCGTACGTTGCTAAAGTAAGGGACTATAAAGCAATTGAGGACATCGACCAGATTATCCTTTTTATTAGTACAAGTATCACAATTTTTACTAGACCTGGTTCAGTTTTCTTTGAGTTTAATGTCCTAGAATGAATATAAAGAAAGAGAACGGAAGCCAAATAGATGTCAAATTATCGTTACATGCAATAATTATAGCAGGATAGCTCATATATTACCAGTACTGCTAGGAAACTGCTAGCAAACGTCCAATATCGAGTTCTTGTTTGGCCAAAGTGATTCTGATATCGGAAATGTCCATGTGAGAGTTTCGCATCTTGGGAAAGCTTTATTGCTGAATGAAATGAAACTGGAACAGTGTGGAGACATAACTTGCAAATGCAAATTTTATACCAAAGGTAAAATGATAATGATACAAATGAACACAGGTATTTCTTTTGAGAATGTGTGCTGAAACGAATTTATTTTACTATCAACCTTTGGTAATGAATATTTACTATCTGATCCTAAGCATCTGGACACCTTGATCCTAAGTATCCGGACTCCTATTAGTGGACATTAATACGTGTCTAACCTTTACCTTTAAGACGGCTCGAACTATGCTGGGGAGATTTTAAAGGAGGTGTCTGAGTGTCTGTTGATGAACGGCAGCCTAGGCTTCCCGTTCATTCTAGACTCCCACAGCACCAGCAATCTCACACATCGTAACTCTTGTGTCATCCATCACCATAATATGGATTTTATCAGTGATTTCTGCAGTTGCAACCTCCACAGGGCGTCCAGAACGTTCAGCATAACTTATACCCATATGGCCACTCCGAAAATTTTGAAACCACTTATAAGCTGTTCTAATCGAAGGTCCAGAGGCAACGTAATGTTTTGTAAGCTTCTCTTTAGTCTCCTGAGGCGTTTTGCCTTTCATAAAGTAATGTTTAATCACTATACGAAATTCTTTTTCGTCCTTTTTTTGACAATCACTCGATTTCCTTGATTCACACAAATGCCAAACACAAAGAAATAGACCAATATGGTTGAAACGTCGTGTGCGCTCTTTCCAAAGATGCTACTAATTAAACATGACCTCGATACGCGCCGGTGGTGCCATCTCTCGTACTTTGCACGGACTTTTCAAACGCCCCTCATATTTTAATATACTATACCCTGTGCTACTCTGTCACCCCCACCACTTCGTCTGATACTTTATGCATTTTGACTGTATATGGATCTTCTGCTTCTTCTTCTTCTTCTTCTTCCTCTAGTGTTCAGTCCTGAGGTTGGTTTGCAGCAGAGCGCCATTCCTCTCTTCTCTCTGCCTTCCTCTCCGTTTCCACTTTTGTGTTACATCCAACGACATTCATGATCTGTTGCATGTATGATATCCTTGGTCGCCCCCGCCGATTCCTTCCCTCAATAGCTCCTTCTGCTATTGTTCCAATGATGTTGTGTCGTAGGATGTGCCGTACCATTTGTCTCTTCTTGTTTGGACTGCCTCCACGGAGATCTGGTTTCCCATACTCTTCTAAGCACCTCTTCATTTGTTACTTTGTCTCTCCAGCTGATCTTCATCATCCTTCTATAGCACCAAAACCAGGGTATGTAGTGATATCGGCCGCTGGGGTCAGGAACGAAGTCCACATTCTAATTCAAACCTAAGGTGATCCATTGGTTTCAGGTCGGGACTTTGGACAGGCCAACCTATTTCAAGAGTTTTCTTATCCACATCACTGCCTCGCAGATTCTGCTTCATGACAAATTGCATTGTCACAGTGATACAAACAGTCATTGTCTCCGAACTGTTCCACAACTGTACGCAGTGCAAATTGCTGTAAAATGTGTTCATATCCTTCCGCATTTGACGTTTTTTCAGGTTCAGTAACGGGACCGCAACCTAACAACGAAAAATATCATCACCCCATACTGTAATACCACCTCATGCATACTTTACTGTTGGCTCTACACATCATGGCAGGTAACGTTGTCCAGGCATTCGCCAGACCCAAAACCTTCCATCAGGACATATGTGTATCAGCACTCAGTATCACTTTTACAGTTATCCACTGCTCAGTGACGTTGCTCTTTACTCCACCTCAAGCACTGCTTAGCATGACTACAGAAAAGTGTGGCTTATGAGGAGCTGCCCCACACTCCCTATGCACAGTCATTGTTCTATATGGACTGCTGAAGGCACTTTGGAACTCATGTGTAATTCCTTTCGATGATTTCATCCGATTTGTTACAACCAGCCTCTGCAATGCTCGACAGTCCTGTCCGTCAGCTCATGAGATCTGGCCTTGGATGAGCTGTGGTTATTCCTTTATAGGCCCACATCACGATCACATCACCAACAACTGGTTCGTGCGGCCTTAGAAGCGTTGATATGTCGCTGATCTATTTGTTACTGATGTAACTCCCAAAGAGTAGTCCTCGTTCGAAATCACTGAGCTCTCCTGACCGACCCATTCTGCTGTTACTGACAACAGTGTACTCATATTCTCTCCCCCCCCCCCCCCCCCCCCCGTCTTTTACACTTGAGGGTTAGTCTCTCGGAGTCTCATGGTCAATTCCGCACTAAATAAAGGATGTTGAATACTTTGATCAGACAGTGTACGAGGGGCGTTTGAAAAGTCTGTGCAAAAATAAAAACAACTTACGTGTTCGGGGTAAACCTTTTTTATTTTTTGCGGTTAAAGGCGCTGCAGTCTGGAACCGCAAGACCGCTACGGTCGCAGGTTCGAATCCTGCCTCGGGCATGGATGTTTGTGATGTCCTTAGGTTAGTTAGGTTTAACTAGTTCTAAGTTCTAGGGGACTAATGACCTCAGCAGTTGAGTCCCATAGTGCTCAGAGCCATTTGAACCATTTTTATTTTCTACATGGTCTCCTTTTAGACTTAGACTTATACACTTCGTCCAACAATGTTCTAATTTGTTGATCCCTTCCGAATAATAGGAATTGTCCAAGTCTGCAAAGTAACTATTAGTTGCTGCAGTGACCTCCTCGCTTGAACAAAATCTTTGTCCCGCCAGCCATTTCTACAAATTGGGGAACAAACAGTAGTCCGAGGGAGCCAAGTCTGGAGAATAGGCGGGATGTGAAACGAGTTGGAATCCTATTTCCATTAATTTTGCGACCACAACTGCTGATGTGCTGGTGCTCTGTCGTGATGGAAAAGACATTTGTGCGGTCCAATCGCCGGCGGTTTTTCTTGCAGCTCGGTTGTCAAACGGTCCAATAACGATGAATAATATTCACCTGTACTAGTTTTACCCTCTTCCAGATAGTCAATGAGGATTATCCCTTGCGAATTCCAAAAGACAGTCGCCATAACCTTTCCGGTTGAAGGAATGGTCTTCGCCTTTTTTGGTCTAGATTCTCCCTTGGCAACTCATTGTTTAGATTGTTGTTTTGGTCTCAGGAATATAGCAATGTATCGTTGTTTCATCCACAGTGACGAAACGACGCTTAAAGTTTTGCAGATTCTTCCTGAACAGCTGCAAACCGCTCTTGCAACACTTCACACGATTCCGGTTTTGGTCAAGCTTGAGCAATCTCGGAACTCATCTTGCGGTTAGCTATCTCATGTCCAAATGTTAATTCAAAATATTATGTACCCGTTCATTCTAGATGCCCACAGCACAAACAATCTCACGTACCTAACTCTTCTGTCGTCCATAACCATATCGTGGATTACTATATCAGGGCGTCCAGAACGTTCAGCATCACTTGTGCCCATATGGCCACTCCGAAAATTTTTAAACCACTTACAAACTGTTCTAATCGAAGGTGCAGTCACCGTAATGCTTATCAAGCTTCTCTTTAGTCTCCTGAGACGTTTTGCCTTTCATAAAGTAATGTTTAATCACCACACGAAATTCATTTTCGTCCATTTTTTGACAATCACTCGACTTCCTTGATTCACACGCATGCCAGACACAAAGAAATACACCAATATGGCTGAAACGTTGAAACTTCGTGTGCGTTCTTTCCAAAGATGCTACTAATTAAACATGACCTCGATATGCGCCGGTGGTGCCATCTCTCGGACTTTGTATGGACTTTTCAAATGCCCCTCGTATTTTATAATACTATACCCTGTGCTACTCTGTCACCCCCACCACTTCGTCTGATATTTTATGCGTTTTGACTGTATATGGATCTTCTCCTTCTTCTTCTTCTTCTTCTTATTCTTCTAGTGTTCAACCCTGAGGTTGGTTTGCAGCAGAGCGCCATTCCTCCTCCTGCCTGCCTTCCTCTTCATTTCCACTTGTGTGTTACATCCAACGTCATTCATGATCTGTTGCATGTATGATATCCTTGGTCGCCCCCACCAATTCCTTCCCTCAATAGCTCCTCCTGCTGTTGTTCCAATGATGTTGTTGTGTCGTAGGATCTGTCCTACAAGTTTGTCTCTTCTTGTTTGGATGTGCCTCCACAGAGATCTGGTTTCCTGTACTCTTCTAAGCACCTCTTCATTTGTTACTCTGCCTCTCCAGCTGATCTTCATCATCCTTCTATAGCACCAAATCTCCAGGGCCTCTCTTCTCTTCCTATCGTCCAAGTTTCACATCCGCAGTCATGGTTTACTGCTGATGCTTGGGATAACTGTAGTCCTTTAATGTGGTGGTTTCCCGTTGCCTTCCACATCCCATGCCGTTGACCATCAGCTGGTTCTTCCACCTTTGGAAATGATTTCTCATTTCCAGGGCAAGAGGATGCCCTGCCCAGCAAATGCTGGGGTGATGACTTATCGCGGTCATCCCTCACTCCCTGTCTACGTTAGCCATCACATGAAATGACGTTGCCCACTCTCTATCGCGCGTATATGGATAATGTCGTGAATATTAGCAGGTTCGCCTCGTATGAGGAAGACCATGGTAATGAAAGAAAAAAGTATTTTCTACATTGACTTTCAGAAATTATAATATTCAGTTATTGATGTTTCCGTCGTTCAATCAGCGATACTGTTAAAATGGGCACTAAGCATAATTCTTGTATGGTGGCTTTCTGCGTTAGCGTTTACACTTCAAACTAATATTCTTCAAGATTAATATACCACAAGAACATCCTCAGTCAAGCTTAAAATTACCATGTGTCAATTGCTATACTAAAAAAAAAATTAAGAAATCGACCATAGTAATGTAAAATCCATTTACATACAGTAACAAGAGACTAAACTTGGATAAAATTGCGCTAACCGGAAATTAAGAAGCAACCAACTGTTTGAGTGTCTGAGATGAATCGAAATCAACAAAACTGATGGTTTCTGTGAAGAACGTCCAAGGAAAAGGTCACTTTAATTTTCGGGTCACCGGAAAAGTTGCGACAATTGCTTTTTAGGAATGAAGATCAGTGGATGCTGAATGGTATACAACAATTTCTTCGCCACAACTCATGGATGAAATCAGGAAAAACAACCGAAAACATCTCATCGTGGCAATGATAGTTGCCACAGGGCACTTGAAACAATTAATTATTCGACGAGGAAAACATCGAATTAATTTATCATTGCTCCGATTCAACTGATTCATCGACGAAAGACTGCATTTTGTTCCCTTTCCTCAAACTATAAAGTTTGGATAGCGCTTTCCATCACATTAAACAGTACCGGTAGTTAAATACTTCCAGGCCTTGTTTTTGAGGAGCCAACATAAGAAAAAATGTTCCAAATATTAGTACGAACGTATGAAAAATTGTATAAAATTTAATGGCGAATATTATGGGACACAGTTAAACGATTTTTACCAAAAAAGTTTCTTTCGTTCTTTTTGTAAAAGGACGGACCTCGTACTAGATTATTTTCCTTCTACGAGGGGCATTCAATAATTAATGAAAAACACTTTTTTTGTGAAAGCCGGTTGGTTTTGTTCAGGATTCCAATACAACATGTTATTCCGCACTCTTTTGACTATGTAACCCTATTTTTCAAAATAATCTCCGTTGAAAGCGGCGGCCTTTCGCCTTCTTACTGGGAGGGCCCGGTTGTCCGCTTGATACCACTCTACTGGTTGACGACAGAACCAACGTTTTCGTGCATTAATAACTTACCCGTCACCCACGTACCGCTTCCCGCAGAGTGCATTCTTCTTTGGGCCCAACAGATGAAAGTCGGAAGGTGAGAGATCCAGGCTGTAGCGTGGAGGATGAAGTTTTGTGAGCTCCTCTCTGGCGCGCCAACTTGTGTTACGCAAAATATGGAACTGAGTAGCCAATTGTTTGATTGAGATTTGTCGATCAACTCGAGTGAGAGTGTCTGCACGTTCCAAAATTGCGGGAGCCATAGCTGCGTGCAGCCGGCCGGCACGCGGGAGATCGGACAGGTTTGCGTGACCTTGTTGCGATGGTGACAGACGCCTCACCCAACGACTTCAGGTGCTTTTGTTCACTGCCAGGTCTCCGTAGACATTCTGTAAGCGCCTATGAATATCTGGCCTACGTATAGCGCCGCCACCAATCGAAACTTTATAAAACTAAAGGAGCTTAAGCGGGAATAATCCACGATATTACACAACAAATGCCGCATTTTTTAAAACGCTGTTAGCTGAGAAAAAAAGTGTTGCATTGCTTATTGAATGCCCCTCCTGTTATTACACCAGTTCGGTAAGTTACGTTGCAGGCACATGTTGCAGATCGAGAGATAAGATTGTTGCATGATAAGTAAGACAGCGGGATGTAAGAGAAAATATCCTAACATACTGTGGTGTCACCGCCAGACACCACACTTGCTAGGTGGTAGCCTTTACGAGGTGCATCATTCAAGTTCTAAGGACTCCGATTTTTTTTAAATTAACTATTCACCCGAAATCGATGAAACTGGCGTTACTTCTCGACGTAATCGCCCTGCAGACGTACACATTTTTCACAACGCTGACGCCGTGGTTCCATGGCAGCGGCGAAGGCTTCTTTAGGAGTCTGTTTTGACCACTGGAAAATCGCTGAGGCAATAGCAGCACGGCTGGTGAATGTGCGGCCACGGAGGGAGTCTTTCATTGTTGGAAAAAGCCAAAAGTCACTAGGAGCCAGGTCAGGTGAGTAGGGAGCATGAGGAATCACTTCAAAGTTGTTATCACGAAGAAACTGTTGTGTAACGTTAGCTCGATGTGCGGGTGCGTTGTCTTGGTGAAACAGCACACGCGCAGCCCTTCCCGGTCGTTTTGGTTGCAGTGCAGGAAGGAATTTGTTCTTCAAAACATTTTCGTAGGATGCACCTGTTACCGCAGTGCCCTTTGGAACGCAATGGGTAAGGATTACGCCCTCGCTGTCCCAGAACATGGACACCATCATTTTTTCAGCACTGGCGGTTACCCGAAATTTTTTTGGTGGTGGTGAATCTGTGTGCTTCCATTGAGCTGACTGGCGCTTTGTTTCTGGATTGAAAAATGGCATCCACGTCTCATCCATTGTCACAACCGACGAAAAGAAAGTCCCATTCATGCTGTCGTTGCGCGTCAACATTGCTTGGCAACATGCCACACGGGCAGCCATGTGGTCGTCTGTCAGCATTCGTGGCACCCACCTGGATGACACTTTTCGCATTTTCAGGTCGTCATGCAGGATTGTGTGCACAGAACCCACAGAAATGCCAACTCTGGAGGCGATCTGTTCAACAGTCATTCGGCGATCCCCCAAAACAATTCTCTCCACTTTCTAGATCATGTCGTCAAACCGGCTTGTGCGAGCCCGAGGTTGTTTCGGTTTGTTGTCACATGATGTTCTGCCTTCATTAAACTGTCGCACCCACGAACGCACTTTCGACACATCCATAACTCCATCACCACATGTCTCCTTCAACTGTCGATGAATTTCAATTGGTTTCAGACCACGCAAATTCAGAAAACGAATGATTGCACGCTGTTCAAGTAAGGAAAACGTCGCCGTATTTAAGTATTTAAAACAGTTCTCATTCTCGCCGCTGGCGGTAAAATTCCATCTGCCGTATGGTGCTGCCATCTCTGGGACGTATTGACAATGAACAGGGCCTCATTTTAAAACAATGCGCATGTTTCTATCTCTTTCCAGTCCGGAGAATAAAAATCGGAGGCCTTAGAACTTGAATGCACCTCGTAAATCAGCCGCGGTCCGTTAGTATACGTCGGACCCATGTGTCGCCACTATCAGTGATTGCAGACCGAGCACCGCCACACGGCAGGTCTAGCCTAGAGAGACTCCCTAGCACTCGCCCCAGTTGGACAGCCGACTTTGCTAGTGATGGTTCACTCTCATTTGCCGAGACGACAGTTTAGCATAGCCTTCAGCTACGTGATTTTCTACGACCCAGCAAGGCGCCATATTCCGTTACTATTCTGAACAGATAATATTGTGAATCATGTAGCGTCAAGAGCGATGTTCATCATTAATGGATTAAAGTTAAGTATCAAACTAATTACGTCCTCTTTCTGAATTCTAATTCCTTGTCATGTTCCAGACCTCACGTCAGTATAGTTCTTCCCTCCTCACGCCAGTCTGTGTGAGCTAAAACGCGTGCATTTCGGCCTCCACTAGTAACACGGTGTTGGCTCTTCAGCCAACACAACACATACCTCATTTAATATGTCTGTTCTCGTTTTGTATTTAAACAGGTCGTGTCTTAAGCGCTGCTGTAAGTGGGAGTGCTATGCTAAAACAAGATCACAAATGTTGTCAGTCAAGTAAGCAGTTTTTTGTCTCTAATTTGCTATGAACATAGGTAATCGGATACGGTATGTGACGTCATCTTTAGTGAGAATGTAGAATATGATTTGCAATTCAATGTGAGATAATGGAAACCCGGATGGTTGGTGTAAGTGTGGCGAATAGCTCTGGTAGCTGTTGCATTGTTGCGGATTTACCTAGTAGTGTCTTGGTTTCCTTTTCTGCAGTCGGTATGGCAGGTATTACGCTATCAAATTCCTTTGTCAAATGTCTTTGTCAAATATTTTTGTCAAAGAATTTTGATGTTGTAATAGGGAACTTTGTCAAATCTCGTCCGTCGTCAAATTTGATCAAACCTAGGGCCTCGCTGTAGATTTGATCAAAGAAGTCACTTGTCTTCTGTTCACTGCAATGTGACATGTTACCACATGGAGTGCTAGCACTGCTGCAGCGTTCTGTCATCTGTAGTGTTTTTATAAACATTGCCGGTAAATACAATTGGTGTGTACCGACAACTACAAAATTAATAGAGATGTATGAAGCTGATGAGGTGCTTTACAACGTGAGGCACCCTGAATACAAAAATAGATTTAAGAAGATTGGAGACCTAACCTAAACTCTCTCCTGTAGCAAGAATTCTGAGTGTTACAGTGAGCCTGTCTTCTGCAGATATAGCAGTTCTTAAGTGAGTATTGTGCTTTGTGATATGAGGATACACCTCACTGAGCACATACTGCAATGTATGCTCATCCATTCTTAAGTAATTGATGTACGACTTGACGTCCTCCACTATAAGCTCACGTAATAAGTTTTGTTGAATGCTTTTATTGTGTGCCGTAAAACCCATGGCTTCACTAAGGTACGTTTCCTTTTTTCCCCCGCTTCTCTTCCACATGTGTGCACAGTGCAATTGTGGTACATGCAACTGTTGCGGTTAATAAAAAGTAGTAGTTGTCAGCCATCTTGAACTTTGGCGAAAAATATGATGATAGTGTAATACCCCTTTTGAGCCCCACGTCAAAGATCTTTGTCAAATATATTTGACGAATATTTGATCAAATCTTTGGCAAAGAATTTGATAGTGTAATACCGGCGTAAGTAACAATGACTTGCGGTTGTAGCGGGGCGAAAGCAGATAATGTTGGCAGCGTTTCTGGGAAGTGTTGACATCTTATGTATAGTGTGACAGTTCGGATTTGTCTACAAGAGACATGAGGGGCAGGGACATACCGAGAGGGAGGCAAGGTACGTCCACGCCAAAGACCCTGGCACAGACGGGGCGCAGACACTGACCGAAAAAGACAAGAAAGACACGTTTTAAGAACTAAACGGGAAATTTACATGCGTTCTACTGTCCGTTGTACTGTTCTACGTACGATCACAAGCGATTCCGTCAAGTCGGTGTCACAGTTTCAGTTCTACACGGTCGAGTCACATTAATGTGAGCACCGCCTGTGTTTGATGTCAGTGTGCAGTAACCACTCACAGACAGGTGTGCAGGCACTAGCAATGTAGGGTATATAAAGCCTGTCGGGGGTAGTGACTGACCTAGACAACAGTTCTATCGTTGTCGTAATGCGGAAACGGAGCTACCGAAAGGACATGATCAGTGGAGCTCGGACCAAGGATGGAAGCATTTCCGTAACGACCAAGTTTGTGAATTGTTCGCTTACCGCCGTTGTTAAAGTATACAGTGCATGGAACAATGCCGTTATCCAAACCCGGCGCTGAGACAACTGTGGTTCACCACAGGCCATGGATGACAGGGTTGAACGATGACTGCAGGGATGCGTACGGGCAACGATTGACCAACTGACCGCCCAGTTGAACCAAGGGTCTACTGACGGCATCTCCTCAACGACCGTTCAGCGTTGCTGCGTGTAGGTCTCCGCAGCAGGCGCCTGGTTTATACACCCATGCTGACTGCTGTTCATCTGTGACGAAGACCGAGATTTGCACGACAATACAGCAACTGGACGTCCACCGAGTGGCGACAGGTGCGCTTTTCAGATGAATGACGTTTTATGCTCCATTGGACAGATGGCCGCTGTCGTGTACTCGTGATGAAAAGCCTGAAAGCGGAGATACTGCAGCATTCTAGGCAGCTATTTGGTATGGGAATATTTTCGTGGCGTTCCCTGGTCGATCGCATCATTTAGGAAGGCACAATGGACCATTGCAAGTACACATCTAGCCTTGGGAACCCTGTCGAACTGTACATGCAGTTTGTTTTTCCTCGGCACGGTGGCATCTACCTGCAGACAATGCAACGTGTCACACAGCTCGCAGCGTTAAGCCGGGTTCACACAGGCAACAAAAGTATCGCCACTGCTAATGGCAAACTGCAGTTGCTTTGTAGTTGCATGTGTGAACTCCTAGTTTTCGGTGGCGCCATTTAAGAAGCGCAATTTTTGTCACGCCACAAAAAGTTGAACTTGGTTCTACTTTGTTGCGCCATTTTGTCTTCTCCACAATCGAATAACGTCATTCGATTGCTACCTCGCGGCTGGATTCAAACCTTTATAGTGCGTTTTCGTTCGCAGATAGTGCTTTTGTTTGTGCGTTTGCTATTAATATGTCGAAAAAGTGGTCAACAGCGACAATTATGAGATTCTTGGAGGTGTATCAAGAACGAGAATGCCTTTGGAACCACAAAAGCGAATCATACAAAGACAGAAATTTGAGAGATGCTGCATTAATTGAAATAGTAAACAGTACGCGTGAATATGTACCTGGAATTGATGTAGCTACAACAAAATTAAAAATTCGAAGCATTCGAAATGCTTACATGAATGAACATAAAAAAGTACTGACATCACTTAAGAGTGGTGCGTCTACAGGCGGTATTTATAAACCCAGCCTTGCTTGGTTTGAAGCTGCAGACCGGTTCTTAAAACATGTAGTCGAGACAAGAGAGACGAGAAACACTTTGGTAGGTAATATTCTACGTTTATTATGTTTCCAAAACATCTTATTTAGTAATATGTACAGCCGTTTAATCCGTTTCTTTGTTGTTAACTCTTCGCTCAGTTCTAATGCCACAATTTGCGCTACAACATTAAAGCAGGCCCGAATCATTTCAGCTGAGACATGTGACGCCATTTTGCAAACTGCGCAATTACGTAGAATTTGTGGCGTCCTGTGTGAACGGTACCTCACAGCGCCACTCCAGAATGACTTGACTTGTGACGATACTTTCGTTGCGTGTGTGAACCCGGCTTTTAAGTGCGTGTTTGGAAGGCCTCTAGGATGAGTTTATCGTATTGCTCTGTCCACCAAACTCCCCGGATTTAAACCCAATTGAAAATCTGTGGAACCACCTAGATCGGACTGTTCGAGCCATGAATCCTCAACCGAGAAACCTTTACCAAGGACCTGGGCTAGGCATGGCTCCATTTCCTGTCGGTACTTTCCAGAACTTCACTAACTCTTTTCCAGCATGTTTCGCGCGTTCCGCGCTGCAAAAGGGGTTATTCAGCCGTTTGACTGGTCGTCACATTAATGTGACTAGACAGTGTGTAGTGCCATTTCGTCAGAGTAACATAATCAAGGAAGGACCTCTACCACACAAACGGCTTTCGCTAATATGGTTTAAGTGCCAACAGTAAGCCAGCTCATGTTTCATACTGCTGCCGCCTGCACAGCTCAATAGTTGATGCTTCTGCTTCGCTGTGGTATTGTGGGATCTCATGGATAGGCAAACGAGTGGATGAAGAAATTGTGCTATTTGGCTGAAGCTTTAAGATTCTTAACGATTTACACCGACTGAGGACCTAAGCGAGGGTCTTCGAGCCGGAGTGCTATCAAGTATTAATGGATTAATAAGGGAAATGGAAAGACCGCCTCACATACATCACACCATTTCATATGCTTTTAATTTGCTGCCATGTAACGACTTAAATGAAAAATCTGTCTTATCTTGAAACATGTGCAGTTGATATTGGTGCTGAAAACAAGTTGAAATGTAGGTAAAATACGACAGGCCGCTAAACGTGACTTCAATGAGTTTGCTTCGCTCAAAGCAAGGAAATTCAAATAAAATTACAATAAAAACACATTTTCTGGAAAGAGATTTTGTGCTCATCTATTAATTAGAGCTCTTTTGTTTTCATTTATAGTTAATAACATCAGATGAATTCGCAATTGCGAATAATGACTCGAACCCGGATTTTCCGCTTATCGGGAGCGGTCGCCTTACCACTTTTTTTTTTTTTTGAGGTTATTTTGTTCGTTGTCTTTGTTTGGGGCGGACGTCCCATGACACCCGTTCAAATTCATTGTTGATCTTTTCACTCAGTTTATCATTACAGAGTGCAGCTAACCCTCTGACCTAACACGCTGAGCTACCGTCCCAGCCACCAGTTGGCTATGAGTGCACGAACCACGACCAGAGCCAAGCTTCCATATGTCGTCGATCATACGTCTACGATCTGTACTCACAATCCATTAAGTGTATTGCCGTACAGATCGGACGAGTTTCGGTCCAGTACAAATTTTCGTTGTCGTCATTCCGTTCTACAGCTGATGGTAGTCATTATTCGCAATTGCGAATTCATCTGATGTGTTTAGTAACGGCTGTGGACGCCGCAGTGCATCGGTATCAGAATAACACAAGCACTGCAATATCATATTTATCTGCCGATACCGGGCTCGCGAGTTTGAAGCACAACGTCTGATCTGTACGGGAATACGCATAATGGATGTGCGAGTGCAGGTCGTAAACGTATGGCTGACGACATAAGGAAGTTGGAATCGGGCCTGCGGTCGTACACGCATAGCCAAATTGTAAGGTGACCGCTCGCGATAAGCGGGAAATCCAGCACAAATTCTCCTTGTTGTCACTCCATTCTACAGCCGATGGTAGTCATTATGCGCAATTGTGAATTCATCTGATGTGTTTAGTAGCGACTGTGGTCGCCGCAGTGCATCGTCATCAGAGTAACACCGGCACTGCTATGACGTATAATTAATAATTTATGCAGTATTAATAATTTGTGAGGAGCAAAGAAAGTCAACAAAGTTCTTTCTTTACTATACATCATATTAAAACCAATGTACAAGCCTTCCCATAAACTGCAACATATAGATTTTGTTTTAGTTTAAAGTTTTCTAGAAAATTTATACTACACGTATGCTCATAAATTAAGGGAATTGCAGAATGTGGTGCCACACAACGTGGCACTGCACAAAACTGGCGCTAATAGCATAGGCACTTAGGGAACACACACGACACAGATCTGTAAGTCCACGGTGTTGGTGATAAGTTGAGAAAACCGTCCCAAAACACATGTGCTAGAAAACGCCACTGTTTCCTGCGCATGTACTCAGACATCAATATGGGATACGATCACCATGCACACGTACACAGGCCGCACAACGGGTTGGCATACTCTGGATCAGGTGGTCGAGCAGCTGCTGGGGTATAGCCTCCCATTCTTGCACCAGTGCCTGTCGGAGCTTCTGAAGTGTCGTAGGGGTTTGAAGACGTGCAGCGATACGTCGATCGAGAGCATCCCAGACGTGCTCGATGGAGTTTAGGTCTGGAGAACAGGCAGGTGACTTCATTCGCCTGATATCTTCTGTTTCAAGGTACTCCTCCACGATGGCAGCTCGGTGGGGCCGTGCGTTATCATCCATCAGGAGGATGGTGGGACCCACTGCACCCCTGAAAAGGCGGACATACTGATGCAAAATGACGTCCCGATACACCTGTCCTGTTACAATTCCTCTGTCAAAGACATGCAGCGGTGTACGTGCACCAATCATAATCCCACCCCACACTATCAAACCATGACCTCCATACAGGTCCCTTTCATGGACATTAAGGGGTTGGTATCTGGTTCCTGGTTCACGCCAGACGAAAACCCGGCGAGAATCACTGTTCAGACTATTCCTGGACTCGTCCGTGAACATAACTTGGGACCACTGTTCTAGTGACTATGTACTGTGTTCTTGACACGAGACGTGACCAGGGGTCAGTAATGCATCTTGCAGGTATCCAGGCGAATAAACCATGTCTGTTCATTCGTATGTAGACTGTGTGTCTGGAGACAACTGTTCCAGTGGCTGCGGTAAGGTCCCCAACAAGGCTACCTGCAGTACTCTGTGGCCGTCTGCGAGCACTGATGGTGAGATATCGGTCTTCTTGTGGTGTTGTACGCTGTGGACGTCCCATACTGTAGCGCCTGGACACGTTTCCTGTCTGCTGGAATTGTTGCCATAATCTTGAGATCACACTTTGTGGCACACGGAGGGCCCGTGCTACGACCTGCTGTGTTTGACCAGCTTCCAGTCGCCCTAGTATTCTACCCCTCATAACGTCATCAATATGTGTTCTTTGAGCCATTTTCAACACACAGTCACCATTAGCACGTCTGAAAACGTCTGCACACTTACTCGCTGCACTGTACTCTGACATGCACCAACACACCTCTGCGTATGTGGACTGCTGCCAGCGCCACCGTGCGACGACCGCAGGTCAAATGCACCGCATGGTCATAACTGGAGGTGATTTAAACTCGCAAACCGCCCACCAGAGCGTTGTTTCACCATGTATCCGCGTTGTCCTTAATTTATGAGCATGAGTGTAGTTGTATTTAATTTGCTAAGTGCAGTATTTTTCATCAATATTTGTTCATTTCGTAACCACACTCATCTCCAAATTAGAAAGCAGGATCAACATTGAATACAACACTTACTCCGAAAACACGTTTATTACGAAAATCAGCGTACAGCCACAACTGAGCTGACCTCCTAGGTGTAGAGTGCAGCTACTTATACAAACATGGAGTATTCATACTGCTGGTATTTAAATAAACATAGAATATTCTAGAATATACAAACGTTACACGCTGCTTCGCTCGCGTAGACTGTATGGCCTGCAGAGATTTCTTTGTTTTTATTTAATCGAATTTTTATGTTGTTCAAAAATTTGCAACACATTCTAAGCTTTTCAAGCTAATTAAGGCCATATAAGCGTGGTCTTTTCTGATTGTACTTCTCACCAGAAAGTGATTCTGGTAGCTGGAGTCCAAAGTTTTTGTTAACCATGCCTTTTTCGTTCTTGTGGAGATATTTCCATAGCAACTTTCATCCCTCAACAAATATTTTTTTATATCTAACAGAGAAGTGAAATACCAATTTTCATAAACTTAGCTTTAATTTTTTTAATGTAACAAAATATTTTCTTAAAAATTTGCTTGTCCTATGGCACTCTCTTAGCAGCTGAATTTCCAGAAACAATGAAACACATATTTTTTATTTGTAAACGAGAAGTCAAAGAGCATTGTTCACAGATGTAAGTTTAAAAATACTTTAGTTATTTAATAGCGAAATACTTTCGAAGAAAAGCTTTCACCCACTATTTCACCCCAACAGGGTTAAATTTCCAAAAATACTGAAACACATATTTTTTTATTTCAGACTGAGAAACCAAATTAAAATTTTCGTAGGTCTAGCTTCAAAATTGCCTCAATTGCGACGTTTTTCAAAAAAAGCTTCATCGGCTGTTTCCGTCCCTTAAGGTTAGAATTTCGAAAAATCAATTCTTAAACGATGCCTACAGTATAAAATCCACACCTTCTGCAAATTTCAATTTTCTACCATCAGCGGTTTGGGCCGTGAGATGATAAAATATATGTTTGCATTTCTTCAACCTATCTTCTAAGATAAGTCGTAGGGACAGTGTTGCCTCGCGTGTCTCTGCATTTCTCCGGAACCCGAACTGGTTCTTCCCGATGTAAGTTCCTACCAGTTTTTCCATTATTCTGTAAATAATTAGTTTCAGTATTTTGCAGTCATTACTTATTTAATTGATACTTTGGTAACACCCACATCTGGTGGCACTTGCCTTTTAGGAACTGAGATTATTATAAAATACCGATGCCGTCGGGAAACGTGATCGTCAAGAAGGGGTGTATGTGGCTGCAACCAGTGTATGGCACTCCTTGGCCGTCATGGTGCCTTTCACGAGCTCCACTGGATCCTGGATCCATGGATGCTCCCGTGAATGTTCCCCGAGCATCGAGCATAAATGGAGCTGCTGCCAGTTTGTCTCTGTCCCGCAGTATAGGTGTCAAGGGAGCCCCCCCCCCTCCTCCCTCCCCCCCTCCTGCCATTGGCATGATGAAGAAGGTATCAGGATTCATCAGACCAGGCAACGCTATGCAACTGCGCCAACGTCCAGTGCCAATGGTTACCTTCCCATTTCAGTCGTAGTTACCGATCATCATCATCATAAACTAAAGACTGTGCCTTGCCGATTTAGCCACGTCTCGATGTCGTGGTGTTAACATTGGCACGTGCATGAGTCGTCGGTTGCGGAGGCTCATTGTTAGGAATGTTCGGTGCACTGTGTGTTAAAACGCACATGCACTCTGCCCAGTATTAAAGTCTGATGTTAGTTCCGCCACAGTTTGCGCCTGTCCTATTTTACCAGTCTGCCCAACCTACGACGTCCGACGTCTGTAACGAGGGGTGGCCCCAAGAAGTTTCGACGTGGTTTCTCTTTCGTTTCGCCACATTTTGAAGACCTCACAGCAATACTCCTCGAACATCCGACAAGTCGCGCCGAGCCTTTAGACCATGACAGTCTGCCCTCGGGCAAACTCTGATAGACTGCGCGTCTTTCCCATTCTACACACGGACAGCACGGTCCCTGATACCAAACGCACCGTGCGTGTGACTAACTAGCAATAGTTCCTCGCCAGGTGACGCTTTATAACCAGAACGGGTTTATATCGATAGTAGTTCGGCGGTAATAGTGTTCTGGCAGATCAGTGTATATTCCATTCATATTTCAGTTATCCATATTTGCTTAGTACTGACCTGCCTTCTAAAGCTTATACAGCTGATTCTCTTTTCTCAAAATGTATCTTTAATTTTCCGACGTTCAGCAGCTGTTTTCCCCAGTCGAGCATGCTTCTAAAGCTTTATATTAATTCTCTAATTCTACTACTTAGACATTTTGCACTTTCAGATAATGTTATCATTCAGATGTCTGCATTTCGTTTTTCATTTGGACATTGCTGTATTTTCCTTCCGTCGGTTCAGTTCAATATTTCCTGTGTTATCTAAGGTTTTCCTCTATGCCTTACCTGTTTCCCTATTTGATTCTCTGCTCCCTTTACTATTTCATCTCTTTGGAAGTTACCATTCGTTTTCTATTCAGAAACTTTCCACTGTTTCACTCACTCTTTGTCTGATAATACCATCGAAACTCCCGTCAATTTAAAGTTGATTCAATTTATCCAAGTATTATCTCCTTGCCCTACCATTCTCCAATTTCTTCAGTTTGATCTGCAGTTCGTAACGATTAAATTATGGTCTCGTGCCTTACCAGCTCCTGAAAATGCTGCACGTTTAAAACCTGATCTAGAAATCTTTATATTACAGTTATACAGTCATTTGAAAACTTCCGGTGGCTCCAGGAATCTTCCACGTGTACAGTTTTCTTTTGTTATTCTCTAATCCGGTTAGCCATAATTACATTATAATCTGTGCTAAAGCCTACCAGGCAGATTCCTGTTTCATTCCCGCCCCACACTTACGGTTACTGTAGAATGTTTCACTTTGTTGAAGGAGTCACAACCTCATCTCTACTTGCACCACTTCATTACTGTCAAAGTGAAGTTCTCGAAGGTGTTTTTTAAGTTTAGGAAACAGACGAAAATCGGACGGGGCCAAGATGGGACTGAATGGAGGATGGTCGACGACAGTGAACCCTAGATGTCGGATTGTTGCAGATGTCGCAGCGCTCGTGTGTGGTGTGGCATTGCCATGCCATGTGTGGACGAACTCTTCGAATTCGAAACTGGATTAGTGCAGTCTGTTTCTCACGCATAGACAGTTACGTTACACCCTGCCATGTTACATGCTACAATTCGTAGTCCTCTAGCGGCAGAGGGCTGCAAATATGTAGACATGAAGAATAAACATGTAGAATATTAATAACGTTTGTTTCATTTAAAAAGCTTTGAGAGCTTTCACATAAGAAATTCAGAGGCAATACTTTTCAGCGTGTCCACGTATTTTTCCTTGTCTTCATTTCCGTACTATCGACATCCAGCCTCCCAACAAAATTTAATTTTGGTCTCCCTAAACTATCAAACTAATTTCTTTTATCCCATTTTATCCATCTTCATCATCGGCGGAAGTAGTAAGTGAATAAACTTATACTACTGTGCTGAGTGTTGGCTTTGTTTCTATCGTGGCTATTATACACTGAGGTGACAAGTCATTGGGTAGGTCCTAATATCGTGTCCAACCTCCTTTAGGCCTGCTTACTGCAGTAACTCGACGTGACATGGACTCAGTAAGTCGTTGGAAGTCTCCTGCAGAAATATTTAGCCATACTGCTTCTATAGCCGTCCATAATTGCAAAAGTATTGTTGCCGGTGCAGGATTTTGTGAACGAACTGACCTCTTGATCATACTCCATATATGTTCGATGGGTGGCCAAATCATTTGCACGAATTGTCCTGATGTTCATCAAATCAATCGCGAACAATTGTGGCCCCATGGCGCGGCGCATTGTTATTCATAAAAATTCAATCTTTGTTTGAGAACATGAAGACCATGGATGGCAGCAAATGGTCTCGAAGTAGCTGAACATAACCATTTTTAGTCAATGATTGGTTCAGTTGGACCAGAGGATCCAGTACATTCCGTGTAAATGCAGCCCACACCATTGTGGACCCACCACCGGCTTACACAGTGCTTGTAAACAACTTTGGGTCCATGGCGCCACACTCGAAACCTACCATCAGCTCTTACCAACTGAAATCGGGTTTCATCTGATTAGGCAACGGATTACCAGTCGTCTACACTGTAACCTATACGGTCACGAACGCAGGAGAGGCAAAGGCACTCGCGTCGATCGTCTGCTGCCATATCCCATTAACGCCAAATTTCTCCGC
Organism: Schistocerca nitens; assembly: GCF_023898315.1. Classification (NCBI taxonomy): domain Eukaryota; kingdom Metazoa; phylum Arthropoda; class Insecta; order Orthoptera; family Acrididae; genus Schistocerca; species Schistocerca nitens. The sequence continues at coordinate 1,024,645,334 of NC_064614.1, forward strand.
ACTGAGCTAACTGATACGTTCGTCGTATTCCCACATTGATTTCTGCCGCCATTTCACGCAGTGTTAGTTGTCAGTTAGCACAAACAAGTCTATGCAATCGCCGAGCTCTCGGTCGTCAAGTGACGGTAGTCGGCCACTCCGTTTCCGTGGTGGAAGGTAATGCCTGAAATTTAGTATTCCCGGCACACTCTGGACACTATGACTTTCGGAATATTGAATCCGCCAACGATTTCCGAAATGAAATGTCCAATTCGTCTAGCTCCTACTACCATTCCGCGTTCAAAGTCTATTAAGGGGAGGTTTACTATCTTTTGGTTCAAAAAATCGATTTCTTTTAAGGGGGGCAGAACGTCAAACGGGCCGACTTCGAAAAAGAGAGGCACCACAGGACATTTTAAATTGCACTGTATATACTCTTACAAATAAATTCATAAAACTTTGTCAGCATGACCAGGAAGGATTCAGGATTCAAACTTATAGCTGTGGAAGTTCAAAAACACGAAAAAATATTTTTTAAATGTGAAATTTCATGATTTTTTTCACTTACTATTGGCTGCATTTGTTGTTTTGAGGTACACTTTTCTTCATAAGTAAGAGAGATTCTTCGATGAATTTTGAACAGCTTACAAACCATACTTACAGGTGTATGAAACTCTAGAATTTATTTAAGCTATGGAAAAATGAAGGGGCTGTTACGTTTTAAACTTCGTGTTTAGAGAAAACTCGAATTTTAGAGTTAATTACCTCAATTTTTACCACAGTTTTTAACAGATTTGGGAAATTCTAGAGTTTCATACACCTGTAAGTATGGTTTGTATGCTGTGCAAAATTCATCGAAGAATCTCTCTTACTTATGAAGAAAAGTGTACCTACAGCAACAAATGCAGCCAATAGCAAGTGAAAAAATGATGAAATTTCACATCTACAAAAAATTGTTTTGTTATGTTTTTGAACTTCCTCTGCTAAGAGTGTGAATCCTGAATCCTTCCTGGTCACGCTAACAAAGTTTTATGAATTTATTTGTAAAAGTATAGACAGTGTAAATTAAAATGTCCTGTGATGCCTCTACTGCTCCAAGTCGGCCCGTTTCACGTCTTACCCCCCTTAAATTGAATTTTTGGATCCATAAAAGTATATGGAGTTCACCGCTGAAACGGTTTTCCCGAATACGGAACGGAAATGTTTGTCATTCGCGGTTGCACAAAGAAATGCACGTGCCTGAAATCGGCCTTATTCACGCACCAGTTTTATTCTTTCGGAGGACGAGTTATTGTACCGGTGCTTGGGAAGAAACACATTAAATTCAATTGAAAGGTTGAACGCGTGTGTTTGGAAGTTAGCCCCCAAGAATTTGCATTCTGGTGCGAAGACTGTGGAGATTGCGACTTTACTGGCAGTGAGCAACTTCAACGAAGGGTATTCAGCAATTCTGAAGGCCATTACAACGATGGGCATCACCCTGGGACTCTATTCGACGCAGTTCGCCAAGCATTCGGACGACCACCGGATTCAAGTGGCAGAAAACCGCTTGTCACCGGCCGTACGAGCGGCTCTGGAGCAGCGCAGGATGGCCCAGATCGAGCAGAACGCCCTCTGTGAGGAAGAGGAAGGACTAGTTTATGGACCCGGAATAGGAGATTGAACGTAAGTTGTGTAATATTGCATTTATATGTAGTCAAAACTTCAAATGCGTTTTTCTCGAAATGACTTTCTTTTTATCACGCGGTCTGGTAACTCCAAATCTACTAATCCGATTGGCATGATTCTTTGTTTCCGACGAAGCTAACTAAATTGTCTAGGAGTTATACCACTTTTATTCCGATCCATCAACTATAAATATTTTTACTTGGCCGACGAAGTCGAAAAATCGATGAAAAAACCCCATTTTTTTTCAAATGGCCGCCATTTTGTTTCCTATGGTCCAAATAACTTAAGCGAGGAGCAACTCCTAAAGAATCTTATATACTTCGCTAACGTCAACTCAATTTTGATTTCAGACGAGCCGGCTGACCTGTGACATACCGCGCGTGGAGGTCTACAATGAAATTTTGTTTAGTTCCGACGGCACTTCCAATCGAAAAAATTCCAGTTTGTAGACTAAATATCAATACACATTTTGACCACATTTGACATTGATATCTGTAACACATCCCGAGAAAAAAATTCTCAAAGAACATGCTTTTTTCGGGCCAAAGATAGTAAACCTCCCCTTAATTCCAGTCGTGTGGCCATAATTACGTTGGAAACCTTTTCACATGAATCATCAGAGTAAAAATGATAGCTTCGTCAATGCACTGCCCTTTTATACCTTGTGTATGCGATACTACCACCGAATGTACACTACTGGCCATTGAAATTGCTACACCAAGAAGAAATGCAGATGATAAGCAGGTATATATTGGATAAATATGTTATACTAGAAATGACATGTGATTACATTTTCACGCAATTTAGGTGCATAGATCCTGAGAAATCAGTATCCAGAACAACCACATCTGGCCGTAATAACGACCTTGATAAGCCTGGGCATTGAGTCAAAGAGAGCTTGGATGGCGTGTACAGATACAGCTGCCCCTGCAGCTTCAACACGATACCACAGTTCATCAAGAGTAGTGACTGGCGTATTGTGACGAGCCAGTTGCTCGGCCACCATTGACCAGACGTTTTCAGTTGGTGAGAGATCTGGAGAATGTGCTGGCCAGGGCAGCAGTCGAACATTTTCTGTATCCAGAAAGGCTCGTACAGGACTTGCAAAATGCGGTCGTGCATTATCCTGCTGAAATGTAGGGTTTCGCAGGGATCGAATGAAGGGTAGAGCCTCGGGTCGTAAAACATCTGAAATGTAACGTCCACTGTTCAAAGTGCCGACAATGCGAACAAAAAGTGACCGAGACGTGTAACCAATGGCACCCCATACCATCATGCTGGGTGATACGCCAGTATGGCGATGACCAATACACGCTTCCAATGTGCGTTCACGGCGATGTCGCCAAAGACGGATGCGACCATCATGATGCTGTAAACAGAACCTGGATTCATCCGAAAAAATGACATTTTGCCATTCGTGCACCCAGGTTCGTCGTTGAGTACACAATCGCAGGCGCTCCTGTCTATGATGCAGCGTCAAGGTTAACAGCAGCCACGGTCTCCGAGCTGATAGTCCATGCTGCTGCAAACGTCGTCGAACTGTTCGTGCAGATGGTTGTTGTCTTGCAAACGTCCCCATCTGTTGACTCAGGCATTGAGACGTGGCTGCACGATCCGTTACAGTAATGCGGATAAGATGCCTGTCATCTCGACTGCTAGTGATACGAGGCCGTTGAGATCCAGCACGGCGTTCCGTATTACCCTCCTGAACCTACCGATTCCATATTCTGCTAACAGTCATAGGATCTCGACCAACGCGAGCTGCAATGTCGCAATACGATAAACAACAATCGCGATAGGCTACAATCCGACCTTTATCAAAGTCGTAAACGTGATGGTACGCATTTCTGCTCCTTACACGAGGCATCACAACGTTTCACCAGGCAACGCCGGTAAACTGCTGTTTGTGTACGAGAAATCGGTTGGAAACTTTCCTCATGTCAGCACGTTGTAGGTGTCGCCACCGGCGCCAACCGTGTGTGAATGCTCTGAAAAGCTAATCATTTGCATATCACAGTATCTTCCTCCTGTCGGTTAAATTTCGCGTCCGTAGCACGTCATCTTCATGTTGTAGCAATTTTAATGGCCAGTAGTGTATGTATGCGTTGTGCTGTCTGATGACTTTTGTCACCCCAGTGTAATGCATGCACTATGCTGTCCGTAGTAGCTCACCCACATTGCTATTTTCTTATTTATTATTAGACCTACTCATGCAATGTCTCTATCAGGTTTTGTGTTGATAACCCAATATTCTTCTGATCAGAATTATTGTTATTCTTGCCACCGACTTCACTAACTACCACTGTATCTAACTTCAACTTATCCATTTTCTTCTTAAAATTCTCTAACCTACATACGCAGTTAATTGATACAACACTCCATGCTGTGACCCGTGGAACGCTAGTTTATGTTTCGCTGATGATAACATTCTTTTGCTTAGTGCCCTGCTGAAGTTCCGAATGAGGGACTATTTTCCCTGCGGTATATTGACCTAAAAGGAGACCCTAAGGCATAGTAGAACTTTATGCCCACGGTAAAATATCGGGGTGTTGTTTCTCCTTGCTTTCAGCCGTTGGCAGTATCAATGTACCAAGTCCATGTTGCTTTTGTCACAGGACCAGATCAGCCAAACATTCAGAACGCGATTACTGAAATGATGGCTGTTCCTCTTCAGAAACCACTGGTTAGTGTGTCCTCTCCACAAATACCCACCGTGGTAGTTGCACCTGTGATATGTGTATATGGATCGCTGAGTAATACCATAGAGCAAATATCTCTGGAGTGAGCATTGCGTTCTGCGCATGTTGTCAACATTAAACCCGAATTGTCACGTGTTTTCGGGACTTCGTTGTGCGTGTGTGCTTTCCTCAGAGTTTGAAGTTTATTATATCATGAGATTTTGTTGTGTTTTCACCGTTTGTTGATAGTGTAATAGCTATGGTGAATTACTGTTGTTGCTACGGATGCAAAGAAAAATATGTGGAAGGAGGGATAGTAACTTTTCATGGGTGCTATGTTTAAAAATTTCTAGACGCATTATAATTAAGGCTTGAGTCTTGCATGGGGGCTTAATTAAAATAATAAAAAATGCAAATAATTTTAATTTTTTTTTGATTTGGTAGCTGTATGTCCGATTACAAAGTCTCGTAAACGGTTGGCCCTGACTAGTATTATTACGCAATCTGACTGCATGGAACAACAACAATGAATGAAATGGAAATTTTCATTAACACAATTAATTAATTAAGTCCCCAGCAACTATAAAACCTACGAAACCAAAGCACAAGTGTATCTGTTCTGTGTGTGGAAGTATGACTCAACGTACGCATCTGGCACGGTTCTTCTTCAACAACACAAGAAATTTTAAATATCATTTATACTGAATTAATTAAAGGAAATAGAAATACCATAATTACTCAAGAAAACCAGAATTACACTCTAAGCCAGATGCTTTGTTGACCGAACCTGTAATGACGCATTATTTAAAACATGGAAATAATGAAAAATAAATCAAGTTTCGTTACCTTCATATATTGACCAAAATCACTCTAATCATTACAATATATCTCCACACCGACTCGCTATTACCACATCTCAACAAGAACTTTTCAGTATCACATCTCAGCAAGCACTCCCTACTAGCACATCTCAACAAACACTCTCTGCTACGAGTTCTTAACAAGCACTGACTACCACGAGCTCTCCCCAAGCACTGCCCACTACGACATCTCAATAATCACTGCCAGTGGAGGCGGCGGAACAATACTCTCTAGCGCGATCTCTGGCGCTGTGGCTCAGTGTAGCCACCTTTCAGTCTTTAGACCTATTTTTCGACCTATTGTTCTAAGATTTTATGACTATATAATAGATATTACGGCTCGTACAAAAGCTTACAAACAATCGCTTCCTCTCGTAAATTTGCTAGTGGAACAGGAAAGTGAATGGTTAGTTGTTTCAGCAAATACTATCCTCCATGCATTTATCAGTGACTTGTCGATTATGTATATAGATTGGAAAGACGGGAGACAGATAAATTCAGTAGAGTGGGAGTGTGTAATTGTCTTCGTATAATATGTGTGTCCAAACCTTTTTGTTTACTATGAGGCCTGTTCAGAAAGTAAGCTCCGATTGATTGCCAAATTGAAACCACAGTGAACATCAGAAATGTTTTACTTGTAACAATTAGCTACACCTTTCAGCTACGTCTCTACGTAGTCGCCGTTCTGACTTAGACTTTTGTCATAGCGTTGTACCAACTTTTCAATAGCCTCATCATAGAAGGCAGCCGCCAGTGCTTTCCGCCAATTCTCCACGCTGGCCTACACCTCGTTGTCTGTGTCAAAATGTTGTCTTCAAAGACAGCGGTTCATGTGACCAGAGATGAAACTCAGGGGGAGACAATTGCGGACTGTATTGTGGGTAATCTCACATTTCCATTTGAAAACGATGCAGGAGCATCTTCATTGCCCCTGCAGAATGCGGCTGAGAATTGTCTTGAAGAAGAAACGGCACGACAGTTATGTAATGTTAGCTGCATAGCTTCAGGCGAAATTTCTCACCAGGCCCTCGTACTTTGCGGCGGACACTATTTTCTAGACATCTTTACGCACTCACTGCGAGCTCAGAAATGAGAAGAGCGACGTGATGCTAACTGGGGTTATACTAGAGACACTACCCAACACATCTGTGCAAAGCTTTATCGGATTTTCATAGTCGTTTCCATTTCGCGACCGATCGGAGCTTACTTTCTGAACGCCCCTCGTATAAAGTTACAGTAGGAGGCCATGTTAAGTGTGTCTAGGACATGGAGAATGATTATGTGTGATTTATATTTTAATTTCCCGAAGGATGAACAACGAGTAAAGATGTGGCTCCAGAAAATGAGGAGTTATCTCCCCACAAAAATTCCGAAGTATGTTCAAAACGCTTTGAAGAGGAATGTTTAGACAGAGAAAAATTTGGACGTGTGTGACTGAAGGTAGATACTATACCAACTGTTTTTAATTTTCCACAGCACCTATTACCAATTTCTGCATTCAGCTTAAATACATTTTCTGCACAAATCAAGTAAAAAACACAATAGTGTAGTTAATCACAGTACACATTCATCTTCTTTGGTGTATTTTGCCTTCAATTTATTTTCTTCACCATTTGATTAAGAAGTGTAAAACATTGGTAAACATGTCCCCAAACTCTTTCATTTGTGTCACTATCCACTTCCCTTAATGATGTTATATGGGTTGACTGTTACATGACCAACTGTATTTTGCTTTACAGTACATTTATTTTCCGATCGCCTTTTCTCCCTCTTCTTACTCAGTCTACTATTTATTTAATAAACTGGGAGCAAGTACGTAAAATGCGTTAAATAAACACTTCAAAGTGTCACCAGTAAGAAAAATGTGCTTTAGGTCACAAAAACGAGAAAATAAATACGCAGAAATGGCAGTAAAAAGGAAGAATTAGCCGGGATATAATCGTTAATGTGTGGGAAATTCGGTGTTTTTCGGACACTTGCAAAAGTACTAGCGTACTGTCAAGTGGTTTTGCAAGACTATCACTGCAAGAATGTACGTCAGGCTCTGTAATACTATAAAGTACCGTATCATACCGAAAACTACCAAAAATCGAGTGCATGTGAACTGTGACACCTACCGCAAAGAAGCAGAATGCCAAATCACTTGCCCTTAAAAGTTACGTAGCTGGTTTATTCCCGGTATCAAATGGACACTGTCAAAATGTCTGCGCAATATATATAAATAATCCACGACACGTACGAAAAGAATCCGTCTGTACTACGGATGTAGCGACATTCGAAATATACAGGGTGCTATACGGACAAACACACGACGTCCCGAGAACACGTGACCAGGCTGGCAATGTATGTTGACACAAATCTGTTCTGCGTATATGAATGCTCACTCCAGAGATATTTACTCTATGAGTAATACAAGCTATCCCACCTACACAAGGCCCATGGTTCATTGATAAAACAGCAAGATGGCAATGGAACGCTGAATGGCATACTAGAGACTTTAATTCATTGGTGAGCACAGGAAAATCCTCACTGAGCCCATGACGGTGTTTTTCGTTTGGGCCTCTCTTGATGTGAGATAGTTAAACTGCAACGATAACGTGACATTCGGACAGCTTGGTTCAATCTGAAGTTGAAATAAATGTTGAATAGCAAGTTTTTCGGCGAAGAGAGGACGTATGCCAACGCAGCGTTCACGATCGACAAATTTCACATCTGTGTCGCACACAGAATAGAAGACATATTCGTTGCGTCAAAATGACAAACCAATTTCACTAGGAAACCTGACATAGGGTCTTCAATCTCGGTCTCTGTATGACTTCAGTACACTCTACTTTTCTCTAAAAATTCTACTGTATGTACTGATGGTGATGTTAATGTATGCTGCGTGTTCAACTAGTGCCCATTATATAAAGTCTCTTACATATACGGAATACTATTGTCTACACCGGAATACTTGTCTACACCGTTGGTCATTGAAATTGCAACAATACGAAGAACAGCAACTTAGGAGATTTTACTAATTGAGGTTATATCGAATAACAGGAAGAACTCATATTAAATTTGTAAATGATTTGGGGATATACAGCTGTCATCCTGGCAGCAACGAATGCTCTAACCCCAGCTCGGCATCGGGGTGAATTGAGATCTCATGATACCGAACTAATTTCTACTGTGCTGGAATGTGCGGTAACTGGTTTTTGCTAATAAAAATCGGTAGCTTTACAACTGCAGCTTTCCAGAGCTAGACATAAAGATTGTTAGACGAGAGCATTTCACGTATTTTATAAGTGGTGCGTGTTGCAGATTGTGGGCGTTGGAGAACGTCTGCCTAGGCGGTGACGACTACCTGGCCCAGCTACGCCGTCTGTGCGACTTAGAGAATGCACCGCCACCGCTCTTCGATGTGCAGATATCCAAGGACAGCCTCGGGGACAAAATATTCACCGTGAAGTGCTCTGCTCTCGGCAAGAGCGCCGTCGGTGAGTCGACATTCATTGACGCCATCTCAAAAGCAGTAGCAACATTAATCCTAGTAAGTTAAATGTTTCTGATGAATACACCCTAAGGAGGAGAAGAATCGATATAAAAATGTGTCAACACGAGGCTATTGCAAAAGGAGCTTTAGAACAGATGGATGAGGTTTGCAGAACGTAATCGTTTGTAGCCTCGTTGAGAAAACCATTTCAGTACTCTCCTGATTAAATGCAGCGAAACAGTACAAATCCTAAACAAAATTGATCACACGGTGTTTCGAGTCTTCCCACCTCCAGTGAAAGCTCATTATGTCAACTCTCGGATAACACATGAGGAATTCGCAGATTAGTCTGACATACGTTTCACTTAACGAACTCCTCGATACCACGTAGTTTCCACTGACATTGACACTTTCTTTGCAATGAACATGAGGCGTCTTATGTGAATTTATTTATCCAGGTGCTTCGTAATCTTCCACACAAACCCGCAACTTTGCACCAACGTGTTTCTAATGCTGATGTGGTATAGCGAGTATGTGGAGGTACTTTATTCAGCATGTAGCAATCATCTTACTTTATCTGTCAAGCATTGAGCTGAAACCAGTTCGCACAGTCTTCTAATCTCATCTTATAAATTACTGGGTTAAGCAAATGTTATACGAATGTCTCTGACCTAGTGTTGTATCAAAAGGCTTTACCAAGATGGGGTCAAACGCACGATCTGATTCTACCCGTCTGCTTTGACCAGTGATATCCTACGTGACGTCATTAGTTTACGTTGCGAAGGATGGATGTAAGCGGTCTGTTATCAAATGTTATCTATCGTTGACTCAGTCACTAGTGTAATCTATGATGTTTATAAACTATACTGTTAATTCCAGATACATCGAGGTGTACCTGTGTGGTTTAGGTGGAACCTGAGATTTTTTTCTCACAAATATTTCGCTACTTATTTCTGTATTTGGCACGGTTACCGAGGGTACGTTTAGGCAAGAACACAAGAGCACACGTAAAATTGTTGCAAGCGAATCGATTACTAATTATAAATACCACGTTGTTTCTTGCAATTATTTGGCTGTTTTTGTAATGTGGCTAATTTGTAGAGGTTGAGGTTAGGCAGGAACCTAAGCACATAGTTCAAATGGTCGTGAGCGATATGAGTAGGAATGCTATTGTTAATTTTCATTTTTACAAATATTTCGTTGTTTTTTTAATGTAACCTCATGTCGTTACTCGTCAGAATCAATATAACTAGTGTATGCACTTGTGTTGATTTTTAGTGTGTGCTATCAAGATATTGTACAAATGTCGGCGCGGAAACTTTTCAAAATACGATATCTCTTAAACGACTCGCACTAGAATCCTGCAACAAACGCCATTGACATTGTGATAATACTTATAAAGTGTTTTTTTTGTGCAAACGTACACCTTTTCAAATGGAATACTGCCTTTTGACATTAACAGACTAAAAGTAGGGTCAGTCCCCCCCCCCCCCTCCCCATCCAACAGTCTCCTCCCCACACACATGGATTGGGATTTGGGGTCGAGTTTGGTATCAACAAATTTTAATTATAAATTGTTCGGATCCGATGTGCAGTTTTCTAGAAATTTGATGTCTTCAAATTAATTGAACAGCCTAAAAAAGCGCGTCTCTCTCCTAAGAGATGTTAATTTCACAACCTTGATAATCATATATTCATGTATTACGCTATTTTTAGTGTATAATTGCCTTTATTATTTTAAGTTAATTGTTGATCAGTTTCACCTCCTCAGTTGGGGCGAATACGATGACCATTACATTTTGTTTGCAGGAACGGAATCACCATTTACATATTTAAAAAATATATTGCTGTATTTGCAACAAAATTTCACAATTTCTAGACTAAACAAACTTTTACGACCACATTAAACTTGAGATTGTTGCTATAAAACACTTGCATTCACGTAATTTGATAAATATTAATTTTTAGTTATTGTGTGTCATATTCAATGTGAAAAGTATTTACTCAATGTCATAATCATCTATCCCTTCAAAAACAAATTTACCTCGCCTTCTATGTTCTGGAACAACTTTTTTAATAATTTGGGCTGTTTCTACCTCAGTTGCACCGCCAGTTTCTGGAAAGACAAAATAAACATTACCATCAAGAACTTTCTTTCTCAGAAATGTCATTTCATAGGTGTCATTGGAGATGCTTTCAATTTTACCAATAAAAAACCCGAACCTTTTTTTCGTAGGAAATTTTACTATGGAGAAATAATTTTCTTTAAATTCGTGCCAATCTTTATCCTTCTCCTTGTCAATTTCTTCGTTTTCATTTTACTCGTGTTATTCTAGACCACTGTAAGATGTTCCAGATAGGGACCCCCTGCTTGCAGCCCAGTCACTATCATTTTCATTGCAGTCGCCGATAACAATTCATTTTCCTGGAGTTAATGCTAAACGGTTTGCTTGGCGCTGCTTTCCTTTTGTTTCATTAGAGCGAAGCTGTTTCAATTGCAATTCGAAGGCTGGTGTCCAAGAAACTTCTGATGAGCTGGTGCCATGTGCATTGTTATCAGTTGATTCTGTAATATGTGAAATGGCTTTATCGGAACGGAAAGGAAAAATTCCTGCTTTCCTGAACCCAGATGTTACATTTGATTTTAACGTGATAGCTATATTTTCAAAGTTTTTTTTTTCAACAACCTAGGACATTCGGATTTTGGCCCCACTCCTCTAGTCTTCCTTTTCCAGTCATTTAGCACCTTTCTCCAAGCAAGTTTTAAAGGTCTAATAAAGGCCACAACACGTGGCTGACACAAATGAGTAGAATTAGGTCGTAGAAGCACAAATTTAATGCACTGTCCCTGACAGAGTTTAATCACGTTATACGACAGATGACTCGAAAGATTGTTACCTATAATCACTTTAGATCCCCCTAATTGCCAGTTGCTAGGTCAAATCAGCCACTTTGATTTCTATTATAATCTGCACCAGTCCATGTATCGTAGAGGTGTTTTTGCCCTATAAACTGTGTATGGCGGGAGGACTGAGCCGTCGGCTGCTGCTGCTATCATGATTCTCATACTTGACTTAGAACTATTCACTATCCTTTCAGGATGCCTTGTGCCTCGCTTCACTATTACTTTTCATTTGTCCAGGGTCGCTACCGAGCAAGGTTGCGCAGTCGTTAGCACACTGGACTCGCATTCGGGAGGACGACGGTTCAATGCCACATCCACCCATCCTGATTTAGGTTTTCCATGATTTCCCTAAATCGCTTCAGGCAAATGTTGGGATGGTTCCTTTGCATGTGCACGGCCGCCTTCCTTCCCCATCCTTCCCTAATCCGATGAGACGGATGACCTCGCAGTTTGGTCGCCTCCCCCAAATCAACCCCCCGCCCCCCTCCAGGATCGTCACAAAGCTTATCTCGTCATAGTTTATAATATTTGAGGGAGGGACATGACTCAAGGCCACTTCAAGGTTTTTAAAATAATCAATCATTGTTTCTTGGGTAATTGCTGCCTTTGCCCTCTTCACATTTTCACTTACCTAGTTGTTTATTTCTTTTCAGAAATGATTTTACCCACTTGTGCCCTGGTCGATTGTCACGAAATCTTTTTTCAACCATCGCTGCTCAGTTGAGATATGCCTGTACAATGTCCCTAACATCATTATTCCTCAAAGGAAACTCCCATTTCGCACAACACAATAATGCTTCAACCAGACTTTTTTCCTCACTATTGGTTAACGCTGGTTGGCCACCTATTTTCTATTTGTAGCTTTCCTTCAGTCTGTCGTTTAATGTGGTATATGAAACTGCGTATTGCTCCGAAGCTTTCTGGAAGCTTAATTTTCCTGATTTGCCAGCTTTTACCGCATTTAGAAGAAATTCTGGTTTGTAGTTAGACTTCCGTGCTGGTCCCAGAACCTTTTGGTATACTAGCATGATCGGATTCACCCTACAGAAATGGAGTTTTGTGAGTAGGCCTGCATAGTGACTAAGCAGTATTAACAATGACCAACAAAACTAAACTGTATCACTTTTTATCGTTCATATGCAAGCAATAATATTGCAACTTAGCAGTTACACTTCGGAAGTAACAGCCGCCAGCAGAAGTTTTCGCAATGTTGTGTTGACTACACGAGTGTAGTACAAGAATCACACACCTACTGACAATGGGGTTTGCTGGTTGCGCGCACTCCGATACGACATTGTTGTTGACAGATTAGTCAAGAATTCACGACAATGGTCACTGCAATGTAATTGTTACAATGCTACACTCAGTTATCCAAGAGTGGAAAAACGGATAAATGATCGTATTCCCGACACCATCTGATCGAACTGAAAATGAGGGGGGAGAGAGGATCGCCCTGATGGACGTCCCGTGAGGGCTGCACAGACACGTCCACGCCGGCGCCGCCCGCTACCACTGTCGTGCTGCTCTCGCAGCACCGCTCGACGTATTCAATAAAGCAATCCGGCAGGCCCTGAGCCTTCAGCACTGGGCGAAGGGCAGCATGATCCACCGAATCAAATGCTTTAGAAACGTCGATCGACGCCACAAAGAAAGAGCGGCAGGAGCGGACTGCGTCGGTGAGAGCAGTGTCCAGGATGAAGGTGTTCTCCAACATCCCATCCCGGCGGATGAGTGCCCGCTGACGTTCGTCCACAGCACATGTGCGCATCAAGCGCGACGCGAGAACCTTGTGGAAGGTCCGCGCCAGCACCGAGCAGACCGTAATGGGGCGAAAGTCAGCGGGGGATGTTGGTGCAGCCGTTTTGGGGAGAAGGGACGCCGGCCGCGGTGGTCGTGCGGTTCTAGCGCTGCAGTCCGGAACCGCGGGGCTGCTACAGTCGCAGGTTCGAATCCTGCCTCGGGCATGGATGTGTGTGATGTCCTTAGGTTAGTTAGGTTTAAGTAGTTCTATGTTCTGGGGGAGTGATGACCTAAGATGTTAAGTCCCATAGTGCTCAGAGCCATTTGAATCATTTTTTGAGAAGGGACGTGCGCGCGCGAAGCAGACGCTCGGGAAGGGCTCGGGCCAGGAGGAAGAGAATCATAAGCTTGACGAGGACTTCATGCGGCAGGCGCCGCATCTCAGCACGAGTAAGGCCGTCCGGACCGGCCGCTGATCCCCTGGGCGGCAAGGCAGCCGCGACCTCCTCATGTGTGACCGGCCCCCACAGGCACTCAAGAGCGACAGGCCCCGAGTGCGGCAGGAGGCGGTCACGGATGAAGCCTGTGTTGGAGCGTGGAAGTAGCCCAGGGGAGAGAGAGAGAGAGAGAGAGAGAGAGAGAGAGGGAGATGGGCTTCTTCGTGAAGAGGTCCGCCCAGAAGTCCAGCAGACCGGGGATGTCGGGTGGCAGCTGCAGCAGGGTGCCATCCAAGAGGCCACGCACGCAACGCGCGCGCGACCTTCGGAAGGCATCCTGCGTCTTCGCGTACTCCCATCGGCGCCGTTTGCGCCTCTTCTGCGGCGGTTCTGCAGGCGGCCGCTTCGGTGGTTGGCGCGGCCTCTGCGCCCTCGTGCTCGACCTGGACCCGACCGACGCAAGGGCATGCCCAGGATGACTTCGGGCGGCGTACCCGGCCCCAGACCGAAACGCTGAGCGGAAGCGGGCAGCCCCGCTAGATGCTCCCAGATGGCGGCGTCAGTCGGCCCCTCCGGCGGCGGCCCGGTGGTGTCGGTCGCCAAGTCCTCAGTTGCGTCATCGAGTGGTGCAGCTCCATCGCCCGCGTCAGGCAGCGGCCTCCCCGCTCCCCGGCGGGACGCCGGCTCTTCCCCCCGACCGATCTCAAGCGCCTCCATAAACTCGCGGACAAGCTGCTTGTGGGCAGCCTTCCGCCGCTGGCACTTGATCGCCTCAAGCGTTCGGTCGGGGAACATCCGAGTCAGTTCTTGATTGACAAAGAAGAACCGTGCGTCCCTCTCGAGGAACAGTTCTGCCTCTGCTTTGGCGAGCGACAGGACCTCTTCTTCTGTCCACCTCGCGCGATGTCTCTCCGTCACGATCTACGCGTTGGCGGCCGCTGGGTGTTGGCGGCGGCGGTGGACCCCTAGACCGTTCTTGGTGGTAAAGCTGCGGTGGCACTCACTGCAGGCGTAAATTGCTGCATCCGTTACCACATCTGCGGCACGGCTGGTTGGCCGGATAGGTGCAGGGGAAGCTGGGGTGGCGCCTTCAGCGGAAGGGCCACCACTTGTACTTTCTTTAGTGCTGCCCCCAACTGGAAAGGGATAATGCGAGAGGGGGCTGGTAACCCCCCCCCCCACCCCCCAAGCCCCCGGTGCGGTCTTCCACTCTGCGAAATCAGGGGGCCCACGTGAAGGGGAGAAGACCGCAGGAGAGGAGAGGCTAAGAGGTCTAGGCCCATGTATTGCGCATCACTCTCCCTGTAGCTACAACCCAAAGAAGGCACCTCGCAGCAGCAGCACGACTCCTAAAGCGTCTTGTCACGGTCCCCGCAGCTTACCCCGTCGGAGGTTCGAGTCCTCCCTCGGGCATGTGTGTGTGTGTGTGTGTGTGTGTGTGTGTGTGTGTGTGTCGTCCTTAGCGTAAGTTAGTTTCAGTTAGATTAAGTAGTGTGTCAGTTTAGGGACTGATGACCTCAGCTGTTTGGTCCCATAAGACCTTACCACAATTTTCCAAACATAACATGTTACTTAGCAACTACGAAGGTTGAAGGGCACAAACAAGTGTCGGTATGGAAACTTCTCAAAATACGGTATCTCGTAAGCAATTCGCACTAGAATCCCGCAACAAATACCACTGACATTCTGATTTACTCCACTTTTATCCTGTTAATGTAGACAGGCATTATTCCTTTCTGAAAAGTGTATGTTTGCGCAGAAGAAACACTTCTAAGTATCATTACAATCTGTTGATTGGCTAATAAAAGGAGCCACTGACTACCTATGCATTCTGTATACACAGAGTGAAACAAAAATGTACGGCACAAATTGTAGGATACATCTCTTACTTGTAGACGACGAAACTTATTACACCAACATGCTCTGGAAACGCTTTGTGTCCATGTTACAACTCACTTTCTCCAACTTATTAATAATGAGAAACGTACGCGAAACAGCATACCACATGCAACGCTTTCTCACAGATGTTCAATATGCTCTCCGTGGGCACCGATACATGCATTAACCAGCTGTCGCAGCAAATCTCGGATGCGCAGGTGTATCCCTGGAGTATTGCATATGGTTTCACAGCCTCTCATAATACGGACACAGAGACTGTACATCTTGTACTGGGGTTTCATACACAAGTGCTTTCAAATGCCTCCACAAGTAAAAGTCCAGTGTGGTTAAGTTCAGAGAGCTTGGAGGCCAGGCAATTGGGCCATCTCTGCCTATCAATCCGTCGCAGGATCTGTTATTTAGAAGCCGATAGACATTAATACTAAAATGAGGAGCTGCTCCATCGTGCGTGGTGTACATCTTTCGTCGTACACCTAAAGGAACATGTGCTAACAGATCAGGTAGAACATTGTCTACGACGATAACTTTGTCCGTTGAACCTGGGTGGAATAAACTGAGGCCTCATCAAACAGTCACCAACAATGACGGCCCTAACATTGACAGAAAATGTTTGTTGACGACTTGCTTCATCAGTTGCGTGAGGAATGACATCTGCCTATACAGGGTGTTACAAAAAGGTACGGTCAAACTTTCAGAAAACATTCCTCACACACAAATAAAGAAAAGATGTTATGTGGACATGTGTCCGGAAACGCTTAATTTCCATGTTAGAGCTCATTTTAGTTTCGTCAGTATGTACTGTACTTCCTCGATTCACCGCCAGTTGGCCCAATTGAAGGAAGGTAATGTTGACCTCGGTGCTTGTGTTGACATGCGACTCATTGCTCTACAGTACTAGCATCAAGCACATCAATACGTAGCATCAACAGGTTAGTGTTCATCACGTACGTGGTTTTGCAGTCAGTGCAATGTTTACAAACGCGGAGTTGGCAGATGCTCATTTGATGTATGGATTAGCAGGGGGCAATAGCTGTGGCGCGGTACGTATGTATCGAGACAGATTTCCAGAACGAAGGTATCTCGACAGGAAGACGTTCGAAGCAATTGATCGGCGTCTTAGGGAGCACGGAACATTCCAGCCTATGACTCGCGACTGGGGAAGACCTAGAACAACGAGGACACCTTCAATGGACGAGGCAATTCTTCGTGAAGTTGACGATAACCCTAATGTCAGCGTCAGAGAAGTTGCTGCTGTACAAGGTAACGTTGACCACGTCACTGTATGGAGAGTGATACGGGAGAACCAGTTGTTTCCGTACTATGTACAGCGCGTGCAGGCACTATCAGCAGCTGATTGGCCTCCACGGGTACACTTCTGCGAATGGTTCATCCAACAATGTGTCAATCCTCATTTCAGTGCAAATGTTCTCTTTACGGATGAGGCTTCATTCCAACGTGATCAAATTGTAAATTTTCAAAATCAACATGTGTGGGCTGACGAGAATCCGCACGCAATTGTGCAATCACATCATCAACACAGATTTTCTGTGAACGTTTGGGCAGGCTTTGTTGGTGATGTCTTGATTTGGCCCCATGTTCTTCCACCTACGCTCAATGGAGCACGTTATCATGATTTCATACGGGATACTCTACCTGTGCTGCTAGAACATGTGCCTTTACAAGTACGACACAACGTGTGGTTCATGCACGATGGAGCTCCTCCACCTTTCAGTCGAAGTGTTCGTACGCTTCTCAACAACAGATTCGGTGACCGATGGATTGTTAGAGGCGGACCAATTCCATGGCCTCCACGCTCTCCTGACCTCAACCCTCTTGACTTTCATTTATGGGGGCACTTGAAAGCTCTTGTCTACGCAACCCCGGTACCAAATGTAGACTCTCTTCGTGCTCGTGATACAATACGGCTGTGATACAATACGCCATTCTCCAGGGCTGCATCAACGCATCAGGGATTCCATGCGACGGAGGGTGGATGCATGTATCCTCGCTAACGGAAGACATTTTGAACATTTCCTGTAACAAAGTGTTTGAAGTCACGCTGGTACGTTCTGTTGCTGTGTGTTTCCATTCCATGATTAATGTGATTTGAAGAGAAGTAATAAAATGAGCTCTAACATGGAAAGTAAGCGTTTCCGGACACATGTCCACATAAGATATTTTCTTTCTTTGTATGTGAGGAATGTTTCCTGAAAGTTTGGCGGTACCTTTTTGTAGCACCCTGTATATACCATTTGCGGGAAATTTGCGATCTGGTCTCGTTGAAATTCGTTGGAGAAAATGAGACGTGACATGGAAAGAACAGTCTCCAGACCCATGTTCATATAAAATAATTTCTTCGTCTGCGTTGGAGAAATTTGTCCTGCAATTTGTGTCGTACATTTTTGTTACACCCTTTATACACTGATAGAAAGAAATCGTAACACTACAAAGGAGTTGTACGACATAACCGAAAGTTTGTAGGTGCGTTTCTACATCTGATAGGTGATGACTATTCAAATTTGCCGCCAGTAACGTAAGAGTGGCGCTTGTGGCACCACCATGAGTATAAAAATGATCTTTGCTTTAAATACACGCTATAGCGTCGTGAGCGTTAGTTGTCTTTGAGTTTGGGCGTGTTAGGTTGGCGTTAGGCCAGTATTCCACTATCAAATTTCTTGGTCAAAGATTTGATCAAAGATGTGATCAAATATTCCGTCAAATATATTTGACAAAGATCTTTGACGTAGCGCTAGAAGGGGTATTACACTGTCATCATATTTTTCGTCAAAGTTCATGATGGCTGACAACAACAACTTGTTATTAACCGCAGCAGTTGCATGTACCACAATTGCACTGTGTGCATATGCGGAAGAGAAGCGGGGGAAAAAAAAAAAAGGAAACATAGGTGGTTGAAGCCGTGGGTTTTACGACGACACGATGAAAGCATTCAACAAAACTTGTCACGTGAGCTTATAGTGAAGGACGTAAAGTCATACATCACTTACTTAAGAATGGATAAGCATACATTTCTGTATGTGCTCAATGAAGTGTATTCTCATATCACAAAGCACAGTATTCACTTAAGAACTGCTACATCTGCAGAAGACAGGCTCACTGTAACACTCCGATTTCTTGCTACAGGAGAGGGTTGGGTTGGTTTAGGTTAGGTTAGGTCAGGTCAGGTCAGGTCAGGTCAGGTCTCCAATCTCCGTAATCTATTTTTGTATTCAGCGTAACTCACGTTGTAAAGCGCCTCATCAGCTTCATACATCTCTATTAATTTTGTAGTTGTCAGCATACAACAACTGTATTTACCCGCAATGTTTATAAAAACACTACAGACGACAGAATGCAGCTCCATGTGGTAACATGTCACACTGCAGTGAACAGAAGACAAGCGACTTCTTTGATCAAATCTACAGCGAGGCCTTAGATTTGATCAAATATTGGACGACATTTGACGAAGTTCCCTATTACACCATCAAATATCTTTGACAAAGATATTGGGCAAAGATATTTGACAAAGAAATTTGATAGTGTAATACCGGCCTTAGTCAAGAATGCCGTAAAGCGACAAAAACGCCATTATCAACACCTCATTGGTCTGAAAGAGGTCGTCTAAGAGAGTAAGAGAAGCTGGAACTTCTGTCTGCGATGTTGCAGAAAGACTTGGCAGGAATATAGCCACAGTACATGATTGCTGACACTGGTGGTCACGAGAATGTGCAGTCCAACAAGACCACGCTCCGGACAGCCACGTGGAACTACCGAGAGGGAAGTCCATCATTATCGGAGTGTGGCTCTGGCACATCGAACTGCGTTTGCAGCAGCAACTTGAGCAGCATTTGACACCAGAATGACACAACGAACTGTTGGTTATAAATCGGTTACTTCAAGGACAACTCTGAGCCAGACGCTCTGACCCCAATCCCCGCCATTTGCGACTTTAGTGTTGTCAAGTGAGAGCTAATTGTTGTGCAGGGTGGAGCTCTGTTGTGTTTTATGATGGAAGCTGGTTATGCCTCGGTGCCAACGATGACCGTATGTTGGTTAGAAGGAGGCTAGTTGAGGGCCTGCAGCCAACCTGTCTGCATGCTAGTGTACCAGCATTTCATATATGCAATGGCTTATCTCGCGCTTACATTAACCTGTGAACTTGCAATGTTAATAAAGTAAATATATTACCCTGTCAAGACAGATGTATTCCCGAATATTCTTTCGGTTTATGCTTGGTTAATATGTGTGTGTTGTTTTTCTATTTTAGAGGCATTCGTGTGTGCAATTTTACAATCATAGTTTCCTTTTTTTTTTTTTTTTTGGTGGGGGGGGGGGGGGGTGTTCTCCTACCCATGTCAGCATTTGAGCTATATACAATGAAGAGTCAAGAAACTCGTACACCTGCCTAATATCGTGTAGGGCCGTGCGAGCATGCAGAAGTACCGCATCATGACGTGACATGGAATCAGCTAATATCTGAGGTAGTGCTGCAAGAGTACGAGTGGGTGGAGATCTCTTCTGAACAGCACGATGCAAGGCATCCCTGATACGCTCAATGATGATCATGTCCGGGGGGTTTTGTGGCTAGCAGAAGTGTTTACACTCAGAAGATTGTTGCTGGAACCACTCTGTAGCAATTCTGAACGTGAGGGGTGTCACATTGTCTTGCTGGAATTGCCCAAAGGTGGCGGAATGCCCAATGGACATGAATGAATGCAGAAGATCAGACTGAATGATTAGGTATGCGTCACCTGTCAAGAGTCGAATCTAGACATATCGGGGATCCCATATCACTCCGACTGCACACGTCCCACACCATTACAGAGCGACCCAACTTGAACAGTCCCCTGCTGACATGCAGGGACCATGGATTCATTAAGTTGTCTCCATATCCTTACACGTCCATCCTGTCGATATAATTTGAAACGAGACTCGTCCGACCAGGCAACATATTTCCAGTCATCAATAGTCCAATGTCACTACTGATGGGCCCAGGCGAGGCGTAAAGCTTTGTGTCGAGCTGTCATCAAGTCATCAAGGGTACACGACTGGGCCTTAGGCGCCGAAAGCCCATGTAGACGATGTTTCGTCGAATGGTTCTCACACTGATACTTGTTGAAGGCCCAGCATTGAAATCTGCCGCAGTTTGCGGAAGGGTTGCACTACTGTCACGTTGAACGATTCTCTTCAGTCGTCGTGGCCCGTTCTTGCAGGATCTTCTTCCAGCAGCAGCGATGCCGGAGGTTTGATGTTTTACCGGATTACTGATATTAGCGGTACACTCGTGAAACGGTAGTACGAGAAAATCCCCACTTCATCGCTACCTCAGAGATGCTGTGTCTCATAGCTCGTGCGTCGACTATAACACCACGTTAAAAGTCACTTAAATCTTGATAACCTACAGGTGTAGCAGCAGTAACCGATACAACAACTGCGCCAGACACGTGTCTTATATAGGTGTTGCCGACCGCAGCGCTGTATTTTGCCTGTGTTCATATTTCTGTATTTGAATATGCATGCTTTTACCAGTTTCTTTGGCGCTTCCGTGTAGGTCCAGCGTACATTACGACCCAGTGTGTTTTTAAATATTTTCTTTCCGTTTAATCTGGAGGAGTTGTGTGTGCTATTTTTCGTTCTTATCATTGTTTCGTTCGGATGTGTATGGTATGGCTGTATTCGTTTGACCAATAAGACCAAGCGAATTATTCGATTCCAATTTTGTATTTACTGTGTATTTTCTTATGCCTTATTTTTCAATTTTTCAAATTGCTTTGATATGATCTTAGTTTTATTAACTTCTTTTTAGTTTTTCCTCACCCAAAATCATCTCATTCTCACGGTCGTCCCATTAATTTCATTTTATTAGCTGACTGAAAAACTTCGGGTGTTTTTTACCTTTATTTTTGTCCATCATTATCTTGTGGTCGCCACCTTGAAGAATGTATTCGAACTGTTATTCAGTGTTATCTTTGGCTGTCTTACTACCCCAGGTAAACGATCGCTTTTACTCGAAATATGGCTTCATGGGTGAAAGCAGACGGTAGAATCCGACATTGCTCTATTCCTCCAGATGCACTGACGAACCGAGACGCTATGAGCATCTGCTTAATAGCGTGTTGAGAAAACTTTGGAACGCGATGCATCAGCGATTCTGCATGGCATTAGTTCACGAAGCCCTTTATAGATTTTCGCTGTCTACGCACTGGTCACGCAGTTACATAAATTACTGGCCGAATGTTTGTCGGGGCCTGGAGCTGGCTCCTGACAGCCTCCAGAATCCATCGCATTCAGATCTGCCGGATTTGGTGATCAAGGCATCAACTTGAGCTCACTATCATGTTCCTCAAACCACTGTAGCGTGATTGTTGCCTCTGATACCGTCCCCATAGGGGAGGAGATCAAGTGTGAAAAGTGTAGATTGTCCGCTCTAATGTTCATGTGGTCCACAGTTCAAATGGCTCTGAGCACTATGGGACTTAACTTATAAGGTCATCAGTCCCATAGAACTTGGAACTACTTAAACCTAACTAACGTAAGGACATCACACATATCCACTACCGAGGCAGGATTCGAACCTGCGACCGTAGCAGTCGCGCGGTTCCAGACTGTAGCGCCTAGAACCGCTCGGCCACCCCTGCCGGCGGTCCACAGTTGTTGTGGTGCCTTCGACTACCACCGCAGGTCCCTTGGTAGCTTAGACCGATGTCCTTCGCAGCATAAGACCGCCTCCACTGACCTGCGTCCATGGCGCGGTGCGTGTTTAGTGCAGACTTTCGCTTGGAAAAAAAATGTTCAAATGTGTGTGAAATCTTACGGGACTTAACTGCTAAGGTCATCAGTCCCTAAGCTCACACACTACATAACCTAAATTATCCTAAGGACAAACACACACACCCATGCCGGATGGAGGACCCGAACCTCCGCCGGGACCAACCATTCAGTCCATGACTGCAGCGCCAAAGACCGTTCGGCTAATTCCGCGCGGCTTTCGCTTAGATTGAGGGAATTTCCAGACTCGACCATCGACCTGATCTGGCATGAAACGTGATTCATCCAACCAGGCGACAAGTTTTAATTTATACATGATCCAGTGGCCTTGATCTTCTGCTCATCGCAATCACAATTGATGATGCTGATAGTCAACAAAAGAACATATGTAGAGCCAATAATGTGAGCTGAGCAGCATACTCCGAAACATTTTTGCTGTACAATCATTGTACACTCTTATAGTGTTTGCCATTGTTCGCCGCCTATGCTACTTTACAGATCAGGTAAGGCTTCGACCTTCACGTTCTGTTTTGAGACATGGACATGTAAAGCCATGTCGCTTACTCGTGGTTTCAGCGTCCTTCAATACTTTCCGTGCATGCTCACAACGGCAGCACGCGAACAGCCGATCAGTTTCTGTGTTTCAACTCGTTCCCAGACTACGGGCCATAACAATCTGCTCTTTGTCAAAGTTGGTTTCGTCAATGCAGTTCCCCACGGTCCATATCGCTGCTAGAATGATTCCACATTCGTCTCCTGATAGCTCCTTTCTGTTATTTTGTCACGCCTCCACATCCACTACCCAGCGATGTGGGTATTACTCAGCACACTGATCTCGCATTCGAGAGGACAAAAGTTCAAACCCCGTCCGGCCATTCGCATTTAGATTTTCCCTGATTTCCCTAAATCGCTCCAGACAAATGCCGGGAATGTTTCTTTGAAAAGGGCTCGGCCGATTTTCTTAACACATCCTATCGTAATCAAAGTTTGTGCTGCTTTTCTAATGACTGCCCTGTCTACGGGCTGTTAAACTCTAATCTGCCTTCTTTAATTCAACGTCAACTCATCTTAGTGAACTGATTTCATACAGCCCACTTGCAGATAACACGCCATTCCCTGTTGTGACTTACGTAAGCAGTAGATGGTTGCATAATAGCCGGCTGCCAGTTCTACACCCCCCCATAGCGCCTTTAGCGACCATTGTGCTTTTTTAAGGGGTTGACTAAACTTGTCCAATGACCTTAGTTATCGAATTACATCTGAAAATCTTCATTGGGTGCTTGCCGCATCATATCACAGACCGTGAAACTGTTCGTTAAAGCTTTCTCAGATTGGGAAATTACGGCAAGTACTTATAACAGAAACCCGCTTGTCTAATGAATCAAGTTAAAGGGACAATGTTGATGAATCATTCATGATGTGACTGACTACACTCCATAGTTGCCAAATTGTATCTCTCCAGAATAATTCAGCGTAGCTAATCCATAGATGGCCTACATTTTGCTCGATTAGTTCGTGTTTTGGAGATACACAATACAGTGGTTTTATTACACTCCTGGAAATTGAAATGAGAACACCGTGAATTCATTGTCCCAGGAAGGGGAAACTTTATTGACACATTCCTGGGGTCAGATACATCACATGATCACACTGACAGAACCACAGGCACATAGACACAGGCAACAGAGCATGCACAATGTCGGCACTAGTACAGTGTATATCCACCATTCGCAGCAATGCAGGCTGCTATTCTCCCATCGAGACGATCGTAGAGAAGCTGGATGTAGTCCTGTGGAACGGCTTGCCATGCCATTTCCACCTGGCGCCTCACTTGGACCAGCGTTCGTGCTGGACGTGCAGACCGCGTGAGACGACGCTTCATCCAGTCCCAAACATGCTCAATGGGGGACAGATCCGGAGATCTTGCTGGCCAGGGTAGTTGACTTACACCTTCTAGAGCACGTTGGGTGGCACGGGATACATGCGGACGTGCATTGTCCTGTTGGAACAGCAAGTTCCCTTGCCGGTCTAGGAATGGTAGAACGATGGGTTCGATGACGGTTTGGATGTACCGTGCACTATTCAGTGTCCCCACGACGATCATCAGTGGTGTACGGCCAGTGTAGGAGATCGCTCCCCACACCATGATGCCGGGTGTTGGCCCTGTGTGCCTCGGTCGTATGCAGTCCTGATTGTGGCGCTCACCTGCACGGCGCCAAACACGCATACGACCATCACTGGCACCAAGGCAGAAGCGACTCTCATCGCTGAAGACGACACGTCTCCATTCGTCCCTCCATTCACGCCTGTCGCGACACCACTGGAGGCGGGCTGCACGATGTTGGGGCGTGAGCGGAAGACGGCCTAACGGTGTGCGGGACCGTAGCCCAGCTTCATGGAGACGGTTGCGAATGGTCCTCGCCGACACCCCAGGAGCAACAGTGTCCCTAATTTGCTGGGAAGTGGCGGTGCGGTCCCCTACGGCACTGCGTAGGATCCTACGGTCTTGGCGTGCATCCGTGCGTCGCTGCTGTCCGGTCCCAGGTCGACGGGCACGTGCACCTTCCGCCGACCACTGGCGACAACATCGATGTACTGTGGAGACCTCACGCCCCACGTGTTGAGCAATTCGGCGGTACGTCCACCCGGCCTCCCGCATGCCCACTATACGCCCTCGCTCAAAGTCCGTCAACTGCACATACGGTTCACGTCCACGCTGTCGCGGCATGCTACCAGTGTTAAAGACTGCGATGGAGCTCCGTATGCCACGGCAAACTGGCTGACACTGACGGCGGCGGTGCACAAATGCTGCGCAGCTAGCGCCATTCGACGGCCAACACCGCGGTTCCTGGTGTGTCCGCTGTGTCGTGCGTGTGATCATTGCTTGTACAGCCCTCTCGCAGTGTCCGGAGCAAGTATGGTGGGTCTGACACACCGGTGTCAATGTGTTCTTTTTTCCATTTCCAGGAGTGTATTTCCTCGCTTTACTTCTATTTGCTTCCCATTCAGACAGAATATATGGCAAAATTCTAGGGTCGTAAGGCGGAATTGTTATCTGGTGCCGTTATATTGAGTCAGATACAGGGTTTAACTAAATTCCTTTCACAGACTTCGAAGGGTTATAACGGAGACCAAGATAGCTACGTTTAGCATAGGAACTCATGTCCGGAAATGTACAGTTTTCCCGCTACAGGCAAGTACCACAACACACGCAACTTGTTTGGATCCCTTACAAGTAGGGCTCGATATGACGACCAACGACGTCAACACAAATGTGGTACCTCCGTACCATGTTCTGGTACACACGATCACCAATCCCTGGTCGTCCAGCATTCGCTGCAGCTAAAACTCGCGTCAGTAGGTCTTTCCAGAATGCCACAGGAATCTCGTAAATCAATTATTTCATGTGAATCCACAGATAGTAGCGTAGCGGGTTCCAGTTGGGAGAACCTGCAGGCCAAGCGGTGGATCCACCGCCGCCCATATCGTTGGTCCAGATGATCTCGGATTGCACCTGAAGAACGAGAGGCGCGTCATCGTGCTGGAACTACGTCTTTTGACGCACGTGCGGTATGGCCCAATCACACGTTCATTCAGGAACCCTGGCCAAATATTCAGACCGTATCGTTTCTGAAACCCATGCGGCGCGCAGCATGTGTGTTGTAACCAACCTACAAATGACTGTTGATGCTGCTCATGCAGAAAACGGCAGACAGTTTGGTGTTCCGCATTCAGTCTACCTCTTATGTTTGTGATGTCTGTCGTTGCGTGTTCTTCCACTGTAAGCAGTACAGCCTCTTCAAACTCGGGTGTGCCGCAACGCCGTGAAACACCACAGTCGGGCCTGATGATAGTTAATGTACCCGTCTCCGAGGCCCATTGGTACCAAAGGGGGAGTGCAAAAGATGTCTGGTGGTGTGGAAAACACTCCGAATTACAACTACGAACAGCTCTCCGACTGCACCGAGCTTCACCATACAATAACATCATTTCAGAGTATTCTGAAAATGTGTTGTTCTCCATGATCACAACAATACACTAAAAATGAAATGTAAGTACAGCTTGCATCCTGTACTGTAGTGAATGATTACTACTGTAAGTACCACAAGCATATCAGTAGCTGCATACCTCTCTGGGTAGATCGCAGACTACTGAATGGCATTGTAAACAATTCTGCAATGGGCATTATAAAGTATGTGTACCTATGGAGTGAACATAGCGTACTGCGCATGTTCTAAACATCAAACCAGGCTAATCACGTTATTTTGGGACGACGCAATCTACAATTTACGGTAATAGCGAAACATGAATATTACAAGTATTCGCCTTGTTTCATATACATTTGAATTTTGGTAACAGCTACGGTGCAGTACCGTCGTTGCTAAGGATGTAAGGAGAAGTATGTGAAAGAAGGACCAACTTTCATAAGTATGTACAGGAAATGTATAATTGTAAATATCACATTGATATGAGGCACTTTATATGATGAAAAATATCGAGACATGGTATTATGAAGTCATGTATTGCAATGATAATTTCTACGATTTTATGGTCTTGTGTTTACGGGACAAGTGCTAGACAAATTTGCAAGTGTATTTGAGTAAGCTACCAGTCAGTGTATTCATATTGATGCTATGTTCATAAGCAAGTAAAATTGTACATTACAGTTTGATTAATTTCCTCCAATTTATGCTGGTTCTCAAATTCTTGTTCGTAACTACGTATTTCTACATGAAACACTTTCCTACACAGTGTCAATGTAACATAATTAATTTGAACAGATTCTACGATAAGAATAGCTTTAAATGCGTTGTTTTTCATGACACTTCGACGCCATCTAGAGTGTCATTATTGCGTAGTTAATTAGAACAGAGACTCCACCATACGAATAAGTGCAACGGAAAACGAAAAACAAAAGTTGCTGGCTGTCACTTCTTATCACGCTACCGGAAAACGCTATGGTACTGTGCAGAAAATGCACAATACCATTGCTCTTTATATTTTGAAGCAACTTCAGTGCCTGGTATCAAAACACCTAAAATGCGCAAAGCGATATACAGGTTAAAATGCCCCGTCCCAAAATCTCGTGACTTGAGCTGCAGATGTTGCCAACAGAATTCTCGTTCTGCTCATGCAAATGCTCAATCCATGGATATTTATACTCTATTGTGGGCATGGCACATCAGTGAATGACGTATGCAATATCCTAGTCAGTGGCGCCGAAAATAAACGATTTGCAGGTGTATTGTGATATTTCGCGTGCAGCGGGAAAATGGTACGTTTCCGGACATGAGATCCTATGCTGAAGCTAATTGTTTTAGTCCCCAGTACAAGTCATCAACGTCTGCAAAGGGAATCTAGTTACGCCCTGTTTACTGCTACAATTTCACAGCGATTCTTGTGATGAAGACATCCAATTTCAAATTCTAGTGTAGTGTTTTTCTTATTCCTCATTTTCTGCTACTTGCTGTTAATCCAGTGCGAACAAATGATACAGTGCTCGTCTGAGCATCATATTGTGACCATCTCGTTTCATCTCAGCGAGCAAAATGCCATATAAATGTGTTGGTGAGCCGGCCGAAGTGGCCGTGCGGTTAAAGGCGCTGCAGTCTGGAACCGCAAGACCGCTACGGTCGCAGGTTCGAATCCTGCCTCGGGCATGGATGTTTGTGATGTCCTTAGGTTAGTTAGGTTTAACTAGTTCTAAGTTCTAGGGGACTAATGACCTCAGCAGTTGAGTCCCATAGTGCTCAGAGCCATTTGAACCATTTTTTTGTGTTGGTGAAACAAATAACTTTTTCTATACATGAAGAAAATTAATGCTGAAGATACAAAAGGAGTCATTAACACCTATCACTAAGAAAGCCTCTCATCTTTAGTCTTAGTACACGTTTGGATATTAGGACATATCGTGGACATCGCTTGTGTTTTGTATTTAATTTACATCGAGGTCAACGCGTATCAGCTTCTCTCTTGATGGGGGGCTTTGCAGTCATGTGGATGACAACATATTCTGCATAGTTCTTCACCTACGCAGAATAAATAAGAAGATGACATAGACTGTCGAAAATTAGACGTGTATTTCACAATAAAGTAATAATTTTGCCTGTTCCCGTTCAACCTGCAATGAAATCGCGCAGACCATGAAACAGGACAATCACGTCGTGTTTAGTGAACATTCTACAGAATCGTATAAAGTCACTCCACACGAAGTAAAGGCGCTAGTTTGAAATTCAAACTTCTCAAAGTCTGTTGCAAAATTGCTCTCTTCACGACATTAACAATGGTGTTTTCATCACGGTAATGTCAAAATCCAAGAGCAGACGCGTAAAGAACGATACTTTCGTTAAAGTTACATTAAAATCGTAAAAGTTTGTGGTCTGTTGTAATGGACAGAAATTTTTACACTATGGTACGTAGCTATCAGAGAAGACCTTTGTTTGCTTTAAACAGTATGTTATCTAAATCTGAAAAAAACATAATTCATGGTTATGCAGTCTTTTTTGAAAAAAGGTTGGATAAAGACCTTGTGATATTTCACTATCTAATGCCACATAGGACTTCTTTATTGTCATAATTGTGTGACAAATGAGGAAAAAAAAATCTCGTTCCAGACAGAGATAAAGCAAGTTTGATTTCAAACTCAAGACTTCAAGACATGTGGAAAAGTAGACATTTAAAAAAGTTACGTACCTTAATTTTGCAGACTGGTGTGGTTTTCACGACAGACATGTTATCTTAATGGCCAAAAGTACTTTGTAGCCTAGTTACCTTATCAATCTCAAAGGATAAATTAGTGCCTTTCTTGAGAACAAAAAAGTATCTGACACGTGCTATCTGACGTAGTTGGCATTACAAATCTTCTTAAATCTACTGTGTATTTTAAACATTATGTGGATGTGAACTCAGCAACCGTGTATGGAATTATATAAAATGTAATAGTCAGCCAGCCAGTTGCATACAATTAAAAAAAAAAAAACCACTAACCAGGTTTCGATAGTTCTAAGACTATCTTCATCAGGATGGTAAAAGTTACATTAAATCACATAACAGCTTTAAAATTTCAGCAACAGTGCTCTTGTCAAATGACATGTATTGCGTTCGTACCGAATACATATCATTTGACATATACAATACATATGATTGACGAGAGCACTTTTGCTGAAATTTTAAAGTTGTTATGTGGTTTCATGTAACTTTTACCATTCAGAAAACACTCCTAGAACTATCGAAACCTGGTTAATGTGTTTTTTCTTAAATGTGTGCAATCGGTTGACTGACTATTATATTTTATATAAAATTTACTGGGTTCCTACGTGCATGAGGCGCCTGTAATATATTTACCGGATCTTACGTCAAGACTTTTCATATAAACACTGATTAGCAATATTGAGATATAATACTGCTTGGCTCGTCTAGCTCTTTGACCGAAATTATTTGCTTGATGACATATTATTGCATCATCATCCTCATTACTATCTACGCCTGTCGCTGCTGATGCAGCATAGGGTAACCAGTAAGAAGCCGCTAATGGCTCCTTTTGAAACAAGTTCCTCATTTCTACTTCGGTTTTCACTTCCACTCCTCATTCCTCGTGGGCGACGTGCTTCTAAGTGTTTCTTAATGCCAAAGGGGAAAATTCGAGAGAAACGTACATGCAGACACCACACGCCCATACTAAGTAACAAAGATATCATGGACACAGAGCCGATTGGAGAACATTTTGCCACAGAAGTGAAATAACATTTGGCGCCCCCCTCTCCTCCCAAAGACGTCAGCGCCTTTCTTTGGGCTCTTGATAAAACTGTTAAAATAAATCTAAGTATAATGATCGTGGAAATAGGTTGTCATTTCTTTTAAATTAAGATCTACGTAAATATTCCTCTACATGAGACATAAATTTCTGAATCGCATTATTGTGTTACAGATTGAAAGCGTAAATAATGCATTACCGTTTAATGAAATCCCTGAGATCTTTAAAAGCCTTTAGAAAGACCAGAAAGGACAAGACCTATTGTGCCGTTGTAGGTTGAATAATAATGTGTTACCTATTATAGTGGACAAAAAGATGGAAATATAAAATTTCTAGTTTTTTAATTTGATGCTGGGCCTGTTTGGAAATTATTTATCTTTTCATCAGAAAAAGTGAGACATAAATACAAAAAATATCATTTAGTTTTATATTGCTGCGTTTATATTGTATGTCACACGTGAAAAAATCTCACTAGTAAAGTTAAATTATATGAAATTTTCCCTGAAAATATTTGAAAACTAATAAAGAGGTTTAACAGTTCTAAGCATGCAACTGAAAAGGATAACACAAATGTGTGTGTGATAGGAAAGAGAAGCCACTTGGTGGGCCTGAATTCAACTACTGGTGACAGCACCAAGTTAAATTGACGCACCAGTCACTGAAATGGCGTCAGATGAAAATATTTGCACCTAGATCTGAGCCAGACGTGACTTATCATTTATATATCTACATATATTCCAATAAAAATTTTGTTATTATATTATATGCACAGAGTGCATCATAATTAATAGTGAAAACTCACACATTTGATCTTATACGATAACATAAGCAAAAAAGTTCCAATAAACATAGATCCGCAAACAAGTCATATTGTCCTGCTCAGTACAGATGTATTTGAAGTGTAATCTATTCTATTAATCACCCATCTATTTGAGCTCAAGTTCCAGATACAACAATATTTTGATAATAAAGGCAGCAGTGGCTCATAATCACACATTCGTAGTTGCAGACCAATGTTTACTGAAACTTTTAATGTTCCCATTAATATATACACTGACGGAAAAATCGCAACACCGAAAATTAAGTAATGTAGAGTGTCGAAATTAAGGGAATACATTTGTCTAGGTAACATATTTAAGTGATTAACATTGCAAGAGCACAGGTTAACGTAAATTGCAAATGTGAAAAGCTGGTACATTAATAACCGGTGCAACCGCCAGAACGTTGAATGCAAGCATGCAAACGTGCATGCACTGTGTTGTACAGATGCAGGATGTCAGTTTGTGGGTTGGAATTCCATGCCTGTTGCACTTGGTCGGTCAGTACAGTGACGATTAATGCTGTTTATGGATGAAGGTGACGTTTTCGTCCAGTGATGTTCCATATGCGTTCGATTGGAGACAGACCTGGTGATCGAGCAAGCCAAGGCAACAACAAAAAAATGGTTGAAATGGCTCTGAGCACTATTGGACTTAACATTTGAGGTCATCAGTCCCCTAGAACTTAGAACTAATTAAACCTAACTAACCTAAGGACATGACACACATCCATGCCCGAGGCAGGATTCGAACCTGCCGCCGTAGCAGTCGCGCGGTTCTGGACTGAAGCGCCTAGAACCGCTCGGTCACGGCGGCTGGCGCCAAGGCAACATGTTGACACTCTGTAGAGTACGCTGGGATACAACAGCGGTATGTGGGCGAGCGTTATCCTGTTGGAAAACACCCACAGAGTGTTGTTCATGAATGGGAGCACAACAGGTCGCATCACCAGACTCACGTACAGATTTGCAGTGTGGGGCCGTGGGATAACCACAGGAGTGCATGTGCTGTGACATGAAATCGTACCTCAGACCATAACTACAGGTGTAAGTCTAGTGTGTCTAGCACGCAGAGAGGTTGGTTGCAGGCTCTAGGGTTGTTCGATGCTCACCCACTGCTGTTTACAAGGCCATTGATAATACTGAAATCAGTAATGGGGCAAGGAGAAAAATAAGTTGAAGGTGAAAGGCATTGTTTACTACGCTGTCCTTGATAGTCCATGTGTTTTTGCAGGTGGTATTTTGAATTTTTCCCTTATAAAGGATGATAAATTTCTAATCAACACACGGCCATCACGGACACAGAAGCAGAACCAGCTTTCATCGGAAAACACAACTTCCACCCTGACGTCCAATTAGCTCTAGCTTAACACCACTGAAGTCGCTAAAGGCGTTGGTTTGTGGTCAGTAAAATGCACGCTACAGAGCGCTTGACGCGGAGCTGTAACTGAAGTAACAGATTTGTAACAGTTAGTTGTGTCACTTTGGTGCCAACTGCTGGAGAAATTGCTGCTGCAGATGCAGTACGATGTGCCAGTCATGTGCCGAACATGACAGTCTTCCCTCTTGGTAGTGCCACGTGGCCGTTCGGAACCCGTTCTTCTTGTGACTGTATCTTCCTGTGACCACCGCTGCCGGCAGTCATGTACAGTGGCCGCATTCCCGCCAAGTATTTCTGCAACATCGCAGAAGGAACATCCAGCTTCTCGTAGCCCTATCACACGACCTCGTTCAAACTCAGTGAGGTGTTGTTAATGGCGTCTT
The DNA here is from genome assembly GCF_023898315.1 of Schistocerca nitens. Lineage (NCBI taxonomy): Eukaryota > Metazoa > Arthropoda > Insecta > Orthoptera > Acrididae > Schistocerca > Schistocerca nitens. The sequence goes on from NC_064614.1 coordinate 1,024,678,074, forward strand.
TGTCGTCTTAAAAGCATTCGTGAATAACATCGACTCACAACATCCAATCTCGAAGGTAAGCGGTGTTCACTACTGTTACAGCGTGTATTTAACGCAAAGCTGGTTTGCATCCTCATAGTGACGCTACTACCGTCACTCTCACGCGACTGGCACTAAATTTGAATGGACATCATTTTCCACATGTAGAAACACGTCTACCAACTTTCGTTATTGCGGCGCAACTCATTCCTGATGTTGCTTTTACTTCGTCAGTGCCACTTATTGATGTATCCGGTCAGATGAGCTCATATTTGTTGACACTTAGGCGTTACAGTTAATGGTACAGAAAGATCATTTTTGAAATCCTTTTTGGAACATCTGTTGTAAACGCTCAAGTGCTGTACAATTTGGCAAATAAACGATCCAAGTCTCGCATTCAAATAATTTCTTCCGTGGAGTGCTTGACTCTATTGTTACTGAATGTCAAAGATCCACAACCATGAGCAGCACTAAAACCGTTCCACGAAGATAACAGCCATCACCTTGTTACAGTAGACGAACCAAAGCACAGCAGTCGAAAAAGATGTTCTGGCTGTCATAAGCGTCTGCAAAGAACAGAAGAAAGAAAGGTTGCTGCTAAGAAAGTGAAGAGGATGTGCTCTAAATACAATAAGTGGGACGGTTTTAAATACATGGTTTTTATAAATGAATATCTGGGTTTTAACGTTTTATAATATTTATTATATTAAACTTACAGTTATAAATGATATGTCAAATGAAAGAGCAACTCAAACAGTTTTACCATAGCGAAGTACGCGATTGGTTAAACTTCACTGTACCAAAGCGCTGGATAGGCCGCAAGGGGCCCAATGACAGGGCTTGCTTTGCATGGCCTCCACGTTCACCCGACGTAACGCCATGCGGTGTTTTCCTTTGGGGCTTCATCAAGGATCGTGTGTACGTGCCTTCACTACCAGCAGACCTCCCTGAATTAAGAAACCGGATTGAAGCAGCTGTTGCTGCAATCACTGAAGACACACTTATCAAAGTTTGGGAAGAACTCAGCTATAGACATGATGTGTGCCGTGTGACAAATGGTGCTCACATTGAACATTTATAAGGTTCTTGGTAAAATTGTTTGAGTTGCTCTTTCATTTGACATATCATTTATAACTGTAAGTTTAATGTAATAAATGTTATAAAGCGTTAAAACTCCGATATTCATTCATTAACACCCTGTGTAATCAAATAAACTAAGTGTTTGAATCATTTCTTGAAAAACGATTTTTTATACCTGTGTGGTTTTACATCGTGTAAGCCACATGTGACTCATGTGGACACAGATTATAATTCTTTTAAAATGTTATTGTTGGGTCACCTGATGCAAAAAAATCAATTTGGTTTCAGAAGTAATATTCGTGATTTCAATGTGGCATAGCAATGCATGGTCCAAATTTCATCATGGCAGTCAATGTGTGAAGCGTGGCGGGGAACAGATTTTTGGCAAACCGTGGCTCAGAATCGACACGGGAAGGGCTCAAGGGGCGGCATAATGGGTGTCAATGAAACTACCCCTTCCCATGGGCAGGGCTTCCGCAGTCGAAAACGTCAGTTCGCTGTGTGATGGATAACAGGACGACTTTCTTGACGGCATGAGACATTGCTGCCACCCCAAGGGCGTTTCATACCTACTCGGGCTGCAGCCCCATTGAACGTGATCTGACCCCTTCGGAATGTGGTGTGACAGCAATTTTTAATCTGGTTTACTGGGTGGAACCAAGAGGGGCCTTGGAAACTATCCGATGAAATTTGAACATGATCCCAAGCAGAAAATTGGGTTAAAGCTTTTTCACTCCTCAAGTTTCGAGCCCTCCTGTGGCGTGAATAAATCGGCAAAACGACCCTCTTAAGACGCTGCAGTTCGGCAGCACCGTTAGTACTACCCACACATCTTTGTTGTGTGTCTGTCAGAAACTTCGACACCAATTCAGTCTCGCGTCTCTTCTACCATCTGAGGGTTAGACAATCTCTTCGGCATTCTTATTATAGCCCATCAGACGGGAAACTTTATCCGTTTGGGTAAAGAAAACAGATAGTTCAGATTTAGCAAAGAGCGGTACGTTTCATCATGGGATCTTTATGGAGACGCTCAACAAACTCCAGTGATAGACACTACATGTTAAGCTTTGCGTATCACGGAGAGATTTACTGCTAAAAAAATATTTATATATTTTCCCCATTAACGTCTTGTGGCATAATTTTCTGGGGTAACTCTTCGCTACGTAAGAAGGTATTGGTTGCAGAAAAAAGAGCAATGACGATACGTTTAGTGTTCACATACACTCATATTTTATGTGCCTCTTCAAAGAGCTAAGCACTCTAACTCTTTCTTTAATAATCATCACTACCCCACCACAATTTTAGGAGAATACTTATGTTCATAATTATAAACCTACAAGAAGAAAATGGCTTTCGTTTCTCATTAATAACAGTGTCTCGGGCTCAGAAAGGAGTTCGGTATGCAGCCCCAAAAAATCTCCTTCTGTTCTGTGGATGTATTTTTATCAAACGCTGGTAGCAAGTGTAGTATAGTAGATAAATAGATTTATTTTGTTGTTAACTTACGCTATTCTTCTAACATAAGTAGTAACAAAGGAAAATATATCCTCTTTCATTAATTTAAGCCAGTTGGCAATTTAGTAATCTGTAAATGAGCAGCGGACTGCGTGCAGCTACACACACATTCAAATAACGTGCAGAAACCCTTTAAATTGAATTTTTGCACATCATTTAGATAGAATTCGTGTGATTGTGTGGCTGACTGGCTGTCATTTTGTGGCCATAGCACTACCAACTGTGCGTTTAGAACCCGTGGCAATGTGACAAATTTTGTTCAATTCGTCATTCCCTACTCCTACTTAATATCCAAAATTTTCTAGACTCATTGCAACGACGTGTGTATATAATGACGGCAACGCCATAAAGTGTATCTAAAATACGTGATGTAACAATCTGCCACACGAAACGAGCAGTTGATACCTCTCTTAGATCCTAATTCTCTAGTGTTAAAGTGAACTGGTCTTGGGAGGAAATTGTGAGACTTTCTGAACTGCGCCAGAACTGTTATGACTGACCGTTGGGGATTTTTTTTTAAATTGTGGATTCTTTGTTCATTTACAGTGAACTGAAAATTTTTGTATCGATATGTCTGACTTTCATCTCCCTGCTACAGTAGCTACATCTGTACTGTCACTGTCGAAATATAAGAGGCGATCAAAAAGTTTCCGTTCAAAGGCGGTACAGTTCAGAATCAGTATGCCAGTCACGAAAAATCGCCTTGAGAATTGAGGAAATCATTCCACCGACTCCCTGTCCTACTGCGTGAAGAAGTCCTTAACTGTCTGTTGCCCATCCTTGTCCGAAAGGAATCGTCGACTCTTCAAGGTCTTGTGTAAGGGACCGGGGGCATGAAAATCTCATGGGGTGAGATCAGGACTATATGGCAGATGCTGGAGTGTCTCACACTTAAGCGTCGTAACTTATACGTTACGACATTTCCGATTTTGGGACGCGCGTTATCGCAACTAGCCAGAAACTACGCGCACCATTCCACAATTGTGGAAGCCATTACACGAGGGCTTACCAGAAAGAAAGTTTCGATCGGTTGCGAAATGGAAAACGCTGTAAAAATCCGATGAAGCTTTGCACAGATGTGTCGGGTAGTGTCTGTAGAACGCCTGAGCGCACAGTGAGCACGTAATTGTATTTAGAAAATAATGTCTCCCGCAAAGTACGAGGGCCCGGTGAGAAATTTCGCCTGAAGGTATGCAGCCCACGTAACACAACTGTCAAGCCGTTCCTTCTTCACGACAATTCTCAGCTGCACTCTGCAGGGGCAATGAAGGTCCTCCTACAGCGTTTTAGTGGGAAGTGTTTGATCACCGCAGCTGACCCCCTGAGTTTCATCTCTGCTCGCACGAACTGCTGACTATGAAGACAACAAAAAACAAATGGCTCGGAGCACTATGGGACTGAACATCTGAGGTCATCAGTCCCCTAGAACTTAGAACTACACTCCTGGAAATGGAAAAAAGAACACATTGACACCCGTGTGCCAGACCCACCATACTTGCTCCGGACACTGCGAGAGGGCTGTACAAGCAATGATCACACGCACGGCACAGCGGACACACCAGGAACCGCGGTGTTGGCCGTCGAATGGCGCTAGCTGCGCAGCATTTGTGCACCGCCGCCGTCAGTGTCAGCCAGTTTGCCGTGGCATACGGAGCTCCATCGCAGTCTTTAACACTGGTAGCATGCCGCGACAGCGTGGACGTGAACCGTATGTGCAGTTGACGGACTTTGAGCGAGGGCGTATAGTGGGCATGCGGGAGGCCGGGTGGACGTACCGCCGAATTGCTCAACACGTGGGGCGTGAGGTCTCCACAGTACATCGATATTGTCGCCAGTGGTCGGCGGAAGGTGCACGTGCCCGTCGACCTGGGACCGGACCGCAGCGACGCACGGATGCACGCCAAGACCGTAGGATCCTACGCAGTGCCGTAGGGGACCGCACCGCCACTTCCAGAAAATTAGGGACACTGTTGCTCCTGGGGTATCGGCGAGGACCATTCGCAACCGTCTCCATGAAGCTGGGCTACGGTCCCGCACACCGTTAGGCCGTCTTCCGCTCACGCCCCAACATCGTGCAGCCCGCCTCCAGTGGTGTCGCGACAGGCGTGAATGGAGGGACGAATGGAGACGTGTCGTCTTCAGCGATGAGAGTCGCTTCTGCCTTGGTGCCAATGATGGTCGTATGCGTGTTTGGCGCCGTGCAGGTGAGCGCCACAATCAGGACTGCATACGACCGAGGCACACAGGGCCAACACCCGGCATCATGGTGTGGGGAGCGATCTCCTACACTGGCCGTACACCACTGGTGATCGTCGAGGGGACACTGAATAGTGCACGGTACATCCAAACCGTCATCGAACCCATCGTTCTACCATTCCTAGACCGGCAAGGGAACTTGCTGTTCCAACAGGACAATGCACGTCCGCATGTATCCCGTGCCACCCAACGTGCTCTAGAAGGTGTAAGTCAACTACCCTGGCCAGCAAGATCTCCGGATCTGTCCCCCATTGAGCATGTTTGGGACTGGATGAAGCGTCGTCTCACGCGGTCTGCACGTCCAGCACGAACGCTGGTCCAACTGAGGCGCCAGGTGGAAATGGCATGGCAAGCCGTTCCACAGGACTACATCCAGCATCTCTACGATCGTCTCGATGGGAGAATAGCAGCCTGCATTGCTGCGAAAGGTGGATATACACTGTACTAGTGCCGACATTGTGCATGCTCTGTTGCCTGTGTCTATGTGCCTGTGGTTCTGTCAGTGTGATCATGTGATGTATCTGACCCCAGGAATGTGTCAATAAAGTTTCCCCTTCCTGGGACAATGAATTCACGGTGTTCTTATTTCAATTTCCAGGAGTGTTCTTAAACCTAACTAACCTAAGGACATCACACACATCGATGCCCGAGGCAGGATTCGAACCTGCGACCGTAGCGGTCGCGCGGTTCCAGACTGAAGCCCCTAGAACCGCTCGGCCACCGCGGCTGGCTATGAAGACAACATTTTGGCATGGACAACGACCTGTAGACCTGCGTAGAGAATTAGCGGAAAGCACTGCCGACTGCCTTTTATGATAAGGATATTGAAAATTGGTACAACGCCACGACAAATGTCTAAGTCGGAGAGGAGATTTAGATAATTAGCCGGGAGTTGTGGCTAGCTGTTGCCAATAAAGCATTTTTGATTTTTACAGTAGTGCCCATTTCGCGTACGATCGGGACTTAATTTCTGGATAGCCCTCGTACAATGTTCATTCTCCGATCGGTGTCTACCGGTATTTGTTTTTCGGCAGCCAAGAAAAGAATAGCAGAACGTTGGCCCTTTTTCGACACATTAGGTAATAGCTTCACCATCGTTCACGTTTCCGCATTTACTACACGCACGTCGGAAAGACACACATGCCACACTAATCTGTTGTCTACATGTTGGTGCTTATATACTGGCAACAGGGTCGCGCTACTTTGCACATGCGCAGCAGAAACGCCCTCAAACGGAAACCTTTTGTTTGCAACTAATAGTAAGAACTCTCTTGTTGATTTTTGGTAGTGGAGATATAGCCTAACAACATTTTGCCTTTCGGTGTGACGTGACGTTCAACATGACAGGAATCCGTTCGAGGAAGCGGTCAGCGAAACGGCATGCTGCACGGGAGATAGTCAAGCAGTGCGAGTTGGAGCCGACAGTGTCGGAGGCGGATGTGGCGGGGGCGGCGGCTGCGGCGCCGGGTACAGCAGAAGGAGTGGAGTGGAGCGCTTGAAGCCCCGCGTACTCAGCTGGGATTAACTCTCTCAGAACACGAGAGACAAATGTCCTCGAAGTCAGCCCTGGAATGTGCGTAACAGGAACTACACGCTAAATGATTTTGATGTAATAAAGACGAAAATGTTGTCTGCAGTTTTTAATATTATAAGAATACTCTTCAGCATAATACGGTGGTAAAACAATGCTTTTATCAAAACTGGATATATTCCTCACAAGGAAGTTATGCACGATCCTTACTTTTACAAAACAGGCTTATTTTTCTGTCTGTCGATAGTTGTTTTTCGGGTCGAAGTTACCGCTCTCGGGCAATGCCGTCCGTCTTCAGATTAAATGTCGTAGTTTCAGAGTAATCTACCATAATGGAACTATCAGTTCACTGTCATATACTCTATATACAGGGTGTACCAGGCGAAACGGTCAGTATTAAGAGATATGGCAAAAACGATCATTCGAGGCAAAAAAGTCTAGTAAACAGGGGCTCTAAAGAGTTGTGAGCAGCTCATCTTCGGTACTGCGAAACAAATCACTCTATTGCAAGGGCTTGGCTTTCCAGTTTTTGAGAGGTTGTAGAGTTGGCCAAAACAAGAAAAATGTGCAATAATCATGGGTTCTAAAATTTGTACCTTGAGAGCTATGAGTTCTTGCTCATCTTCGCTACTGCGAAACACATCTCTTCCACTGAAAAATTCCTCATAGCTTTTAAGACACACATTTTTGAACCCATGTTTACCGGACTTTTTTTGCTCCGAATGATCGTTCCAGTCATATCCCTATATACTGACCATTCCTCTTGGACCTTGTATGCCAGTGAACTATAGTTTCCTTACGACAAGTTACACTGTCACTGCGAAATATGATATGAAGATGGGCGACATTGCATGAAACCGGCAATTCTGAGATAAGAAAAAGAGCGATCGTCATAGTGAAAAATAAGCCTTTTTTGCAAAAATGCTTTTATCTGAAAAGGAGATCCAGCGTTCTGCGAACAAAACTGTGGGTAGTAGTAACAGTAGTAAAATTCAGTTCTATTCAATGAATAATAGATGCAATGGATAATCATAATAAACGTCGCAGGTGTTAAATTTACTTGTACTCAAACCCTGTTTCGTAGGCACATACCTTACGCTAGTCCAGCGATTATGCGACGACGAAATTATACATACACTCTTTAGCATTTTTCTCGCAGTTGCTTGGAATCAAAATATCACGGCGATGCCACTGTAGATTGTTTGCACAGGGTGTCCGAAAAGTCTTTCCCTGATTACATAAATTGAGAACTCAGGCTAGAAGTAAGATACAAATATGAAACTGGTGTCTAATTGTTTACAAACTATCAAAGTTTTTTTCACACATCAGTAAACTACCACATGAGCACCCTTCGTAGCACGTAGCACATCTAGACGATATTCAGTTTCCGTCCACACATTATCCAACATCACTGGAGGGATCGATTCAACGACTATGGTTATCCGTTGCCGCAGGGTTTCAAGATCTGGTACACGTGTTCGGTAGACCTCGTCCTTGACATAACCCCATAAAAAGAATTCTAATGGGGTTATGTCAGGAGAGCGTGGAGGCCAAACCGTTGGCCCATCACGACCAATGCATCCCCCAGGAAAGGTCATATCGGGATAGGCACGGACGTCCAAACCCCAAGAGGCGGTGCACCGTCTTGCTGAAACAAGACATCGGGGTGATACTGAAGCAGCTGAGCTAACAGCATACAGTTGCAACATGTCCAGATATACTGCAGATGTGATGGTAGCCTCAGCGAAGAAGAATGGCCCGATAATTCGATCGTGCAATAGCGCGCACCAAACATTCACCTTTGGACTGCCTCTGCTGCACTCCATGACCTCGCCAGGGGGTTGTGAACCCCAAATGCGCACATTATGGCGATTCACTACTCCACTGACAAAAAAGGTCGCTTCGTCGGAAAAGGCAATTCGTCTGAGATAACCATCATCGCCCCCAATACGTGGTAGCATTTCGACCGCAAAGTCTTATCGACGTGAACTGTCATTGGACAACAAGGCCTGAACGATATGCACTTTGTATGCACGAAACAATAAACGTTTGTGTAAAATGTCATGGAGAGAGCTTTCTGGCATCTGTAATTCACGTGAGGCCCTGCGCACCGATTTCTTCGTACTTCGCAGAAAAGACTGCCTTACAGCTTCCACCCTTTCTGCTGAGGTTCTTGGTCGACCAGACCTCGGAGGGTCAGGAACCGATCCTGTGTTCTTGAACTTCTCATACCAGGCTTTAATGCTCTGGACATCAGGTGGATACTTTCCAAATGTTGTCTGGAAGTGTCTCTGCACTGTGGTTGGTGATCGTGTCTCATGGTGCCACACGACACACTGTGCCTTCTCCTGATTGGTTAATATGGCTTCTTGGGCACTGCACCTCATCCACCTAAAACAGAAAAAAAACTTTGATATTTGTAAACAATTCGACACAAGTTTCATATTTCTATCTTGCTTCTAGCCTGAGTTATCAATCTATGTAAGCAGGGAAAGCCTTTTCGGACACCCTGTATTATGAAATGAACTCAAACACATAATAGATTAGTAATAATGAATGAACAAAGGTTAAGTGCACATAAGTATTCGAGAAACTAGTTTTTCCGTTATATAATTAGCCTTCTGATAAAAGTAATCTACGAAGATTATTCCCTGGGAATCCCAAAAAACCGCTGCCATCACCTTCCTAGGTGACAAAACGAACTCTTCTGCCTTCTTTCCTGCAGTTTCAACACCCTTTTCCCATTGTTTTGACAGTAGTTTTGAATCCGGTGTGCAATGACGAATCCAAGTTTCGTCATCAGTCACAAATCGGCGAAAAAGTCTTGCGGGCTGCGATTAAACATCGCCAGACATTGTGTTGAAATGTTGTGCCGGACTGGTCGATTCGGGCAATCGCGGGACCACCTCGCACACGAATTCTCCGTGCAGGCTGTTACGCACTCGCTCAGTTGAGATGCATACTGTCGCAGCAATCCACGAATTTTTATTCGGAGTTCTTACATTACCTTATCATGGATTTTGTCAATACTTACCTTCGTGGTGGCCTCAACTGGACGGCCGGCGTGCTCTTCGTATTCGGTGCTCGTCCTACCCAGTTTAAACTCATTAATATAACAGTCAAAGGTCTCCAATGATGATGCGAAGTCTGCGTGAATTTCATCCATCTGTGTTTTGATGTGTGCGACAATCAAACAGTTCAAATGAAAACGTTTAACAACAGCGCTACACTCGGTTTTCTCCACTTTCGATCACTGTCGACACAGTGACTAATACAGGCGGCTGTGAACAATTAACTGTACGCTGCACATTGTTGACATTGTTTGTACAATCTTTGGAATAATGAAGCTTATCGATCGTGAAAGATCAAAACAGATCTTTCAATCTTTCATGGAAATTTACCAGGCTTGTCAAATTACGCTCCTATATTTACAGTGGTAACTTTGCTGTCTTCAGTTTATTATTACCTAATTCATAAAAAATTAGATTTACAATGTTGATGGCACTACACTGCCCCTATTGACGGCATGAATCATAAGTGGTATTGTTGACAGTCATAATATACTTATTTATTGGATGTATCGCAAATAATTCATTTACATTCGTTCATTCACAACATATTTGTGATATACACATACCTGTAGCGTAAGTATAACATTTAATCAGTGTAACTCTTATGTCGAAGAAATGTATTTGCGAACGATTATACACAGGCACTCGAATCCGGATTTTCCGCTTATCACGAATAGTCGCCTTAACCACTTTGGCTATCCTTCACACCTCCTGGATCACTCGATCTTCCATAAAGCTCAGTGTCCGTATCTTACACTCGCGCGCCACTTCATGTGGCTCCAACACTTGTTATTTTTGTCGTATTTGCCTTGCTCAGTGTATGCAGACACTATATTTTACAGTGTACGTATACTGATATACAATGTCCTTTGCATGCATACTACTATACAGACACTGCAGACCTGTAGTCCTTAGGTATTATTATCTTAATCAGTTTTCGCAGCAACGTTTATACGTGTGTAAATCTTCTAATTTTCTCTTTACAGTTTTCGTTTTGGCGACACTGAGATTACATTTTATTTTGTTATGACCGAATCCAACGGATTGGTGACCTAGATTATATTTCTACTGGTTTGGCTTGTGTTCTAATATTTGCTCATGACCTACAGGAATACAACAAAAACTGTAGACAGGATGCTCCAGTCCAGAATTTCGTTTTGTATTCCCACAATTCTTGTAAATTCATACAGAGAGGGCAAGCCAACTAAGCCATCAATTTGTCGATGAGAGCATCAAGTTTAGTCAGCTGAGTGGTAGGTAGCAAGATTGTGGCCCAATTTCTAGGCTGTAATTCAGCAATAGTCTATACATGAAACAATATCGTACTGCACTGGAAAGAAGGTTTGCCATTAATACAGATTGACCACAGTTTCGTGAGAGCAGAGGTGCATGAAATAAAAAATCACACAATTCCATATAAGCACATTTATCCTAATTGGTGGAATTAATTCTCTTGATATCATAAGAATTCGTATATTGTTCGCTGACCGTGTTTTTTGTCCAATTTATCCTTCGCTCAGATCTCTCACTCTCGACCAGGGGTTACCAATCATTTTCTCAGACGGAACAGTTTGAGCATCTTGGTACTTTGATGGAACACCTTGTTTATTTTGAAGGTCAATAAAATTTAAAAAATGAGAGAAGCTTGGTTTATTCAGTGATTAATGCAATTGCAAATCATTACTAACAACACAGAAATCATAACAAAATTAAAAGACAATAATGAGTATCATCAAGTTGTCGAAAAAACCGCCATATCATTAATAACTTTCGAGGAGCAATCATTCATTTACCACAGAACACTTGTCGTGCAGTACACAGATTGGGACACCATGTTCTCATTCTAGGCAAAATTTACGTAAAAACATTTGCTTGCAAACAGTTGTCCCAGCTCATTGAACTTGAAGGTTTGTAGTATACCGTAGCCTTCACGATGACACCGTCTGTTATTTACATTAAACGTTATGAGGTTTTTTGGCATCTGCTAGCCAACATGGGGCTAACACTGAACCGAATTCAAATCCTGACAATGTGAACCAGGTTCACATTTAGCATATGATGCAGTACACATGGTGCACCATCCTAAGTAACTGTTTCACCTCAAAAATCGAGAGCGTGAGAGAGGATGAGTCGCTCTCTCTCATTATTCTCCATATTTAAGGGTACGATTGAATGTTGATTTTTCACCCAAGACGTCATGTTTGTGAGACGCAGGAAGTTATCAGTATAACAGGCATTGATGCAAGCATGCACGTTGTGCAGGTGAGTTCTTTATGGTGGCTCTCCTTCAAATATTATCTTTCTGGAGTTGAGAACAGCAGGCAGTCTGTTCGTTTAACCGTAAATCTTACAATGGGCATTCGGGGCTTGAAAGCCACATGTAGTTATTAGGGAAAAGATCATCTTGAATCACTTATTAGGGACAGAATGCTGGGCCCAAGAATTTCTCCCACGGTGTGCAGACAACACATTCAGTCGACGAAGTGGAAAAATGCCTACCTGGACTTACCTGTTGGGAGCGTCTTGCCACAGCAGAGGCCACTAGCGCGAGAAGAGTCTAGGTCGCTCAGCCAATGCATTACGACAGCATTGTAAATGCTCTTTCTGAACAGGGATGGCGGCCATAAAAACTCACAAGTTTCCATGTTCATCATGGATCAGACGCTATCAGGGGGGCCATCAGGTGGGGTAATCCGTTGTTCTGCAGAGTTTTTTGGGAAGCCTCAGGCCTTTAAAACAATTTTAGAAGGAATTCAACATTTATGGCAGGTCTGAAGTTATCTGTGTTGCGACACAAAAGCACTTCTCTTAGTTTAGCTGGGGCCCCTGGTCAGACAAGCTGTGATGTTCAGACCTTCCAGATAAGAATCTCCATGACAAATGTGTTGTCGGCTTTAGAGCGGAAACTCAAAATAACATACTGTCTAAAGTGGCTTTGGGGAAGAAAACCAGGAGCACAATGTCTCCTCTCTGCGTGGGAATTTGTGAGTCAGAGATTGGACGCTTCTTCTGAAAAGAGAATATTGTTAACTTTGATTAGAATTGTCCAATGCGTAGAGCAGATGAGTTAGAGGGGAGACATGGAACTCGTAGTCTTGCGATTGACATAAAACCCTTATGGGGGCAGGTGCGGAAGTGCTTTTGCAGAGTTTATCAAGGTTTGATGGAAAGTAGGGAGAGGAGGTACTTGGTCTTCCGAGTCAGACTTTTGTCTGGAGTGGGTCATCTGATTCAGACTCTGGCCTGGAGAGGATACTAGTCTTGACTTTCATTGTGAGTGGGGTGCACTTGGGACACATGTCATGAGTGTGACCCAGCACTAGCACTGGTCCGGGCTATGGAGCCTGTGTTGAGGGCTTAGATGTACCGACAGTTTAGACCTCAGTGATCTTGGACAACTCGCTGTACCGAGGGCAGTCTTATTCGTGATAGGGCTGCCGCTTTGATTTCCTTGTGTACTCTGCCATATAAGTAAGTCAAATTGATCCATTGTACGACTGGCGAATGGGAGTGTCACAAGCTGGAATCTGCCGAAATTTCAGGGCTCCATTAGGGAGTAATTGCGATTCGTCTAACAGATCGCTAGCCACTACTTTGCATATTTCATGCCTGTGATAGGGAATCACTCACACAATTAATTGTTGTTTATTCAACCACCTCCAAGATATTAAGAAACTCGGTCAGGCTCTGAAATTAATTTGTTGTGAATTGTGACTTTCGATTTTTCTTTGTTCGTATTGTAAATAAACCCAAATATGTGTAACTTTAAAAAATATGTGAGTGCATACATGATTTTTGCACACTGGGATTTGTAGTTTGAGATACTGTGGAACATTGGGTACATTGCAACGAATCTAAGTTGGCATCTTATAGACGAAACATAGCCAATGTTTGGGTAAATCTTTCTGTGTTCTAACTAACATCTGGGGGCTCCGAGCTGATATAGAACTTGTGAACAGTTTAGAACTTTGATTTTCGGCGAGTTGATGAGAGAGATCGTATTTTATTTCGTCATCCACACCACATATGTATTCCCATACAACTTTTACAATTGCAATTTCGTGGAGCTAACTGTTTTCGTTCCGTTTGTGTGAAGATCACTGTAGTGAGTTCACCAAAGACACGTAGACTGCTTCTGCGAGCAGGAGAGAGAGTTTTGAAATGGTGATATATGAAACACTTACTAGGAAAACAGATAACAGAGTAGTTATAAAACATAATGGATGATATTTTAGAACGTAATTTGTTTCTTTCGCGGTAGTACAAACAAACCATGTAAAAACTGTATTGTGTTAATGACACTTTGTGTAGTGGACATTACTATATTTTTGAGGGGAAGATATTAGTTGTATGCCGAATTATAAGTTATCTCAGACAATGCAGCAGGCTCGATTTGATCCACGATGGGCGGGTCTGTATGCACTATGAGGCGACAGTACGGCAGGTAGGATATTTGAGAAGACTCGTAAAGAGACAGCCACAGACAGTATCAAATCTGTAGCAGAGTACTGCAGTAACAGAGAGAGTGCGAGAGTGTCAATGAAAGAGCCAGTAACTTCAATTGCAGCAACTTCTGATGGAGAAGCAGTACTTCAGTCTAGAAGATAGTATTGCTTTAGGCAGAACGATTACTTATTTATCAAGTAGCAGATTTAAAAGTAGATGATTTATGTTTCATTGAATAGTATTGAAAAAGACTGTCTCTCTCTGTGTCAAATAGCAGTGTAGCAAATTTCATTTACTAGTAGGAACAAACAGCTGAACAACACTTGCCTTCTGTGCATTAACCAAGGAGCCAGTGGTACAATAATTAGACCAAGTGGCTGTTGATTCAGTAGGCGGTAGAACAATTGGCAACAACAACACATGTCTCTGAACTAGGTACATGAAATGGTTCATTTAATAGTTAGAGCATGAAGCCAGGTAGCTTCAGTCCCTTGATAGTGGTAAGCCCACGTGTGATAGGGCAGAATCAGAGAAATCGTTTTCGACAGTAAAATTTGTTATCACTCATTGCCGATGTTGAATGTTAAGAGATTTGTTGATCAGACACCTCGCATACAGATGTCTAATGGTAATTTGTATCATTCTGTTACTTTTACATATCACCATCCCCAACGCCAGTCCTAAACATCCAAAACGATTCTACTCCCTCTTGGCTCCGTTATAAAGGATAGTTAGGGGAAAGGAAAACGAAACATAGCATCAGTGTCCTCTTTGCGCAACGCTTAGCACATCGACTCTATATTGGTAGCTTGGACTTGTGCCAGGCTGTGTTAATCTGACCACTAGGTGCATCTAATGTGAGAACCATATTCGTCAGATATATGATGAGCCTGCTCTCTTTACATTAATTTCTCATGTTATTCAGAAAATCAATCCCGTGTATCTAATCATCCAACTAACACCTTCCTGTTTCTGATGAGTGATGACCTTATCCAGCTGGTAAATGTTATACAGTGTGAATTGTGTGAACAGTTAAACACACAAATAGGATAGGAAGTAAAAAATAGGAACTGACGAACCAGTAGCTTGACTTGTGTAGAATGATGTATTTTCTCTGATTAATGAAACAAGTGACTTTAATGTCTGACACTGTTTATGCGTTATGGGGAATTATGTATTAGCCTCATGAGAACATATTGATTAAAATTATCTAAATGTAAAATTTTCTTCTCCTCCTCCTGCGTCTTTCCTGGAGTAGAGAAGTTTGGGACGTACCTGTAGCTACGTTTTTTCCGACGTTCTTTATGTTTATTGTATGATGGGAAGTGCCATGATTGCTGCAACCTTCTCTATTTCATTTTTAATGTAATTTTAAGTCCCTCATCTACCTCTTCTGACATAAATTTTAGATCACTGCTCACAATCTTCCATGCATGATACGAAGCACATTTACTACACTTATGGTGCGCGAAGACTGTGATACCATACTGCGTAGACCTGAGATAGCAATGAGAAGACTGGAAGTACATGGATCTGCAGTTGACAGACAGATAATCGAGGCAGCCACCACCAGCTGACGAAGTGCTCTGTTCAGTGGGTGAGACGCATCTGAGGCGGCCGCCGCTTCAGAACAAAGAAATGGACTCGCTCAGCAGCCAGATGACAATGGACTTCTGCGCAGGGGTACCGTTAACTTGTGTGACCTCTATTGAACTTGCGATGAGTTTACGATAGCTTGTTCTAGAGGCGGAATATAGCAAATGGGAAGGTTTTGAAAACGTTTCTTGTTTATGAATGCATATAACTAGGATACTAGGTAAGTGAAACCTTGTGTTACTACTGTGGTGAGACGACGGATAACTGAATTTTTATGCGAGGTACTCATGGGTCTGAACTGAGAAGCTAATTAAGTACACATATCGTCATGTACAGCAAAAAGAGCCTGAAGATGACGCAATGAAGCGTTGAAACTGGTAGCGACAAAATAAAATAAAATCATAAGGACGGCTGTAGGTTCTTTATTTTTTGTCATGTATGTTGTCTGGCCACAAACACGCTATCTGGCTGTGTCAGGCACCGTTTGTGTTAAACAAACCAATATTGCAGCGTAGTGTACACAAGCATTGATAGTTACCTAATTCAAATACTGCAGAGTGTAACATAACACACCGGTACCGCAAACTTTTGCTTACCTCCTCTGTCTTTATCGTAGGAGTTAACTGCATCTATTCTAACTCATTTTTTTTTTTTTTACAATAGCTGCCCCAATTACATCATGTAAAATCGGAGGAATGTACATACGTGACCAGAGCTTACACGATGGAACTGGTTCAAAAATAAGCGATGCGCCATATTCCTCTATCATAAAATTATTAAGAATGGTCAACACAACTTCATTTTCAAACTGTTCACGAATAGGATACGAACTATTCTGCCCATTTTACAGTGATCCATCAAACATCTTTCCTTTTATTAAAACATTTGTTCCGAAAGAAGATCAAATAACTACTGTGTAACTTCCTGCATGCCAATCTCTGCCCATAGCATATTAAACCGAATTCTTTCCATCGGAAAGTTCCTACAGAGTTTAGACATTGAGAAATCTTTCTGGAACAAGGAGACTTCTAAATGTTTTGACCGTTGATAGTTTTAAGGATGTATTGCCAATTTTAATGCACCACCATTTTCACTGCAAAGTGTTGGAGGTTGTTCTGGCATTTGAACTTATTCACTTAGTAGGTGACATGATCAGATTAATTATTTAGATTCTTCAATAACTGAAATAATTTCTGCTTCAGTGGCAACTGACTTGTACATAATGTCCCCTCCCCCCCCCCCCCCCCCCCCAATGGGTGTCCCCAGAAATTATTCCAAGAGGAGGCATCATTATAGGACTGAATTTTTAACATTTTATACACCAACCTTACTGCATCTAACACATTCAGTAGTTGTCTACTCAGTATTTCTGAAGTAGATTATTGTGCGGCAAAAAGGTAAAGGGTATTATATTAGCATACTAGCAGACCAACCCAGCATTGCCCTGGTATTCATTTTGCCAATTGTCTATTAAAAACAAAAAATGAATTACATTTGCAGTATAATATTGAAAAAAGTTCATTCCCTTGTATTCGTGGAGGCATATTTGAAATTATGAAACAGTCCTACAAAGAAATATGCATTATCTCCAAATGTGTAAGTACAGTATCTTGGACAACTTGTGTACACTGGGTACATCTGCTTCATGTATCTGCAACGCGATTTTGTAATGTCTCTGTGGCAACGCCTGTTCATGTGTCTATAGGCGGCTACTGTTTTCGTCTATAACCGTTTGCGTTTTGCAGCTGAAAGCTGACAAAAGCGCTGCCAGGTGTTATGGATTTCCTCAAATTGACTGGACTGTAGGATTGTCTTCGTAGTAAGGAATAAATGTGTTAAAACTTCATCCATGATGTGGAGTTTTTTCGTGCATCTCAGTGTTTATGAACTCATATCTCTTGAACTATGTGTTGTACAGTACTATATTTGTGTAGGTACATTCAGCATCATATGGGGATCGTCTGTGAAATATGATGCGAATACAGTTAGTAGTAAAGAAGTGATAAATTTAAATGTCATGCACAATGCCTCAGTTTTTCATACATCTCATTACGACGTCATATCTTCTGAATTATGTATGGTACCATGATATAATTTTGCAGGTGCAGTTACCAGCACCTGTGAATAATGTTTGCAGAACGTATTGGGAATAGAGGTAGAGTAATAAATCTAAACGTGTTGTATGATGTTACTGTCTTTTCACGCAGGTCAATGTTTATGACGTCATATCTCCTGAACAACGATAGGTAGGTGGTTCTTGCCTCCTCAGCGATTGTTGCCTGGTAGTAAGGGGTATGTGTTATATCCTAGCCAGTAATGCCAACCGAGCCCGCTGCCAAAAAGGTTGGCAGCATCAAAGTCCGGACGCCGTCCGCATAAGCAGCGCCAGCGATACAGGAAATCGCCGCAAGTCTGCGCGCGCCACCGCTGGCTTCTGGCTTCTTAAGCGCTGGAGTCGCGAGCGCTAGGACAGTTCTGGATTCGCCGCTCAGTTGTATACTCGCCACCGAATTGTGTACCTGCTAGTCAGTTGTGTGTTCATCGCAGCAGAGTTGTTGTTTGTCGTCAGCCGACGCTGACCAAGCCGCTCCGACTCGAACTAGACAGATTTCTGTAGACCATGTTCACCACTGTGTTCTGTATCGTCGTTAATAAAGATAAGTACCGACTTTCATTTAATCCGAGTGTGTGGGTTTTCATCTTTCTGTTCACTGTTCCAGCGGACCGGTCGGCCCGCTATTAAAAGTGTGGCGGTGACTTCGTAGGCCGTTTCTACAGCGAAGTGTTGTCGCTACGAAGGCCGCCACAAAAGTATGTGTATCAAGTTTGATGGAAATAGAACCAGTGGTTAAGGAGGAGATGTGGAAAACACACACACACACACACACACACACACACACACACACACACGTACGTACACATCCATTTTTATAATATGTACGTGTTATCGAGGTCAACCACCTTGCCGCAGTGGTAACACTGATTGCAGACAGTTCACCAATATTAAGTGGTGTCGGACTTGGCTAGCGCTTGGATGGATCACTGTCCGGGAGTGCCAAGTGCTGTTGGCAAGTGTGGTGCCCTCAGCCCTTGGGAGGCCAGTTCAGGAGCTACTTCACTGAGAAGTGATGGCACGGTTCACGAAAACTGACAAAGGCATGGAGAGCCGTGTGCTGACTACGTGCCCCTCCATACCCGTATCTGGTGATACCTGCTAATGAGGATGTCAGAACGGCTGGTCGGTGCCATTGGCCTTTCAAGGCCTGTTTGGATGGTGTTAAAATTATGGATTATCAAGACGCTATGAATACTGACGTCACATTTATGATTTAATGAGCTGCAATTTCATTCTCGTATCGTTAAATTCTGCACATCCAACCAGTTTGGAAATGAAGCTAGAAAACATTCACATAAAATATTTTCATTTATTTACAATCAACACTAGGTTTACACTGAAAACTGAAAATTAGAAAGTGAAAAGAAATTTAGATCCATTAAGTGGTCTTACAACTGTGTTCTTTGGATGCTACCACAACTCAGGTTAGGTTGGTTTCGTATAATTTTGTAGAGATTGTGAACAGCTGTTGTGCATTAGAATATACTCCCATTGCACTCAGCAAATATGTATGTAGCCTCAACTACTCCCATACTGGATATAAACTTAGACCTTCTGAACAGTCCGCAGCTCGTGGTCGTGCGGTAGCGTTCTCGGTTCCCACGCCCGGGTTCCCGGGTTCGATTCCCGGCGGGGTCAGGGATTTTCTCTGCCTCGTGATGACTGGGTGTTGTGTGATGTCCTTAGGTTAGTTAGGTTTAAATAGTTCTAAGTTCTAGGGGCTGATGACCATAGATGTTAAGTCCCATAGCGCTCAGAGCCATTTGAACCATTTGAACCTTCTGAACACAAAATACTTCTTCTAATGTGCAAGAATTCAGCAAGGAATGTATACTCCACAACATCTCGTTGGCTAAATATTACTGGAGATGCCACGTCTCTTCTGCCAAATTCCACTAATACAGCTTCCACCCTGAGTAGATGCAGATGCATTCATTTAAATATCTGCCACCTAGCTTATCTATTTATATCTGACTCATATGATTTACACGATACACAGCTGCACCCACACACACACTTACAACAAATAATACAATAAAACATATGACAGATAAAATACAAGAAGTATTATAATTGCTGTCAGTTAACAGTGAGACGCTAAAGAAATGTATGGAAGAGATTCTCACAATGTTTTCTGGAATGACTATGCAGAGAACAAGTGCATCGAAAGTTAGTTAACGTGTGTTAGCACACCAATGAACCAAATTTCAGATCAGTCATAATAGCCAAACGTCAGTTACTGGATGTACTCGTGGCATCCGATGATCTGAATCCTTCCTGGTGTTAGGTTAATCGTAATATTGTTTAAAACTCAGCTCAAAGTAGCTGTCAACTAAACGAAATCTTCTGCTACATTTCACAACAAATATATTTTTAATTCTCTTCATCTGAATAAATTACTATAGTCTTTAATCTTATCTTACCTCTCTCAAAATATGTCAAGGTATGACAGAAAAAGAAGATATTATTCAGCCTATAAATTCTGAGGTATGCACCGATTATAGTACTTGAACCTAAAATCCTCACTGCAAGGCAAAACTATATGCTACTAATGTTGTACAGTCCTAAAGCATTGACTGCACACTGACCAATGCAGCACCGTGAAACGGCATCAAGAGGGCGCTGGCGCGCACGCCAATAGGAAGAGTCGGCAGCGCCTCAACTACAATAAGACAGAGCTCAGCGCCCCCTACCAACTTAACCAGCCGCCTGTCACTGGTCGGGCACAGTTCAGTCGCAGGTTTCGAGAGCATCAGTACTGAGTAATAGGAAGACAATATTTAGCTTCAAGCCACCTCATAATCTGAAGTTGTTTATTTCCTTTTTAGAAATAAAGTGTTCTGTTAATCTGAAAGGGTTATGTACAGATGATTTTCGGTTCCTGCCACTTGCCACCGCCACTTCTCTCCTTTTTTTGTGTCGGTGCTGACTCCCACAGTAGCTGACACAACAAATGTAAATGACATTCGGATTTACACTGTCATTTATTTCTTAAAATAATCACTATTAATTACTATCTATGCCAGTCGCCTCAGTTTACCTGTTATTAGGATTATGATCCTGTTATTACGTGATATAAACAAATATAGGGATAGCGTTTGACATCACAGATGAATTCGTTTACCTAAGTCTAACCCACAGTCTAATAGATACAGGGTTAGTATAAAAAGTAATGAGACTGATTTTTGCTGACGCGACTGTACTTCGCAGCGCGCGCTCGCTCAGGGGGATTGGTGGTGGGGGGTGTCTGGCCGAAAATGCGCAGCATGCCAGTCGTCTGTGGGCT
Source organism: Schistocerca nitens (assembly GCF_023898315.1). Lineage (NCBI taxonomy): Eukaryota > Metazoa > Arthropoda > Insecta > Orthoptera > Acrididae > Schistocerca > Schistocerca nitens. The sequence continues at coordinate 1,024,698,989 of NC_064614.1, forward strand.
CTTGTCGTGGCAGCATCGTGCGTGGAGTGGATACGTCACAAAGTCGTTGGTCATGGCACAACGTGCAGCAAAGGATCGAGCAACGTTACGCCATCAAATTTTGTGTGAAACTAGGAAAACCGGGTACAGAAACGATGGATATGTTTTGGCAAGCCTAGGTCGATGATTACCTGTCAGGAGCCAAGGTTTTCAGGTGGGCGAAGCGCTTTAAAGAGGGCTGGGACAGCATTGAGGACGAGGACCGCTCTGGACGCCCATCAACTAGCAAAACTGACGAAAACATCGACCTTGTGCGCCTTTTATTGAACATCGAGCGCCGGATGAGTGTCAGGGATGATAGCAGATAATCTCGGACATGATAAAATGACAATGCACATAATCATCAAAGAATTGTCGATGAGGAAGATCTGCACTAAGATGGTCCCGAAATTTTGTCAGACATTCAAAAGAAAGCACGTGTGGACGCCTGCTAAGGCAATATCCAGAGCCTTGTAGCTGATCCGGAATTTTTTGATAACGTTATCATGGGAGACAAAACCTGGATGTTTCAGTGAGGCCTAGAGACAAAAGGACATGAGTGACGAATGGCACACCGCAGCATCCCCACATCCAAAAAAGGCTCGCATGAACAAATCGAAAGTGAAAGCTATGCTGATTGTGTTTTTCGATGTCAGGGACGTGGTTCATAATGAGTTTGTGCCCCAAGGCCAAATTGTCAACAGTGCTTTCTATTGCAAAGTACTCAAGATACTGAGAGCCAGGCTCCATTGCGTGAGGCCAGCCATCGCCGATGACTGGAAGTTGCATCATGACAACGCGCCGAGTCACACCTGCTTCATGGTGACCAACTACCTGGCCACAAAAGGGATTCCAACATTTCCCCAGCCCCCTACAGTCCCGATGTGACCCCACCAGACATTTTTCTGCTCCCCAAACTGAAAACGTTCCTGAAAGGACACTGTCATGGGACCCTGGAGGAGGTCCAAGCCTCCACGACGAGGGCTTTGGAGGCCATCCTAGGCTCAGTGTTCGCAGTGGCGTTTGTAATATGGAAATCTCGCATGCAGCATGTTGCTAACTCTCAAGGATCATACAATGAAGAATAATAAGTGGTTGAAGTGATACCTACAATAAATTTTAATTCACAAGCTCAGTATCATTACTTTTTATACAAGCCCTGTACAGTCACGTCACTGTATGGTATGAAAGACGTTACCGTTTGACAGTTGGAACGACACAAGCGCTTTAAGCGGTGAGAAAGCAATCAAATGCGTCGTAACGATAATGTTTTTGTTTTTAATTGTTTCCTGCTTAATGAACGAAATAGTTGCCATGTTTTGGCGTTCTATGCGTTAGTAAGTTACTAACTAAGACAACTACCGTGAAACAAATTTGAAAAAAGCCTAATCTCACTGATTCAATGACAACACCTACAGTTTATTCATAAACAAATAAAGGGGGACACAGAATAACGGGAATGTTCGAAATGAGTAGTGGCAGCCATGGCAGGTAGCAGCATTACGGGTTCGTGACAGCGAGTAAACAGTCCGCCATTTCAGTAATCATGGATGAGTGGAACGGACAACAGCGTGCGTTTTTTTTTTTTTTTTTTTTGTTTTTTTTAAACGATGATAGTCTGGTAGCAGCGCAGAGGGAGTTTCGACGTTTTTATAATTTAGGATGTCATGATACCGTTCCATCGAAACACACGATAAAATGTTGGACTAATAACTTTGAAGACACTGGATCTGCCCTCAAGAAGAAACCTACAGGACGACCAAGAAGTGTGCGTTGTCCAGCGGACAATGATGTGCGCGAGTCTGTCTTACGGAGCCCACGGCGTTCAATTCGTAAGCAAGCAGCAGTGGCTGCAATGTCCCGGGAGAGTGTTCGCAGAATTCTTCATCTTGATTTAAAATTTCATCCGTATAAACTACAGACGGTGCAGCAATTGAAGGACAACGATGACTGGCTACGATTAGGATTCTGTCCACGAATGATAACAAAAATAAACGATGACGATGAATTTCTAAACAAGTTGTGGATGTCAGATGAGGCAAATTTTCATCTCGCAGGTTATGTGAACAGAACTACCGTTACTGGACAAAACAACTTCTAATGACTTTCATGAGCGCCCTTTACACGTTAGTAAACCACTCGCAGTACTGCATTCTACGATCTGGGTCGTCCTCGTTCATTGCGTGTAGCAATCATGGGATGTAGCACTTCCACTTTGCTGTCCTCAAAATTCGCCGAACACTTGAGCGACTCAAAAATGGTTCAAATGGCTCTGAGCGCTATGGGACTTAACTTCTCAGGTCATCAGTCCCCTAGAACTTAGAACTACTTAAACCTAACTAACCTAAGGACATCACACACATCCATGCCCGAGGTAGGATTCGAACCTGCGACCGTAGCACTTTAGCGACTCACTCCAGTCTCACGGGCACACTGTCTCACAGACTTCTGTGGTGTGCGCGTGAATTGTTGTAACACACGACGGGAGTTAGCTGCACTGTTACAGGTCGTCCAAATCGTTGTTTGTGTACATCTTTAACACAGCCTTCGGTTTCAAATTTGTCTCGAATGCGACGAATCGTTAAACGTGTCGGTGGCTCTGTTTGATACTCATTTCGCCATTGCCGTTGAACCTTATTAATGTTTCGTACTTAAAATGCCACTTCAAAACTGACTTCCTATCATCGAATGTAAGCCCTGCGCCAGCCATGTTTATTCGAGTAACTATAGTTCAATTCTTTTTTTACCTTGGCGGCTCGCGCATGCCCGCCTAGACGCGGGAGATTGCTGCGTTGCCAGTTGCACACGACGCACGCGCCAAGAGAAGCAGCGCCATAGTATAGCATAGTTCGCAAGCTTACGTTTAGGGGGGAGCACGCAGTTCATGAAGTAAAGCCACCACGACCGCATTAACCCTTTCGCTGCTACAAAGACGTGCTCCCTGCATTCCGCGCTGTGGGCGATTTTGTCACTGCACTGCTCGCCTGTGCAGACACATTGTGTTCCAACTGCTTTGACACTCTTTATCATTCGATTCCACAAAAACTATTTGGCTCAAAAATTAGATTTTTACCTATCTTCTTGACTGATACCTTCCCCCCATAAATGACTTAATTTTGTTTCGATGTTCAACGCAGTTATTATGCAGCATTAAATATAGTAAACCATTGCACGAAATTTTGAAGAGTTTGCAGAGGTAAAGTCCATAGAGTATACTTTCCGGATGGTCGATTTTAGTTGCTACAATGTTGAGAATGAAATGTGGACGAGATACCTATATATTTAATTTAATTTAAGTACCACATAAGTGTTGTATGTAATATTCATATATATTCCACCTTTCGCGACTGTAACAAAAGTTTTACTTACACTGGGCACGTTTGGCTTTATTTTAAAGCACTTCAATCAATCAAAAGGAAGTAGACAAAATACATTAAACAAAACTGTGGACTTACAAAAACATTAGGACTTAAATATACCGTCTGTCAGTGAAGTGCTCAGAGCTATGTCAAATATAATTTTGTGTGTGGCACACACAAACAGCATTTATTTGCTAAAACACTGATGAGCCAACACAAACGTTGAATATTGTGCTACCGCAGCACAAAACTACGAAAGGTGACTTGGCAATGGAGGACACAAAATACAGTCCTTTTATGATCAAAAGAGAGAAACGCATCTGGTCTAAATAAGTCGCTTATTACAGTTGCAGAAGAGGGATATATTTCAATACCATTGGTAAAACTGCGACTGTGGAACAAAAACAAGAAATAGAACATGAATACCATTGTGTATGTGCCATACCTTTTCACCTTTCACTTTAAAATAAAGCCAAACGCGCCCTGTGTAAATAAAACTTTTATTACAGTCGCGAAAGACGGAATATTTCTCAATATTACATATGACACCTATGTGGTACTTAAATAAAATGAGATATTGTTATACAGTAAATATTATATGAAATTTAGGTATCTTGTTCACATTTCATTCTCAACATTGTGGCAACTAAAATCGACCATACGGAAAGTATACGCTATGGACTTTTACCTCTGCAAACTCTTCAAAATTTCGTGCAATCGTTTACTACATTTAATGCTACACATCAAAACAAAATTAAGTCATTTATGGGGGGAAGGTATCAGTCAAGAAGACGTGTAAAAATCAAATTTTTTGGCCAAATAGTTTTTGTGAAATCGAATGATAAGTGTGTTAAAGCAGTGGGAACACCATGTGTCTGCACAGGCGAGAAGTGCAGTGATGACAAAATCGCGCACAGCGCGGAATGCGGGGAGCACTAGTCTGCAGCAGCGAAAAAGTTAATGAGGAGGCAAAGCACTAGAAATTTCATTCAAACGCTTAAAATCGTGAAGTAAGGCACTCCAATATTGTTTTTAAATAAAGAACCCGCACAAGGTTTGAACTCGTGACCTTTCACCTGGCAGCCCAACACCTTAACCGTTCCACTACATCGGCTCATCGAACAGTCTAACTCCATAAGGACTCTAACACCTCACGCAACTACTTATAAACACTGTTGGTATGACTATGAATTACTCACGCTTCGTCGAAGTACAATAGGAAATAAACAATTACCGCTGTTCTTTATTGCGAAAAAGCAGCTCGTGAGATTCAAACAAACACCTTTCCTTGCTATCGCCTGAATTAGGAGTCTTATTGCTTGTATGGTTTAATTAATTAATAGAATATGAAGCAATTGGTATAAAGAATGCTTTTTCCAAACTTTCTATAAAAGAAAGTCTGCTATCAAGACATTGCTTTTGTTCTATTACTGTATTTATGACTGAACGTTTCTAAAACTGAAGAGACTCGTCCGTGCTCTGCACTGCAGTCGAGATCTGGCAACGTCGTTCTCTGTTCATTGGCTGACTGTGTTTTCTGACGTCAGATGCGCAGAACGAACCTAAACTCGGCCGCCAAGATATACGACGCGCACTTTAGGTGCAACTAAGAACAAAACACTGACTATCTGGCGACTGTCATCTGATAAAACAAAACAACGCAATACAACGCTTGTGTGGCGATTGCCGGAACTACGAACTACTACACTACCAAAGATGAGAACTCCATCAATTAGTTTGCCAGTTATGGACTTTTAAACAGTGGATACATTTTTTTTGATGTGAGAGAAAAGAAAGGGTGAAACCTTGTGGCAGACATAGGCTAGCCTACTCCTCGCGAATAGATCCACTGGGCCTCCAAACTGGACGTCCCCATCTGACGGACGGATCAGCATCAACCGATGGCTCTGCCCTTTTGTCAGCTCTGTCTCAGGACTACAAAAATTAAAAAAAAATCTGGTGTCCTGCGGAGCCATAGCCATACGTGTTTTCCGCAGCCCTTGCTGCCTAAAAAAAATGGATTCTGAGCATAACCCTAAATACTCTTTATGAACTTCTGTTCTTTGGAATTATTTCTTCTGTCATTCCTTGTGAATGACAAAAATACTTTTTACCTCTTCTTATGATTTGGAGTAGATTCACTTTCGTCAGGCAGACATATTGAACTAGTATCACTACACTTTGAATGTGGATCTAGTAAAACTGTAATGAAAACGTTAAATATTGCAATGAAATAATGTAGGCGAGGGCGAAGGGTTTTCTCCATTCACCTTCTCAATTGCTTCTTCACAATATTCTTTTGAATGTTACACTGATTAAAATAGCGTCGGGCTTTTTTCGAAGCGAAAGAAACTATAATTTCTTGTGTTGGTATGATCTAAGAGCCATGTGTGTGTGTGTGTGTGTGTGTGTGTGTGTGTGTGTTGGAACTTAATGGGCGCACAAAGGATCAAAGAGCCATAAGCAGATGAGCTTCCAGATAGACAGATCCTGGGATTATGCCGAAACCTTTGGGAACGAAAATGGTGGTACTAGAGACGTTAGATGTAGGTGCAATTGTACGGAACATTAGTTGTGTACAGAAAATGTGTTTACGACTGGTTCAAAAGTTAACTTTCACAGGCAGCTGAATTTAAAAAAAAATCTGCACACAGCTCTACGGTTTTAATTACCTGACCTACAACGTCTTTGAACAGAACTGTATTACACGAACGCGAAGAAAATAAACAGAAACAGTGTTTCCAGCGCTCCAAAATGAAATAAGCTAAATGTATCTACAAAAAGAAGCCATAAAAAAGCTTCAGTAAAAGAAGGTGACTTATTGTGCAGTTTTATTTTCGCAATAATTATACTGTGTAACTGTTTTTAAATAATGAACTCAACAAAATTTCACATCAAAACTGGCCACATTACTTCTCAAGGGTAGATAAAAACAAGAATTAATTTATATTTATTTTCTTAACTTGAAACATGGTGAACATTACAGTAGTACAAAATTAACTGTGAAAGTGTAGCATCATTTAAACTATACGTCATGGATAATATGGAAACAAAAGACCTACATTTTTAAAGTTTGGTATGCAACACCATACATTTTAATTTGACCATCCATTCATATTCATGAGCCTGTATTTAGAAGAGGCCTATTGCTTCATCCAAATTATCTGTGTATTGTAGTGAGGCTGACACCTTAGCAAACTACCGTACTGAATAGAAGTTCGCTGTCTCTCTCCTCAGCTCAGTCGGTGGCACATCGTTGTATTTCATAGTTACGTCTTTATTCTTGTGTATGTGTCCGCTGACGAGCCCGGAACACACACCAACACAGATTTGGTTTGCTTTGTTGTACTTTTTGAAATAATACATTTCCATGGCATACTAAACGGTGTTTTGAAATCTTAGTTCAACGCAAATAATTTTCCTTTAACCAATGTGAATTTAAATGTTTTCCTAGGAAAAAGGCCAAATGATTGTGAAAAAAGCCATACTTCCGGACCCAGATAAATCACTCCTTCGCCGGGTAAAGAGTTAGCTTTAAGAAAGCTGATTTGGCACACTGAACAGAAATAACACACTGCTGTTTTGAAAACAGATGCTCAACACCTGGCGAATACATTAGTTTTTCGTACAGTACCAATAGGTTTTCAGTTGTGAAATATACAAATATTGAAATAATGCCTTTTCGTTTCAAAACCTAGCGGTATGATTATAATAAAATTATATATAGCCGTTTGTAATAACATGTATGTGTATTATTTCCTTCTTCGATTAACTTAAGCATTAATCTGCATCTCCAAATGCGTTAGCATAAACTTGCCGAAATGTTATAACACTTGTTTACAGGAAGTTTGAACCCGGATTGTATTGTAACATTGTAGCTACGTGGCATCTAAGTTAGCACTTACCTCCACTCACGAACAGCGGGCGAAAAAAACGAACACCTATAGCTTACCGTGTGAGCCCTGATTTCTCTTATTTTGTCATAATGATCGTTTCTCCCTATGTCTTACGTCGTGAATCACAGTAGAGCAGCGATTAGCAGTCTAACAACACTTTATTACATAGTCTCCGAACATACAACAGAACATGTCAAAGATACATTGTTCTAAGAGTAAACAGTCTCTCACTTGCCCGAAGTACATCACTCTGTGACATCCTCCCCACCCTGGTCGACCTCCAAAGGTACGGCCAGCTGCACAGGACGACTAATGATGTGTCCTTCTGGAGTCCGGAGTATTATCGTCCTTACCCTTCCGTCTCTTCCTGGTAGTACCTTTTCTATCCTGGCCTTCTTCCACATATGTCGCGGACGAAGGTCCTCTAGGATCAGCACGATGTCGCCAGGGCGAAAGGGGATGACTCGTCCCGATGCGCGTTTAATTCATGGTAGTTCCCGAGCTCCAATAGGTATTCTTTAATCCAACGGTTCCAAAAACTGTCAGAGAGTTGCTGTCTCAGTCGGAATTCCTTTGTTAAATTCATTTTCGCTGAAGGCTCTGGTCCCGTCGGAATAGTAGTAAGTTCTTCTCCCGTCAAAAAATGGGAAGGTGTGAGTGCATCACAATCATCTCCTGGTGTGATGGGCCTGGAGTTCACCGCGGCTTCAAAACTGATCAAGGTGGTGTTCAGTTGTTCCTTAGTGAGCATTGCGAGTCCCAATACCTTCCGTAGGCAACGCTTTATAGCGCCCACCATTCTTTCCCACCATCCTCCCCACCAAGCCGCACGGGAGACAATGAATTTCCAAGTAATACCGTGGTGGGCGAGGAACTAATAAGTTTTGTGGTGGTTAATGCCTTCCAGAGTTGGGCTAATTCCATATTCGTGGCGTGGAATGTTTTCGCGTTATCGGTATATATCGTGTGCGGTAGTCCGCGTCTTCCGGCGAATCGCTGAAGTGCCATAAGAAACTTGTCCGTTGACAAGTCTGTACAGAGTTCGAGGTGTACAGCTCGTGTGGTAGCACATATGAAAAGAGTGATATATGACTTGTGCGTTTTCCTTCCCCACTTTGATCAATAGTGGGCCAGCAAAGTCTATTACGATTACAGCAAATGGTTTGGCGGGCGAAACTCGTTCAGGTGGCAGCGGTGCTTCGATCTGTTGCCCTCGTGGATTCTTCAAGATCTTGCATGCGAGGCATGAGTGTAGGATTCTTTTGATGGCCTGACGAGCTCTAAGGATCCAAAATTCAGTTCGCAGTTCGGATAGTACAGAACGAACGCTAAAGTGATGGAGGCTGAATTGCCCCCTCTGTTTATTGATTGATTTTAATATCATGAATACTTCTTTAAATCATGAAAATAAGGTTTGACATCGTCGTAATATTAATTTTCATCGTTGTAGCACTGCAAGGCGGATATGTGTCTCTCGAATAACCAATTGTGTGAAGTGGTGGGAACCGTCAAGGAGTTCAGGATGTTTTTGTTCCCTATTTAGGCTAGTGCACTGCAGTCGACCTCCTAGACGTATCAGTCCATCTTCTAAGAAAGGATTGTATCGTGCGATTTTTGACACTCTTGGCAGTGGTAAGTTATTCTGAAGTGCATGTAATTCGCTGGGGAAGGAATCTCTCTGGCCCACTCGAATCCAATACATTTTGGCAGCTGATAATTCGGTGGCTGTAAGTTCTCCTGAAGATTTATTCTTCTGACGAATGTTGTGTAGGAAGCGGAGAGTCCATGCTGTGATACGAATGAGCTTCCAGTAAGAGCTGAATTTAAGTAAGTTCAAAAGGCTGGCTGGCGTAGATATCGACAAGACTTGGCACTGGGTTTTCTTCCTCTTTTCTTCGGGAGGAAGTCGTACCATCGTTGGAGTATCGTTTGGCCAGCATTTAGGAGGGCGTGTAAGCCAAGGCGGCCCATGCCACCAAATATCCAGAGAATTCATTTGGTAGCCGAGGAGTCCACGTGAGAGGTGGTCAGCAGGATTGTCTGGTCCTGAGCAGTGTTTCCATTGCGTGGGAGTCGTGTGTGTTTGTATCTCAGTTACACGATTACAAACGAAGGTCTTCCATCTGTTAGGATCACAGCGAATCCAACTTAGTGTTATTTTAGAATCCGTCCACAATATCGCATGGGCAATTTTAAAGTCTGTTGCGCTGCCAAAGTAACACAATAGTCTGGTCCCAACTACTGCCGCTAAAAGTTCGAGTCGAGGCAATGTCACCTTCTTAATAGGAGCAAGTCTGTTCTTGCTACAGACTAAATGGGTTACGACGTCATCATCTAAGACAGTATGAATGTACAAAGCTGCTCCATATGCCTTTTCCGAGGCGTCACAGGATACGTGCAGCTGAGAGTCTCTTACACGAGCTGTAGCTATCCATCTAGGGACACGTATATGTGACAATGAAGGTAAGCTAGATATCCAAATGCGCCATCGTGCCCCTAAGTCCCAGGGCATAAGTTCATCCCAGCCAATTCCTCGGCACCATGTGTCCTGTAATAGCAATTTCCCAACAAGAGAAACAGGGGAAAACAGTCCGAGGGGGTCATAGAATTTAGCCGTACATTGTAAAAGGAGTCGTTTGGTGGCTGGCTCTTCTGACGACCTTCTGTTGATTTCGCTAGGATCGATACAGAAGTAGTCACCTGCGGCGTTCCAGTCTACGCCTAAAACTTGAGTCTGGGTGTGGAGTTCTCGCCCTTCTGCCCTCCAGATAGTGTGGAGTTGTTCACAGTTGGTAGCCCATTTTGATAAGGGGAGACTGATCAATTTCATTAGGGTTACAAGTTAATAGTATATAGTTATCAACAAATTATCACCTTCTACTGAGATCACAAAGTCGTCCATGTACGCAGTCTTGTTTATAAGTTGTGCTACGGTGGGAAATGCTGTCATACACTTGTCGGCAAGTTCTCTTAGTGTTACAGAAAGTTAAAATGGGCTGCAGGTCAGGCCGAATGGGAGTCTGTTAAAACGGTATTCTGTTAGTTCGTCCGTCGTTTGAAGATCTCCTCTTTGATCCTGGCTAATTTTGAACCAGAAGAATCTGGTCAAGTCTTTGTCCTTTTCGTTCAAGGTTAATTGAAGGAAAGCTTGTGTGATGTCCGCGACGATAACCGTAGAATATAGTCTGAAACGCAGTAAAATTTCCAGAATCTCTGGTAATAGGTTCGGTCCTACTTCTAATACCTCATTCAGAGAAGGAGTATTGTTTTAGTGAGATGAAGCGTCAAAGACTATTCTCCTTCCTCACTGCATGATGAGGGAGATAAAATAGCTCCTTTCCTGAGAGTGGGGTGGGAGCGTATTATATCTCTTAAAAAAATAATGGAACTATTTATTTAGAGGAAACACTCTCCTACTAAATTTATTTGTCCTTTGCTTTATCGTGATCTGTTACTGATTTTTAGTGGAGTTAGTTTTTACTTTTAGCTTTCAAAAAAATACAAAAGAGATATAATAAGCAAAATAATGAATTTCGTAGGTTGCCAATTACGTATTATATCTGGTTTTATCGAGAGCCAGGCTCCCTACAAATTACTGTAAATGCAATAGCGTAGTATTACTCAGCTCCAGTTCACTATCACAGAAAATAGACAAGTTTTAATGCCGGCCGAAGTGGCCGTGCGGTTAAAGGCGCTGCAGTCTGGTACCGCAAGACCGCTACGGTCGCAGGTTCGAATCCTGCCTCGGGCTTGGATGTTTGTGATGTCCTTAGGTTAGTTAGGTTTAACTAGTTCTAAGTTCTAGGGGACTAATAACCTCAGCAGTTGAGTCCCATAGTGCTCAGAGCCATTTGAACCATTTGAACAAGTTTTAATAAAATTATTTCACTGGATTCCTTCAATTACTCTCACTGAATATTTTAACATAATTTCTTCCGCTCCGGCTATCAGACACTGTGCTGTGAAAAAATATTTTTTAAATGTACCGCGTAATGGCGGCTAATTGTTAACAGTCAGAGATCACTGTTACTCGCTCCGCAGCAGCTGGAAACATGCTAAATAATTTTCATTAAATATTCTTTTCATAAGATAAATGTGGCGTAGGTTCTTGAAATAACACACGGAGATCACTTTATACTAATATATTCTTACTAGGACACAGTTTACACCAATAAATATTTGCAATCACGTTACGACAGAAACAAATGCTAGCGCAGCACAATAGCTTGCGTACCTTATTCCAGCTAACACCAGAACGAACAGAAAAAAAAAAACCAGACTAGACAGAAGAATGAGCATTGGATTGTATTTTATACTCTTACAAAGATAATCACATTATAATCTCATACAATAAAAATAATGTCTTTTCTGCATTTATCGATCTATATTGTATATTTTTACAGTTAGTGTTATTCCCTTTAGCAGATAAATCAATGTTTGCAATTCATTTTGAGTCACATACAGTCATTTTTATTTATGTTTCACCTCGATAATGGTGAATATTGCAAAAGGGACACTACAAGCGACCTCTACTTGCCCCTTCGTAATGTAGTCTAGCATAAGATCGAAATACATTTGCTTAAAGGTCTCTTGACGTTGAAATCTTTCCCTAAGGTGCTTGAATCGTTTTTCCGCGATCGGTCTATTACTCGAAAGCACTGTATGTTGGCTTTTGGGAAGTGTAACCACTGCTCGGTGATCATTTATAGAAAAAGATGCTCTAAACTCTTGAAGAAGTCTCGTATCCTTGTTGTTCACAGGTAGATCCTGATCGGCAGTAATCCCTATAGTTTCCAAGTACCAAAAGTGTCTGAAATCATTGTCCGAGTGCAGAGGAGATCGGTCAGTCTGAGCAAAATTTACCACGGTTGCATGCACACAGGCTTGTGACTTGTTACCACTAAGTATCCAGCCAAACAGAGAAGGAACTAACACTAAGGTTTCAGAGATGCGTATGGGCGAATTGTGCTTCACTATCTTCCAATAAAAATAGCCTCCTACAAGAATCTCCACGGGAAGATATCCTGTTGAATCGGTTTTCGGATCTGCTAGCGTAATCTTACGGGCATCTGGTAAACTCTTTATATGTTGTGGAACCGAAGGCTGGTGAGAAATAACGCGAGTACTTTCGAAGGCAGTAAGTGGCACTGAAGAATTCTGCCAAAGCCCCTTCATATTGAACTGAACAAGCCTGCGATGGCGTGGGCGTGCAGGGTTTGATTCAAAGGAACAAACGGTTAGTTCTTGTCGGTCTACCGTTTGCGGTTTCAGATCATCAATCAGCGATTTTGCTATGAAGCTGGACTGACTAACTGCGTCCGGTAGACATCGCTTTGTCCTGCTCAATCCTGTAGGTCCTGAGACGCATACTTGAGCTGTCTGAAGGTACGTGTATCCGTGGCGAGCGACAGGTGCCTTTCTCACGGAAGTAACGTATGTCTGACCCGCAGGACTCTTAATATCCTTTCGTTCCTCACAAATGCAGTCGTTTACAGTTAACACACCGAGCCTTTACCTTCTTTTTGCAATTTGACACTTTGTGGCCTTGAAGACAAAGAAAGCATCTGTTTGCTAGTTTCAATTTATCCATTCGATCATTAACGAGTACGATCTTCTTACAGTCTTGCACCCAATGACCACCAGATTCACAAAAGACGCAGAATGGTTCCTTTACGCTAGTATCCTTCGGAGACGATCTTTTAGATTTCGCGTGTACGTGAAGTGTGGACGCTGTGGGAAGGTTACTAGAAGTGCTGGAAAATTCACCGCGTATCTTCCTCGTTCAGAAACTCCATCTGTTGCCAAATGTCCCCTTCGGATATTCCCGTACGCTTGGCGTGAATTAGCCAGCGGTGGCATATGTCATCCGGAAAAGCGCGTAAAGTTTCGGCGCGAGGACTCGGCCGTATTCGCTCACGTCTTCCCCAAGTGCCCGGAGAGCTTGAATACGTCGCTGGCATTCAATGTATGTTGAATTAAGTTCCTCTGGGGTGGACAGCTAGTTGGTTTTATGGCTTCGAGATAATCTAAGTGGGCTTGAATTATTCGATCCTTGTTACCATAACGCGCTCGGAGAATCCTCTTCGTTTCTGCGTACGTCTCGGCCGTCACCGCAATACCGTCCACTAAGTGCTTTGGTTCTCCCGAGAGATAGCCGCGAGGAAAGATGTGTTTATTAATTGTAGTTACCGTCGGATCGTTGTCAACCGACTGCTCAAACTGCTCTCAGAATCGTGCCCATGTCTCGATATCGCCTGAAAAAGGCTCAAGCTTGATCGGCGGAAGTTTTACTGAAGCTGTGGGAACACTCATTGTTAAAGATTGTATCGGCGGATTGTCGGGAATCTTTATGTCTTAGTATGAAGGCTTTCACGACCGGATGACATATCTTCTGGTAAACCTTCCGGGATGTAAGGTCGTGGTCCATGATACACTCCTGGAAATTGAAATAAGAACACCGTGAATTCATTGTCCCAGGAAGGGGAAACTTTATTGACACATTCCTGGGGTCAGATACATCACATGATCACACTGACAGAACCACAGGCACATAGACACAGGCAACAGAGCATGCACAATGTCGGCACTAGTACAGTGTATATCCACCTTTCGCAGCAATGCAGGCTGCTATTCTCCCATGGAGACAATCGTAGAGATGCTGGATGTAGTCCTGTGGAACGGCTTGCCATGCCATTTCCACCTGGCGCCTCAGTTGGACCAGCGTTCGTGCTGGACGTGCAGACCGCGTGAGACGACGCTTCATCCAGTCCCAAACATGCTCAATGGGGGACAGATCCGGAGATCTTGCTGGCCAGGGTAGTTGACTTACACCTTCTAGAGCACGTTGGGTGGCACGCGATACATGCGGACGTGCATTGTCCTGTTGGAACAGCAAGTTCCCTTGCCGGTCTAGGAATGGTAGAACGATGGGTTCGATGACGGTTTGGATGTACCGTGCACTATTCAGTGTCCCCTCGACGATCACCAGTGGTGTACGGCCAGTGTAGGAGATTGCTCCCCACACCATGATGCCGGGTGTTGGCCCTGTGTGCCTCGGTCGTATGCAGTCCTGATTGTGGCGCTCACCTGAACGGCGCCAAACACGCATACGACCATCATTGGCACCAAGGCAGAAGCGACTCTCATCGCTGAAGACGACACGTCTCCATTCGTCCCTCCATTCACGCCTGTCGCGACACCACTGGAGGCGGGCTGCACGATGTTGGGGCGTGAGCGGAAGACGGCCTAACGGTGTGCGGAACCGTAGCCCAGCTTCATGGAGACGGTTGCGAATGGTCCTCGCCGATACCCCAGGAGCAACAGTGTCCCTAATTTGCTGTGAAGTGGCGGTGCGGTCCCCTACGGCACTGCGTAGGATCCTACGGTCTTGGCGTGCATCCGTGCGTCGCTGCGGTCCGGTCCCAGGTCGACGGGCACGTGCACCTTCCGCCGACCACTGGCGACAACATCGATGTACTGTGGAGACCTCACGCCCCACGTGTTGAGCAATTCGGCGGTACGTCCACCCGGCCTCCCGCATGCCCACTATACGCCCTCGCTCAAAGTCCGTCAACTGCACATACGGTTCACGTCCACGCTGTCGCGGCATGCTACCAGTGTTAAAGACTGCGATGGAGCTCCGTATGCCACGGCAAACTGGCTGACACTGACGGCGGCGGTGCACAAATGCTGCGCAGCTAGCGCCATTCGACGGCCAACACCGCGGTTCCTGGTGTGTCCGCTGTGCCGTGCGTGTGATCATTGCTTGTACAGCCCTCTCGCAGTGTCCGGAGCAAGTATGGTGGGTCTGACACACCGGTGTCAATGTGTTCTTTTTTCCATTTCCAGGAGTGTATATAAGTCGCTCTCAGACGTCCGACCCGTCAGTCGGCAAGACTCACCGGAGGAGAAACACCCCTCTGAAGATGTCCAGCGCAGCTCTGGACGAAACGTTAGGAGCTGAAGAGTTTCATGGACCACGACCTTACATCCCGGAAGGTTTACCAGAAGATAATCTTTATGTCTGCTACCGATTTCGCAAGCTGTTTCTCTATTTCCTGAGACAATCGAGAAATTGTGAGTTTTGCGGTGTCTATATAATCTTCGCATTTAAGAACATCTTCTTCGTATTCGTCATCGTGTAACAACTCGTGAATATCCTCATCTAATTTAACGAGGCGGTTCAGAACTGTCATTGTCATATTTATAATCCGCGATTTCCTGTGTCTGACAACCTTGCAACTTCCGCTACGAGTCGCGTAATGTTTGTTCTTTCTCTCATACGTTTTCTCTTTAGAGAGTGTAACTGTGCTTCTGGTTTGTAGTCTGGCATGTCCATTCCGTCTGATTACTCCAAAGTTTAAAGCAGTGTCGGCTAGCGATCAGCTGGTCCTAGTACGGCGTTGTCTTTGGATCGCTAGTCGAAGTAGTTCAATTGATGGTCGCTAGATGCCAGCACTAGTCATAAACAACCTACAGGCGTAGCTAGCATCTGATAATTCGTTAAAGCGCTAATCGAACAGCTACAATAGCAGTACAGAGCGGCAATAATGCTATCAGTTGCCTTTACAAATGGCACTACAAAACATGTCGCGTGATAATTCAATTGGACTTAGCTGTGTATGCAGGCGGTTGTCGTCGAAGAGCTTGTTGCGTGGTGTGACAAATCGCTGCAGTAAGCCCCCTCCTAGTATTGCCGCGTGACGTGCGTCCAGAATTCGTGTTTCACAACGGCAATCGTGGAAATTGTCTCCCGGGTTTCGGCACCAAATTCTTACGTCGTGAACATAGAGTAAAGTCTCTGGAGTGAGCATTGCGTTCTGCGCATGTTGTCAACATTAAACCAGGATTGTCACATGATCTCGGGACTTCGCTGTGCCTGTGTGCTTTCTGCAGCGTTTGAAGTTTATAATACCAAGAGTTTTTATTGTGTTTCACCGTTTGTTGATAGTGTAATAGCGATAGTGAATTACGTTGTTGCTACGGATGGAAAGAAAAATATGTGAAAGGAGGGATAGTAACTTTTCATGGGTACATTCCATATAGCTCTAATTATAGTTTTCATTTTAGTAAGAGACACTGTATACGTTTAAAAATTTCGAGACGCATTATAATTAAGACTTGATTCTGTAGACCTATTTTTCTACGATTTTATGACTATATAATAGATATTACGGCTCGTACAAAAGCTTACAAACAATCGCTTCCTCTCGTAAATTTGCTAGTGGAACAGGAAACGGAAAGGTTAGTTGTTTCAGTAAATACTATCCTCCATGCATTTATCAGTGGCTTGTCAATTATGTATATAGATTACTCCGTCTACTATTTATTTAATGAACTGGGAGCAAGTACTTAAAATGCGTTAAATAAATACCTCTTAGTGCCACCAGTAAGAAAAATTGAGCTTTAGGTCGCAAAAACGAGAAAATAAATACGCAGAAACACAAGAAAAAAGGACGAATTAGCAGGTATATAATCGCTAATGTGTGGTCAATTCGGTGTTTTTCTGACACATGCGAAAGTACTAACGTACTGTGAAGTCGTTTTGCAGGACTATCACTGCAAAAATGTACTTCAGGCTCTGTAATACTATAAAGTGCGGTGTTATACCAAAAACTACCAAAAATCGAGTGCATCTGAACTATGACACCTATCGCAAAGAAGCTGAATGTAATATCACTTGCCCTTAAAAGTTACGTAGCTGGTTTATTCCCGGTATCAAATGGATACTGTTAAAATGTCTTCGCAACATACATAAATAATCCACAACACGTACGAAAAGAATCCGTCTGTACTAGTGATGTAGTGACATTCTAAATATACAGGGCGCTATACGAATGTATGTTGACAATATAAAATCTCCAGAAGGCGATTTTCACTCTGCAGCGGAGTGTGCGCTGATATGAAACTTCGTGGCAGATTAAAACTGTGTGCCCGACCGAGACTCGAACTCGGGACCTTTGCCTTTCGCGGGCAAGTGCTCTACCAACTGAGCTACCGAAGCACGACTCACGCCCGCTACTCACAGCTTTACTTCTGCCAGTACCTCGTCTCCTACCTTCCAAACTTTACAGAAGCTCTCCTTCTTTCAGGAGTGCTAGTTCTACAGGTTCGCAGGAGAGCTTCTGTAAAGTTTGGAAGGTAGGAGACGAGGTACCGGCAGAAGTAAAGCTGTGAGTAGCGGGCGTAAGTCGTGCTTCGGTAGCTCAGTTGGTAGAGCACTTGCCCGCGAAAGGCAAAGGTCCCGAGTTCGAGTCTCGGTCGGGCACACAGTTTTAATCTGCCAGGAAGTTTCATATCAGCGCACACTCCGCTGCAGAGTGAAAATCTCATTCTGGAAACATCCCCCAGGCTGTGGCTAAGCCATGTCTCCACTATATCCTTTCTTTCAGGAGTGCTAGTTCTGCAGGTTCGCAGGAGAGCTTCTGTAAAGTTTGGAAGGTAGGAGACGAGGTACTGGCAGAAGTAAAGCTGTGAGTAGCGGGCGTGAGTCGTGCTTCGGTAGCTCAGTTGGTAGAGCACTTGCCCGCGAAAGGCAAAGGTCCCGAGTTCGAGTCTCGGTCGGGCACACAGTTTTAATCTGCCAGGAAGTTTCATATCAGCGCACACTCCGCTGCAGAGTGAAAATCTCATTCTGGAAACATCCCCCAGGCTGTGGCTAAGCCATGTCTCCACTATATCCTTTCTTTCAGGAGTGCTAGTTCTGCAGGTTCGCAGGAGAGCTTCTGTAAAGTTTGGAAGGTAGGAGACGAGGTACTGGCAGAAGTAAAGCTGTGAGTAGCGGGCGTGAGTCGTGCTTCGGTAGCTCAGTTGGTAGAGCACTTGCCCGCGAAAGGCAAAGGTCCCGAGTTCGAGTCTCGGTCGGGCACACAGTTTTAATCTGCCAGGAAGTTTCATATCAGCGCACACTCCGCTGCAGAGTGAAAATCTCATTCTGGAAACATCCCCCAGGCTGTGGCTAAGCCATGTCTCCACTATATCCTTTCTTTCAGGAGTGCTAGTTCTGCAGGTTCGCAGGAGAGCTTCTGTAAAGTTTGGAAGGTAGGAGACGAGGTACTGGCAGAAGTAAAGCTGTGAGTAGCGGGCGTGAGTCGTGCTTCGGTAGCTCAGTTGGTAGAGCACTTGCCCGCGAAAGGCAAAGGTCCCGAGTTCGAGTCTCGGTCGGGCACACAGTTTTAATCTGCCAGGAAGTTTCATATCAGCGCACACTCCGCTGCAGAGTGAAAATCTCATTCTGGAAACATCCCCCAGGCTGTGGCTAAGCCATGTCTCCACAATATCCTTTCTTTCAGGAGTGCTAGTTCTGCAGGTTCGCAGGAGAGCTTTTGTAAAGTTTGGAAGGTAGGAGACGAGGTACTGGCAGAAGTAAAGCTGTGAGTAGCGGGCGTGAGTCGTGCTTCGGTAGCTCAGTTGGTAGAGCACTTGCCCGCGAAAGGCAAAGGTCCCGAGTTCGAGTCTCGGTCGGGCACACAGTTTTAATCTGCCAGGAAGTTTCATATCAGCGCACACTCCGCTGCAGAGTGAAAATCTCATTCTGGAAACATCCCCCAGGCTGTGGCTAAGCCATGTCTCCACAATATCCTTTCTTTCAGGAGTGCTAGTTCTGCAGGTTCGCAGGAGAGCTTCTGTAAAGTTTGGAAGGTAGGAGACGAGGTACTGGCAGAAGTAAAGCTGTGAGTAGCGGGCGTGAGTCGTGCTTCGGTAGCTCAGTTGGTAGAGCACTTGCCCGCGAAAGGCAAAGGTCCCGAGTTCGAGTCTCGGTCGGGCACACAGTTTTAATCTGCCAGGAAGTTTCATATCAGCGCACACTCCGCTGCAGAGTGAAAATCTCATTCTGGAAACATCCCCCAGGCTGTGGCTAAGCCATGTCTCCACAATATCCTTTCTTTCAGGAGTGCTAGTTCTGCAGGTTCGCAGGAGAGCTTCTGTAAAGTTTGGAAGGTAGGAGACGAGGTACTGGCAGAAGTAAAGCTGTGAGTAGCGGGCGTGAGTCGTGCTTCGGTAGCTCAGTTGGTAGAGCACTTGCCCGCGAAAGGCAAAGGTCCCGAGTTCGAGTCTCGGTCGGGCACACAGTTTTAATCTGCCAGGAAGTTTCATATCAGCGCACACTCCGCTGCAGAGTGAAAATCTCATTCTGGAAACATCCCCCAGGCTGTGGCTAAGCCATGTCTCCACAATATCCTTTCTTTCAGGAGTGCTAGTTCTGCAGGTTCGCAGGAGAGCTTTTGTAAAGTTTGGAAGGTAGGAGACGAGGTACTGGCAGAAGTAAAGCTGTGAGTAGCGGGCGTGAGTCGTGCTTCGGTAGCTCAGTTGGTAGAGCACTTGCCCGCGAAAGGCAAAGGTCCCGAGTTCGAGTCTCGGTCGGGCACACAGTTTTAATCTGCCAGGAAGTTTCATATCAGCGCACACTCCGCTGCAGAGTGAAAATCTCATTCTGGAAACATCCCCCAGGCTGTGGCTAAGCCATGTCTCCACTATATCCTTTCTTTCAGGAGTGCTAGTTCTGCAGGTTCGCAGGAGAGCTTCTGTAAAGTTTGGAAGGTAGGAGACGAGGTACTGGCAGAAGTAAAGCTGTGAGTAGCGGGCGTGAGTCGTGCTTCGGTAGCTCAGTTGGTAGAGCACTTGCCCGCGAAAGGCAAAGGTCCCGAGTTCGAGTCTCGGTCGGGCACACAGTTTTAATCTGCCAGGAAGTTTCATATCAGCGCACACTCCGCTGCAGAGTGAAAATCTCATTCTGGAAACATCCCCCAGGCTGTGGCTAAGCCATGTCTCCACTATATCCTTTCTTTCAGGAGTGCTAGTTCTGCAGGTTCGCAGGAGAGCTTCTGTAAAGTTTGGAAGGTAGGAGACGAGGTACTGGCAGAAGTAAAGCTGTGAGTAGCGGGCGTGAGTCGTGCTTCGGTAGCTCAGTTGGTAGAGCACTTGCCCGCGAAAGGCAAAGGTCCCGAGTTCGAGTCTCGGTCGGGCACACAGTTTTAATCTGCCAGGAAGTTTCATATCAGCGCACACTCCGCTGCAGAGTGAAAATCTCATTCTGGAAACATCCCCCAGGCTGTGGCTAAGCCATTTCTCCACTATATCCTTTCTTTCAGGAGTGCTAGTTCTGCAGGTTCGCAGGAGAGCTTCTGTAAAGTTTGGAAGGTAGGAGACGAGGTACTGGCAGAAGTAAAGCTGTGAGTAGCGGGCGTGAGTCGTGCTTCGGTAGCTCAGTTGGTAGAGCACTTGCCCGCGAAAGGCAAAGGTCCCGAGTTCGAGTCTCGGTCGGGCACACAGTTTTAATCTGCCAGGAAGTTTCATATCAGCGCACACTCCGCTGCAGAGTGAAAATCTCATTCTGGAAACATCCCCCAGGCTGTGGCTAAGCCATGTCTCCACAATATCCTTTCTTTCAGGAGTGCTAGTTCTGCAGGTTCGCAGGAGAGCTTTTGTAAAGTTTGGAAGGTAGGAGACGAGGTACTGGCAGAAGTAAAGCTGTGAGTAGCGGGCGTGAGTCGTGCTTCGGTAGCTCAGTTGGTAGAGCACTTGCCCGCGAAAGGCAAAGGTCCCGAGTTCGAGTCTCGGTCGGGCACACAGTTTTAATCTGCCAGGAAGTTTCATATCAGCGCACACTCCGCTGCAGAGTGAAAATCTCATTCTGGAAACATCCCCCAGGCTGTGGCTAAGCCATGTCTCCACAATATCCTTTCTTTCAGGAGTGCTAGTTCTGCAGGTTCGCAGGAGAGCTTCTGTAAAGTTTGGAAGGTAGGAGACGAGGTACTGGCAGAAGTAAAGCTGTGAGTAGCGGGCGTGAGTCGTGCTTCGGTAGCTCAGTTGGTAGAGCACTTGCCCGCGAAAGGCAAAGGTCCCGAGTTCGAGTCTCGGTCGGGCACACAGTTTTAATCTGCCAGGAAGTTTCATATCAGCGCACACTCCGCTGCAGAGTGAAAATCTCATTCTGGAAACATCCCCCAGGCTGTGGCTAAGCCATGTCTCCACAATATCCTTTCTTTCAGGAGTGCTAGTTCTGCAGGTTCGCAGGAGAGCTTCTGTAAAGTTTGGAAGGTAGGAGACGAGGTACTGGCAGAAGTAAAGCTGTGAGTAGCGGGCGTGAGTCGTGCTTCGGTAGCTCAGTTGGTAGAGCACTTGCCCGCGAAAGGCAAAGGTCCCGAGTTCGAGTCTCGGTCGGGCACACAGTTTTAATCTGCCAGGAAGTTTCATATCAGCGCACACTCCGCTGCAGAGTGAAAATCTCATTCTGGAAACATCCCCCAGGCTGTGGCTAAGCCATGTCTCCACAATATCCTTTCTTTCAGGAGTGCTAGTTCTGCAGGTTCGCAGGAGAGCTTTTGTAAAGTTTGGAAGGTAGGAGACGAGGTACTGGCAGAAGTAAAGCTGTGAGTAGCGGGCGTGAGTCGTGCTTCGGTAGCTCAGTTGGTAGAGCACTTGCCCGCGAAAGGCAAAGGTCCCGAGTTCGAGTCTCGGTCGGGCACACAGTTTTAATCTGCCAGGAAGTTTCATATCAGCGCACACTCCGCTGCAGAGTGAAAATCTCATTCTGGAAACATCCCCCAGGCTGTGGCTAAGCCATGTCTCCACAATATCCTTTCTTTCAGGAGTGCTAGTTCTGCAGGTTCGCAGGAGAGCTTCTGTAAAGTTTGGAAGGTAGGAGACGAGGTACTGGCAGAAGTAAAGCTGTGAGTAGCGGGCGTGAGTCGTGCTTCGGTAGCTCAGTTGGTAGAGCACTTGCCCGCGAAAGGCAAAGGTCCCGAGTTCGAGTCTCGGTCGGGCACACAGTTTTAATCTGCCAGGAAGTTTCATATCAGCGCACACTCCGCTGCAGAGTGAAAATCTCATTCTGGAAACATCCCCCAGGCTGTGGCTAAGCCATGTCTCCACAATATCCTTTCTTTCAGGAGTGCTAGTTCTGCAGGTTCGCAGGAGAGCTTCTGTAAAGTTTGGAAGGTAGGAGACGAGGTACTGGCAGAAGTAAAGCTGTGAGTAGCGGGCGTGAGTCGTGCTTCGGTAGCTCAGTTGGTAGAGCACTTGCCCGCGAAAGGCAAAGGTCCCGAGTTCGAGTCTCGGTCGGGCACACAGTTTTAATCTGCCAGGAAGTTTCATATCAGCGCACACTCCGCTGCAGAGTGAAAATCTCATTCTGGAAACATCCCCCAGGCTGTGGCTAAGCCATGTCTCCACAATATCCTTTCTTTCAGGAGTGCTAGTTCTGCAGGTTCGCAGGAGAGCTTCTGTAAAGTTTGGAAGGTAGGAGACGAGGTACTGGCAGAAGTAAAGCTGTGAGTAGCGGGCGTGAGTCGTGCTTCGGTAGCTCAGTTGGTAGAGCACTTGCCCGCGAAAGGCAAAGGTCCCGAGTTCGAGTCTCGGTCGGGCACACAGTTTTAATCTGCCAGGAAGTTTCATATCAGCGCACACTCCGCTGCAGAGTGAAAATCTCATTCTGGAAACATCCCCCAGGCTGTGGCTAAGCCATGTCTCCACAATATCCTTTCTTTCAGGAGTGCTAGTTCTACAGGTTCGCAGGAGAGCTTCTGTAAAGTTTGGAAGGTAGGAGACGAGGTACCGGCAGAAGTAAAGCTGTGAGTAGCGGGCGTAAGTCGTGCTTCGGTAGCTCAGTTGGTAGAGCACTTGCCCGCGAAAGGCAAAGGTCCCGAGTTCGAGTCTCGGTCGGGCACACAGTTTTAATCTGCCAGGAAGTTTCATATCAGCGCACACTCCGCTGCAGAGTGAAAATCTCATTCTGGAAACATCCCCCAGGCTGTGGCTAAGCCATGTCTCCACAATATCCTTTCTTTCAGGAGTGCTAGTTCTGCAGGTTCGCAGGAGAGCTTCTGTAAAGTTTGGAAGGTAGGAGACGAGGTACTGGCAGAAGTAAAGCTGTGAGTAGCGGGCGTGAGTCGTGCTTCGGTAGCTCAGTTGGTAGAGCACTTGCCCGCGAAAGGCAAAGGTCCCGAGTTCGAGTCTCGGTCGGGCACACAGTTTTAATCTGCCAGGAAGTTTCATATCAGCGCACACTCCGCTGCAGAGTGAAAATCTCATTCTGGAAACATCCCCCAGGCTGTGGCTAAGCCATGTCTCCACAATATCCTTTCTTTCAGGAGTGCTAGTTCTGCAGGTTCGCAGGAGAGCTTCTGTAAAGTTTGGAAGGTAGGAGACGAGGTACTGGCAGAAGTAAAGCTGTGAGTAGCGGGCGTGAGTCGTGCTTCGGTAGCTCAGTTGGTAGAGCACTTGCCCGCGAAAGGCAAAGGTCCCGAGTTCGAGTCTCGGTCGGGCACACAGTTTTAATCTGCCAGGAAGTTTCATATCAGCGCACACTCCGCTGCAGAGTGAAAATCTCATTCTGGAAACATCCCCCAGGCTGTGGCTAAGCCATGTCTCCACAATATCCTTTCTTTCAGGAGTGCTAGTTCTGCAGGTTCGCAGGAGAGCTTCTGTAAAGTTTGGAAGGTAGGAGACGAGGTACTGGCAGAAGTAAAGCTGTGAGTAGCGGGCGTGAGTCGTGCTTCGGTAGCTCAGTTGGTAGAGCACTTGCCCGCGAAAGGCAAAGGTCCCGAGTTCGAGTCTCGGTCGGGCACACAGTTTTAATCTGCCAGGAAGTTTCATATCAGCGCACACTCCGCTGCAGAGTGAAAATCTCATTCTGGAAACATCCCCCAGGCTGTGGCTAAGCCATGTCTCCACAATATCCTTTCTTTCAGGAGTGCTAGTTCTGCAGGTTCGCAGGAGAGCTTCTGTAAAGTTTGGAAGGTAGGAGACGAGGTACTGGCAGAAGTAAAGCTGTGAGTAGCGGGCGTGAGTCGTGCTTCGGTAGCTCAGTTGGTAGAGCACTTGCCCGCGAAAGGCAAAGGTCCCGAGTTCGAGTCTCGGTCGGGCACACAGTTTTAATCTGCCAGGAAGTTTCATATCAG
Source organism: Schistocerca nitens (assembly GCF_023898315.1). Lineage (NCBI taxonomy): Eukaryota > Metazoa > Arthropoda > Insecta > Orthoptera > Acrididae > Schistocerca > Schistocerca nitens. The sequence continues at coordinate 1,024,723,163 of NC_064614.1, forward strand.
CGCACACTCCGCTGCAGAGTGAAAATCTCATTCTGGAAACATCCCCCAGGCTGTGGCTAAGCCATGTCTCCACAATATCCTTTCTTTCAGGAGTGCTAGTTCTGCAGGTTCGCAGGAGAGCTTCTGTAAAGTTTGGAAGGTAGGAGACGAGGTACTGGCAGAAGTAAAGCTGTGAGTAGCGGGCGTGAGTCGTGCTTCGGTAGCTCAGTTGGTAGAGCACTTGCCCGCGAAAGGCAAAGGTCCCGAGTTCGAGTCTCGGTCGGGCACACAGTTTTAATCTGCCAGGAAGTTTCATATCAGCGCACACTCCGCTGCAGAGTGAAAATCTCATTCTGGAAACATCCCCCAGGCTGTGGCTAAGCCATGTCTCCACAATATCCTTTCTTTCAGGAGTGCTAGTTCTGCAGGTTCGCAGGAGAGCTTCTGTAAAGTTTGGAAGGTAGGAGACGAGGTACTGGCAGAAGTAAAGCTGTGAGTAGCGGGCGTGAGTCGTGCTTCGGTAGCTCAGTTGGTAGAGCACTTGCCCGCGAAAGGCAAAGGTCCCGAGTTCGAGTCTCGGTCGGGCACACAGTTTTAATCTGCCAGGAAGTTTCATATCAGCGCACACTCCGCTGCAGAGTGAAAATCTCATTCTGGAAACATCCCCCAGGCTGTGGCTAAGCCATGTCTCCACAATATCCTTTCTTTCAGGAGTGCTAGTTCTGCAGGTTCGCAGGAGAGCTTCTGTAAAGTTTGGAAGGTAGGAGACGAGGTACTGGCAGAAGTAAAGCTGTGAGTAGCGGGCGTGAGTCGTGCTTCGGTAGCTCAGTTGGTAGAGCACTTGCCCGCGAAAGGCAAAGGTCCCGAGTTCGAGTCTCGGTCGGGCACACAGTTTTAATCTGCCAGGAAGTTTCATATCAGCGCACACTCCGCTGCAGAGTGAAAATCTCATTCTGGAAACATCCCCCAGGCTGTGGCTAAGCCATGTCTCCACAATATCCTTTCTTTCAGGAGTGCTAGTTCTGCAGGTTCGCAGGAGAGCTTCTGTAAAGTTTGGAAGGTAGGAGACGAGGTACTGGCAGAAGTAAAGCTGTGAGTAGCGGGCGTGAGTCGTGCTTCGGTAGCTCAGTTGGTAGAGCACTTGCCCGCGAAAGGCAAAGGTCCCGAGTTCGAGTCTCGGTCGGGCACACAGTTTTAATCTGCCAGGAAGTTTCATATCAGCGCACACTCCGCTGCAGAGTGAAAATCTCATTCTGGAAACATCCCCCAGGCTGTGGCTAAGCCATGTCTCCACAATATCCTTTCTTTCAGGAGTGCTAGTTCTGCAGGTTCGCAGGAGAGCTTCTGTAAAGTTTGGAAGGTAGGAGACGAGGTACTGGCAGAAGTAAAGCTGTGAGTAGCGGGCGTGAGTCGTGCTTCGGTAGCTCAGTTGGTAGAGCACTTGCCCGCGAAAGGCAAAGGTCCCGAGTTCGAGTCTCGGTCGGGCACACAGTTTTAATCTGCCAGGAAGTTTCATATCAGCGCACACTCCGCTGCAGAGTGAAAATCTCATTCTGGAAACATCCCCCAGGCTGTGGCTAAGCCATGTCTCCACAATATCCTTTCTTTCAGGAGTGCTAGTTCTGCAGGTTCGCAGGAGAGCTTCTGTAAAGTTTGGAAGGTAGGAGACGAGGTACTGGCAGAAGTAAAGCTGTGAGTAGCGGGCGTGAGTCGTGCTTCGGTAGCTCAGTTGGTAGAGCACTTGCCCGCGAAAGGCAAAGGTCCCGAGTTCGAGTCTCGGTCGGGCACACAGTTTTAATCTGCCAGGAAGTTTCATATCAGCGCACACTCCGCTGCAGAGTGAAAATCTCATTCTGGAAACATCCCCCAGGCTGTGGCTAAGCCATGTCTCCACAATATCCTTTCTTTCAGGAGTGCTAGTTCTGCAGGTTCGCAGGAGAGCTTCTGTAAAGTTTGGAAGGTAGGAGACGAGGTACTGGCAGAAGTAAAGCTGTGAGTAGCGGGCGTGAGTCGTGCTTCGGTAGCTCAGTTGGTAGAGCACTTGCCCGCGAAAGGCAAAGGTCCCGAGTTCGAGTCTCGGTCGGGCACACAGTTTTAATCTGCCAGGAAGTTTCATATCAGCGCACACTCCGCTGCAGAGTGAAAATCTCATTCTGGAAACATCCCCCAGGCTGTGGCTAAGCCATGTCTCCACAATATCCTTTCTTTCAGGAGTGCTAGTTCTGCAGGTTCGCAGGAGAGCTTCTGTAAAGTTTGGAAGGTAGGAGACGAGGTACTGGCAGAAGTAAAGCTGTGAGTAGCGGGCGTGAGTCGTGCTTCGGTAGCTCAGTTGGTAGAGCACTTGCCCGCGAAAGGCAAAGGTCCCGAGTTCGAGTCTCGGTCGGGCACACAGTTTTAATCTGCCAGGAAGTTTCATATCAGCGCACACTCCGCTGCAGAGTGAAAATCTCATTCTGGAAACATCCCCCAGGCTGTGGCTAAGCCATGTCTCCACAATATCCTTTCTTTCAGGAGTGCTAGTTCTGCAGGTTCGCAGGAGAGCTTCTGTAAAGTTTGGAAGGTAGGAGACGAGGTACTGGCAGAAGTAAAGCTGTGAGTAGCGGGCGTGAGTCGTGCTTCGGTAGCTCAGTTGGTAGAGCACTTGCCCGCGAAAGGCAAAGGTCCCGAGTTCGAGTCTCGGTCGGGCACACAGTTTTAATCTGCCAGGAAGTTTCATATCAGCGCACACTCCGCTGCAGAGTGAAAATCTCATTCTGGAAACATCCCCCAGGCTGTGGCTAAGCCATGTCTCCACAATATCCTTTCTTTCAGGAGTGCTAGTTCTGCAGGTTCGCAGGAGAGCTTCTGTAAAGTTTGGAAGGTAGGAGACGAGGTACTGGCAGAAGTAAAGCTGTGAGTAGCGGGCGTGAGTCGTGCTTCGGTAGCTCAGTTGGTAGAGCACTTGCCCGCGAAAGGCAAAGGTCCCGAGTTCGAGTCTCGGTCGGGCACACAGTTTTAATCTGCCAGGAAGTTTCATATCAGCGCACACTCCGCTGCAGAGTGAAAATCTCATTCTGGAAACATCCCCCAGGCTGTGGCTAAGCCATGTCTCCACAATATCCTTTCTTTCAGGAGTGCTAGTTCTGCAGGTTCGCAGGAGAGCTTCTGTAAAGTTTGGAAGGTAGGAGACGAGGTACTGGCAGAAGTAAAGCTGTGAGTAGCGGGCGTGAGTCGTGCTTCGGTAGCTCAGTTGGTAGAGCACTTGCCCGCGAAAGGCAAAGGTCCCGAGTTCGAGTCTCGGTCGGGCACACAGTTTTAATCTGCCAGGAAGTTTCATATCAGCGCACACTCCGCTGCAGAGTGAAAATCTCATTCTGGAAACATCCCCCAGGCTGTGGCTAAGCCATGTCTCCACAATATCCTTTCTTTCAGGAGTGCTAGTTCTGCAGGTTCGCAGGAGAGCTTCTGTAAAGTTTGGAAGGTAGGAGACGAGGTACTGGCAGAAGTAAAGCTGTGAGTAGCGGGCGTGAGTCGTGCTTCGGTAGCTCAGTTGGTAGAGCACTTGCCCGCGAAAGGCAAAGGTCCCGAGTTCGAGTCTCGGTCGGGCACACAGTTTTAATCTGCCAGGAAGTTTCATATCAGCGCACACTCCGCTGCAGAGTGAAAATCTCATTCTGGAAACATCCCCCAGGCTGTGGCTAAGCCATGTCTCCACAATATCCTTTCTTTCAGGAGTGCTAGTTCTGCAGGTTCGCAGGAGAGCTTCTGTAAAGTTTGGAAGGTAGGAGACGAGGTACTGGCAGAAGTAAAGCTGTGAGTAGCGGGCGTGAGTCGTGCTTCGGTAGCTCAGTTGGTAGAGCACTTGCCCGCGAAAGGCAAAGGTCCCGAGTTCGAGTCTCGGTCGGGCACACAGTTTTAATCTGCCAGGAAGTTTCATATCAGCGCACACTCCGCTGCAGAGTGAAAATCTCATTCTGGAAACATCCCCCAGGCTGTGGCTAAGCCATGTCTCCACAATATCCTTTCTTTCAGGAGTGCTAGTTCTGCAGGTTCGCAGGAGAGCTTCTGTAAAGTTTGGAAGGTAGGAGACGAGGTACTGGCAGAAGTAAAGCTGTGAGTAGCGGGCGTGAGTCGTGCTTCGGTAGCTCAGTTGGTAGAGCACTTGCCCGCGAAAGGCAAAGGTCCCGAGTTCGAGTCTCGGTCGGGCACACAGTTTTAATCTGCCAGGAAGTTTCATATCAGCGCACACTCCGCTGCAGAGTGAAAATCTCATTCTGGAAACATCCCCCAGGCTGTGGCTAAGCCATGTCTCCACAATATCCTTTCTTTCAGGAGTGCTAGTTCTGCAGGTTCGCAGGAGAGCTTCTGTAAAGTTTGGAAGGTAGGAGACGAGGTACTGGCAGAAGTAAAGCTGTGAGTAGCGGGCGTGAGTCGTGCTTCGGTAGCTCAGTTGGTAGAGCACTTGCCCGCGAAAGGCAAAGGTCCCGAGTTCGAGTCTCGGTCGGGCACACAGTTTTAATCTGCCAGGAAGTTTCAATACAAAATCTGTTCTGCGCATGTGAGTGCTCACTCCAGAGATATTTACTCTATGGTCGTGACTCGCAGTAGAGCAGCGATTAGCAGTCTAACAACACTTTATTACATAGTCTCCGAACATACAACAGAACATGTCAAAGATACATTGTTCTAAGAGTACACAGTCTCTCACTTGCCCGAAGTACATCACTCTGTGACACTATGTACGTTGTTGTCAAAAAAGTATTTTTGCACCAGGAGGAGAAAGTTGGTGATAGAAATTTCGTGAGAAGATTCTGCCGCAATGAGTAACACTTTGTTTTAATGATGCCCACCCGAAATTCTGCATCATGTCCATGGCACCCTCTCCCCCGTTTCTCGATAATACAAAACGTGCTGCTCTTCTTTGAACTTTCTCGATGTACTCCATTAATTCCATGTGGTAAGGATCCCAGACTGCACAGAAGTATTCCAAAAGAAGATAAGCATGGTGTGGACAGTCACTTTAACAGATCTGTTGCATCTTCTAAGTGCTCTGCCAATAAAACGGTCTTTGCTTCGCTTTCCCCACAACATTTTCTGTTTTCTTTCCAATTTAAGTTGTTCGTAATTGTAATTCCTAGGTACAGTATTCACTTAAATTTACGGCCTTTAGATTTGATTGATTTATCGTCTAACCGATGTTTAATGGACTCCTTCTAGCACTCATGTGGATGACCCCAAACTTTTCATTATTTAGGGTCAACTTATTTGTATCTTCTGATGACTTTACTAGACGATAAACGACAGCATCGTCTGTAAATAACCTAACACGGCTGCTCAGATTGTCTCCTACATCGTTTATATGGATCAGGAACAAAAGAGGGCCTGTAACACTGGGGAAAGTCAGAAATCACTTCTGCTTGCTCAATGACTTCCCGTCAGTTACAATGAACTGTGACATCTCTGACAGTTTCCGTCAATTACTATGAACTGTAACATCTCTGACAGGAAATCACGATTCCAGTCGCATGATTGAGACGATATTCCATAAGCAGGCAATCTTATTACAATCCGTTTGTGAGGTACGGTGTCAAAAGCCTTCTGGAAATCCAGAAATATGGAACCAATGTGAAATAAACAGCACTCAGCACTACGTGTGAGTAAAGAGTAAAGAGTGTTCCACAAGAACGATGTTTTCTAAATACGTGTTGATTGTTTGTCAATAAACTGTTCTCTTCGAGATAATTCATAATGTTCGAACACAATATACGTTCCAAAATGACGTTAATGATATGGACCTGCAATTTAGTGGATTTCTCCTACTGCCTGTCTTGAGGTGTGGACTTGTACATCTTTCCAGTCTTTGGGTACGGATCTTTCGTTGAGCCAGCGGTTGTATGCGATTGTTAAGTATGGAGCTATTGCATCAGCATTCTCTAAAAGAAACCTAAATGGTATACAATCGGAACCGGAAGACTTACTAAATAAGTGATTTAAATTTTGTCACTACTCCGAGTTGGCGGTTGTTCTTAATTCGAATTCTGAAATATTTAATTCATTTTGTTCGGTGACGAAATTTCTGAAGGCTATGTTTAGTAACTCTCCTTAGAAGCACTGCCACAGTACTGTAACTGTAGTATTTCTATTGCTATCCCGCACAGAAGGCATTGATTGTGTCTTGCCGCTAGCATGCTTTACATATGATCAGAATCTCTCTGGATTTTCTGCCATGTTTCGAAACAAAGTTCCGTTGTGGAGACTGTTGCAAGCAACTCTCATTGAAGTCCGCGCTAAATTATGAGCTTGTGTAAAAGGTCGCCAGTCTTGGGGGTTTTGTGTTCGTTTAAATTTGGTCTGCTTTTTTCGTTGTTTCTGAAAAAGTGTTCTGACCTGTTTTGTGTACTACGGTGGATTTATTTGCAATAAATATTCCAATTGCTTTCGATACTATTTCTTTGAATTCACGCCAAATCTGGTCTACACTTACATCGCCAATTTTGAAGGGGTGGAGATAGTCTCTCAGGAAGGTGTCAAGCGAATTTTTATCTGCTTTTTTCAATAGATATATTTTTCCTTCAGTTTTGGTGGATTTGGGAATTACGGTATTCAGTTTCGCTACGTCAACCACGTGATCACTAATTCCTGTATCCGTTTTGTTGCTCGTTATTAGCTAAGAGGTCGAATGTCTTTACACAACCGTTTACTATTCTAGTGGGCTCATGAACGAATTGCTCGAAATAATTTTCAGAGAACGGGTTTTCGCCAACATATCTAGGGTAAATTGAAGTCACCAACTATAACTGTATGAGTCGGATAAGAGTTTGAAGTTAGATTCATGTTATCTTTTTAATCTGTCAGCAATTTTATTATCTTAGTTGAGAGGTTGGCAAAAGGATCCAACTATTTTTTTCTGGTTGCCAAGGATGACTCCTACCTATACTAACTCACAGGAACTATCTACTTCAATTTCGCTACAAGATAAAACTACTTCTAACGGCAACAAACACGTGTCGCCAACTTTAATTAGTCTGCCTACCGCAGAATTATACAGGGTGATTCAAAAAGAATACCACAACTTTAGGAATTTAAAACTCTGCAACGACAAAAGGCAGAGCTAAGCACTATCTGTCGGCGAATTAAGGGAGCTATAAAGTTTCATTTAGTTGTACATTTGTTCGCTTGAGGCGCTGTTGACTAGGCGTCAGCGTCAGTTGATGCTAAGATGGCGACCGCTCAACAAAAAGCTTTTTGTGTTATTGAGTACGGCAGAAGTGAATCGACGACAGTTGTTCAGCGTGCATTTCGAACGAAGTATGGTGTTAAACCTCCTGATAGGTGGTGTATTAAACGTTGGTATAAACAGTTTACAGAGAATGGGTGTTTGTGCAAAGGGAAAAGTTCTGGACGGCCGAGAACGAGTGATGAAAATGTAGCACGCATCCAGCAAGCATTTGTTCGCAGCCCAGGAAAGTCGACTCGCAGAGCTAGCAGAGAGCTGCAAATTCCACAATCAACTGTATGGAGAGTCCTACGAAAAAGGTTAGTTATGAAACCTTATCGTCTGAAATTGGTTCAAGCACTGTCTGCAGCTGATAAGATTAAAAGAATCGATTTCTGTGATTTTATCCTTGCTCAAATGGAAACAGATGAATCTTTCGTTTCAAAGATTGTGTTTAGTGATGAAGCAACTTTCCACACTAACGGGAAAGTCAACCGTCACAATGTCTGTATATGGGGCACTGAGAATCCGCGGAAAACAACTCAGTATGAACGTGACTCGCCTAAGGTGAACGTTTTGTGTGCCATTTCAGCCAATAAAGTTTTTGGTCCCTTTTTCTTCGAAGGTGCTACTGTAACTGGACTACAGTATCTGGAGATGTTAGAGAATTGGCTGTTCCCTCAGCTCGAACAAGAAGCACAACAATTCATATTTCAGCAGGATGGAGCGCCACCACATTGGCACTTATCTGTCCGTAACTACCTGAACATCAACTACCCGAGGCGATGGATCGGCCGCCAGGCAGCCCGTGACAGAGCACTTCATCACTGGCCTCCAAGAAGCCCTGATCTTACCCCCTGCGATTTTTTCTTATGGGGGTATGTTAAGGATATGGTGTTTCGGCCACCTCTCCCAGCCACCATTGATGATTTGAAACGAGAAATAACAGCAGCTATCCAAACTGTTACGCCTGATATGCTACAGAGAGTGTGGAACGAGTTGGAGTATCGGGTTGATATTGCTCGTGTGTCTGGAGGGGGCCATATTGAACATCTCTGAACTTGTTTTTGAGTGAAAAAAAACCCTTTTTAAATACTCTTTGTAATGATGTATAACAGAAGGTTATATTATGTTTCTTTCATTAAATACACATTTTTAAAGTTGTGGTATTCTTTTTGAATCACCCTGTACTGTTCTAGATTTTGCGCACTTTACTGCTCTCTCACAGGAGGAATGTAAAATCTGAGTCAGAGCATCTTCACTCTACCCCCTCCATATGGAATGTTTAGAAACAGACAGCCCAGCCTTTTATATTGTGCTTATGGGCGCAGACTGTATCAATCTGGGATGGCACTAAGCTTCAGAAAACTACCACGAGAGCGCACGCAGCTTAATGGACCTCTTCAGATCAGAGAATATGTACTCGGGAACAATGTTTTGTGGGCAGCTCTTATAGATTTTTCTTCCTTTCTTTTTCACACAGGTGATACCACGGCACTGCGCCAGAAACCGCCCCTGACGGTCTATTTGATGTTTAGTTGCATTTGATCATGGCGTTACACCAAATGTTTCCACAGAAGAAACGTTATAGGTTCTTGTCCTACTTTTGCATTAAAACCCATGATATCATACTCCAGATCTGTAGCTCTTAGCAGTTGTCTGTTAGGTACGCAAAGGAATGGAGTGTAGACTGAGATGATGTCCATGGAATTATTGTTAATGATTTTAGAAACAAAACTTGGTTGAACTTCTCAGAGATTTTCACTGTCTTTAACGGGAGGTCTCTTGCATTAAGAAACAATGGGTGACCAGTGTATAAGAGTACGATTTAGCAGAAACTGATTCTGATAATTTATTTTATTGCAGTCTGCTGCTAGTGATCGAGCCAAGAAATTCAGGATATTAGAGTTTTTCTTATCCCTGATCATTTCATGACACAGATGAGGGAATCGACTGGGAAGTGGCTAGCCACAGCTCACCCTTGACTAAAAATATGACAGCCAGGATGTAGCAAATGCACTTTGTATTGTAAGGGCAGGTTTAGCAGTGATTCAGAGGCAGTGCTGTAGAGGGTGAAATGATGAGAGCTTTGCAGTATGTGAAGGAATATTGAGAGCCAGAAGCCGTATGTGTGTTACATTCTGTTGCGCAGTTCATTGCTATGACACCGTGGCCTAATTGGATCGGAGTTGCGCCGAGGACGTGACAAGTAGCAGCTTGCCGCACGTCAGGGTGTCAACGTGGGGAGCGGTACTCGAGTCAGTTACGCCAGCCGAGCAACATCAGAATATTCCACGGACCTACTGGGGAAGACCACCAGCAGACATCAGCGGCAGAATGCCGTATTGAAGGACTGACAGCCCGCTCGGCAACATCGTCAGTCGTGAGGCATTGGAGTGACGCAGCGGCTGTGTCATTTAGCGCCGCCACCATTCGGAGTCGTCACTGCCATCGCAGTCATCGTAATAGTCGTGTAATAGTCCCCGCCGTAACGCAGGTCGTCGCCTAGGAAATACCAGAGCGATGTAGCTGCCGAAACTGTCGTCGGACGCCATCAACAGGCAGTCGCCTGTCATGGGACGGACTGTCACCATCGTCCTGGGACGCTGCCGCCACAAAAGCCATGACTGGGGCAGAAGTCGGAGACCCTGGCCCGCCGACGCTAGACAGCCACCACTTGGGATGGTCGCTGAGACAGGGCACTGACACATCCCACTTCCGCCAGGCACCCCAGCCGGGATCACAACAAATGCTCGTGGCGCGTGATTCCAGCCTCCGCAGTACGACCCAGCAAGATCAGAGCGCCTGTGTCGAGGCAGCAGCTTCGAGTTACGCCAGCGCAGCTACAGACGCAACAGCGAGCGCCTGCGTGAGCGTCCGTCGGCCCCTTCATCGAAGTAAACCTCGCCCAGAGGGCCGACAACCAATGTTTTGCAGCTGGTCAATAAACGTTGTTATTCTGTCATCAGGAGTCGTCCGTGAACACACCCCACCACCCTCTTCCTCTCTCCCAGCAGAGAACCCACGTTCGAACCCGGTGACAGGTAGTGGAGTCCCGTGATTTTTAACATGACTCATTTACACTGGTTTCAGATGTGGCCGTGTATAGCACTAACGAACTGTGCTTGAGCTTTCTTTAAGGATGGACACCAAGCTGTTAGTGGCATACGAAAATGAAGCGTAAAAGGCCGATGCCATGGTTACTCCCTCGGGACACTCGCAGTGGTTTGCTTCCAGAGCTGGGCCATGAACGCACAGCAGGGAAAAAGCTGCTGGTTGGGATTTTGTGCGGACGGATGTCCTGGCGACAGACATCAGCATATCCCGGCATAGGACAATGTGGCGTGATGGGGATATGGTCGTAAAAATACGAACTGTACAGATATCGTAGACCACTTGCATGTGGACGAGATAAAACAAGCTGCTGGCATGGGGAATTAGATGAAATGTTATGCTAGTGCACATGAATACGGGCTCGAGTGGGAGACATCTTAGAAAGCCGACCAAAAAACACCCTGACGTATGCCGTTATAACAATGCGTGTGACTCTCCCCATAGGGGCGCAAACTTGCAGGTGGAAAAACTTGCTTTGTCATTGGTGGACGGGCTATGACGTCCGTCTTACATCCCACTTTTTTGGCAGAGAAACGCGTTAAAGAAGTGGATTGGAAGAGGAATTAATACGGAGCCAATGAAGGAGGTAAGAGAGACCTTATAAACTTAATATAATACGTCAAATTCCACCTTAACGCGGACGTGGCATTTACCGGGTGATCAAAAAATCTTTAAATTTGAAAACTTAATAAACCACGGAATAATGTAGATAGAGAGGTAAAAACTGACACACATTCTTGGAATGACATGGTGTTTTATTAGAACTACCCCACATTGCTAGACACGTGAAAGATCTCTTGCGCGCGTCGTTTGGTGATGATCGTGTGCTCAGCGGCCACTTTCGTCATGCTTGGCCTCCCAGGTCCCCAGACCTCAGTCCATGCGATTATTGGCTTTGGAGTTACCTGAAGTCGAAGTGTATCGTGATCGACCGACATCTCTAGGGATGCTGAAAGACAACATCCGACGCCAATGCCTCACCATAACTCCGGACATGCTTTACAGTGCTGTTCACAACATTATTCCTCGACTACAGCTATTGTTGAGGAATGATAGTGGACATATTGAGCATTTCCTGTAAAGAACGTCATCTTTGCTTTGTCTTACTTTGTTACGCTAATTATTGCTATTCTGATCAGCTGAAGCGCCATCTGTTGGACATTTTTTGAACTTTTGTATTTTTTTGCTTCTAATAAAATCCCATGTCATTCCAAGCATGTGTGTCAATTTGTACCTCTCTATCTACATTATTCCGTGATTTATTCAGTTTTCAAATTTATACTGACTTTTTGATCACCCGGTACAATATCAAGTGCCCAAAAATATAAAAAGAACAACACGTCATTCAGGTGTGAAGGAGCCGTGACCTCCAGGATTCCAGTCCGGGGTGTTATTGGCTCCAATTCGTACATGCGGTCTTCGGGGTGCCGTAAACTTTAAGCATGAAGAGTAGGCCGGTAACTTGCGGACCAGGTCGCGCGCGACGTCCGCTGCTCTTCCTGCTACTTGCCGTTACCAATCCTTAAGCGAGCCGGCAAACCTTTCCTCCGACCGATTTAACCACTCGTGGCTTTTCGAGGCCTGCACCGGACAGGCACTTGTCCTGCAGTTAACTGACTGTAACAGAACCCGCCAAACCAACAACACACACCTCGACCAAAGACCCTAGCTCGCGACATGTAATCAGATCGATATCGGCAACGTAAGTAGTTAGTGGCGCCAGCGGGGTGCCATGCTGCCAAAATTAAAGCCGCCACGGCTCAATAGTGAATCATAATTATTCATCCTTGGAAAGTACAACGTTATTTATGAAGTAAATTCTAGATGTTGTAATTGATGACTTTAATATCATAGTTATTAAATCCCATTTCATAGTAACGAGCTAGTGAAGGTTCAAAGAGAATCATAACTACAATTGATATTTACAAGAAACGGTTTGGGTCTCACACAATAATAGCGTGAAAGCTGCTGCTGTCACGTAATTTGGGTTCCAGAGAAAAAGGATCAGCACAGCTTTTTTTCAGGCGAAGATGGAGTCACAGTGTGTGTCCAGTCTACCGTCTCACTGAACGCCGTTGTTGTATATGTCCGTTCTCTGGCATCTGAGAACGATTCGCTAAGAAAAAGTTACAGGTTTGGACACAAAACACGTAAAATTACATTACATAAAAGTTATTAGAAAGGTAGATAATAAAAAAATCTCTTAATTCCGTATCTGCTACGACAGAATTCGTAGCGCACGTAGCAGTCGAATAAAGAAGAAAATAACGGCGATTTACTTCCAGCAATGAAATTTACATCGACAAAACAGTACATGTATATTATAAACGTATACATGTATATAAGAGAAGCTTCAAGTCGTTGACGGTGAAATAGCTTTACAGGCTCAACATATGATGTGTGAAGATGTCATGAGAACTTTTTTCAATTAATATTAAATCAAAATGACAAGGCGAATAAACATGCTCATTTTCCTTATGAGAAAGTACCAACTCTTCTATATTTTAAACACATAGAGTACATAGTGACAATAATTGTGGTCCATATTCCTTGACAGTTGTTTCTTGGACGTTGAATGTTCACAGTGTTAGGCAGATGGAGTCACCGGCGCACCTGCCGCAGCCGCTTCCTCCTCATAGCGTTTCACGATCTCCCGCGCCGCATGACGTTTTGCTGATCTCTTCTTTGCGCAGATACCTGTGCAATTTAACAGGCAGTTAAGAATTACCTCACGTATACCTCATAAATCCGTACGGTGTTCCAACGGAAAACATCGCATAATCACAATGCTTCTAGCAGGTAGCTGGAGAAGTACAGACTTGTGCATATACTAGTACATATCAAATTAACATGCGCTATGCAGTATTTGGAACAAGCAAAATTTTTTCGCCTTACCGTCTGAGCAACGAAGATGTGAAATAAATTGTGACGGTACGTCAAATAAGGGATATTTGGAGAAAGGGAAAGGAAGTTTTTGTTATGAGACGTGTGAATTATAAATTATTTCAAGACTATGTACGTGTGCGCGATGTATAACAAATAGTAAAGAACGTAAATTATTATTATCAAAACACAAATATCGATGTAATTAACAAAACAGTTTTTTTTGTATGATCTCTGTGTAACATAGGCCATAACGATCAGACACGATGCTTTGATTGAACTAGCTCTCCTGTTTTGTTTCGTCTAGCGGTAGGCCGCCATTGTAGTGCTGTCTTGATAATTAACGTAACTTTTATTCGTATTTTGAAAACTATAACAGAAATTGTCAGTAGAAAGTGTGTATTATTGACTTAGTTGTCACCTCTCATGATTGCAACCATTAATTATAATTAACAAAATTTTTACAGAACTTCGTAGTCCCGGGAGTTCATCTCCCCTAGCAGGATTTAGTCGGCCATTACGCTGACTGTATTATTTAATTAAGATATCATGTCATAATATTAAATGTAAATGCGAGAGACTTCTCAATTTTGATCTTTCGTTAATTTCAACGTTAAAAAGAGTCAAAATAGATTTGGTTTATTAATATTTAGAATACTGAGTGAGTTCAGTATGTTTCATTTTGGCCGCCTAACGGCAGACGAGATTCTCTCCAGTTTTACCTTGCAAATAATGAAAAAGAAATATTGAAAAGCATTACATTCTGCAATATCTCAGTTAATCTTTGTGTAACTTGGTACATGAATAACCAGTAGCCCCTGAGACCCATATTAATAATTACAGTTTGCGTAAGAATACGCTTATTTTCTTTTCTAAATAGCAGCGCTCACGCACACTATTTGTTAGAAGGCGGTGAGTCGCGCTCTGTGGTTAAAAAATACTATATCGTACGTACTTCGGGGCGGCCGATGTCTGTACGGGTGTTACCGCGGTATAAGTTAATTAAAAGTCTCATGCTAGCCCACAATATTTAAAGCCACCACAACCAAAATCATAAAATATATAATTATAAAAATAAAAAATTTACACTTATACCGTCATAAGCGTCTCAGCAACGAAGATGAGAAACAAATTTATGATGGTAAATCAAGCATTTTTGACAATCCCTCTGTCGCAGCATACCGTGAGAACCGTTTAAAACTTGTGAGAATATTCATAAGGGGAGGTAAAAATCATTAACAAACGAATTCATTACCAGTGAACTAAGGGAGTAGCTCTGGAAAGCTACATAATATCTTATTTGGTTTGGGGTTACTCATAAGTACCTCCAGGGTTTCGGAAGATGACTGCTTGAAAACTGCAAGAAAAACAGAAATATGGCAAATCAATGGACAGAGCATCTCCCCAAGCTTCCATTCGTAATATGCTTGTAGCGTAGTTGCAGAGCGCACGACTAGGAGGCAGGGAATATGTAGATAAATCATCTGCTCTGCCTTGTCGCATCGAATTAGTTCGCCCCTGCAGACACGCAACACAGTGAACACATTCCCAGAGGGGGCTGCTATTGTTGCGCCTTCTGTGGCAGCATCAACGGCAACTTCAATGAAATGTACTCTCATATTAGACGACCATAATATTACTGCGCATGGGGGAGAGGGCGCTTCGGTCGGCGTATAGTGAGCTAGCGCGTAATCGGGACTGCGGAGAAAGGAAGGACGGTACAACTACAGATATCCAATGAAAAATGCGCTAAGCTTAGTGTCATGAACTGGACGGTCGATCGCAGAAGGGGTAGACGCCAATATCTTTATCTGCTGCGTCTGTTTCACTGGAATCCGTTCCAATTTCATCCTCTCTGTCAGCTACTACAGTGTGCAACAGAATTAAAGGATCACTTTCGCCTCCCAATGGGACGCGTAAGTTTTAAATTTAGCTCGAAGATACTTACTATCTTCTTCCGTAACAGTGCAAAAGCGTTGCACCGTGCGACCTCAGTCTAGGGCTGCGACCTCAGCCTAGGGCTCTGCGACGCTTCGAACAGCTTCAAACACATGCCAAAAGAAGAAAAGAAGGCCACAGCTCGGAAGTTCATGTGCGCTGTAAAGTGGATTAATGATGTGAATCTTCATATTTTCGCGGCGCAAATACTGATCCATAAAATTTCGGGTGTGCAGAAGCATAAATTGGACTTCTCCTAATATTTCGGCTGAATACCGTCCAGCCATCTGCAGAGTGAGCCGAGGTGACTGACAATCCAGCACTTGCTCCGTCATTTTAAAGCCGTGGACCGCACCACTGCGCATGCGGCCACAGATACCCAAGGCGCCAGAGACGTTAATCGGCGGCAAAGACGTATGGCATATGCATGGAAATAGATCTGTGGCTGCGCAGTCGATCCACACGGTGATATCGAAGTATCACTGCGAGCTGCACCGTATCGACGTCTTTGTGATGTGGCCCCATGGTAAAGACAAGTTAAAAGAATTTTTAGATCATCTGAACTCTATCCACAGAAAAATTCAGTTCACGATGGTTGGTTGGTTGGTTTGAGGATTAAAGGGACCAAACTGCAGAGGTCATCGGTCCCTTGTTTCATAAACACACAGAGCACAGGGAAACCATCCATTAGTCAATCGAAGCACAAGATAAAAATTCCAGGGGAAGAAAATCCCCAAGGTCAGTAATAAAGAAACATGGACAACGGAGCACAGCAACAAAAACAACACAGAGAAAAAAGGCAGAAGGAAGTAAAACTGTACAACAGAGGACTGAGGCTGGCTGATCACGAAAACAATAGGATGAGCCAGCCACCCTGCAACACGTTAAAACCTCCAGCCTGAAAGTTTAGGGTGGAGTCGGATGACAACACAAAACTAAGTAAAATATACAGCACAAAAGAGGGTGACGCAATAAAATTAGAGAGACCTATAAAACCCACTTGCTCGAATAAAATTTAAAACACGATCTGCCGTAGAGACATTGTCACCTAAAAGAGATGATAGATCACCCTGGAGATTAAAAGTTCGCCTGACGGCGGTTAAAAGAGGACAGTCCAACAATATATGGGCCACCGCCATATTCGCACCACAGCGACAATGAGGGGGGTCCTCTCGACGCAGATGACCATGCGTCAGCCAAGAGTGGCCAATGCGGAGCCTACACAGAACAACAGAATCCCTGCGAGAGGCCCGCATGGAGGAACCCCACACAGTCGTGATCTCCTTTACCTGCCGCAGCTTGTTGGGTGCAGACAGAGTGTGCCATTCGTCTCCCCACAACCCAAAGACCCGACGGTGCAAAACCGTTCGGAGATCAGTTGCCGGGAGGCCGATCTCCAACGGCAGTTTACGGGTAGCCTCATTGGCTAACGTGTCGGCGAGTTCGTTTCCCCCGATCCCAACGTGTCCCGGGGTCCATGTGAACACCACCGAACGACCACGCTGTTCAAGAGCGTGAATGGACCCCTGGATGGCACCAACAATGGGATGGCGTGGGTAGCACTGGTCAAGAGCCTGCAGACTACTGAGCGAGTCACTGCAAATGACAAAGGACTCTCCAGTGCTGGTACGAATATGCTCAAGGGCACGAAAAATGGCTATCAGTTCTGCGGTGTAAACACTGCAGCCTTCCGGCAAGGAGCGCTGGTCGACATAGTCCGCATGAGCATAAGCGTACCCCACACGGCCATCAACCATCGAGCCATCGGTATAGATAACCTCTGAGGCATGGTATGCGCCTAGGAGAGCAAGGAATTGGCGGCGCAAGACTGCCGGAGGAACTGAATCTTTTGGCCATCGGGAAAGTTCCAGCCGAAGCTGCGGCCGACGAATACACCAAGGTGGTGTATGTGGACTGACCTGGAAAGCAGATGGAAGAGGCAAACACTCGAGTTCATTAAGGAGCGACCAAACACGGATCCCAATTGTATGGCCTGATCGCGGCCGCCGGTGTGGGAGATGGACTGCCGCATTAGCGAAAAGGAGACGATAGTTAGGGTGACAGGGCGAACAACGGACGTGGGCAGCATAGTTGGCTAACAGCTGTTGACGCCAAATACGAAGTGGAGGAACCCCAGCCTCAGCAAGCAGGCTATTAACAGGGCTGGTGCGGAATGCTCCTGTCGCCTGTCGAATCCCACAGTGGTGAACGGGGTCCAGCAGGTGCAACGCTGAGGGCGACGCTGAGCCATACGCCACACTCCCATAATCCAGTCGGGACAGCACGAGGGCATTGTAGAGCTGCAGCAGCGTATTACGATCTGCACCCCACGTTGTGTTGCTGAGGCAGCGGAGGGCATTCAGATGCCGCCAGCACTGACGCTTGAGCTGACGAATATGTGGAAGCCAAGTAAGCCGGGCATCGAACGGCAATCCCAGAAAACGGTAAGTGTCAACAACCCTGAGCATGGCATCCTGAAGATAGAGCTCAGGGTGGGGATGGACAGTACGACGCCGACAAAAGTGCATAACACAAGTCTTCGCAGGAGAATATTGAAACCCATGGGCTAGGGCCCACGCCTGCACCTTGCGTATGGCTCCCTGCAACCTACGTTCTGCAACACTAATGGTGGAGGAGCTGAAAAAGATGCAGAAATCGTCAGCATATAACATGGGTGAGACAGGCCATTAATGGCCATTAATGGCCACAAGGAAAAGGGGCACGCTCAATACAGAGCCCTGTGGAACGCCGTTCTCCTGGATATGAAGTGAACTATGGGATGTGCCAATTAAAACGCGGAATGTCCGAATAGATAAAAAATTCTGAATAAAAATGGGGAGAGAGCCCCGAAGACCCCACCCGTGCAACGTGGCGAGAATATGGTGCCGCCACGTCGTGTCATATGCTCTGGAGAGATCGAAAAAGACGGAGACGAGGTGTTGGCGCCTGGAAAAAGCAGTGCGGATTGCAGACTCAAGAAAGACCAAAGTATCGGCGGTGGAACGGCCCTGACGGAAGCCGCTCTGGCACGGAGCCAGAAGACCCCGAGACTCGAGCAGCCAACACAGCCGTCGACTCACCATGCGTTCCAATAGCTTGCACAGAGTATTTGTCAAGCTGATGGGCCGACAGCTATCCACATTCAGCGGGTCCTTACCAGGCTTCAGCACCAGAATGACGGTACTCTCTCGCCACTGCGACGGAAAGACACCATCGCCCCATATGCGGTTGAAGATGGCAAGAACACACCGCTGACAGTCCGGGGACAGGTGTTTGAGCATCTCATTGTGGATGCCATCTGGCCCAGAGGCTGTATCGGGGCACTGTGCCAGGGCGCTTCTGAGTTCCCACAAACTAAATGGGGCGTTATACGCCTCAGGGTGGCGAGAAGCAAAAGAAAGCCGTTTGCCTTCCTCCTGGCGTTTGAGCGCGCGAAACGCAGGCGGGTAATTCCCCGACGCAGAGGCCCGAACATAGTGCTGTGCGAAATGCTCGGCGATTGCATCGGCATCGGTGGGTACCGTCCCATTGAGGGTAAGCCCTGCGACACCTGTAGAGTGCTGCAATCCAAAGATGCGCCGAATCTTCATCCACACCTGGGAGGGTAAAGTACGGGAGCCAATAGTGGAAACGTACCTCTCCCAGCACTCCTGTTTCCGCCTTTTGATGAGCCGCCGTGCCTGAGCACGGAGACGTTTGAAAAAAATGAGGTTCTCCAAAGACGGGTGCCGCTTATGTCGCTGAAGAGCCCGCCGACGTTCTTTAATGGCTTCATCGACCTCGGGAGACCACCAAGGCACTGACTTTCGCCGGGGGCACCGTAACGAACGAGGAATGGTACGTTCCGCAGCGGAAGCAATCGCTGCAGTCAGTGTCTCAGCCGCCACATCGACGGTACCGTGGGGGAGAGAGTCAACAGTGGCAGCAGAGGAGAACGTTTCCTAGTTTGCCTTGCTAAATGCCCATCTAGGCATGCGTTCATGGGAGCGACGCTGTGGTAGTGAAAGGAAGATTGGAAAATGGTCACTACCACACAAGTCGTCATGGACTCTCCAGTGGACCGATGGTACAAGCCCTGGGCTGCACAACGACAGATCTATAGCCGAGAACGTGCCATGCGCCACACTGAAATGTGTGGCGGCGCCATTGTTTAAGAGGCAGAGGTCGAGTTGGAAGATGAGATTCTCGACATCTCTGCCTCGGCCAGTAATCTTCGTTCCACCCCACAGGGGATTGTGGGCGTTAAAATCCCCCAGGAGAAGAAAAGGCGTGGGAAGTTGGGTGACAAGTGCAGCCAATTCGGTCAGGGAGACTGTACCACCTGGAGGGAGATAGACACTGCAGACGGTTATGTCTTGGGTAGTCCTTACGCGGACAGCCACAGCTTCCAATGATGTCTGAAGGGGCACAGGAGCACTATATACAGAGGTAAGGACATACACGCAGGCTCCACCTGACACACAAGTGTAAGTGCTACGGTTGCAGTAATAACCCATGTATCCACGAAGGACAGGGGTCCGCATTGCCGGGAACCAGGTTTCCTGGAGGGCAATGCAGAAAGCAGGTGTCATGCTTAGAAGCTAACGTAACTCAGGTAGATGGCTAAAACAACCGCCACAATTCCACTGGAGGATTGTACAAAGCGTGTCCTGTAGGGGCATGCAGGCACTGAAAAATCAAATTACTTCACAGGGTCACATGCTGCCATCGACTGAGAGACGGACGTCGCTACGTCCATCGTTTCTGAGGAGACGGCGAGATCTAGGTCATCAGGGGACGCAAAGAGCTCGACCTCATCCTCAGAGGCTTAGCTGACAGGAAGCGGTGGCGCGGGAACCACTGGGTCCTTAGGCTTCTTAGAGAGCTTCCTCTTCTCTCTCGTCTTTTGGAGGAGGGTTTACATGCTGTGAGGGCTTTCCTGACGCATTATCAGGAACAGACGAAGAGCGTGAAGCCCTTCAACCAGCAGCTGGTGGCTTCTTCAGCCACTGGCTAGTGTCTTGTGAGACACTGGGGAGGTCCTTGGAAGGGACTCCCCCAAGGGATCCCTTCCGAACAAGTGAGGCCGGAGGAGGCCCGTGTGTGCCCGGCTGATCAGCCGGAGAGGGCTGTCGCCTCTCCGGCGGAACAGCCGGAGAGGGCGGTCGCCTCTCCGGCTGAGAGGTGGGGACTGACGTCCCCAGTTGTTCGGGGCGCACTGCTCCCAAACTGGGTGTTTTAGGAGCAGTGGAAGAGGGAGTGGCCCCAACCTGTGGTGGGGCAGGCGTAACGTGACTGTTCGGTTGGCCAACTGTGAGAGGAATCTTTGCAGGAACTGGTGGCGGCAGTGTTACAGCAGCATAACTCCTCACATTGGTGTGGGGTTGACCGTTCTAATTTCTTCCTCGCCTCTTGGTAAGTTAAACGGTCCAGGGTCTTAATTTCTTGTATCTTCCGCTCTCGTTGGTAGACTGCACAGTCTGGCGAGCAGGGAGAATGATGCTCCCCACAGTTAACGCAGGTGGAAGGCGGAGCACACGGAGCATTGGGATGAGTAGGTCGTCCACAATCTCGACACGTGGGGCTGGCAGTGCATCTGGAGGACATGTGTCCGAATTTCCAGCACTGGAAGCATCGCATATGGGGCGGGACATAGGGCTTGACATCGCACCGGTAGATCATGACCTTGACCTTCTCAGGCAAGCAGTCGCCCTCAAAGGCCAGGATGAAAGCACCGGTAGCGATCCTATTATCCTTGGGTCCCCTAAAGACACGACGAACGAAGTGTACACCTCGTCGTGCCAAGTTCTCCCGTAGCTCGTCATCAGACTGTAGCAGAAGATCTTTATGATAGATAATCCCCTGGACCAAATTTAGTGATTTATGGGGAGTGACGATAACGGGCATGTCACCAAGCTTCTCACAGGCGAGTAACGCCCTTGACTGTGCAGAGGGAGCTGCTTGTATCAAAATGGCCCCGCTCCGCTTTTTGGAAAGAGATGCCACTTCCCCGAACTTATCTTCAAGATGGGTCACAAAGAACAGAGGCTTCGTCCCCAAAAATGAATCCCCATCAGTTCTGCTGCACACAAGGTATCGCGGTGAATATGGCTCCTGTCTGTCCGCAGCCCTGCGTCCCTCCCAGGGCGTGGCTAAGGAAGGGAACGATTTGGGGTCATATGCCACAGCGTTAAAGTCGACTTTTCCGCGCTTAGAGACGTTGGTGGTCGTGCGACCACCGGATTGAGACTTTACCCGCTTCATTGCGGGGTATCCGCCCCGATGCCACCCACTCCGACCCACGGGCGCCACCCAGTCACAGCAAAGGCCACCTGGCAGGATGGCCATTGCCGGGAGTCCTGATGCCCCAGACAGACGGGCATCTATCTACTCCTTGGCTTACGTGGGGAGGTGTCAGCGCAGGCATCGGCAGTACGATCCCTGTGTTGTCAGGGGGCTACAACCTAGAGGGTACATGACGACCCCACCACAACGGGCTGGCTACCATGCTGGATTTTGGGTGCCATTGGTAGTCCATAGTGATCGTGGGTGCAGATGGTGACGCACTAAGGGCGTAACTGGCACAATCTATCAGGTGTGTATGCCCAAAATGAGGGATGGAGGGTGCAGTTACGACGCCAAGACGATAACGTGTGCCAAGGTCTTAGGGCACAGAGGCCTCATGGTGCACCACGTAAGGTGTCCTTCCCCAAAAGGCTCGTACTTCTGTTGAATTTGGAAAAATGGAGGTCAAACCACAATGGGGACCATCACATTAAAGGCCGAAACAGTTGAGACTCCTTTTAGTCGCCTCTTACGACAGGCAGGAAGACCGCGGGCCTATTATTACCCCCGAACCCGCAGGGGGGCAGTTCACGAAGGGATTCGAAAAAGATGGATGTCTTCCATTTTTGGATGTGCTGGTACGGCGTAAAGATGATGGCACCCTGGGACATGCAGTTTATCGAAAACCGACCCATACGGATTTATATTTACGCGCAAACAGCTGCCACCATCCTTCACAGACGATGAGTTACTCAGAACTCTAGTACACAGAACACATGTCATTGCTGACGAGAGCAGTCTGGTGGACGAGCTTTTACACCTGAGAAGAGTTTTTGAAGTCAACGGATACTCACAACAGCAGATACATAAGGCGCTACAAATGAAACCAACTGTGGGTATAAGAAAATCAGAAGAAGACAAGGAAATATTTAAATCGATGGCTTTTCTGGTATACCTGGGAAACCTATCGCAAAAATAGGACGGATCCTCAGTAAGCATGAAATGAAAGTGATTTTTCGCCCTCCACCAAAGACAGCAGCACTCCTGGGCTCCGTTAAAGATGATTTGGTGCTTCGGAAGCCTGGGGTTTACAAGATCCCATGTGAGTGCGGCCGTTCATACATCGGACAGACGACACGTACTATCCAGGAGAGATGCACAGAGCACCCGGCTCTTACAACCGAATAAATCTGCGGTGGCCGACCACTGGGCACTCTATGGTGTACGATAACGTCGAAATTTTAACCTCGACTTCATCCTTCTGGAACTCTGTAGTGAAGCAAGCAATTGAAATTCGCTTGACGACGAATTTAAATAATAGAGACAGCGGCTTCAGCTTGGACAAATCATGGAATCCGGCAACTTCTGTAATAAAATCACAAAGACGTCGCGACGGTGCAGCTCGCAGTGATACTTCGATATCACCGTGTGGATCGACTGGATTAATAATGATGTCACATTTGCAACAAATTTCACCATAATTCTGGCCAACGCCAACGTGGAGGTGTCATACGATGAGTAGGCCGTCACAGCCCTTTTTAGGCACATTTCACTCCTTATTTTGACTTCACTACGCTGGAGGTCATAACCACGACACCCAGCGTTCAAATCAAATGTTTTTATCGTGGGTGGCCGACGAAAGCATTTCACACACACCGCCGCTTAGAATAGACACGAAACGACCTAAGGCTGTGTCACAAAGGGCGTCAATGAAAACATCCGTGTTCCCGGGGCACTGAGACCCACATATCTCGCGGTCGAAAACGACTGTTCGCAGTGCGACGAGCAACAGGAAGACGTTGTGGGCATCGTTTCACACTGCTGACACCCTACGATGTTTCAATCCTTCTCGAAGGCCACTGTGGCTCGGCATTCCCGTTGTAACTGATCGTACCCCTTTGGGGTGCAGCGCGACCATACGTTTTGCTCATGTGTACAGGATGGAACCACTAGGGACCATTCAAAACCATTCGACGAAATTTGTACGTGATCAAATGCAGCAAAATGTACTTATCCTTTTCAGCTCTCCTGTTTTCCGCCCTCTTGTGGATTGATCACTGGGAAACGTAGCATGTGCGTGAATAAAACGGCAAACGGTCCCTCTAAACCCCCCTCCCCAGTTCGGCATCACCTTCGGTGTCACACACGCATCTTTGTTGAGCACATTACAAATGTACCAGTCAGAAATTTCGACACCAATTCAGCGTGGTGGCTGCTCTTGCGCCTGACGGTTAGGCCACGCCGTCGACAAAGCTGGAACGCGTAGGGACAGTCTACCACGGGCCAAATGTTCCACAGTGTGGGCTGAATGGTATTCTTCGAAAGACCTGTGCCTGCTTTAGCCTTGTATCTGTCGTCAGGTCTGCCACAGATTGTCGCCTATCCTTGTTTACAGAGCGGGCATGCCTTCGACCTCCAGTTCTGTGATGTGGCATGGACGTCCAAGACCTTGTCACATACTCGAGATTTTACTGTTCAACCACTTTTCAAAGTAGTTAACGGCAGTAGTACGCAAACAGCCGACTAGCTCCACCGTTTCGGAGGTGCTCATTCACAGGCGCCGTGCCATTACACTCTGCCCGTTTTCGTTTTATTTACTTGGCCTTCAGTGTGGTTCAAATGGCTCTGAGCACTATGGGACTCAACTGCTGTGGTCATTAGTCCCCTAGAACTTAGAACTACTTAAACGTAACTAACCTAAGGACATCACACACATCCATGCCCGAGGCAGGATTCGAACCTGCGACCGTAGCAGTTGCACGGTTCCGGACCGCGCGCCTAGAACCGCGAGACCACCGCGGCCGGCCCTTCAGTGTGAGTACACTACTTAGCCAGTAACAGTTAAAAGAAAAATTGAAATTTTTTCAATTACATATGAAAGCTGAAGCAACGAATGAAAATTTGTATAAGGCCCGGGATTCGAACCGGGGTTTCCTGCACACTAGGCAGATGCCCTAACCACTGTGTCATCCTAGCACAGTGGCTTTGGACAACTGTACGGACTATCCCAGTACGTCCTCTTCTTCAGTCCGGATTCCCAATTCACTCCACAGCCCGCTTTATATTCCTCATAAACTCGAGTAGCGTTCCACAGGCCCTCCACAGCTATCTGGAATTAGCGCCTCAGTATCGAACGAAACAGGGAATTCTGTCTGAAACCCAGACGTAGGTGGTTTTCAAAAATTGAAATTATATGGTTCTAAAGACCTTTTCAAGTCTGAGACATCTATGATGTCTATATGCAGACTGAAGCGACGAATCAAAATTAGTACTAAGATCGGGATTCGAACCTGTCTCTCCTGCTCATTAGGCAGATGCGCTAAGCACCACCAGCCCGCCGGCCGGAGTGGCCGAGCGGTTCTAGGCGCTACAGTCGGGAACCACGCGACAGCTACGGTCGCAGGTTCGAATCCTGCCTCGGGCATGGATGTGTGTGATATTCTTAGGTTTAAGTAGTTCTAAGTTCTAGGCGACTGATGACCTCAGAAGTTAAGTCCCATAGTGCTCATAGCCATTTGAACCATTTGAACCATTTGAACCACAACCCCCTCGCACATTGTCTTTGGACAACTACGTGTAGTATCCTAGCACACCTCCGTCCTCAGTCCAAATACCCATTCACGTTCAGCCCACGTGGTATTCTCCGTAAACTTGGAATTGGGTCCCAATGACCAGTGATATTTGCTATCTTCCATAAACCGTTTTCTTCACGAGGAAAGTACTACATTCAGTTCGCTTCAGCTCTTCGAAAAGGATGTAAACCTGGACATTATCATAAGCTGATGTCACCTCTAAGAGCACTGATGTAAAAACTTCTGTTCTGGAAAGCTAAGAGAATGTCATTGCACATAACTGTCATATTGCTCAACATATAATAAAGCCAAACTGGGATCGAGGTAGTAATTCATTAGTTTCCTGCCGTCTCTCGAAACGATTTTTAGCAAGTCTTCCAATTGTTTTCCCCACAGAAGAGAACAAAGCAATTGATCCATATGATATATGAATTTTAGGATCTGCTCCCAGGTACCATGTGTGATAATTTGCGTAATCCATTCCTCTGTAAGTTCCCGTCTTCCTCACACTTCATTGAAAATTCAAAGATGTAGTTCCGAAACATCCTATGGAACATTTTTAATCACATCATAATGAACATAATCAATTCCTGGAGAGGCATTCATAGAATTTTTCGTAACTACTTCGAACTTAAGCCTTGTGATCGGTGCTAATAGAGGACGACTGAAAACTGTTTCCTGTGGAATACCCATGGGGCCTTCAGAACAAGATGGAGGAGCCACTTTTGTCACAATTCCTTCCCACGTGTGGGATCCACCAATGGAGAACCAAGTACATTAGGATGTTTTAGAGACCGAATTGTCTGCCAGACCTCTGTAATGTTACAGACCTTGTTCAGTCTATTACAGTAGTCGATCCAAGCTTCCTTTTTACTTTTCTTCAGGAATCGCCGAGTGTTTGCACCTGTTATCCTGTACTCCTGGAAACTTTGCAGCGTCTGTTCCCTACGGTATGTAGGTAAGGCTAATCATGGTTTAGCCACAACTTTGGAGCAGACATAATAGCGCCAGAAAGCACGCTGTTTTGCAGAATAACACTCCGTTTCCGATCGTGATGTGGAGTTGCTACCTGCTAGATAACATGGCTGACGTACGTGCGGCGTACGATTCCTTTGCCGTCAACTGTCGGATTCTGTTTGCCGAGAAGTTCCTGCATGATTTTGTGATATTTTTCCCAGCAGGCGTCCATTATTTTCCATACGCTTTTTGAATAATATCTCCGCCCCATATGCATCTAATGGCCCAATACTATTTTAATCAGGAAATGGCATGATCCCATAGAATACCTTAAGATCTACTACATAGAAATTTTATGGAAATCAGGCGACGTAAGACTCAAATCCATTGCAGACGATCGTTTAAAAGGCCAAGGTAACATAATTGGAAAGCCGTCATTCATTACGACCATATCTAGATCTTCAACCGTAGTAAAGAGGCGACAAACTTCTTGGTTGTTTGCTCCAAGCAAAGTGATAAGAGTTGATATCGCTACCGATAAGAAAGGGAATATGAAGTTAAGAGTGAGAACGTTTCTACCGATCCACCTGTTTCTATGTGCAGGTCGGAAGTTTGTTATTTGAATACTGTAAGAGGGGAAAGTCACTGGCGACGACAAGTGTTTGCCGCCAGCGCCACAGAAGACGTGAGGAGATCTCAATGAATAATTATGTAGTATTTTATACTCTTTAATGTCTGTGATGTTTGTAAAAATACTAGTGGACAGTTGAAAGTAGTTTCCTAAGGACATTCATGTGTTGGACTCGCTTGAGAATAGAGTCTTTTAAATTATTTCATGTCATGGTTATGATCGAAGCGAGACACATGCAAACTATTTTGAAGAAGTGTAAATGTTTCTAATGTTGGAAGGATGAGTTAGCTTGCCGTAGTTATTGTTTATGAACGTTGAAAATATATTGTTATGGAACTGAAAAGTATTCTACGAGTACACAAGTTATTTCAAGAACAGAAAAGTAGTTAGTAAATTCCTTTAACGAGCACCATATCTTCGGAGAAGCAGCTTTCGGGAGATCGACATAGCTGATTAACCAGAGAAGAGGATCGGCTACACAGAACGGGCAAGTTAACTGAATTGAGACGCGTATAAGTCTTGCACCCTAGCACCACACTGTCTCTTGTAGTTGTCCAGAGAGCGTTAGAAGTAGATTTCGTTGTATCTGATGGTGTTTTTAATTAATAGTGCCGCTCTCTTCTTTTAGTGCCTGGTCTATCTGATCTTACTAAATGATCTAAGCGATAATCCTGAAGTGAAACCGGTAGTTGCGAATAAAGCACCTTCATACAGCTATGTTGCTTCTGGAAACACTACATCATTCTTGACTTTTTAATTATTGTATTTTTATGGTTATTTGAACGGTTATTGAGTGTTGATTGTGGTTATTGCTGTTTTTAACGTCTCTGAGCTGTGGCCCTTCCCAGAAAGTTGTCTGTGTCAGCCGTTTACGTATTCTTCAGTGTCCTTGATTGATATATTGAAGATAGCTGAAGTTTTTTTTAACATCCGGCCGTTTCAGGTATACAGGAAAAGTTTTATCTCTCGACGTGTGGCTTCCTCTGCAGTGCACACAAGTAGGTTGGCTTGCGCACACTGTTGTCTCATGGTCATCTCCGACCGGCTCTGATTACTTAAGTGATCAAATCGTAGACAACAGAAGCACTGTTTGACAGGTAAAATGTATGGCTTAAATGTGGCTCGCAACCGTATATTGTAGCATAATATGGCAAGAGCCGTGATGCAAACGTGACAGCAAATGTTTGTCGACGGACACTGTTTGGTGTACCCAAATGATTTATTGGTTTGGACATCTTGCAAACATGTGTGAGAGGGACTGTAGACGAAATGTCAACCTTCACCTCTCGCTCTGACAGACCAACGTCCACATTTCTTATAAATCGCTGGCGGAGAATTCTGTGAATGTATATGCTACCATTTAGATCAGTGGCCAGGGGTAACTTATATTTTATGAGGGATGAAAGCTAAACAATTCGATTCTGTTTCAGTCACGAAAACTAAATTATTTTCAAAAGACCATTACTATAATCACAATTGCCCGCATCTCGTGGTCGTGCGGTAGCGTTCTCGCTTCCCACGCCCGGGTTCCCGGGTTCGATTCCCGGCGGGGTCAGGGATTTTCTCTGCCTCGTGATGGCTGGGTGTTGTGTGCTGTCCTTAGGTTAGTTAGGTTTAAGTAGTTCTAAGTTCTAGGGGACTTATGACCACAGCAGTTGAGTCCCATAGTGCTCAGAGCCATTTGAACCATTTTTTTTATAATCACAATCTTGTTAAGATCCTAATACTGATTATGTAAGTTATCAATAATTACTTTTTCTCAATAAGCAGAATTAATCCAGTGTAGGTTACAGGTCCATCGCATAGTCCACCTACTACACACACATGTTGTGCTTTGCTCCATACATTGCTGATAATAAAAATGACACATATACGTAACAAATACTAAATATGTCAAGAAAATGTTTTCTCCAAGTTGTAGATATTACGTGAAGTCATCCAGAAATTACTTCAGTAATCGCTTTGAAACCGATAAATGAATTGACAAGACGAAACAGCAGTTAACTACATAAGACTGTACACAGCATTATTACTATTATTGTTAGACTGGTTAAGCACAAAGCATTAACAGCTTGATGTCGTCCAAATTGTGCCAGTTGAGAAGTAAGGCGCCCAGCAATCAAGTGATTCACAAACAGAAAGTGTACTGCACATATCTAAACTTGATTTTAAATGGGGTTGCAATGTGCAGGTCAAGCAAGTGCCGCAATGCAGAGGAGTAACGCAGGGGAAGTATGTTTTGTAGCAAGTGTCTACCCTCACTGTGGATAGTAAGCTTTCTTATCTGAGAAGTAGCTGTGGGTCACATTTGCGATGCATCACGAATTCATTCATCATTCATTCTAACACTCCCGCCAACACACACACAAACTAAATATCATTCAGCTTTCATTATTTTAAAGATAAAAGTGTTCCATGAAAAGTCTTTCATTCTACAGTTTAGTAAGGTGCTAAAATTGGTGTTAATGTGATGGTGGTGGGTGGGGAGAGGGGGGCAGGGTGGGGATACTAGCTAATGTCTGATTGCACTCAGGAATAATGGTCAAAGATGGGGAACCACTGATCTAGAGGATTGTCTTCTACAAATATATTGGCAGCTTCCCTTGTAAACAAATTAATCCCAATTCTGTTCTTTACAACAACCTCGAGATTTTATTTTTATAGTTAGAGTAAGACGTGAACACAAATTTTCTAAAAGCAATGGAATCGCATTTACCAATATTACCACGGATTCCCTCAACAAACACATAAAAAGAGCCAATTGTATAAATCTCATACCTATTGGTGTTAATTTGCTCATAGATTACATTCACAGTTGACTTAATTGTAATTTCCCTCTGTGCAATTTGTGCTCCTTACAGATGTTCTCTAATTGAGTTAATAACCGACGATAGCACTTGTGACGAAGCAAGCTGGGATAATTTTAATTCCCCTCTTGTTTTGTCATCTACCTCCTTAAAATTCATTTTGTCAATTTTAACTAATTATCATTAACATACGTGAATATTATCTGCATTTCCATAAAAGAGAAAGATTGGCCCTCAGTTTTAAAGTAAATAACACCAGATCTAATTTTCTGCTTAGTTTTATGTATGTATTTGATTTTCTAATTTATTTTGGTTATTCCTAGTTAGTAACTTTCATTATAAAGCGAAATCAGTAATTGTTTCGTAACTAAAATTCTATTGTTGACATATAAACAAATATAAGTTCTGTAATAATTGTAAACATTTGGAAGACGAAATGCTAGTAATGTTAAAGTATCTATTTGGCTCTATTCAAAAACACGTTAGCAAAACCAGCCCTTAATTAATTCCAAAGTAATGAACAGCTTTGCCAGAAGTATTGTTTACGTTTGTTGATTTCACGATTTAAACAAATAATTTGGCATAACCCTCATAGTAGAAGAAACTGCTAAAAGAACAAATTTTTCGATGTATTCAGTTAATTTAATGAGTTAAATTTTAATTGTAATTTCTGTAAATTTAACTTGGAACAATGTGTAGTTTCAGTACCAATTGTTGTGATGATATATAAGGGCCCGATTTTTGGTCACGAGACAGTCAGTCCACGGCCGAGTTTCTGACGAGTAACCTGTGCTGGTTAGAACAACAACAATGCTTCAAATGAGCTGTGGAACAAGTGTTAAACAATTAGGCCGTGTGTAAAGACAGTGACAGTGTCTGCGCCATACGTACCTGATTATTCTTCAAGAACTGTGAGCTTTGTTGTTAGGTTTTACTGCTCATAGCCGTTCAACAGTAAACCATCATAGCAGTATGTGGAGTTTCACCTGCAAGCTATTAATGAGGCTTATGGAAAGTTTAATCAATAGCGCACTGACTATAAACTGTGTATTATTAGGGGGTTGTGTAAAGTGAAAATTAAAGTATTGTAAAACGTAACTGTGCACCTGTTGGCTACATGATTTACAGTAGTCTGTGTCGGAATCCACAACTCACTTTTCAGCCAGTGTAGCAACGCAGTACGACGGCAACAAGGACAACAAACAATCAGCAAACGAAGAAAATAAATGCAGGAGCAACCGCCACACACTATCGTCTCTGTGTGGGAAACGGGACATGGATCTTTGTTTTAAAGAATAAGTTTCAGCCATACCAGTGTTGAATGATGTCTGGTTCGTTACCTCCATTGTGTTTTGTTGACGGTGATGTTGAGCGGTGATCGCTAGTCTCTCCTCTTTTAGCTCTTCATTTCGTTCTAGCGTAGGCTTTGCTACCAGTCTCATTTACTGATCGATCTCCATACTCATGCTCACAACAGCTTCAGCACCATATAACTTGCGAATGTGTAACTCAACATCGGTGGGGTGGGGTGGGGGAGGGGTGGGGGTGGGGGGAGGTGGGGAGGACTTCTTCCCTCCCTGAAACATCCACTGTCCATGTCTAGTTTACCACCAGCAACTAAAATTATGAATACTTTTGATCCTGATATAAGAACTGCACTCTTTAATCGAGATTTTTTTTCCGTATTTGACGCTAAATAACTTTGGAAATTAACTATAACTCTTCTATTTATTTAGTTGTTAGCCAATTTGTAAGTCGCTTATTTCAATGTATTTCTGCATTTGTGATCCGTATCTTCGCTAGAATGAGACTCCATTAGTTTTTGCTCTACTTGTATACTTTCCTAATGCATCATGTGACCGCACTGAGTGTTGCGACGGGCAGTGGGCATTATAAGTATAGCTCATGCTTCAGAGGACAGTGCCTAACACTGAAGTGTGTTAAAGTGTCTCCTCTGCGGCTAGAGGGAGGTACGCTTACAGGCAGGAAATAGATTTCGCTACAGCAGCTTGTTTTCCCTGATTGGTAGCCACTCATCCTCATACTGACACATTTATTTACTGAGCACACTCCAACTCACCGACAGCTGTTCTGCCGAGGGCGGAGCACTGTACAGTGAACACTTTGTCGCCGCCGGCTTCTAGGGAGCTATGGACATCGTAGGTGGGTGGCGGGGCGTGTAGGGCGCGGCACAGTTGGCGAAGCCGCGACAGGTAGTCCGCTCCGCCACGGCACGCCTCCGCCAGAGAAGCAAGCCTGCGAACAAACACAATGCTCACACCCTCTGCCTTCCGTTCATATAGATATCAACACAAAAAAGTGCGTTTGCAATCATTACGTTATATGTATCATGTTCCTTAGACCAAAGGGGCACATTTTCTGAGAATCTGAACAAATACTATACAGGGTGTTACAAAAAGGTAAAGCCAAACTTTAAGGAAACATTTCTCACACACAAATAAAGAAAAGATGTTATATGGATATGTGTCCGGAAACGCTTATTTCCATGTTAGAGCTCATTTTAGTTTCTTCCACCTACGCTCAATGGAGCACGTTATCATGATTTCATATGGGTTACTCTACCTGTGCTGCTAGAACATGTGCCTTTACAAGTACGATACAACATGTGGTTCATGCACGATGGAGCTCCTGCACATTTCAGTCGAAGTGTTCGTACGCTTCTCAACAACAGATTCGGTGACCGATGGATTGGTAGAGGCGGACCAATTCCATGGCCTCCACGCTCGCCTGACCTCAACCCTCTTGACTTTCATTTATGGGGACATTTGAAAGCTCTTGTCTACGCAACCCCGGTACCAAATGTAGAAACTCTTCGTGCTCGTATTGTGGACGGCTGTGATACAATACGCCATTCTCCAGGGCTGCATCAGCGCATCAGGGATTCCATGCGACGGAGGGTGAATGCATATATCCTCGCTAACGGAGGACATTTTGAACATTTCCTGTAACAAAGTGTTTGAAGTCACGCTGGTACGTTCTGTTGCTGTGTGTTTCCATTCCATGATTAATGTGATTTGAAGTAATAAAATGAGCTCTAACATGGAAAGTAAGCGTTTCCGGACACATGTCCACATAAGATATTTTCTTTCTTTGTGTGTGAGGTATGTCTCCTGAAAGTTTGGCCGTACCTTTTTGTAACACCCTGTATACAGGCTGGCTGTAGTGCAATGATTGGCAATATAATTAAAATGTGCGGAACTGTTAAGTGCATCTCACAAAATGCGATATAGTGTTATTTTATGACTATAGTATGAACGAGTGACAACTGCAATCAGCCAACTGGTGCATAGGGTTGGGTTGTTTGGGGAAGGAGACCAGACAACGAGGTCATTGGTCTTATCCGATTAGGGAAGGATGGGGAAGGAAGTCGGCCATGCCTTTTCAAAGGAACCATCCCGGCATTTGCCTGGAGCGATTTAAGGAAATCACGGAAAACCTAAATCAGGATGGCCGGACGCGGGATTGAACAGTCGTCCTCCCGAATGCGAGTCCAGTGTCTAACCACTGCGCCACCTCGCTCGGTCAACTGGTGCATATCCCGAGATATTACAAGTTATGTAGATATGAAATGGAAATAGTCGCATAGGCTTAGTTGCAACTAAGGCAGGTAATTCATGTGTTCTTGTGTACTGATCAAGTGCGTGGGACCACACCAGATAGGACTAACAGTGGACGCTGAAGGTATTCAAAGAACTGCAGCACGAAAAGCAGCAGGTTTGTTTGACGCAGGAGAAAGCGTCCCGAAAATGCTGAAAATCCTGATTGGCCGACGCTTGGAGACAAGATGCCAATTATTCTGCGAAAATCTTATTACCCAGTTTCAGAAAGCAGTATTAAGAGAGGAATCTATAAATACACTACAGCGCCACCTGAGTCGCTCCAGACTAATTACAGTGCCAATAAACCAGGGATGACCAAGAATTCTGCATGCATACAGTGCTCTTGCACAGATGTAGAGCAGTGTCGCCTGGCTATACATCATCCCCCCCCTCTCTCTCTCTCTCTCTCTGACATCGGGCTGTCATCAGCGGAGGGGAAAGAGCAGGAAATGCGCAGCATATAGATGGAAATACAGTCGCGCAAGGAACACTGACGGCTTGCATCTGGTTTGGTTTCATATTTTTCAACGACGCAGATGAAAATCAAAAGAAATTTTTAGTATTATTTAGTTATGTTTGGCGCGCTAAAGAGATAAATTTTTTATGTGGCACAAATTGTCGGCAGATGGCCAGATGCAAACAATATCGCTGAGTTTCGTAAGTCAGGCTGCCATGTAATCTGACTCATTTAGTTTCAAAATCCAAACGAGCCATACACACTCATGTGTTGATCGAAATATACTGTCATGCTTGCTACCTCATTACGGAGACGTGGGAATTCTTCGCAACGAAACCAACGTTGAACTCTTCTACAATTTTAAAGTCAAAGAATTTATCCTTTAAATGGGAATTACAATCCAGATCGATCAGTTCTGCACATGCCTAGAGCCGCTTTCAACGCAACTGGTAAATTTTCTGGAAAACAGCTCGGAAACAGATGAAGATTGGCAGTATTCTCGGAACGTTTAGAAAATTGTACTTATAATTCTTTCAACGCCAAGGCAATTCTTCAAAATTCTCATTTTCTTCAACGCCAGCGAGCTTAGGACAGTGTTTTTTATCAGAATTTTGCCCTCCCACAACGCTATTTTATTTTTAAATGCGTCCCCATCAAATGATAAACACTTTGTTTCTCACTTTGCAAAATCGTACTTTGGCAGTTTTCAGTGTAGCTCACATAAAATACGAGTTCTGCAATCCATTATCGATGTTCTAATCTTCGTTCTTGCTTTCCTTTCTCCTTCAGAAATTGAACAAAATCGTTCCAGGCATTACCCTCTATTTAACCAACGTACTCTGCAGTAGTATATAAGGTTTCCACACTGTTCGTTTAATACGGTCAATAACTGTTTAACTGACAGTGTATTAACGTGTGCAACTTTAGAAAATTTACTGTTCGTACCATTAATTTCATCACGTGTTCTATGCCTGCAAATTTAGCACAACGTGTTTCTTGAAGTAGAGGAAAATTGCGTACAAATTGTGTCGATCGTTGTAATTTTTTGCTCTTTCATAGTCAACAAAATTTTTAAATACCTTTGAATGGTGTTATAATGTCGTTATACAGCAAATTTAGGATACCCTCGACTTTGTGTCTTCTTGATAGATACTGAGAATCATCATCTTCTCTTTTGTGACTCCCATTCATTTTTAAAGGCTTTTGACGAAATATCACTAGACTGCCTCTTTCTGTGAAGTGGAAACCTGCATAACCTTCAAATATGGATCAACATGTGATGCTTAGGGACTTTTGAAATGTGCAGCGTGACGCCGCAGATGCTTCACTACACTGCTCGTTCTGATCGGATCTGCTGCAGTTACATGAAAATTTTTCATATGGCCTTCAGCGTGAAAACGCTACTGAGCCATCAAAAATTGCACTGTTTAGACTTCATACCCTAGCCATCAACAGTTGCAAAAGACTGAATGCCTTTTCACATAACAATTAACATATTACTTTTAGAATAACTAAGCATTATATCATTACCATAAGCAAAAAAGGAAAAGTTCAGTTTCGAAACACAGAAGTAACAAATTTTTCTCTACAAAAAGTTTGCAAATGGATTTATATAGTCAGTACATTGAAATACATATAATTTGATGCTTAATCACTATGAATGGTGGCTGCACTTTCTCGGCAGGTCTGTGGTGAAATTTTTAAACTGCTTATCAGACTCCTAAGAACTGTATTATCACTCTTTATTAGGAAGAGCATACTGACATCTTATGAAACTAAGCGAAGCGAGTTTGAACCCATTGAAAATACTTTATTTACGTCCGATTTCTTTCGTTTCCTTTCCCCACTCGAACCAGACTTTCATTATTACTTGACTGTAAGCGAACAGGGTAGGATACACTCTGATCATTTAGTGGAAATTAAGCTAGTATGCCCCCCACGCAGGTATTGGTGTAACACGATATACTATATGCCCCTGTAGAACGGCTGTGACGTGGAGGTTTCGAACAATGCTTAAAAAAGACATAAAAATATACAATAAGAACGAGATACACAGTGCAAAGTATAATTTGTCAAATAAAGGTATGTGTGTCTTACTCCTCGACTGTGAAGGGAGTGACTTCTGGTGGCAAACTTCCGTCTTTCTGTTTCTTGATTATAAGACGTATTATCTTGGATATGGCATTTCTTTTAGCTGCCCGCTTTGATCTTCCACATGCTTCGGCTGTTAAGGAAAACAGATAATGATTAGTAACCGTGAAATA
The DNA here is from genome assembly GCF_023898315.1 of Schistocerca nitens. Taxonomy (NCBI): domain Eukaryota; kingdom Metazoa; phylum Arthropoda; class Insecta; order Orthoptera; family Acrididae; genus Schistocerca; species Schistocerca nitens. The sequence goes on from NC_064614.1 coordinate 1,024,758,844, forward strand.
TTCCATCATATTCTTATTAACACCTGCAATACCAGCAAGGCTTCACTATCTTATCCATCACTAAAGTAAAAGCTATTCATTCCGTAAAATAAAATTTAAGAATATATGTTCTTGATAGATTGAAAGCTTTGCATGTGGCAGCTGAGCTTTGTGAACATAGTTCACGAGTAAATCTGAAGCAATGCACATCGAGCTACATTTCAACATGAAACTGATCCAAATACAAATAGAAAGCCATTAAAAGGAACATAAAACTTTCTCAGTTAACTCACCTCGTAAATCTGAATCGGATGTGCCAAGTTAACTGAGAACATGATACATAAGGACTCGGTCATGAAAGCAATCGTAGACACTTTAACGAAGCGAAGTACTGATCATTATGTCCAACAGTTTGCTGGGTGAGATTGGGAGTTTCATTTGTTTTGAAGCAAATGACAAGGTTGCTAATTTCGTCTTATATATTAGAGCTGAAACTCACCTACTCTGATGGGAGGCTAGAGTATGAAAAGGATTCAGCATCGAGAGCTTTTGATGATGACACTTAATAATTTTATTCATCATCAGCTCCTTTATCTTCAAGATGGTTCATCGATAGCGAGACCGTTATCAGGCCAACGTTCCGTAAATTATGTAAGCCTAGCGGAAAATATATAGCATAATTCATAGGAAGGCAAGCATGTCAGGCACTCAATGTATTATGTAAGGGACTGAGGCAATATACTGTAAGAGTGATGACTGAGAATGTAAATGTGGAGAGATCTATAACTAATGTCTACTCTCTGCTTCGCAAGCTCAAGAAACCATTGGAGAAGAAACACTTGTTCATTTGGGCAGTAATTAGGGAAAAAGGAAGCAATATTAGAGGTAAAGCCCATCGAAAACTTGTAGGGGAACACTGATACTGAGAGGATGCATATGGCATACCGTAAATGTGGACAGATGAATTTCTGGTTCATACTGCTGGTATGCTACTCCACTAAAGTAACTGTAAAAGCCGCAAATTGACATGTGCTCACATGTATAATAATCGACAGGAAAAAAGGTAACTTCATGGCCGATTTTCTGCAAATTTTTACATGATATTCTACGAAACATTTGAAAGAAAATATGCTACATATTCTTGTTAAAAAACAACTTACAGATTTTCCATTAAAACAGATTGCGAGAAAATAATGCCGTGCTGTGGAAATGAAATGTTCTGAATTCTTTCTCGCAGTCGGATTTAACTATGATAATAGGGCAATTAAACCATTAGACAAATTGTTTCGCCCATATATATTGTTTTTCCGCAAATGTCAGTGATATATTATTAATATCTGTGGGCTGCCACAAAAAATGTTATACACTAGAATCTGCTGTTTTGTTTCCTTCCTCGCAGTCGGATTTAATATAAAATATGTGTATTATGATAGTTGTGTGTATGGTTTATTGGCTTGTGATTAGAATACTGTTACACCACCTGAATTATCCAAAACTTTATAATGTTAACCATTTGCAGATTACATTATACGAAATAATGCTATTGAAGCTACTATCCTCACAGATCCAGTTGTGACATTACTGCCATAGTTTATTAAGCGGTATTGTTTCATTTACTGCCACTATTTTGTGGTTATTTTATTGAGAGTACTGGACACATGGGCTTGGAAGGAAGGCTTTGCAATTTTTGCACTGGAAAGGTGCATTCCCGATGTAATCTCAGGATCCTGTTGTGGGCAGAAGGCAGTCTCTGAATCTCATCAGGAGAGGCGAACCTCCTCAGAAAGACACAGTTTTCATGGAAGTGAGGCTCCGGTCTGATTCGAGTTTTTGTGAATAGAGCCAGTACCTAAACTACTTAAGGGTCAGGGGGGCGCATTGCCGCCATTACTGTCCCCAGAGAATAGTTGGGATTGAAATTTTTGACTATCCTGCATGAATATCAAAGGTCGGGACATAATGATACCATCCAGACAGTGTGAGAAAAATGTTTGCTTTCGCTCCAAAATTTTGGTCATCCAATTGCATTCAGCCAATGCACTTGGTGCGGAGGAAGCCGACCAGCTACAGCTCATCACTAACCTCATGTTTGTTAATGTGCGTTTTGTATGCTAAGAGTGGGAAGTTTCTGCTGTGTTAGTCAGTTTTTTCATGGTATGAGCGATATTCTCGTCTTCACATTGGCAATAGCAGTGTGTCTTACCCTCTATATGTATGGTACCTTGGATAGTTAAGCAGTTGAGGGCCGTGAACTAAGATTTGTGGCTATTCTAGTCCAGACCACCATATGGTTGTACCCTCTGTGGACGGATGTCTGCTGGTCGGCGCACACTAGCTGCTGTTTGGGAATTATGTGTCACAACTACGGTAGTCCAATCCACATTGAGGGGCTTATGACTGTCTGCTGTACCATATTTACTTTGTTTACTTTGCCATGGCTTTTTCTGTATCATGAACTTTGATTTCGCAAACTTCCCAGATGAGCAAATGTCATTGCACTTTCTCCGTAAAGTATTCCACAGTTTTATCAACTCCTCACATTGTTAGCGTAATTTTGTAATTTGATTTGAGTTTTAGAGAACTTTGTTGTATGGTAATTTTACTGTGGTCCATTTCAGTCATTAGAACAAATAAATATCTGTTAGTCTCAGTCTTGACTTAGATTTCAAGATCTTTTAAACTGTCCTACATATTTTCCGTGGATGGTTGGTTGGTTTGGGATATAAAGGGACCAAACTAGAGGGTCATCAGTACATTTTTCCTGACGCATTAACACCATAGAGTAGAAGGTCTAGACTGGCTGACCAAAAGAATAAAATAGGATGAGACAGCCACTCTCCAACACACTAAACTGTCCATCCCAAAAAGACAAGGCGACATGGACACACACAAGGAAAAGATGAACAACAAAGCAAACAAAAAGCAAAGAAGGATGACAGAATTAAATCGAAGGGAGGGTGGAGGACTCGGAGAGACGCCCACCCTTTGATGGTACGATAAGGGCCGCCCCCCCCCCCCCCCTCACGAATAGAACATAAAACTCTCGTAAATCTGCTGTTGAGGCAGAGCGGCTAAAATTGGGCAGTCCAACAAGATGTGGACGACAGCCACAGGGGAGCCACAGCGACCATGCGTTAGCCACGTATGGGCGATGCGGAGCTGGAAAAGGACAACAGACTCCCTCCCAAGTGGCTCGCATGAATGACCGCCTCATATTTGTTGTCTCCTCGATAACACGGAGTTTACTTGGTGCACTGTCCGCCCCCGGTAGCTAGTGGTCAGCGCGACAGAATGTCAATCCTAAGGGTCCGGGTTCGATATCCGGTTGGGTCGGAGATTTTCTCTGCTCAGGGACTGGGTGTTGTGTTGTCCTAATCATCATCATTTCATCCCCATCGACACGCAGGTCGCCGTAGTGACGTCAACTCGAAAGACCTGCATCCGGCGAACGGTCTACCCGACGGGAGACCCTAGCCACACGACATTTATATTTGGTGTACTGAGGATGCGCCATTCAGTGCCCCAGATCGTGAAAACTTTGCGGCGGAAGACCGATCGCAAGTAGGTCTCCGGAAGGCCAATCTTCAGAGTTGGTTTACTGGTTGCCTGCTTGGTCAAGCGGTCAGCAAGTTCATTGCCCGGCATCATGGCACGTCCTGGGGTCCAAATGAAGGCCACTGAAGTCCTTTGTTCTCGAAGGCACAAAGAGACTCGTGGATGACCATTACCAAAGGATGTCGAGGAAAGCACTGGTTGAGAGCTTGTAGGCTGCTTAGGGAGTCACTACAGATGACGAAGGACTCACTAGCGCAGGAGCGGATATGCTCATGGTTGCTATAGATGGCTACCATGGCTAAGTGACCCATTAATAATAAACATAAACTCATGAACACTGAACTTTTTGCTATCACTGTGATGGTGTTATGGTTGTGCACAGTGAGCAAACTCTACTATCATTCTTTTATTTTCCGGTGAACGTAACGACCATTCCAGTCGTTCGTCTTTTTTGATTATAAATCTGTTTATTGACTAGGGAGGGCAGTATCGATTTCCCCTTGGTTTATAAGTTTGCTGTGTGTTAGTTAATTACTATTTGGCTTACAACCTTACACTATTCAGAAATTTTCTGTGTGTTATTTAGAGACTATTTGGCTTACAACCTTGCAGTATTCAGAAATAATAAGCAGCAGCCTTGCATACAAACTTCGATGTTAGTACACTTTCACAATCTACGAAAAAATATTATTTTATGTTTTTTGAGGCACTGGTGAAAAACACTTCTGTCTCTAAGCTGGTCATAGGTTGTGTTCCAAAAATGAACAGCATAAAGACAGAAGTGATGAGACTCTCTGCAGGACCTGACCATCATTTTGCAGGACAATGCTCAAGCACGTACAGTGCAAGCTGTTATTGATCTTTTTGACTGATGTGGCTGCTAAGTGCTATATCTCCTACTGCACTCCTCTGACGTAAGCCCTCGTGAGTTCAACTCGATTTATAAACTGAAGGAAACACTTCACGGCATTCGCTTCAGAACTGCTACAAATTTGTCGGGCAATAGACCGCGCCGCTCAAACTGTCAACACAACTGGCACTGCTAAGAGTATCTTACGACTTCCACATCGCTGGCTACGGGTTATACACAATGCTGTTGACTAACTTGAAGGTCAGTAAAACTTTGTAACACGTATCTATTTTGTACGAGCTATAAATAAATAGTTTCCAGAATTGAAGTTCCAACCCTCGTGTAAGAAATTCTAGTGTACACTCTACAATCACTTCCTTCAAATTTATTTGCAATCTCAAATTTTTCTTTCGTGTCTTTTCTGAAACTACTAATAAACAAAATCTGTTAGGAATTATTTCGGTTCATTTGCAGTGTAAGTAAGGTTCAAACTAAAAATAAAAAGAATGGAAAAGTTTCCTTTTGTAGACTCCAATCCATGACCCTCAGATTACTGTTCTGCTCTCTTTTCGCCACGCCAATCGGTACCTGTAAACCACCATAACATAAACGGCTCATGCCTCGCCAGACAGCGCCAAAAATGATAGATTTTTTCTATATGCTTGATAATCTGGAGCTTCCACTTATGACACTTTCATTTTTAGCCAAGCCGTGGATGTACCATAAATACAGACAAAATTGGTGAGACGAGTAGGTGTCCTTGTCAAACATAATCACCATACAAACACCGCGGACTGCACTCGGGCGCTTGCAAAATACAGGACCAGCGCCCAGGAGCGCTCACCAAACACCGCGAAATGCGCCAGGTGCGCTCGCGATCGTGCACGTGGCACCCTCAACTACGGTGCGTGGCAGTGTTTAGGGATCATTACGGACTGTGCCAAACTACACTACATGCTTTCAGAAGGTAAATATTAATTAAAGGTTAATTCCATGTGAAGTTACAAGGATTGACTCTGATACTGTCATGTTAGGTTAATTCATGTGTAATTAACAAAGATTGACTCGGAAACTGCCGTGAAGACCACACCACGCTTGAATATACCGCTGGTTGCAGTAGGCGGCGCTGACAAGATAGCATGGACAGCGTTGAGGTGCTCACCAGACGTTACGCACTGGACTCGCATTCGGGAGGACGACGGTTCAATCCCGTCTCCGACCATCCTGATTTAGGTTTTCCGTGATTTCCCTAAATCGCTTCAGGCAAATGCCGGGATGGTTCCTTTGAAAGGGCACGGCCGATATCCTTCCCCATCCTTCCCTCACCCGAGCTTGCGCTCCGTCTCTAATGACCTCGTTGTCGATGGGATGTTAAACACTAATATCCTCCTCCTCCAGACGCTACGATGTGTGGCATCCACGAGCTGTACGGTGGTGCCCTCAACCATGGCGCGTGGTTTGTATAAGGGACCCTCATTGTTTGTGCCAAACCACACTCCACAGTGAACTGGGGAACATTGAAAAAGCCATCATTGCAGCAGCTTGTTGTGCCAAACCAGCACCGTGACAGTGCCTGACTAATGGAGAAGACCTGTCGTTCTTTGGATTTGGATTTTACCGCATGTAACAACATGGCTGCCGATTTCTGAACTTTTTGATTAAAATGTCCTGTTCATTTTACGCCGTGTCCACAACAGGCGTGCTGCACCGCACAAAATCAATGAATGGGGTTTGGAGCAGTGCGGTCGGCGTAAACGTCAAACTGCGCCACTCTGGGCAACAACGAACAAATTCCTCGCAATGTCGGCACATCGAAAGAAATAATTCACTCGTGCGTTGTCCTGTTTTGACGGCGTTTCTCATCTTCCATGGTCATTTGCGCGAGCACGAGCACATTGTATCACCGCTAAGCACGTATACTGTGCTTCTTTTCTGAGCACTTCTGCGGTGCTCTGCTCCGTTATGCGGTGCTCTGCGCCGCACGTTTGTGCGCGACGCGTCCAGCATAGAGGCGGATTTATAGTATACTCAAAAATGGGTTTGGTGCTCGGAAAGGGGTTTACCTGGAAAGTTTTTACAGAGTTTTGAAAATTCGTGTTTTTATACCGGGTGATAAAAAAGTCAGTATAAATTTGAAAACTTAATAAACCACGGAATAATGGAGATAGAGAGGTAAAAATTGACACACATGCTTGGAATGACATTGGGTTTTATTAGAACCAAAAAAAAAAAAAAACAAACAAACAAAGTATTGCTAGACGCGTGAAAGGTCTCTTGCACGCATCGTTTGGTGATGATCGTGTGCTCAACCGCCACTTTCGTCATGCTTGGCCTCCCAGGTCCCCAGACCTCAGTCCGTGCGATTGTTGGCTTTGGGATTACCTGAAGTCGCAAGTGTATCGTGATTCACCAACATCTCTAGGGATGCTGAAAGACAACATCCGACGCCAATTCCTCACTATAACTCCGGACATGCTTTACAGTGCTGTTATCAACATTATTCCTCGACTACAGCTATTGTTGAGGAATGATAGTGGACATATTGAGCATTTCCTGTAAAGAACATCATCTTTGCTTTGTCTTACTTTGTTACGCTAATTATTGCTATTCTGATCGGATGAAGTGCCATCTGTTGGACATTTTTTGAACTATTGTATTTTTTGGTTCTAATAAAACCCCATGTCATTCCAAGCATGTGTGTCAATTTGTACATCTCTATCTACATTATTCCGTGATTTATTCAGTTTTCTAATTTATACTGACTTTTTGATCACCCGGCATATTTCGACGTATTACTTTCGAATTTTGACTTTGCCACTTAGTATTTTTGTCGCTCGTGCTGCCATATTTTGCAAAAAAGAGCCCCAAAACAAGTTTTTAACAATATCTCCCACTCATTTTACGATGAAAATAGTTTTCTAATACACACATCAAAAAAAAGTTTTGCATCACCCTGGTTCCCTGAACTCCTAAAGATAGACTTTGGCTGTGGATATTGTATCACAGACACAGTCCCTTTGACTGTTCAGAGATGTCACTGAACCCGCCCAAAGATATAAACAACCATGCATGAGCAGCGTCTATTAGACAGAGGGGGTCAACAGCCGATCAGTTCCAGACATTCCACCAGGAAGGAGGTACACGGTTCGTGTTGTCTGTAGTTCAACCATGCCTAGACGGTCAATACGGCGGTTCGATCGCGTCCGCTTTGTTACTTTGTGGCAGCAAGGGCTCTCAACAAGGGTAGTGTCTAGGTGTCTCGGAGTGAACCGAAGCGATGTTGCTCGGACATAGAAGACATACAGAGAGACAGGAACTGTCGATGACATGCCTTGCTCAGACCGCTCAAGGACTACTACTGTAGTGGATGACCGCTACCTACCGGCTACGGCTACAGCAACGCCACCATGTTGAATAATGATTTTCGTGTAGCCACAGGACGTCGTGTTACGACTCAAACTGTGCGCAATAGGCTGCATGATGCGCAACTTCACTCCCGACGTTCATGGTGAGGTCCATCTTCGCGACCACGACACCATGAAGCGCGTTACACACGGGCCCAAGAACATGCCGAATGGACCGCTCAGGATTGGCATCACGTTCTCTTCACCGATTAGTATCGCATATGCCTTCCACCAGACAATCGTCGGAGACGTGTTTGGAGGCAACCCGGTCAGGCCGAACACCTTAGACACACTGTTCAGCGAGTACAGCAAAGTGGAGGTTCCTTGCTGTTTAGGGGTGGCATTATGTGAGGCCAATGTACGCTGCTGGTGGTCATGGAATGCGCTGTAACAGCTGTACGGTACAATAGTGCAACCATATCGGTAACATGTTGGCGAGGTATTCTTCTTGGACGACAGTTCCCGCCCCCATCGCTCATATCTTGTTAATGAGTTCCTTCAGGATAGCGACATCGCTCGCCTGGAGTGGCCAGCATGTTATCCAGACGTGAACCCTATCGAACATGCCTGGGATAGATTGAAAGGGCTGTTTATGGACGACGTGACCCACCAACCACTCTAAGGGATATACGCCGAATCGGCGTTGAGGAGTGGGACAAGGTGCACCAACAGTGCCTTGATGAACTTGTTGATAGCATGCCACGACGAATACAGGCATGCATCAATGCAAGAGAACGTGCTACTTGGTATTAGAGGTACCGGTGTGTACTGCAATCTGGACCACCACCTCTGAAGGTCTCGCTGTATGGTGATACAACATGTAATGTGTGGTTTTCATGAGCAATAAAAAGGGCGGAAATGATCCGCCGCCCCTAAAAAATTCTGCCAACAGAACTCACATATACAGCCTGAATTATCAGTACAAGGCTATCGTTCTACAGTGTCGTTCTCTGCTTTAGAGCCATGGCATCTAAGGAAGTGTAGCGTCTTATTTGTGACAACCCATTGCAAGGAAGTGAGGTGATTGAACGAAAAGAAAAAGAATTGGAGACATTTCCTAACTCACATGTTGAAAGAAAGGACAAAATTTTGGAGTGATTGCGATCCATAGTGGTTCACGCTCCGTGTAGAAAACTCTGTGATAATGAGAAGTTAATATCTGCATCTTTGCGTACAGATAGTGATGTCGCACCTCCCCGTCCACAACAGCGGTCAACTACCTAACTTTCTCACTTAGAGACTATTATTCTTTCCGCGCTACTGATTTAAGAACAGCGTTTGTAACGAATCAATAACAGGCCCGCTTGTGCGTATTACTGTGTGTAGCATGCCTAAATTATCGATGGAAAACAGCATTTCGGAACTTGCTAAACCTCGTAATGACGATTGAGACCTATCTATTGTTGAGCGTCTCGAGCACGTCAGTGAGGTAGTCGCTGTCGATGCGCTGTTATCATAACTCGCGTATGGAAAACTACCAAACACGAACGATTAGGCAGATTAAAAATACACTCCTGGAAATTGAAATAAGAACACCGTGAATTCATTGTCCCAGGAAGGGGAAACTTTATTGACACATTCCTGGGGTCAGATACATCACATGATCACACTGACAGAACCACAGGCACATAGACACAGGCAACAGAGCATACACAATGTCGGCACTAGTACAGTGTATATCCACCTTTCGCAGCAATGCAGGCTGCTATTCTCCCATGGAGACGATCGTAGAGATGCTGGATGTAGTACTGTGGAACGGCTTGCCATGCCATTTCCACCTGGCGCCTCAGTTGGACCAGCGTTCGTGCTGGACGTGCAGACCGCGTGAGACGACGCTTCATCCAGTCCCAAACATGCTCAATGGGGGACAGATCCGGAGATCTTGCTGGCCAGGGTAGTTGACTTACACCTTCTAGAGCACGTTGGGTGGCACGGGATACATGCGGACGTGCATTGTCCTGTTGGAACAGCAAGTTCCCTTGCCGGTCTAGGAATGGTAGAACGATGGGTTCGATGACGGTTTGGATGTACCGTGCACTATTCAGTGTCCCCTCGACGATCACCAGTGGTGTACGGCCAGTGTAGGAGATCGCTCCCCACACCATGATGCCGGGTGTTGGCCCTGTGTGCCTCGGTCGTATGCAGTCCTGATTGTGGCGCTCACCTGCACGGCACCAAACTCGCATACGACCATCATTGGCAACAAGGCAGAAGCGACTCTCATCGCTGAAGACGACACGTCTCCATTCGTCCCTCCATTCACGCCTGTCGCGACACCACTGGAGGCGGGCTGCACGATGTTGGGGCGTGAGCGGAAGACGGCCTAACGGTGTGCGCGACCGTAGCCCAGCTTCATGGAGACGGTTGAGAATGGTCCTCGCCGATACCCCAGGAGCAACAGTGTCCCTAATTTGCTGGGAAGTGGCGGTGCGGTCCCCTACGGCACTGCGTAGGATCCTACGGTCTTGGCGTGCATCCGTGCGTCGCTGCGGTCCGGTCCCAGGTCGACGGGCACGTGCACCTTCCGCCGACCACTGGCGACAACATCGATGTACTGTGGAGACCTCACGCCCCACGTGTTGAGCAATTCGGCGGTACGTCCACCCGGCCTCCCGCATGCCCACTATACGCCCTCGCTCAAAGTCCGTCAACTGCACATACGGTTCACGTCCACGCTGTCGCGGCATGCTACCAGTGTTAAAGACTGCGATGGAGCTCCGTATGCCACGGCAAACTGGCTGACACTGACGGCGGCGGTGCACAAATGCTGCGCAGCTAGCGCCATTCGACGGCCAACACCGCGGTTCCTGGTGTGTCCGCTGTGCCGTGCGTGAGATCATTGCTTGTACAGCCCTCTCACAGTGTCCGGAGCAAGTATGGTGGGTCTGACACACCGGTGTCAATGTGTTCTTTTTTCCATTTCCAGGAGTGTATATCCCTATGGAACGGGATCGGGACAGTAATGCAGGCTCCCAGGTAGATGCTATTTTTCTTGACTTCCGGAAGGCGTTCGATACAGTGCCGCACTGTCGCCTCATAATGTAAGAGCGTACGGAATATCAGACCAGCTGTGTGGCTGGATTGAAGAGTTTTTAGCAAACAGAACACAGCGTGTTGTTATCAACGGAGAGACGTCTACAGACGTTAAAGTAACCTCTGGCAGCCGGCCGAAGTGGCTGCGCGGTTCTGGCGCTGCAGTCTGGAGCCGCGAGACCGCTACGGTCGCAGGTTCGAATCCTGCCTCGGGCATGGATGTGTGTGATGTCCTTAGGTTGGTTAGGTTTAACTAGTTCTAAGTTCTAGGGGACTAATGACCTCAGCAGTTGAGTCCCATAGTGCTCAGAGCCATTAACCTCTGGCGTGCCACAGGGGAGTGTTATGGGACCATTGCTTTTCACAATATATATATAAATGACCTAGTAGATAGTGTCGGAAGTTCCATGCGGCTTTTCGCGGATGATGCTGTAGTATACAGAGAAGTTGCAGCATTAGAAAATTGTAGCGAAATGCAGGAAGATCTGCAGCGGATAGGCACTTGGTGCAGGGAGTGGCAACTGTCCCTTAACATAGACAAATGTAATGTATTGCGAATACATAGAAAGAAGGATCCTTTATTGTATGATTATATGATAGCGGAACAAACACTGGTAGCAGTTACTTCTGTGAAATATCTGGGAGTATGCGTGCGGAACGATTTGAAGTGGAATGATCATATAAAATTAATTGTTGGTAAGGCGGGTACCAGGTTGAGATTCATTGGGAGAGTGCTTAGAAAATATAGTCCATCAACAAAGGAGGTGGCTTACAAAACACTCGTTCGACCTATACTTGAGTATTGCTCATCAGTGTGGGATCCGTACCAGATCGGGTTGACGGAGGAGATAGAGAAGATCCAAAGAAGAGCGGCGCGTTTCGTCACAGGGTTATTTGGTAACCGTGATAGCGTTACGGAGATGTTTAATAAACTCAAGTGGCAGACTCTGCAAGTCCGCAGCTCGTGGTCATGCGGTAGCGTTCTCGCTTCCCACGCCCGGGTTCCCGGGTTCGATTCCCAGCGGGGTCAGGGATTTTCTCTGCCTCGTGATGACTGGGTGTTGTGTGATGTCCTTAGGGTAGTTAGGTTTAAGTAGTTCTAAGTTCTAGGGGACTGATGACCATAGATGTTAAGTCCCATAGTGCTCAGAGCCATTTTTTTTTAGACTGTGCAAGAGAGGCACTCTGCATCGAGGTGTTGCTTGCTCGCCAGGTTTCGAGAGGGTGCGTTTCTGGATGAGGCATCGAATATATTGCTTCCCCCTACTTATACCTCCTGAGGAGGTCACGAATGTAAAATTAGAGAGATTAGAGCGCGCACGGAGGCTTTCAGACAGTCGTTCTTCCCGCGAACCATACGCGACTGGAACAGGAAAGGGACGTAATGACAGTGGCACGTAAAGTGCCCTCCGCCACACACCGTTGGGTGGCTTGCGGACTATAAATGTCGATGTAGATGTAGATATTTACTCTTATCTCTAACAGAATTCTGAACGCTGTCAGATTTCTGTGCATGAACTGCTGGGCGAAATTGATTGCGATTACCGCTCACATATAAAAACTGTGAAAATATAACTCCTCCAAAAATATGGTGACGATATTCTGATTGCCCTCACTGTAAGTAAGGGCACTGTGGTTTGCTTCCGAAACACAGGTTATAAGTTATTGACGGAAGCCTGCTACAACCAAAACTACTGAGCGATGGGGATGGAAAAAAAAGGTAAGACTGTGCTAATTCCTGTCACCACACTCAAGCCTCTATTTCCGGAGACCTTATTAAACTTATTTCTTGCAGATGCAAAAAGGAATGTCGGGGAGTGTGTGGATGCAGATAGTTTGAGTTAAACTACTCCGTTATTTGTAGTTTGCGTGAATTGCAGTGGCACCTGTATTCATTCACAAGTTTCACTACAAGACAGTGATGAAGAGGAAAAAGTGGAGTCTGTTCTCGAGCAAACGTGTATGTCGGAATCGAGAAACAAAAAGATGAAATCGAATCTGATAATCCTATCGCGGCTGACGTGGCAGAAATTTCTAGGAAAGGGGGAGATAAGTGTTTAACGTCCTTTGGACAATGAGGTCATTTAGAGATGGAACACAAACTCGAGTTAGGGAAGGATGTGGAAGAAAATCGGCTGTGACCTTTCAAAGGAACTATCCCCACATTTCTCTCAAGCGGTTTAGGGAAATCACGGACAGTATAAATCAGGATGGCTCTATGCGGATTTGAACCGTTGTCCTCCCGAATGCGAGTGCAGTGCGCTAACCACTGCGCCACCTCCATCGCTAAGAAATTTCTATCTGTGACGTTTTACTCGGTACTGGAGACGATGAACCCTCAAAATCCGGTCCATCAAGAGTAGGGAAACTAAGGAGAATGCTCTAAACTTAGTAATAGTGTATTACATGTAGATTATCATAAAAAACGCGCCACAGATTCTACCTCATTGGCGATGTGGAAATGGGTTTCTGTGCCAAAAGGCGTGTTAAGTAAACTCTGCTATGCTCGTTCGCTAAAAACATTCATTTTAGAAAAAAAATGGTTGTCACATAAATTATAGGAAATTTTATCTCTGGTTTATTAGTTAACTGTTTTCGTCGTAAAATGTGTCGCTATTTTTCAAATATGGTGAGGCGGGCGATAAAGATGTGATGCTGCAAAGCTAAAATTCGAAAAAAGCACGTCGAAATCTATGAAAATACAAATTTAAGTCCCAGAAACCTTTACATGTGAAACTACGAAATGACTGGACTGTTAAACTCTACTGGCTTTCGACTCGGCTCCAAAACGCTACGATCATATTGTACGAATATTTTGTTTCAGTTGTGATTAAATCAAAGTATTCTCCTGGTGCTGTTGGATACCTTATTCATTTCCTTTACAGATTTCTGTATGGTTCCAACAGGTTGTAGATAATCTATGCTCCCTGTATTAAGTGGTTTCAGTATACCTATGAATGTAGATTTTCAAGTGGTCACTTTTGCTTCGCGTGTTCCTACATTTCTCTGGGACCGAAGCAGATATCCACAAGAATCAGAAGAAAACTTATATATATTGCTAAGAATGATTACATTTGCACAAAAAAACTCAGTTAAGAATTGTTTTGTTCGTTCTGGAGAAATGACTATCGTAGAAGAACTGTCGCTACAATGACTTCTGAAGGAGCACATTGGTAAAATGAGTTCTGACCTTCAAGACCCAGTACGCGGCACGTGTAGAAGAAATGTCTCCTCGGTTGGGCGCGTGGCGTCGGGAACATTTCGACTTCTACGTTGTCCAGCTCCATGTGCTTGCGGAACATGCGTACAGCAGGGAGCCCAAGTACCTCCGGTGCGTCTTCGTCTGATGTACTCTCAGCCTGGAAAATTATTACGCCAAATGCTATGATCTTGCACTAGAATATGTAGCGTCCGCAGAGGAAATTGGCAGAGATGGCACAAGAGCTTTTTTGTGGCAGAGATGATAGGAATGCTGACAAAAATCGTATAGTGTATATGTGAAAGGCTGAAATATCTCTTTGTATTTCTTTTCACTTTTAGTGTTGCTTGGGTACACTGACGGCCACTGAATTTGCAACACAAGGCAAAAACAGCATTTAACGAAATTTTATTTATTGTCCACACTGAGTACAGTAGGAAGAACACATTATTAAATTTTTGGGTGACGTAGATTACAAAAAAATGGCTCTGAGCACTATGGGACTCAACTGCTGACGTCATTAGTCCCCTAGAACTTAGAACTAGTTAAACCTAACGAAGCTAAGGACATCACAAACATCCATGCCCGAGGCAGGATTCGAACCTGCGACCGTAGCGGTCTTGCGGTTCCAGACTGCAGCGCCTTTAACCGCACGGCCACTTCGGCCGGCTGACGTAGATTACACTATGTGTGAAATTTAATAGAGAGCTGCCATGCCATCTAACACAGCTGAGCATCGATTCGAACTGACAGATACAGGTAGGCCATTCCATGCTGCTTCAATTCGTTGGAGTTCGTCAATTATAGATGCTGGTGAGCCGTGTGGTGCCCATTTTAATGCATTCGTGCATTCCCTTCACGTGTTTAGGCCAAGTATTACGCACATTTACGTGATCGGGAATGCTCAGTAGCAGCCAGGCTACATGCACATCTGACAATTATGCGTCAGCAAGGGGCATTAATGGTAAAATCATAGGAGGCAATGTTGTGCAACCTTAGTACCTTAGCAGGGACAAGATCCAACTATTCGGGAGTAGGATCTTACAATCTGAGACAGTGTTCCGAGACAAACTTCCGTCAGATTGTCCACAAACGTGACTTCAGATCCGCCTAGCAACAGCGATCTGAAAGCCCATTGGCTGTAAGTTTGACACCACAATATATATATATATATATATATATATATATATATATATATATATATATATATATATATATATTGTGGTGTCACTGCCAGACACCACACTTGCTAGGTGGTAGCCTTTAAATCGGCCGCGGTCCATTAGTATACGTCGGACCCGCGTGTCGCCACTGTCAGTGATTGCAGACCGAGCGCCACCACACGGCAAGTCTAGAGAGACTTACTAGCACTCGCCCCAGTTGTACAGCCGACTTTGCTAGCGAAGCTACACTGACCAATACGCTCTCATTTGCCGAGACGATAGTTAGCATAACCTTCAGCTACGTCATTTGCTACGACCTAGCAAGGCGCCATTACCAGTTATATCGAGCTTATTATAAAACCTGTACCGTCAAGAGCGATGTACACCAATTATGGATTAAAGTTAAGTATTACATCATCTACGTACTTTATTTGCAATTCTCAAGACATTGTCCTGTTCCAGACCTCACGCCAGTCTGTGTGTAATTAAACGCGTGCATTTCGGCCTCCTCTAGCAACACGGTGTTGGCACTTCTGCCAACACTTCATATATATATATAGGAAAAGCGTGAAATGTCCTTATTGGCTGAGGGAGAAAGGTGGGGTGGTTTCTCTTGTCCGTCTTCTTCTGCGGACAACGCACGAACACAAGACACACAGTACACATAAATCGCCTGAACACACAGAACGAACTACATGCCATAATACGCGACCAGGAAAGGTGGACTGAACTCAACAAACTAACTGACGAAATCTCGAACATCCAACAAACAGAATACTTGCGCAACAGACCAAACCGAAGGCAAGTCGGTCCAAACAGACATCATGATGCCCAGGGGGACACAGAGATGACTAGCACCACGAGTGATGAAGAAGAAACAGATACAGACCAGGACACCATAACAGATATTGAAGCGTCCAACGCGGATGATGCATAGTGTCAACCAAGTCCACTTCAAAGAATAGTCTGGAACAACTGACAAGAGGTGCACAAGTCACACACAATCCTAAAAACAGATTGCACCTTATATGTAAATATGTAAATAGTTAACAGTAACTCCATGTCTAATAAGAGCTTAAAGCTAGGTACCTCTTCAAGGGACCTACGCCTTCAGTTAAGAGGCAGCGCACAGTCTGGATGGAAGGATCTTAATTGTGGTCCCTCTCTTTTGAACCCAACCCGACGGATACCTATGGTAGATCGGGGAAAACCACCGTTCAGGCTGTGTTGCTGGCGGGGCCGGAAGGTGCTTACTGCCACACCACGTATCACTATAAGTCTCATTGACTCAGCACGAATTGTTTGTACAACCAACCTACACAGCCTATACCTCAACCTCCACTACACAAAAAACTTATGATCTGAAGCTTAAAGTTAGGCACCTGTTCAAGGGACCTACGCCTCCTGGTAAGAGGCGGCGCACGGCCTGGATGGAAGGATCTTAATTGTGGTTCCTCTCTTTTAAGCCCAACCCGACGGATACCTATGGTAGATCGGGGAAAACCACCGTTCAGGTCGCGTTGTCGGCGGGGCCGGGAGGTGCTTGCGCCTGATGTACTCTACTAAGAGCCTTGCAGGCTCAACACAAACCGTTAGCGTCATTACCTTTATTACTTTTACCACAAGTACCCGTTCATTAGCAGCTTTGAGCCAAGCACAAAATCAGTTACTTCTCTATTGTATATCGCAAGAAGTTTAGCAGGCTGGACATGGAGGTCTTAGTCTTAGTTTCTACCTTTAACGTACCATTATCTCTTCTAGTTAAGGTAGTTTTTAGGATGGTAGATGTTAAAGGAATGGTGAGCGAAGGTCAGCGTCTTGAGGGTCATTCCAAGATCCGGGCCGCCGCCGACAACCAGGTGACGGGCAATATTATACCTCTCTCTATTCATTTCTCTTCCTTCCTTCTTTCTAAATATTTAATTCCGTTTTGTTTTTTAATATCTCACTTGATTTTGTATTAGTTATAAGTTTTTCTAATGCTACACAAAAAAAGACATCAAATGGATGTAAACAAATAGAGCCCGCCTCCACGTGGCGGGACACGGGCAACGGTGTAAGTGGGGACGGGAGCCGGTGTGGTGTTACTTTCAGTCACACCGGACCCCGGACCCAGTCACAGCATCTAAGTGGCAACATACGACCCACCATAAGGAATTAGACGGTGGGTCATAAAAAATAAGCAGCTAGAGAAAAAAAAGTGTCCGTCGGGAAGACAGGACAGGCTAGTACCGAGATGCCACTCAAAACGCAAGGTTGAGTAACCGGGGCGGCTCTGAAAGAACGGTCACGAGTAAATATTCCAGCTGTTAAACAAGACATAAAGTGAAGGTTACTTATCAGTGAACGCCACGTGTTGTGGGCAACGTATATCACGAGCATGGAAAGTGAGAAATGTGTTAATGTGTTGTAAAGAGTTGAATATAACGGCGTAGCCTAGAGCCGCCATATTGCAAATTCTGTGACGTGTGTGTCAAAGTATTTTCTTTATTAAAACGAGTATAGTACAAAACGTTATGGACATTTAAGAACTGGCATCCCGAAACAGTCCACTTCAAAAAATGGTTCAAATGGCTCTGAGCACTATGGGACTTAACATCTGTGGTCATCAGTCCCCTAGAACTGAGAACTACTTAAACCTAACTAACCTAAGGACATCACACACATCCATGCCCGAGGCAGGATTCGAACCTGCGACCGTAGCAGTCGTATGGTTCCGGACTGCGCGCCTAGAACCGCGAGACCACCGCGGCCGTCCAGTCCACTTCAGCAGGATGACAACCTACATTGAACCTGGCGCCTGAGCGCTACTACTATGCGACGAGGGACTACCGAAGCAGCAAGACACCAGGTTAGTGATACAGAAACCAGAGAAGTAAGGCAGAGTCGCTTCCTTCTCGCTATAATGCCACAGAAGACAATGTACCATGACCAAATGAAAGAAACCTGAAGGACATGTTGGCCAGAACAATAGTCGAACACCCTCTGTATAGGCAGACCAGGACAGCAAGGACGTTATGCCGTTTTGCTTCTTATTCAAAGACCACGTTACGGAGACTTCGAAGACAGGACAGAGCCAGAGCCCTTAACACGTCAGGAATGTAATGGTTGCTGTCCAAATTATTATTTTGGTGCATAGCTTAACGTTTTTGTTTTTCATGTTGGTATCCCGGTTACTATGGGTTTATTCATCGACTGTCATTTTTTATTTGTAGTTCCCTGTTGCTATTTGAGTTCACATACAGTCATGTTGTCATTTGGAGTTAGTGAGTGGAGCTGTGGACGCTAGAAACTGGAGTCCCAAGCGCAGAAATCGGAAAATTTCCAATATATTCTTCTTTTTTAATTCAGTAGATGGGTGACAGCAGCGGAGGCAGCCAAAAACATTTACGCCTTGTTTGGGATAATGCCGTTGGACATAACACGGCAAGAAAATGGTTTTCTCCTTTTAAGGAGCATTGTTTTGACATTAGTGACTCTCTACGTTGCGAGAGACCTTCGGGGTTTGATGAAGATCCTTTAAACGCATTAATCCTCAATGATACACGTCAGTGTACTCAAAAACTGGCAGTGTGATGAACTGTGATCATTCCAACATCGTTGAACATTTGCTTGCATGGGGAAGATTCAAAAATCAGGTGTACAGGTACCGCATGCTCTATGCTAAAAACCACAAAAATCTGCGGTTGGCCACATATGCATCTCTGCTTTCTCGTCATCAGTTGTCTCGTGAACAACAACAACCATTATTACCTTGTATCGTTACTGGTAACAACAGATAGTGTCTTTACGCTATCATAAGGAAAAGAAAGGAATGGCTGAGCCCAAACAACGCAGCAACTCCCCATAGAAACACCCGCGAGCATCCACAAAAGATGTTGTGGATCTGCTGGAACAGCTACGGTGTGGTGTACTACGAACTGCTTCTCCGAGGTGTAACGGTCGCTGCTGACATTTACTGTCAACAACTGAGACGTCTTGCAGTCGCAGTGCAAGAACAACGAGCAGGAAGACTGCGTGAAGTGATGCTACTTCACGATGACGCCCGCTTGCATTCCGCTAGACTGACAAAAAGCTATATGGGAGTTGTTTTGGGAAGTCATTCCGCACCCACCTTATTCACTTGATCTTGCGCCTTTTCCACTCTCTATCGAAAAAACTTCAACGCACTTCCTTTCCGGATGAAAATGCTCTCCGAACATGACTCAACGATTGTTCGTCTGATTCCTACAGTCGCTGAATCTAAAAAAGTTACCCCACCGGTGCAGACTGTTGTAAAAGGAAATGAATCCCATGCCTCTTGACAGAGCGTAGGGGAACGATGCGGGAGACCCGTACCGCCGTACTAGGCAAGGCCCGAATGGAGGTAGTTTGCCGTTGCCTTCCTCCGACCATAAGCGGGATGAATGATGATGATGAAGCGGGATGTGTCCGTTGTGTTTATTAAACTTGTTGAAAAACACTACGAACTTATTAACCAAGCTAACGCGAAATATGCAAATAGGAGATGGACGTGATATGTATTCAATAGCAATCCTCTCCATCTCGTCATGTGCTGGACCCGTAAGACGGTGACAAAAGTAGTTGGGCAATGGTCGTTCTCCGTAGAGACTGCGTGCTCTGACACATCCTTTATGATGATCCATGCAAAACCAGGACTCATCTGAAAAGACGGCGTGACGCCATTGTTGTGTCCACTGTTGTTGAACGTACCACTATGTGCTTACCACTTACTGTAGCTCCGCGAACGTGAGCAGCAAGAGTTTTCGCCATGCTGACAGTTCGTCGTGCTCCAAATGCCGTCTCACTGTCCGAGTGGAAACTTGTCTTGTTGCATGGTAACACATTTCCTGATTGAAGGCACATGTCCTGGCTGTACAATCCTGCACAACCGAGGCAACAAGATGTCGCTTACGGCTGTTGACGTCCTACAAGGGGGTTGAGTGTTGTCCTCCTGAACCTATCGACTCCATATTCATCTGACAATCGTAGATCCCGACCAGCGCGAGAAGCAACATTGTGCAACGATATACTGCAATCTTCATAGGCCACGTTCCTGCCACTGTCGAATTCCGACACGAGCTCGTAGATAGTTTCTCACGGGGGCATCAGATGATCTTCTCATAAACTAACATCATGGCGTCACATCGTCTTTTCAAATGAGTACTGATACTGCGTGCATCGAAATTAAGGTTGTGTCAGTGCAAGAAGACTCTGAATGAGAAACTCACAGTGTAACTTTTACTTATACACTCCTGGAAATTGAAATAAGAACACCGTGAATTCATTGTCCCAGGAAGGGGAAACTTTATTGACACATTCCTGGGGTCAGATACATCACATGATCACACTGACAGAACCACAGGCATATAGACACAGGCAACAGAGCATGCACAATGTCGGCACTAGTACAGTGTATATCCACCTTTCGCAGCAATGCAGGCTACTATTCTCCCATGGAGACGATCGTAGAGATGCTGGATGTAGTCCTGTGGAACGGCTTGCCATGCCATTTCCACCTGGCGCCTCAGTTGGACCAGCGTTCGTGCTGGACGTGCAGACCGCGTGAGACGACGCTTCATCCAGTCCCAAACATGCTCAATGGGGGACAGATCCGGAGATCTTGCTGGCCAGGGTAGTTGACTTACACCTTCTAGAGCACGTTGGGTGGCACGGGATACATGCGGACGTGCATTGTTCTGTTGGAACAGCAAGTTCCCTTGCCGGTCTAGGAATGGTAGAACGATGGGTTCGATGACGGTTTGGATGTACCGTGCACTATTCAGTGTCCCCTCGACGATCACCAGTGGTGTACGGCCAGTGTAGGAGATCGCTCCCCACACCATGATGCCGGGTGTTGGCCCTGTGTGCCTCGGTCGTATGCAGTCCTGATTGTGGCGCTCACCTGCACGGCGCCAAACACGCATACGACCATCATTGGCACCAAGGCAGAAGCGACTCTCATCGCTGAAGACGACACGTCTCCATTCGTCCCTCCATTCACGCCTGTCGCGACACCACTGGAGGCGGGCTGCACGATGTTGGGGCGTGAGCGGAAGACGGCCTAACGGTGTGCGGGACCGTAGCCCAGCTTCATGGAGACGGTTGCGAATGGTCCTCGCCGATACCCCAGGAGCAACAGTGTCCCTAATTTGCTGGGAAGTGGCGGTGCGGTCCCCTACGGCACTGCGTAGGATCCTACGGTCTTGGCGTGCATCCGTGCGTCGCTGCGGTCCGGTCCCAGGTCGACGGGCACGTGCACCTTCCGCCGACCACTGGCGACAACTTCGATGTACTGTGGAGACCTCACGCCCCACGTGTTGAGCAATTCGGCGGTACGTCCACCCGGCCTCCCGCATGCCCACTATACGCCCTCGCTCAAAGTCCGTCAACTGCACATACGGTTCACGTCCACGCTGTCGCGGCATGCTACCAGTGTTAAAGACTGCGATGGAGCTCCGTATGCCACGGCAAACTGGCTGACACTGACGGCGGCGGTGCACAAATGCTGCGCAGCTAGCGCCATTCGACGGCCAACACCGCGGTTCCTGGTGTGTCCGCTTTGCCGTGCGTGTGATCATTGCTTGTACAGCCCTCTCGCAGTGTCCGGAGCAAGTATGGTGGGTCTGACACACCGGTGTCAATGTGTTCTTTTTTCCATTTCCAGGAGTGTACATGGTTATTTTTCTAAAATGGGCCAAACTGCTGGGAAAGGTCTCTAAGAGGAAAATGAGCAAGAGAGGTTGTACAGATATGTCCAGAAAAGTAGGGTGTCTGTGCTACAGGGTATTAATTCATCATGCCTGTACATTACAATATAGCACACAAAATGAGTGACGAGACTACCGTTTGACAAGGTATTCAAACTGGCTCCCGTGGTCCTCTAAGCATGTGCGAAAATTAAGCAGCAGCGACTGACGCACACGTTCAAATATGCTATGCTGCAACCAAATGGCATCACAAACAGCATGAACGCGTCGTTTAAGTGTCTGTACGTCCGGGATGGACTCAGAATATATAACTTTTTTATGTGCCCCTCAGATCGAAATCCAAAAGAGTTGAGTTCCAATGAACAGGCAGTCCATGTAGCTGGATCACAAGATCTGATCCATCAGCTGGGATAGATGTCGTCAAGATGCTTCTGCATGGAAATGTGAAGTGAGCTGGAGCACTATTAAGTAGTAACCACATAACTTTTCGTATCACCAAAGGCACGTCTTCTAGCAAGGAGCAAGAGGACCACCCACAAGAATGCAGATGTGCCTCGCTGTGAGGTGTTGTGGAAGGATGATTGGTCCCACTAGATGGTCGCCAATAATCCGCGCCCACACGCTGATGATGCCACCTAAACATGCGGATTCTCTACAGTCCAAGGGTGAGTGGTGAGAATGTTGGCGTTAGCATCCCTCTCAAAGGTAGCCTCATCTGTGAACAGAGGAAATGACCGAACTTCCAGCATCATGGAGCTCTGTATGATGACCAGTGGACAAGTTGTCACTGTGGAGGAAAGACCATAGAAATAAGGCTTGCAGCAGTTGTGAGCACTTTGCTGTGTTGGACATCACTGTCTCTTGAGTGTGGAACTAAAACAGTTGCCGTGTGTAGCTTAACTCATACTGGTGGGCCATCTCCCTGGTGCTGATACTGCGGTCATGTCGTACAGGTTTCAACATCTGTTCGTCCGAGCCCTGTGTACGTATCAGGCGCACCAACCTTTCACATTTACCCATTCCAGTAAACTAGCCTTTCTCACACAAATGACGAAACGCTGTGGTGAACAATTTAGAGGGCGGCTTCTGGCGATGGGGATATTCTCCTGGTACAGTTGTGCTGCCACCTACCAATTCCATTTACTTAACAGTATATAAAGTCCTAGTCAGAATGTTCTTGGTTGGTACATCGTCTCTCAGTGCTGCACTATTACATGACATACTTCCACACAAGTGTAAGTCAGCGAAAGCAGTGTAGTAGATGCCCTCTCTTGCCGATGTTTGAGCACGTTGCTGTCTTGGACAACATCGCTGCCTCTTCTTTGTGTAACTAAAACAGTAGCACAGACAGAACACTTCTACTTGGCTGGTGTGTTCTCAAGCGTGCTTTCAATCATTTAAACTTACAGTGTAAAAGATGTTTTCCCTCCACTTTTAAGTAGTTGTACATCCCCTCGGATGCATTTCCAGTCATGTGTACATAGATCTATTTTCCTCCTTATCTTCTTGGGTTTCCTTCAGTTTGTTCCCATTAATAAAACCACTCGGTAAACAGATAAAGATGGCGTTAATCCTACCTGCATACTTTGCATGGTTGCAATGTATGCTAATCATTTGCATATCCCAGCAATTTGATAGTAATACTAGGGTATCGTGGCTCTGAGGACAATTTTGATATCAAATTGATACCCAAATTAATTACATTGATCAATTAATAATCCTCACCTCCTTCAGCCCCACCCCTGCATATCGTCACGTGTTTTCCTCAGCTGGCATGTGGGTCGGCACTGCCTCCCACATCCCGCCTGTCACACACACCAGTACCTCTTAGTACCCAGTAGCACGTCCTCTTGTATTGATGCATGCCTTAGTCGTCGTAGCATACTATCCATAATTTCATCAAGGCACTGTTGGTCCAGATTGTCCCACTCCTCAACGCCTATTCGGTGTAGATCCCTTAGAGTGGTTGGTGGGTCACGACGTCCGTAAACAGCCCTTTTCAAACTATCCCAGGCATATTCGATAGGTTTCATGTCTGGAGAACATGCTGGCCACTCTAATGGAGCGGTGTCGTTATCCTGAAGGAAGTCATTCACAAGATGTGCACGATGGGGGCTCGAATTTTCGTCCATGAAGAAGAATGCCTCGCCAATATGCGGCCGATGTGGTTCCACTATCGGTCGGAGGATGGCATTCATGTATTGTACGGCTGCTACGGCGCCTTCCATTGCCACCATCGGCGTACGTCTGACCCACATAATGCCACCCCTAAAGATCAGGGAACCTGCACCTTGCTACACTTGCTGGACAGTGTGGCTAAGGTGTTCAGCCTGACCGGTTTGCCTCCAAACATGTCTCCGACGATTGTCTGGTGGAAGGCATATGAGACACTCATAGGTGAAGAGAACTTGATGCCAGTCCTGAGCGGTCCATTCGGCATGTTGTTGGGCACGTGTGTACCACGCTTCATGGTGTCGTGGTTGCGAAGATGGACCTCGCCATGAACGTCGGGAGTGAAGTTGCGCATCATGCAGCCTATTGCGCGCAGTTTGAGTCGTAACACGACGTTCTGTGGCTGCACGAAAATCGTTATTCAACGTGGTGGGGTTGCTGTCAGGATTCCTCCGAGCCGTAGCCGATAGGTATCGGTCATCCACTGCAGTAGCAGTCCCTGAGCGGTCTGAGCAAGGCATGTCATCGACAGGTCCGTCTCTCTGTATGTCCTCCATGTCCGAACAACATCGCTTTGGTTCACTCCAAGACGCCTGGACACTTTCCTTGTTGAGAGCCCTTGCTGCCACAAAGAAACAAAGCGGACGTGATCGAACCACGGTACTGACCGTCTAGGCATGGTTGAACTACAGACAACACGAACCGTGTACCTCCTTCCTGGTGGAATGACGAACTGATCGGCTGTCTGGCCCCCTCCGTCTAAAAGACGCTGCTCATGCATGGTTGTTTAAATCTTTGGGCGGGTTTAGTGACATCTCTGAACAGTCAAAGGGATTTTGTCTGTGATACATTATCCACAGCCAACGTCTGTCTTTAGATCTTCTCGGAACCGGGGTGATGCAGAATATTTTCTGATGTGTGTATGTAGAGGGATGCAGGTAGCGTTGGAACGCAGTATAAAAAAGATTAAAAATTGAACTAAAATCATTAAAAAAGCTAAAAGATTGTAAATGAATAAAAAAGTTGTTTACCGTATTTCTCACTTTTGCACTTCATATACGTGTGTGACTGTGTGAGAGCATGTGTAAAGAGATTATTTATGAGTTTCACATACCGCTAGCTGTCCAAGTACACTCCTGGAAATTGAAATAAGAACACCGTGAATTCATTGTCCCAGGAAGGGGAAACTTTATTGACACATTCCTGGGGTCAGATACATCACATGATCACACTGACAGAACCACAGGCACATAGACACAGGCAACAGAGCATGCACAATCTCGGCACTAGTACAGTGTATATCCACCTTTTGCAGCAATGCAGGCTGCTATTCTCCCATGGAGACGATCGTAGAGATGCTGGATGTAGTTCTGTGGAACGGCTTGCCATGCCATTTCCACCTGGCGCCTCAGTTGGACCAGCGTTCGTGCTGGACGTGCAGACCGCGTGAGACGACGCTTCATCCAGTCCCAAACATGCTCAATGGGGGACAGATCCGGAGATCTTGCTGGCCAGGGTAGTTGACTTACACCTTCTAGAGCACGTTGGGTGGCACGGGATACATGCGGACGTGCATTGTCCTGTTGGAACAGCAAGTTCCCTTGCCGGTCTAGGAATGGTAGAACGATGGGTTCGATGACGGTTTGGATGTACCGTGCACTATTCAGTGTCCCCTCGACGATCACCAGTGGTGTACGGCCAGTGTAGGAGATCGCTCCCCACACCATGATGCCGGGTGTTGGCCCTGTGTGCCTCGGTCGTATGCAGTCCTGATTGTGGCGCTCACCTGCACGGCGCCAAACACGCATACGACCATCATTGGCACCAAGGCAGAAGCGACTCTCATCGCTGAAGACGACACGTCTCCATTCGTCCCTCCATTCACGCCTGTCGCGACACCACTGGAGGCGGGCTGCACGATGTTGGGGCGTGAGCGGAAGACGGCCTAACGGTGTGCGGGACCGTAGCCCAGCTTCATGGAGACGGTTGCGAATGGTCCTCGCCGATACCCCAGGAGCAACAGTGTCCCTAATTTGCTGGGAAGTGGCGGTGCGGTCCCCTACGGCACTGCGTAGGATCCTACGGTCTTGGCGTGCATCCGTGCGTCGCTGCGGTCCGGTCCCAGGTCGACGGGCACGTGCACCTTCCGCCGACCAGCGGTGCACAAATGCTGCGCAGCTAGCGCCATTCGACGGCCAACACCGCGGGTCCTGGTGTGTCCGCTGTGCCGTGTGTGTGATCATTGCTTGTACAGCCCTCTCGCAGTGTCCGGAGCAAGTATGGTGGGTCTGACACACCGGTGTCAATGTGTTCTTTTTTCCATTTCCAGGAGTGTATATTAGCTTTAAGTGCGAGTTCCACCCAGTCCCTTTTAGTGCAGCTGTTTGAGATGAACATTTTAGGGCTACCAACCCATTGTATTGTCAAGTTATTCCAGCTGCTTGAGATGGAAAATATTTAGAGCTACCGAGTTCAGCACATAAATTAAGTCTTCTGTTTGGGTGGAATTTCACTAGTAATAGTAACAGTATTAGTGTACCTCTGCAGTAGCTGTAATCAGTACTGCAGTGTAAAACAAAAACATTTTTCAACCAGTGCTTGCAATGTAAAACAAAAACATTTTTCAACCAGTACTATTATTTGCAAAAACCGTGAAAAAAATTCGAACAGAAACAAGAACTGTGAATTTCAATGTAGTATTATTTCATGAACTGTAAAAAAAAAAGGAGATATTTGTAGATGTAAATTTGTATTACAACTGTGAATATATTGCCTGAATAAAAAATGGTTATTCATTACCATACGTCTGTTATTTCAGGAATTCCTACCCTTACAAACGCATATAAAAGTTGTGTAAGATGCACTAAGTACACTACTGGTCATTAAAATTGCTACACCACGAAGATGACGTGCTACAGACACGAAATTTAACCGACAGGAAGAAGATGCTGTGATATGCAAAAGATTAACTTTTCAGATCATTCACACAAGGTTGGCACCGGTGGCGACACCTACAACATGCTGACATGAGGAAAGTTTCCAACCGATTTCTCATACACAAACAGCATTTGACCGGCATTGCCTGGTGAAACGTTGTTGTGATGCCTCATATAAGGGGAGAAATGCGTACCATCAAATGGTTCAAATGGCTCTGAGCACTATGGGACTTAACTTCTGAGGTCATCAGTCACCTAGAACTTAGAACTACTTAAACATAACTAACCACCCAAGCCCGAGGCAGGATTCGAATCTGCGACCGTAGCGGTTGCTCGGTTCCAGACTGTAGCGCCTAGAACCGCTCGGCCACACCGGCCGGCGCGTACTATCACGTATGAGACTTTGATAAAGGTAGGAATGTAGCCTATCGCGATTGCGGTTTATCGTATCGCGACATTGCTGCTCGCGTTGGTCAAGATCCAATGACTGTTAGCAGAATATGGAAACGGTAGGTTCAGGAGGGTAATACGGAACGCCGTGCTGGATCCCAACGGCCTCGTATCACTAACTGTCGAGATGACAGGCATCTTATCCGCATGGCTGTAACGGATCGTGCAGCCACGTCTCGATCCCTGAGCCAACAGATGGGGACGTTTGCAAGACAACAACCATCTGCACGAACAGTTCGACGACGTTTGCAGCAACATGGACTATCAGCTCGGATACCATGGCTGTGGTTACCCTTGACGCTGCATCACAGACAAGAGCGCCTGCGATGGTGTACTCAACGACGAACGTGGGTGCACGAATGGCAAAACGTCATTTTTTCGGATGAATCCAGATTCTGTTTACAGCATCATGATGGTCGCATCCGTGTTTGGCGAAATCGCGGAGAACGCACACTGGAAGCGTGTATTCGTCATCGCCATACTGGCGTATCACCTGGTGTGATAGTATTGGGTGCCATTGGTTACACGTCTCGGTCACCTCTTGTTCGCATTGACGGCACTTTGAACAGTGGACGTTACATTTCAGATGTGTTACAACCCGAGGCTCTACCCTTCATTCGATCCCTGCGAAACCCTACATTTCAGCAGGATAATGCACGACCGCATGTTGCATGTCCTGTAGGGGCCTTTCTGGATACAGAAAATGTTCGACTGCTGCCCTGGCCAGCACATTCTCCAGATCTCTCACCAATTGAAAACGTCTGGTCAATGGTGGCCGAGCAACTGGCTCGTCACAATACGCCAGTCACTACTCTTGATGAACTGCGGTATCGTGTTGAAGCTGCATGGGCAGCTGTACCGGTACACGCCATCCAAGCTCTGACTCAATGCCCAGGCGTATCAAGGCCATTATTACGGCCAGAGCTGGTTGTTCTGGGTACTGATTTCTCAGGATCTATGCACCCAAATTGCGTAACTGTAATCACATGTCAGTTCTAGTATAATATAACTGTCCAATGAATACCCGTTTATTATCTGCATTTCTTCTTGTTGTAGCAATGTTAATGTCCAGTAGTGTATTAGTCTGAAGCATAAGCGAGGTGATGTTTAAGACGGAGGCAAATAAAATATATGTAATTATTGCATGTGATTTCGCTTATTGTGCTGCATCTATAGCTGTTGGGGAACAGGCGTGATCGTGTTCGCTTCCGAAGATATATAGCAAACATGTCCGAAATTATATCTCCTGTGCTTGAACAAAGCGACAGACGTAGGAACTGGGCAAAGCTACATAATATACATGTTGGTTCATTGATAGTGACTGGGCCAAATATCTCACGAAATGAGCATCAATCGAAAAAACTACAAAGACCGAAACTTGTCTAGCTTGAAGGGGGAAACCAGATGGCGCCATGGTTGGCCCGCTAGATGGTGCTGCCATAGGTCAAACGGATATCAACTGCGTATTTTTTAAATAGGAACCCCCCTTTTTATTACATATTCGTGTAGTACGTAAAGAAATATGAATGTTTTAGTTGGACTACTTTTTTCGCTTTGTGATAGATGGCGCTGTAATAGTCACACACGTATAAGTACGTGGTATCACGTTATTTAAAGAAACAGGATGTGTCCAGCCACATGTGAAACGTCAACCACGACCTGCAACAAATGATGCCAAAGTATGTGTTTTAGCTGCTGTCGCGGCTAATCCGCACATCAGTAGCAGACAAACTGCGCGAGAATCGGGAATCTCAAAAACGTCGGTGTTGAGAATGCTGCATCAACATCGCTTGCACCCGTACCATATTTCTATGCACCAGGAATTCCATGGCGACGACTTTGAACGTCGGCACGTGTATAAGTAGGTAGAAAGAAACAACGTTCACACTCCCAAGTTGTACTTGTGAAATGATCTGAGTATGACACAGCACTGAGTCACTTATACAGCTTGCTACACAACACCAGTGGGCAACAGTTAATCACAGGGTCATGTAGAACTGGAGCATACGCTGCAGTGTTCTGGGAAATTTGATGAGGATTCAAATTCGATTCGTACATCTATTGGTCCTGACTTACGTACCTCATTCTGCTTAAAACAGTTTGTTATGATGGCTAGTGGCAGGTCATTGAATTCCCGTGGACATGTCAAATGGTAGACTGTGTACATTCTGGCCCCACTGTAGCAGTAAACGGTCACACGGATAAAATTCTGAATTCAAGCAGACTTTGACATTAGTTAAATTACAGTGTCAAATATGGTGGAACCATTTGTTAAATTCCCCCTTCTATTCGTCGGTGTGTCCACGGACGTTTTAATAGCCCATGTTTGTCTGCTTGCTGTCAGCAGCACTGGACACTCAAAAACTTCCATGAGTATCG
This sequence comes from Schistocerca nitens, assembly GCF_023898315.1. NCBI lineage: Eukaryota > Metazoa > Arthropoda > Insecta > Orthoptera > Acrididae > Schistocerca > Schistocerca nitens. The sequence goes on from NC_064614.1 coordinate 1,024,788,674, forward strand.
GTGATACTCTCCTGCTGTTCTGCCCACAGACTCGTCTATGAACCATCCGGCATTTTCTAAACCATTCAAATCCGAGGATGATGAAACTTAAGTTTTATGGGTTGATGCTATGCCAACATTACGTTTACGTTTAATCTCTACCCCATTAACTTCATATTCTATTTCCTGAAACAGGAATGCCAAAGAATTACATGTAGGCTTTGATCCCACTGTACGACTACCATACTTTTTCTTAAATGATTTATCCAAATATATGAAACTCGAGCTCGGAAGAGTTAAAACGTCTTGGTGCTGGATGACAATCCTAATTTCATCATTCTTGTTAAATGTTGAAGTATATTGTTTAGGCGAGAAGTATTCAAATGTCTCAAATGGCTCTGAGCACTATGGGACTTAACATCTATGGTCATCAGTCCCCTATAACTTGTTGTTGTTGTTGTGGTCTTCAGTCCTGAGACTGGTTTGATGCAGCTCTCCATGCTACTCTATCCTGTGCAAGCTTCTTCATCTCCCAGTACTTACTGCAACCTACATCCTTCTGAATCTGCTTAGTGTATTCATCTCTTGGTCTCCCTCTACGATTTTTACCCTCCACGCTGCCCTCCAATGCTAAATTTGTGATCCCTTGATGCCTCAAAACATGTCCTACCAACCGATCCCTTCTTCTAGTCAAGCTGTGCCACAAACTTCTCTTCTCCCCAATCCTATTCAATACCTCCTCATTAGTTACGTGATCTACCCACCTTATCTTCAGCATTCTTCTGTAGCACCACATTTCGAAAGCTTCTATTCTCTTCTTGTCCAAACTAGTTATCGTCCATGTTTCACTTCCATACATGGCTACACTCCATATAAATACTTTCAGAAACGACTTCCTGACACTTAAATCTATACTCGACGTTAACAAATTTCTCTTCTTCAGAAACGATTTCCTTGCCATTGCCAGTCTACATTTTATATCCTCTCTACTTCGACCATCATCAGTTATTTTACTCCCTAAATAGCAAAACTCCTTTACTACTTTAAGTGTCTCATTTCCTAATTTAATTCCCTCAGCATCACCCGATTTAATTTGACTACATTCCATTATCCTCTTTTTGCTTTTGTTGATGTTCATCTTATATCCTCCTTTCAAGACACTGTCCATTCCGTTCAACTGCTCTTCCAAGTCCCTAGAATTTAGAACTACTTAAACCTAACTAACCTAAGGCCACCACACAACACCCAGTCATCACGAGGCAGAGAAAATCCACGACCCCGCCGGGAATCGAACCCGGGAACCCGAGAGTGGGAAGCGAGAACGCTACCGCACGACCACGAGCTGCGGACGCGAGAAGTATTCCTGCATATTATTCGCTCATCATATTTCGCTGGGTGAGATGTATTGAGCGACGTAATTGCGAGGTATCAACCCCACTGATTGAAGAAACAACGCTTCAGCTCTGCTACCAAGGGCTGTGGTGTGCACTGTGTGTGCTGGTTTTACATCTTACGCCCATCCTGTCTCAGATGTAGTCGTGCAACGATTTCCTCGCCACGAAGGTGAACACGTTGGTTTTTCTGGTCCACAATACGCAGCTGCAGGTAGTCCAAATTTTGGACTATCACTGGCAGGTATAGAGCATTGGTAAGAGTCCTTTAAGAGCTGGATTCTAGGATTCGTTCTCTGCACTTTGGAATCTGCGAATATCTCGGTTGACAAGTTTGGCATGTATGACTTCTCAAATACTGTCTTGTGTTTTGAAACATGTACTAAATCACTTGCGTTAAAATGCTGTTTGTGTGGATCAAGCATTTGATTGATTGTATACTGTATCGAATGGTCCAATTTTTATAATGCGATGTTTGGGTCGATTATACTGTGCAATTACTTGTGGGATGATTTCGGTCCATTTGTGTGAGCCACGAAGATTGAATCGCATCCACATTTGGACTTTCTCTGTTCTATTCAGACGTTCCATGATATTCGACTTCAGGTGGTTGAATGTCGAGTAGTAATGTATTTCATACCTCTCCATCACAGTCCTGAAATATCTGTTGTAAAACTCGCCACCGCACGACCACGAGCTGCGGACGCGAGAAGTATTCCTGCATATTATTCGCTCATCATATTTCACTGGGTGAGATGTATTGAGCGACGTAATTGCGAGGTTTCAACCCCACTGATTGAAGAAACAACGTTTCAGCTCTGCTGGGGGGTTTGTCGGGGACGGCCAGCTCGTCCCACGCATCCCCCGATCGGACTACGACTGTGGTTGCCCGGGATACAGCCCGCATTGAGGCTGATCCCTCACCTGTGGTAGAGTGGGAGGTCGTCTCAAGGTGTGGCAGGGGGCGAAAGACATTCCGGAGGGCTGAACGGAAGTCATATACTCCTAGCTCACTCATTTCTTACATAGTTTAATTCTTAATTTCTTTGCGTGTTTTTGGTACTTGCATTGTTTGATACATAAATTTCGGGCGTATTATAGTATTTGAGAGTTGTAGCATCGCGTTTTAGTACCTGAATAGTGTAAATTCGCGTAGTCGTTCGTCTTCTGTTTTTGTTTTGAACGGCCAGTGTCGGTTGGTCACAGTCAGTGTGCCCCCTGCCGCCGTTGGATAAGCAGCTGCAGCAGCAAGTCGTATACTCCTAGCTCACTCATTTGTTACATAGTTTAATTCTTAATTTCTTTGCGTGTTTTTGGTACTTGCATTGTTTAATTCATAAATTTCGGGCGTATTATAGTATTTGAGAGTTGTAGCATCGCGTTTTAGTACCTGAATAGTGTAAAATCGCGTAGTCTCCTTCCGCTGTCGAGCAGTGTGTCAGCAGTGCGCAAGTAGCAGCATTACTGCATTTACTAGGCAATCTTGTATTTTAATAACCGTTTCAATTTTGTCGATTTGTTTGCGCTCTCTGTAGATTAGTTCAGACGTTCTTTGCAAAACAGTTTTTAGCATGGATAGGGACTGCAACTGCTGTGTTCGGATACAGGCTGAGTTGGCATCCCTTCGCTCCCAGCTTCAGGCAGTGTTGGCTTCGGTCACACAGCTGGAGGCTGTTGCCAATGGGCATCACTGTGGGGGTCCGGATGGGGGTTTGTCGGGGACGGCCAGCTCGTCCCTCGCATCCCCCGATCGGACTACGACTGTGGTTGCCCGGGATACTGCCCGCATTGAGGCTGATCCCTCACCTGTGGTAGAGTGGGAGGTCGTCTCAAGGTGTGGCAGGGGGCGAAAGACATTCTGGAGGGCTGAACGGAAGGCCTCTCCAGTTTGTCTGACGAACCGGTTTCAGGCTCTGTCTCAGGCTGATACTGATCTTTGGCCTGACATGGCTGCTTGTCCTGTTCCAGAGGTTGCCCCTCAGTCTGCAAGATCCGGGCGGTCGCAGAGGGTGGGCTTACTGGTAGTTGGGAGCTCCAATGTCAGGCACGTAATGGGGCCCCTTAGGGAAATGGCAGCAAGAGAGGGGAAGAAACCCAATGTGCACTCCATGTGCATACCGGGGGGGGGGGGGGGTCATTCCAGATGTGGAAAGGGTCCTTCCGGATGCCATGAAGGGTACAGGGTGCACCCATCTGCAGGTGGTCGCTCATGTCGGCACCAATGATGTGTGTCGCTATGGATCGGAGGAAATCCTCTCTGGCTTCCGGCGGCTATCTGATTCGGTGAAGACTGCCAGTCTCGCTAGCGGGATGAAAGCAGAGCTCACCATCTGCAGCATCGTCGACAGGACTGATTGCGGACCTTTGGTACATAGCCGAGTGGAGGGTCTGAATCAGAGGCCGAGACGGTTCTGCGACCATGTGGGCTGCAGATTCCTCGACTTGCGCCATAGGGTGGTGGGGTTTCAGGTTCCGCTGGATAGGTCAGGAGTCCACTACACGCAACAAGCGGCTACACGGGTAGCAGGGGTTGTGTGGCGTGGGCTGGGCGGTTTTTTAGGTTAGATGGCCTTGGGCAAGTACAGAAAGGGCAACAGCCTCAACGGGTGCGGGGCAAAGTCAGGACATGCGGGGACCAAGCAGCAATCGGTATTGTAATTGTCAACTGTCGAAGCTGCGTTGGTAAAGTACCGGAACTTCAAGCGCTGATAGAAAGCACCGAAGCTGAAATCGTTATAGGTACAGAAAGCTGGCTTAAGCCAGAGATAAATTCTGCCGAAATTTTTACAAAGGTACAGACGGTATTTAGGAAGGATAGATTGCATGCAACCGGTAGTGGAGTGTTCGTCGCTGTTAGTAGTAGTTTATCCTGTAGTGAAGTAGAAGTGGATAGTTCCTGTGAATTATTATGGGTGGAGGTTACACTCAACAACCGAGCTAGGTTAATAATTGGCTCCTTTTACCGACCTCCCGACTCAGCAGCGTTAGTGGCAGAACATCTGAGAGAAAATTTGGAATACATTTCACATAAATTTTCTCAGCATGTTATAGTCTTAGGTGGAGATTTCAATTTACCAGATATAGACTGGGACACTCAGATGTTTAGGACGGGTGGTAGGGACAGAGCATCGCGTGACATTATGCTGAGTGCACTATCCGAAAATTACCTCGAGCAATTAAACAGAGAACTGACTCGTGGAGATAACATCTTGGACCTACTGATAACAAACAGACCCGAACTTTTCGACTCTGTAGGTGCAGAACAGGGAATCAGTGATCATAAGGCCGTTGCAGCATCCCTGAATATGGAAGTTAATAGGAATATAAAAAAAGGGAGGAAGGTTTATCTGTTTAGCAAGAGTAATAGAAGGCAGATTTCAGACTACCTAACAGATCAAAACGAAAATTTCTGTTCCGACACTGACAATGTTGAGTGTTTATGGAAAAAGGTCAAGGCAATCGTAAAATGCGTTTTAGACAGGTACGTGCCGAGTAAAACTGTGAGGGACGGGAAAAACCCACCGTGGTACAACAACGAAGTTAGGAAACTACTGCGAAAGCAAAGAGAGCTTCACTCCAAGTTTAAACGCAGCCAAAACCTCTCAGACAAACAGAAGCTAAGCGATGTCAAAGTTAGCGTAAGGAGGGCTATGCGAGAAGCGTTCAGTGAATTCGAAAGTAAAATTCTATGTACCGACTTGACAGAAAATCCTAGGAAGTTCTGGTCTTACGTTAAATCAGTAAGTGGCTCGAACCAGCATATCCAGACACTCCGGGATGATGATGGCATTGGAACAGAGGATGACACGCGTAAAGCTGAAATACTAAACACCTTTTTCCAAAGCTGTTTCACAGAGGAAGACCGCACTGCAGTTCCTTCTCTAAATCCTCGCACAAACGAAAAAATGGCTGACATCGAAATAAGTGTCCAAGGAATAGAAAAGCAACTGGAATTACTCAACAAAGGAAAGTCCACTGGACCTGACGGGATACCAATTCGATTCTACACAGAGTACGCGAAAGAACTTGCCCCCCTTCTAACAGCCGTGTACCGCAAGTCTGTAGAGGAACGGAGGGTCCCAAATGATTGGAAAAGAGCACAGGTAGTCCCAGTCTTCAAGAAGGGTCGTCGAGCAGATGCGCAAAACTATAGACCTATATCTCTGACGTCGATCTGCTGTAGAATTTTAGAACATGTTTTTTGCTCGAGTATCATGTCGTTTTTGGAAACCCAGAATCTACTATGTAGGAATCAACATGGATTCCGGAAACAGCGATCGTGTGAGACCCAACTCGCGTTATTTGTTCATGAGACCCAGAAAATATTAGATACAGGCTCCCAGGTAGATGCTATTTTTCTTGACTTCCGGAAGGCGTTAGATACAGTTCCGCACTGTCACCTGATAAACAAAGTAAGAGCCTACGGAATATCAGACCAGCTGTGTGGCTGGATTGAAGAGTTTTTAGCAAACAGAACACAGCATGTTGTTATCAATGGAGAGACGTCTACAGACGTTAAAGTAACCTCTGGCGTGCCACAGGGGAGTGTTATGGGACCATTGCTTTTCACAATATATGTAAATGACCTAGTAGATAGTGTCGGAAGTTCCATGCGGCTTTTCGCGGATGATGCTGTAGTATACAGAGAAGTTGCAGCATTAGAAAATTGTAGCGAAATGCAGGAAGATCTGCAGTGGATAGGCACTTGGTGCAGGGAGTGGCAACTGTCCCTTAACATAGACAAATGTAATGCATTGCGAATACATAGAAAGAAGGATCCTTTATTGTATGATTATATGATAGCGGAACAAACACTGGTAGCAGTTACTTCTGTAAAATATCTGGAAGTATGCGTGCGGAACGATTTGAAGTGGAATGATCATATAAAATTAATTGTTGGTAAGGCGGGCACCAGGTTGAGATTCATTGGGAGAGTGCTTAGAAAATGTAGTCCATCAACAAAGGAGGTGGCTTACAAAACACTCGTTCGACCTATACTTGAGTATTGCTCATCAGTGTGGGATCCGTACCAGATCGGGTTGACGGAGGAGATAGAGAAGATCCAAAGAAGAGCGGCGCGTTTCATCACAGGGTTATTTGGTAACCGTGATAGCGTTACGGAGATGTTTAATAAACTCAAGTGGCAGACTCTGCAAGAGAGGCGTTCTGCATCGCGGTGTAGCTTGCTCGCCAGGTTTCGAGAGGGTGCGTTTCTGGATGAGGTATCGAATATATTGCTTCCCCCTACTTATACCTCCCGAGGAGATCACGAATGTAAAATTAGAGAGATTAGAGCGCGCACGGAGGCTTTCAGACAGTCGTTCTTCCCGCGAACCATACGCGACTGGAACAGGAAAGGGAGGTAATGACAGTGGCACATAAAGTGCCCTCCGCCACACACCGTTGGGTGGCTTGCGGAGTATAAATGTAGATGTAGATAGATGTAGATGTCTGAACGTTGTCTGGGCTTCCATTCATCCCCGTCTGCAGCAGTCACTCAAATACATGTGCAACATCCTTCACTGTTCTTGCGTTTACAGGTAATGCCCAGGAAATTTAGGATAAGTTTCTACAACTATTAAAATATATTTGAATTCGTTATTCACACGTGAATATTCCGTCATGCTGACACGATCCGCCTGCCGCAGGTCATCGAGGCCTTTAATCATATCTTCGAGGGTACGTTTTGCGTGCTGGTTTGTACAGTTCTCCAACTGCAGTCTCCATACTTATTAGATGCTACCTTTCTCTCTAATCTCGAAAATAATTGAAATAACTTCATTTGAATGAGCGGTATTGCTGGCGGGAGATGACGCCATGAGCAGTTGTAGCCGATATATGAGCTCTTTGGGGTCTCGTCGCAGGAGTCGATCGCTCACTCTTTTATGCTGAGTGTCAATACCATCTCCACTGCTACTTTTTTAACCATCCAATATAGGTTTTATAATTGATTTGTATTACGTATTGCTTCGGCTTTTTGGATTCTTTTGCAGATCAGTCAAAAACAGTATTTCACGATACATTTCCATATTTGGAAATTTGTGGTAGATTCTATGGGACCAAAATACTGGGTCATCGGTCCCTAAGTTTACACACTACTTAATCTAGCTTAAGTTAACTTACGCTATGGACAACACACACACACACCCACGCCCGAGGAAGAACTCGAACCTCCGACGGGGGAGGCCGAGTGAACCGTGACAAGGTGCCCCTTAGACCGCGCGGCTACCTCGCGTGGCCATTTCCAGATCTTGTGGCGAATAATTTACAGTTTTTTTGGGTCTTAGGAAAATAAGGTTCAGCGGACCGGTTGTTCTTGGAAACTGTCTATCGCCAACCTGTATTGTTTTTTCCATTAAAGTCATTGGCTGCGCGGCCAACAAGTACGGTTTTCCACCATTGACATCAAATGTTTTGTTTATCCTAGCGTCGCTGTGACGGATAATGAAGTCGCCAATAGCGCCATCGTCATCGTTGTGGGATTTCGTTGAGAATTCATCGATTCAGTAACTGGTTTAAAGGTTGTCGCATTGTCTGCTTCCTCTTCAAATGCCATAACCTCAGCAACATTAACTTCTCTCGAATGGCCTCCTGTGCCTCGATGACTTTATGCTTAGTCGACATCTCGTTGTATACTAACCAGACTTCTGTTGAGCAAGAGTTTTTTATATCCGCTATTTTTCTTCTTATGCCGCGCCCTCTTCTTGGAAACAGCTATTTTCCTTCAGTTACGTCGCCTGCTTTCTTTTCAATTGCATTAACCCGTTCACACGATGTCCCCTTCTCAATAACAGCTATTTCCTCTTCAGTTAAGTCGTTTACTTTCTTCTCGATTGCATTAACCCAATCATTCAGCGTATTGTTCGGTCTCAGAAGGATACGACAATACGTCTCTAGTTCCTTGTGTACGCCTCCAACTTTAAGTTCGAGTGTTTGAATTTTTGAGTGCACGTACAAGCAAATGTTTTATCTATGCACACCCATCCTATCAGAGTGAGCTCCCAGCACGCGTGCTAATTTATCCATGTTGATGCATATACTGATGTACTCACTTCTTTACACATCTCTATGTTGGAACTACTGGAAGTTACGTCTATACCTGCCATCATTCAGTTTTCTTGTTTTACCAATAACGAGAAACCCATAATATGAGTGATTCCAGCAATCTGCACATATCTTTACAAAATCATTGAACGATGTATCAGTTCCTACATGAGCCTGGTAAATGTGTTTTAATTTCAGATTGTCCTGTTCGATTGCTATAATTAGGTTTGCATTATCCCTCACGATCTGTTTTGGGATTCTGGAATATGTCTAACTTATATAAAATACATGAAGTCGGCCGAAGTGGCCGAGCGGTTCTAGGCGCTACAGTTTGGAATCGTGCGACCGCTAAGGTCGCAGGTTCGAATCCTGCCTCGGGCATGGATGTGTGTGATGTCCTTAGGTTAGTTAGGTTTAAGTAGTTCCAAGTTCTAGGGGACTCATGACCACAGCAGTTAAGTCCCATAGTGCTCAGAGCCATTTGAACCATTTTTCAAAATACATGAACAGCCATATGGCGACCAAAACAGAAATATCATTGAATTTGATCCTGATTTTCCACAATAACATCTTCAAATATGAACACGGTGTTTGTCTTTACTTTTTTCCGATGGAGGGATATCACTGCTTTCACTGAATGTCATGAACATCACACCATCTACACCCTGCAGTATCTCCTGTAATAGTTGATATTCGGGCTGCAACAGTGTTCTTGAAAATAGACATACATGTTCAAAGCGGGCTCCATATGGATATGGTAGCAGCGACATGGGAACATTTGTCTTGCTGCAGTTGGATAGACCTACAATTATTGCACGTATGTTGTCAGGAAGGAGTATGCCATTCTTCTTTCAGTCTTCTTGCACGCCATCATAGCCCCAGTCGCTTACAAGAAAGTCTTGATGCTCCACCCATCCTGCCATGATAGCGACACTACATCAGGTACTGGCGTGCAATGGGTTTTTATAGAAAATAATGAGATCTATGCCCCTCCGTGATAGCGACTATGTCATGTACTGGCGTGAAATGGGCGTTTACAGAGATTTAGTTAAATGACATAATTTTCTGCTTATGCATGTTTGCAGTGAAAATACTGACAGCAATAGCTTTTGTTCTTGCTGTATAATGACAGGTAAGCAATCAAACACATACATGGTTACATTCTTTTGTATTCAGTAATTATACAAGGGGGTGCACTACGCCAATAAGTTATTTAACTTAACACCAGTACAGAATATAGAAAATAAAGCCTTCTTGTAAGCACAGAATTCAGCATGTATTTGTCTCAATCTTATTGACACCACATTAGTTTCCGTTGGCACCATAGTGCTGTGTGAAGTCGTCCACATGCACACTGTTTGTATGGAGATACTCTGCAATATCCCTATACACAGCTTTAACACAAGGCAGCCATCTGTTCAGCCTTTCCAATGAAATGTACAATGTATAGCACCGTCTGAAGACCAAACAAGGTTGTAACGATGGAGTGCTGTAGATAAACGGATGTGTCACTCCATTTCAAACGGAGTGCAAAGTCATTGTACACTGTTGTAATGGATGCAGTTAGAGGAGCACAGTAAATGTCCTGAGGAGGACGGCTCAGATGATACTTGGCGGTCAACGTCTGCTTGATGTAGGGTTTTGCACGACACAGTTCATCCTATTCCACCTCCATAAACCGTACTTTAACGCTTTCAGCTGCATTCTCGACCTCTATCACAATATGTCAGTCTCTCTCTGCAGATGCTTCTATATGTAAATGCTTCGAACCACTAGCGTATTATTGTACACAGTAGTGGTTCACAGGGCTTAGTTGATATATTCTCATCCACTACATCCTCACTGTGTCCACGCAATAACACTGGAATATTGTGGGATCGCGCATATGATAGGGTCCAGTACCGACCTGTCATGCTGATTAGGACCTACGGTGCACGTCAGCGACTCAGGGGCTATATGGGTGCCTTCAAAAGACAATAACAGTTCATTGCATGACTGGATCCTAGTGTGCTGCCACTGCTGCGGCTCCCAACAGGCTGGGACACGTCGCTGCTGCATACCCCAACAGGCTGGAGGACGTCGCATTTATTGATGAGCAAAGAAGAAAAACTTTTACAAGATATAATAGCGGCACAAAGACTTTATCTTCCTCACATGACAGTAAAAACAGACATTAAGCAAGGGGTACTTACTCTTCCGTGGCTTCTTCCAATTCCGCTGCTGCTGCTGCGTCTGGGCAGCACTGGACGATCTCAGAGGCCATTCATGCTGACTGCAACTGAGGCTGCAGAGCTGCTGAGCCCGCCTTACATCCATAATGAGATCGAACGCTGTGTCCCTTTTGGCTTCTGCCGATTTCAAGCGCCTCTTGTGGCATACTTGTGAACTAGACCAATTGCTTGGTCCTCTGGCTCAGAGGTAGAAGTTTCTTGTGAGGTAGAAAACTGACTGTGAATTTCAAAAATAGCAGGCAGTTATAACAACAGTATCGGTCTGACTGACTTGCAGAAGGCTTCTTGATTCCATTCTGCTGCATAGGCATTATCTGCTGGAAAGTATTCCTTTTCTTCTTCAGGGCATTCATCCAGTGTAACTCCTTTCCTTTCTGCTTGTAGAAGGCTACGGGCGCAGTCCTCACCTGTATGCTTACAGACAACATGGCTTTCAAACCACTCCTGGTCACACAACTCTTCAGTAGAACAGCATCACGGATGGCGAGTGAGTGATGATCGGATGAGTGAATAGGTTGGTGGGGAAGGAAGTGCATTGGGATAAGCAGCTGAAGCTCTTCAGTGGTACATATCACGTATTCATATATGCTTCCATTGATGCAAATTAACAGCAACTGCCTATCTCTTCCATTTTGGAAGAGTGAATGGTTTATATGGAATATCTCGGAAGTTTTTGCATGCGCATGAACATGTATCAGTAGCAACATGCATCTTGACCCTATCCCTCTGCATTTTCACAATTTGCTGACGTGAATTGATCTGCTTCTTTCGCCTACGTTCTTTCGTTATCATAGTCTTCCATCACCCATGTAGTTAACTGTTGCTACAGTCCTTCTTCGAATGAATACATGTAATACATCTGTTGAAAGCTGCTCTGTCTTTCACATTCATCTCACTGATCTAACATATTGCGATGCTTCCACAGCGACAGCTGAGCATAGACTGAACCTCTCCCTCCAATTCTGGTCACATGAGTGGAGAAAAAAATTTCCATCCAAATTTGAATTTCTCGTCAATTTCTGTGGGAGGGAGTGGGGTAGGACGTGAGCACAGCCCACGGAAAAATACCCACAATTTTTTAAATTCCCGCCGAAATTCGAAATTCCGCAATAGAATTGGTGGGGGAGGGAGGGGAGAGGGAGGGGATCCACATACTGACTGAGGAAAATACATGACGTCATCTGGGGTGGAGGTAATTAATTGATCAATTGAATTAATTTGCATGTGAATTTGATATCAAAACTGTCCTCAGAGCCCCATTACCTTACTGCTGACTGCTGTTGCATGCTGCGTTCTGGAGTTGGCCATCAGTGTAAGCAAGTGATTTTTCTGTGCTTCCACTGTATTGACACATATATTCAAAGCGTTCGGGTGTGCAAAAAAATAAAATAAAATAAAGTTTTGACGTAGTTGATATGCAGATGTTAATCACTATTATAATTTTCTCTTATTTCCATGATTCTTTCTAAAAGGTATGACAGTTTTTCATACCCACGTCTGAATAACCCTTTCTATCTGTAGTTTACGAGTTATCTCGAAGGAAAAAACTGAAGTTTGCGGAGGAAGATTGGTTGAATGTAAGTAATGTGGCATAAGTTGCGCATCAACTTCGGGGATTGTTGTTTTCAGTGTGTATGCAGCGCAATTTGTATGCTTTCTGTGGTAGTCCTTGTCTCATTACTGAAAGAACGAGTTAACGCGAAGAAATTTTGTTTACAATCATTGAAAACATTTCTCAGTGCGCGATGATGGGTTCATTATTCCGGCAGACGCATACTTATTATTCTGTGGACAGACGATCGGTTTTGAAAGGGGTTTTCAATTGTTATTGGGGCTTAGCCATACCCTCTTACACATGTCGACTAAAGGATCTCATATTTCGTAATCACCAATAATAATCGATATTGATCGTGTGTTAACTAATAGCGATAATGCTGAAATGGTTACCCACTGCTTAAAGTATGCATTTCCCAAACACCATTTTGATTTTCCATTATCGATTGGTCACAGTTCATTACTTCTGATAATTCAGAGGTTTAGTAACGTGCATCATCAATTGAAAGCCTCGTAGAATAATTAAAAAAACATGCAGGGATTATTTTAAAGTGACGGGAATGGCACTCGATCTATATTCCCGTGATTATGAATCCGATGTTTGATATATTTCTCCACTTCGTAAATAATAATTATATACCAGGAATCCGACAGTATACGAGAAAAATCTGAAGAGGAGCAAAACAAGTAAGATTCGATGGAAGAGGTGCAAAACAAATAAGATGATGACAATAATATTATAAAATGAGGCAGATACCTTGTGTTCATCGATACCCACTGTTTTCCGTTGGAAAGCTCCAGCCGTGGAATGCTCCGTATGTAAAACCTGCTTTTGGTACTATTACCAGTCTTGAGGGAAACCTATCCACTGATGCACAGAAGCCGAAATACGTTTCAATTCTTCCTGAAGCATAGCGTGTTATTGTCGTCGGATATTCAAGTAAAATGGCCTGGCATGCTACTGAATTTGTAGTTTATGCGAAGGTTTTTCCGGAGGGTTCAGTTAAGGGTTTTGAAACTGCACTTTCGGAAAAGTCATTATTATTTAACCATGATGCAATGGTCATTTTTTTTTTGGACGGAAGCACTATGATCGTGATATAGAAAGCGTCGCATTCCAAACGGTTGTTACAACTGCTACAATGTGCTGTTATCACCAATTTTGTTATAAACCAAATGCTTTTATTTTGCCTTGACATCCGAGAAAAAAAGAAATGGCCCTGACCATCGCATTATCATCTGCGAATTTCTGTATGCCCACAACGCCTTGCGGCAGATGCAGTTCGACAGGCATTTTCCATATAGATACGGACCCATTTTGGTGCCACATCTTTTATCAAGATTCAATGGTCCACACACCTCGTACTCCTCCATAGACGAAAGACGGCAATGCCTACACCAGCCTAAGCGCCAACGCACATCATTATTAACATTTCAATGTTATCGTTTCGATAGATGCTATCATCCTGGGCAACAGTAAGGCCAAGAAAATGCTGTCCTGTCACCTTCAGACTGACCGTTCTGTGAATGACTGGTGTGCGAGAGTTGCAGTGGAAGTCCTGAGCAAAAGAGTCAGATATTCCTCAGATCATTTGAACGATTCTCTTATCGAAAGGATGTCGAACGAGTTAAAAAAATGGCTCTGAGCACTATGGGACTTAACATCTATGGTCATCAGTCCCCTAGAACTTAGAACTACTTAAACCTAACTAACCTAAGGACATCACACAACACCCCGAACGAGTTAGTTTACATGATACTTATACGTATATAGTGATATGTTTAGTAGTAATTAATATATTTTTCAGTTCAACTGATGGAACTACATTTAAAAACGAAAGGTCTTTTTTCTACAGGCTACCAACTTTCAAATAAAAACTCGTTCATGGAACAGATGGAGATGTCCGGAAGAAATGATTTTAAGTTAGATTTTTAAAGCTTGCTTTGTTACATGTCAGTCATTTTATGTTATTGGGCAAATGATCAAACATTTTTGTTGCTGCATATTGAACTCGTTTCTGAGCCACTGACAACTTCAATAATGGGTAATAAACACCACATTTTCCTCTAGTGTTCTCGTACGGGCATTACTATTATTTTCAAAGTGTACGTGCATAATGTTGTAAGACCGTATCTTTTGGCATTCATGCAACAGGAAAGTGATGTGTTGTTTCAACAGGATAATGCTCGCCCAAACACTGCCGGTAAAACTCAACGGGCTCTGCAAGAAGTGCAGCAACTTCCTTGCCCAACACGATCTCCGGGCTTGTCTCCAGTCGAACACGTGAGGGATGAGAAGTGACTCGTTGGACTCGTCAACTAACGTCTCTTACAGGACTACATGAACAGGTCGAGCAGGAGTTGCAAGATATATCCCAGAACAGTATTTGGCACCTGTACGATCGATTGGACGCCACAGTCAGCGCCTGTTTTGCCGCCCATGAAGGCCACTCCACGTACTAATATGGGTGTTTCAGCATGGATCGATTTCTGGTACATTAGAATCTCTTATGCTATTGATTTGTAAATGTAATCATTTCATCTACTCCGTATGAACTGTTGCAACAATAAATCTTGAGTAAATTCTGAACTTCTAAAAAGATGTACTAACGTTTTTTTTTTCTAGCAGTGTATACGCTATGTAGGTGTAGTCAAAATGCCCAAATCCTTGAAGAGGGACCTATAAGATGACTGCAGATGAAAACCACATATTATTCTCACTGCTCGATTTTGTGCAATCATTACTTTGTAGGTGATAAGTTAGACCTTGAAGTATTTAATAGGACATTACTGAGGCATGTGAAAAATATGTTTGGCGGGCGTTACGTGTATTTCTAAGAGTGGCAATTACGCGAAGACCAAAAGTGAGTGAATTTACTTGAGGAACTAAGTAATATGCTTCTTCCAGGTCAAGTTTTCATCAGTATGTACATCCAGCATTCTACCCTGATTACTGATTCCTGTTCATGTGCTACATCAACTGTTGATATGACTGTTGTGCAGTACTGAATGTAGCGAATTTTCTAAAAATTTAGAATATGTCCATTTTCTGAAATGACCAGGAAGTCAGATAGTTGGTTTGTGTAGTAATTATCACAGTTCAGTGATTCATCTAAGGCAATTTCTTAAGCCTACGAGAGTGATGATTAGGTCTAATGTATCTATAAGCTCACTACATCATAATGTCGCACAGACCTGGCCTTATGTAACCTTTATGAGATCTCTTTCGTAGGCTGTATGAATTTGTGGGCCCTCACATTCATGCTCTTTTCAGATTTACTCAATTCAGTTGACTCATTCAGACATATAACGCTCCTAATGGGATGATACGTTGTAGCTATGCTCAAACAGCTCGAGTACATAGCCTGGACGTCACAGTGTGCGTTTAGTGGGCTGCCAAGGACTATTGGTGAAACATGACCATAGATTTCTTGTAATGGAGAACTGTGACAGTGGATGATGATATTTGTGGCGTGAACACCAATACAGGATGAACAGTATTTTGTACTTACCACTGGCAAACCATCTTCATCTTCTGTCGGAAAGAAGCTGTCATATTCCATGTCTGATGGCTCTAAATCGTCTTTCTGGCCGCATTCATCAGCAGCGTCATCATCTTCAGTCAGATTTGTATCATCAGTAGCCACCGCAGTCACAGACTGAGTTCTGTCGCAACACTCTGGCTCCCAGTTGTCGCTTTCCAGATCAACAGCTGCCGCTTGAGCATCTGCACTGAAGGCTGCTGCTTCCTCTGCCTCGATGTCTAACAGAAGGCTGTCGTCCAGCCGTTCTTCAGTCTCCGGTGGGTCGATTTCTTCAATGAGTGGATGATGGTCACCAGAGCCTTCCTCCGATTGGGGTTCCCCATCCGCTGCCTCGCCTGAGTCGTCTTCCTCCTCCTCCAGTTCGAGGGTGTCTCCCCCTTCCCCTTCCAAAACGGCTTCTGGTTGCGTTTCTTCCCCAGCTTCTCCCACAGAGTTCTCGTCTACCGGAGGCTGATCCACCTCCCCTTCTTCGTCTTCCATAAACCGTTCCTCAGCTTTTTTTTCGTTTGGAATTTCGTTCCATGTTTCGGAGTTTCCCTCATAATTATCGTTGTTTTCGATTTGAGTGGACACTCCGTCAATATTTGTTTCAGGTATGACGAGTTCCTCCTTTTCTTCGCCAATACCCTCATCCTGATCTATGATATCATGTTCACTAGCGTCAGTCGTTTGCTGTTCGTCTCCGGCGCTATCTTTGTCGTTGTTGACATTTTCTTCATTGACGTTGTTGTTGTTCCTAACATTTTCTTCATTGGCGTCTCCAGGCGTGTTCTCTGCAAGATAAAGATGAACGTTATTAATTAAATGTATTTTATTTGTTTGGGAATAATCATACAACGAATGTCATAAACAGGGTTAGTAATAAATGAGGAAACATTCTGACGACCACATGCTGCTATGAAAGTCGAGAGCTGTTGTTACTTTTCCACATGGGCTTAGTGTTCACAAAACAAGAGAAATGTAACCGTTTCAAGAGACAAATGGCTCTGATCACTATGGGACTTAACATCTGAGGTCATCAGCCCCCTAGAACTCAGAACTACTTAAACTTAACTAATCTAAGGACATCACACACATCCATGCCCGAGGCAGGATTCATACCTGCGACCGTAGCGGTCGCGCGGTCCCAGACTGAAGCGCGTAGAACCACTCGGCCACACCGGCCGGCGTTTAAAGAGACGCTGAAGAGCCTGGAGATATTGTTGTAGCACGTGTTTATCATGTGACATACCAAAGTCCTAAATTGTAGTAACCAGTGCTGGGAATTTACACTGCATAAATATTATAGTGTACGATTAATCGTACAAAAACTTGTGAACCGCACGTCATGACAATGGTAGTGTGTACAGTGTTGTGCCACCTGAAGTTGATAATGTAAATGGAACGAATGGACCTATGGAAGAATGTAGTTTATAAAGAGGGCGAGTTGTTCGTTATTTCGCTCTTTCCACTTGACTTATGCAGGGGCACGAAACACAAGTTCTTTCCACATTTATCAACTTTGAAGATAATTATTCGCATTTCCATTTGTTGAGACAGGGACTTTGTGTTTATGGCTCAACATGAGACGATATGCATGAAATACTTTTCCTTAAATGGTTCAAATGGCTCTGAGCACTATGGGACTTAACGTCTTAGGTCAACAGTCCCCTAGAACTTAGAACTACTTAAACCTAACTAACCTAAGGACATCACACACATCCATGCCCGAGGCAGGATTCGAACCTGCGACCGTAGCGGTCGCGCGGTTCCAGACTGAAGTGCCTAGAACGGCTCGGCCACCCGGACGGCTACTTTTCCTCGATTCGGGTCACCATGCATAATTGATGCAAGAAGTATTAGCGTATTCAGTACCCTAACGCAGGCTGTATGAAATAGTAAACATTAAAAATGGTCTAATAATGCAATAAATGGAGGCATCCTACAGGTCAGGGAGAGAGTTCTGAGGAATGATACGCATTTAGCTCAACAGAAGATCAAAGGTCTATACAATCAGTCGAGCACCTTTCTGCTTCAGCAGTTATTTCAAATTGCACTTCTCTAGATTTCCCGATACTTATCAGTTTACGAACATAACTTCAAGTACACACTTTCTTTTTCCTCTCTCGGTGTCTGCGTTATTAATAATTAAGTATATTCTTATCAACGTGCAAATGATCCCATCAGCTGAGTGATTGTGTGATGGAAGTCCTGAAACAGTTGTGGAACAAGAACAGTTTACTGCATAAAACAGAGAATTTGAATTTATAGCTGGTTACAAATTTCGGCGATAAACCATATTTTGGAGTTATTCAGATTTCAGGAAACTAGAAATATGAACTAAATTGCTACAATACGTGGTGCGCGGCAGGAACACGAAGTAACGTTGAACAGGTCACCGGACTAATATAACATTGTGCTTTACTATGGCTCCATTTTAATTATATATGGTTTCCGCCGTCAATAGTATCCTCCTGATGTATACGATAACACCGCGATTCGTATAGCATGTCAGTATCTACCGGTGATACTCTGTATAAAACGAGCTTAGGTTACGGAAGAGAGGATCTTAGTTAATATTCAGCTGCTAATGGCGAATGTCTTATCTCGTTGAAACATTTGTTGAAGTGGGCCGTTTCCGCGCCACCCACCACCTCGACTAGATTTTCTTGCTTCCAATGATAGTTTCTGTAATACCCCTGACTACTGACTATTTCTCCATAGACACCATGTAGAATCGATGGGTTCAGAATGGCCATGGGGTACCTAACACAATGATCTGTGGTTCAGATACCCGGTAATTTGCACCACAGTTCTTATGTTAATGATGTGTTAAGGTCTCTAGCCATGACCTCTCTGTGAGGTTATCTTTCTACAACATAATGTAAAACCACATGTTTCTCGAGCTGTACTGGTCTACTCTATATCTACATCCACACAGATACTCCGCAAACCACCGTACGGTGCCTGGCGGAGGGTACGCTGTACCACTACTAGTCATTTCCTTTCCTGTTCCACTCGCAAATGCAGCGAGGAGAAAACAACTGTCTGTATGAAATGATAATTAAATCGACACCCTAGCTGCAAACAGGCGTTGATATACATCATTGGGGACATGTTGAAAATGTGTGCTCCAACCGCGACTCGAAGCCGGGATCTACTGCTTACATGGCAGACGCTCTATCCATCTGAGCCACCGAGTGCACAGAGGATAGTGCGCCTGCAGTGACTTATTCCTTGCATAATCCCCGTGAGACCCACATTCTCAACATGTCCACACCACTACATTCGTAGTACACCTAATAGATGTTTGCCCATCACACTCATTATTGGTGACAGATTAATCTACCAAGTCCCGTACGAGTTGGGGCATAGCGTATGCGTTCGCACAAGAAGGTCAATGGCTATGCCCCAACTCGTACGGAACTTGGTAGATTAATCTGCCACGAGTAATGAGTGTGATGAGGAAACATCTGTTAGGCGCACTACGAATGGTGGTGTGGACATGTTGGGAATGTGTGTCTCACGGGGAGCGTGCAAGGGATATGTCCCTGCAGGCGCACCATCCTCTGTGCCCTTGGTGGCTCAGATGGATAAGAGCGTCTGCCATGTAAGCAGGAGATCCAGGGTTCGAGTCCCGGTCGGGGCACACATTTTCAACATGTCCCAAATTATGTATATATCAACGCCTGTTTGCACCTAGGGTGTCGATTTAATTGTCATTTCATTCTAGAGAAGCTACACGGTCATCAATGTCATTTGTTCTTTCGGCAACAGATACTACCTTCAATAACTATCTGTATGCCTCCGTATGAGCTCTAATTTCTCGTATCTTATCTTCGTGGTCCTTACGCACAATGTCTGTTAGCGGCAGTAGAATCGTTAGGCAGTCAGATTCAAATGCCGGTTTTCTAAATTTCCTCAATAGCGTTTCTTGAAAAGAACGTCGCCACCCCTCCAGGGATTCCGATTTGAGTTCTGAAACATTTACGTAACACTTAAGTGTTGTTCGAACCTACCGGTAACAAATCTAGCAGCCCCCCTCTGAACTGCTTCGATTTGTTCCTAAAATCTGAACTAATATGGACTCCAAACACTCGACCAGTACTCAAGAATAGGTCGCACCAGCGTCCTGTATGCGGTCTCCTTTACAGGCGAACCATTCTTTCCTAAAATTCTCTCAATATACCTAAGTCGAGCATTCACCGTCCCTGCCATAGCCCTCACATTCTCGTTCCATCTCATACCACTTTGTAACATTACGCCCCAGATATTTAAACAACTTCACTGTGTCAAGCAGCACAATAGTATTACTGTACCCGAGCATTAGAAGTTTGGCCTTCCTACTCATCCGCATTAACTTACATTCTTCCACATTTAGGGCTAGCAGCCATTCACCACACCAACCGGAAATTTTGTCTAAGTCGTCTTTTATCTTCCTACAGTCACTCAACTTCGACACTTTACCGTACACCACGGCAAACGATAGCAGACTGCTGCCCACCCTGTCCGCCAAATCATTTCTGTATGTAGAGAACCAAAGCGAACCTATCACACTTCTCTAGGGCACTCCTGACGTTACCCTTGTCTCTGATGAACGCTCGCCGTCGAGGACAACATACAGGGTTCTATTATTTAAGAAGTCTTAGAGCCACTGACATATCTGTGAACTGTCACCATGTCAAATGCTTTCCGGAAATCTAGAAATATGGAATTTGTCTGTTGCCCTTCGTCCATAGTTCGCAGTAGATTATATGAGAAAAGGGCAAGCTGAGTTTCGCAAAAACGATGCTTTCTAGAACCATGTTCATTCGCCGACGTAAGCTTATCACTCTCAAGAACATTCTTTATATTCGAACTGACAATATGTTCAAGAAGTCTGCAGCAAACAGTGGTTGTGTTCGACAGTTGCCCTGCCCTTCGGCTGGCCTCTTTTCGTTTGTTCACCTTTAATTATGCAATTGGAGGGGAGCTAAATTCGTTTAAAGGGGCTCGTGATATGACACTGATTGCCTGAGCTAATTTCACTTCCTCTTTTTACCATTTTGTATTGTAACATGGTTCTGGGTACGTCACTTTGCTTTATGGGCTAGCTTTGGAAGTGAGGAGTACTGTGAATGATGTGAGGCAGGGAACGTGTAACGAGATGTTACGGGGAAAGAGGGGGGGGGGGGGGGGGTTGGGGGGAGCTGTCAGCACGTCGGCCGTCGCAGTATCAGTGGAAGAATTGGACATTATGTCGTCGATGTACTGTCAGGGATGAAAGTCGCTTTGCCGAACGAATGCTGAGGTAAAAAAAGCAATCGTTCCAGGAGACGGAATTCTGACAGAGAATGGTAGACGCTTGGAGTTTGTTAAGAGATACGAATATTACAAAACAGCTCTGATCAACGAAAAGTGCAGACACTGGGGAGTCAGCAACTAGCCTCGTTAAAAGTGTGTTAGAAGTGACGTCAGAAGCGATGCGTTTTTTGCTTTTTTTTAATAGAAAAGAGGGGAAGAATTTCAGTTCATTGGCTTGTAGACGTTTCGCCGTTTCTGGGTGCGATATATTGTCAAAGAAACAATTACGTCGTTGGTGGGATGTAGTAACTTTTTAGAAGATTGATGGACGCGTTTTGTTGAAGTGAAGACCGGAGTAAGCAGTTTTTTGAGACATAAAAAATATCACCGTGGGGAAGGTTCGGACTGAGGCAGATGAGGGAAAATCACAGACAGGACACGATGGAAAAAGTCGCGGCTGTTCTCTAAGGCCGTGACGCCATCTGGGATCCAATGTTCCAGTCCTCAGATAACCGATCGCAGCGCTGAATTTCAGCCCACTGAGTCCCTACTCTGCTCACATTGCATTGAAGGTCATGGTAAGCGTCGCTTGGGGCTCCGGCATATTGGGACAAGCAAGAGTACTATAGTTCACTTTAAAGATAGTTTTCACTGTCTCATATTCGTCGGTGCTCTCTCAGATCTTTGAAATTCTTGGGTGTCTGTTCCAGTCAGACAGTCATTGTAATCCTCATAATCAGGTTACAGAACAGTTCATAGAATTAGATGCGAGAGTTTTAAGCAACTCCACCTCAGTTGTCAATTGACAACTCAGAGCTTTGTTTGGAGTTCTCATAGCTCATTGTTAAGTTCGTGTTCACATTACTGTTTTTTTATAGCTTTATAATTCCAATTATCTTTTATAATAAACCATAGTCTACACATAAATCTTGAGTTTAATATCGCATCCATTCCGTTTCAGTGATAAATATTACGTCAATTACCCCACCTTTAGATTCATTGCTATAGCCTAAATAAATTAAAGCATTAATAAGTCTTCTGCGTAAATGAAATTCAGCACTCAGTCTTAAGGGTGTGTCTGATTCATGATTAATTCAGATTCAATTAATTTCACTTTCAGACAGCGGGGTTCTGCGAGATATCTCAACCATCTAAAACACGCTATGGGATGCCGAGAGACTGGAACACCACAGCTCGCCAGCCTCTATGATTAGTGACCCCTAGCACAGTTGAAGCAACATGGAGTCGTGTAGCCATATTTGTCATCCAGGGTCAGCTGGACTCGATGAATAGCTGAGCCATTTTTGCTGCTAGTTGTGTACTAAATTTCGCACAATCTCTCTCTCTCTCTCTCTCTCTCTCTCTCTCTCTCTCTGTGTGTGTGTGTGTGTGTGTGTGTGTGTGTGTGCGTGTGTGAAGGTGACCAGAAATTATATAGTGACCAAGTACTATGTTACAAACCCAACTTTTTTGTGCTAGTTATCGGCTAATTTCGACATCAATCATCTCTACAGATTTTTTTCAATCAATATTATGTTTTATCAAAGAATCAGTTGTCAGACTCAGCGTCTGGAGCTACGTCTGCGTTTATACTCGGCTGTTAACCATTAAACTAGTGGTAAAAGATTTTTTTTTTGTTGTACTATAGACCAAGGAGTATCTCATTGGATTCAAAGACGGAGTCTGCAGTATGGCGTGTTTCGTGAAACTCCTTGCAAACTCGTATTTTATACTCCAGGAAAAACACGTATGAGACATAAGAAAAGAATTAAGATTTCACAGTGACAACGGTTTTTAGGTTTGTTTCAAACATCATTTAGACGTGATATAGGGTATATCTTTTTGACAATATGCATGTTTGGATTTTGCACCGTTTTCATTACTGTTCATGGAGTCGAACAAATCTGTGACTATTCATTAAGTACTTATTGTGTATGCTCAAGGTCCACTGTTAATCGAAATTGAGAGATTAAAACCAAAGAGGTGTAACAAAATCACAGTTGTGCGGAAAAGAGCTTCAATGTTCTATGTTCATTTGTTATATTGTCTACAGAAACCATCGTATGCAGTAGTTATTAATGAATCTATACATACAGTATCATTGAATTAAATTAAGAATTTTGTGCTCAGTAATGTTTTTACCAATAATCTTCCACCCCATCTACCTCCAAGGACGTCACTTACATCGCTTTGACTCTCATTAATATCAGGCTTGGAATGATTCAGAATATTTTAATATAATATGTTGTCCCGTTTTTACGCTTTACATTGCAGTGAGGTGACGAAAGTCATTAGACACATAATATCGTGTCGGTCCTTTTTTGCCCAGGGTAGTGCAGCAACTCGACATGGCAGGGATTGATTCAACAAGTTGCTGGAAGTCCCTTGCAGAAATACTGAGCCATGTTGCCTTTATAGCCGTCTATAAATGCGGAAGTGTTGCCAACGCAGTATTTTGTGCACGAACTGACCTCTCGATTATGTCTCATAACTGTTCAATGGGATTAATGTCGGAAGGTCTAGGTGGCTAAACCATTCTTGTGAACTGTCCAAATGTCCAAATCAGTCGCGAACGACTGCGACCCGGTGGCATGGCGCATTGTCATCCATAGAAATTCCGTCGATTTTTTGGGAACATGAAGTCCATGAATGACTGCGAATTGTCTCCAAGAAGCCGAATATACAGATGACCCAGTCCATTCCATGTAAACACAGCCCACACCATTATGGAGCCACAACCAACTTGCACAGTGCAATATTGACAACTTGTCCACGGTTTCGTGAAGTCTGCGCCACACTCGAACCCCACCATCAGTTCTAACCGACTGAAATCGGGACAATATGACCAGACCACGGTTTTGCAGTAGTCGTGGGTCCAAACAAGACGGTCACGAGCCCAGGATAGGCACTGCAGGCGATGTCGTGCTGTTAACAAAGGCACTCGCGTCGGTCGTCAGCTGCCGTTGCCCATTAACGCCAGTCTCGCCGCACTGTGCTAGCGAATACGCTCGTCGGACGTCCCACATTGATTCTTGTTGTTACACGCGGTATTACTTAACTTTAAGCACTGACAACTCTACGCAATCGCCTCTGGTCTCGGACGTTAAAAGAAGGCCGTCGCGACTGCGTTGCCCTTGCTGACATGTACAGGGTGATCAAAAAGTCAGTATAAATTTTAAAACAATAAATCACGGAATAATGTAGATAGAGAGGTACAAACTGACACACATGCTTGGAATAACATGGGGTTTTATTAGAACCAAAAAAATACATAAGTTCAAAAAACGTCCGACAGATGGCGCTTCATCTGATCAGAATAGCAATAATTAGCATAACAAAGTAAGACACAGCCAAGATGATGTTCTTTACAGGAAATGCTCAGTACGTCCACCATCATTACTCAACAATAGCTGCAGTCGAGGAATAATGTTGTGAACAGCACTGTAAAGCATGTCCGGAGTTATCGCGAGGCATTGGCGTCGGATGTTGTCTTTCAGCATCGCTAGAGATGTCGGTCGATCACGATACACTTGCGACTTCAGGTAACCTCAAAGCCAATAATCGCACGGACTGAGGTATGGGGACCTGGGAGGCCAAGCACGACGAAAGTGGCGGCTGAGAACACGATCATCACCAAACGACGTGCGCAAGAGATCTTTCACGCGCCATCTGTCGGACATTTTGTGAACTTTGTTTTTTTTTTTTTTCCTAATAAAACCCCATGGCATTCCAAGCATGTGTGTCAATTTTTACCTCTCAATCTACATTATTCCGTGGTTTATTAAGTTTTCAAGTTTATACTGACTTTTTGATCACCCTGTAATGCCTGAAATTGGGTATTCTCGGCACACTCTTGACGTAATGGATCTCGGAATGTTCAATTCCCTAACGATTTCCGAAATGGAATATCTCAGTGCGTGGAGCTCCAACTACCGTTCTTCATTCAAGGTCGGCGGCCATAATCATGTCGGAAATTTTTCGCATCAATCCCTTAAATACAAATTACAGCTCCACTAACGCACTGCCCTTTTATACTTTCCCTGCGGGATACTACCGCCATCTGTATATGTGGATAACGCTATCCCCTCACTTTCGTCATCTCACTGTAATCCACACACAGAACTTATTGATTATTCAAACTGGTTCAGATGGCTCTAAGCACTATGGGACTTAACATCTGAGGTCATCAGTCCCTTAGACTTAAAACTACTTAAACCAAACTAACCTAAGGACATCACACACATCCATGCCCGAGGCAGGATTCGAACCTGCGACCGTAGCAGAAGCGCGGTCATGGACTGTGCGGCTGGTCCTGGCGGAGGTTCGAGTCCTCCCTCGGGCATGGGTGTGTGTGTTAGTCCATCGGATAATTTAGGTTAAGTAGTGTGTACGCTTAGGGACTGATGACCTTAGGAGTTTAAGTCCCATAAGATTTCACACACATTTGAACATTTTTTGAACAGAAGCGCGGTTCCGGACTGAAGCGCCTAGAACCGCTCGAAAACAACTATTGATCATTCATTTGCCTTATGCACTCCATTATACGCATAAACAATGTTACCTACCGAAACAAACTTTCAAGCCATCTCTTTACAACTACATGCACAAATACTCCCATTTCTTTTTATTACGAGAAATCTCTATTCCATATTCCACATAGTATCATCAGCAGGAACCACATCACTAGCAAAATGTGTGTTTGGCCCTCCCACTTGCCGATGATGTCATGTATTGTTTACAAACATGTTTTTGATTTGTATAGAATGAATGGTAAATTTGAGGCATAAATAGATGCAACCGCTACAGATTCTGGAAGCAGCGGAGTAAGCTACATACTGCGCAGGCAAATGTCTAATCCCTGCCAGCTCATCTCGACCAGTTCAGCCATATAATTCAAGACATAGAGATCCATAAGGCTTCTGTCGGAGACCTGGCTCAAACCATGTATTCCCACAGGTTCGGTAAATGCAGAAGACCATATGTGTGTAAGACATGAGAGATGTAACAGACGAGGGGGTGCGGTGGTCTAACGGTTCTAGGCGCGCAGTCCGGAACCGCGCGACTGCTACGGTCGCAGGTTCGAATCCTGCCTCGGGCATGGATGTGTGTGATGTCCTTAGGTTAGTTAGGTTTAAGTAGTTCTAAGTTCTAGGGGACTGATGACCACAGATGTTAAGTCCCATAGTGCTGTCATTTGAACCATACGCTCTAATTTATCATCAACTGTGCTCATAGCTCTTAAGATAAGCATTTAAGTTCATCAGACTATTTTTCTTGTCTTGATCCATACTATCATCTCTGCTACAAAGATGTGTACCCTACAATCACAACAAGAACAGTGCCGTTATAAGTATTCCACTGTCAGAGGTATGAGAACTGTTTTTCCTTATAGCTTTTGACTCGTCTTTCCCGGACTATGATCTCTTACCTCAGATTAATACATTTACCCTTCTTTATTGTCTTTAAAACTTCGTCATCATCCCGGAATCAGCCTGTATTTTATTCAAATGTGAGTGAATTCCTAAGGGACCAAACTGCTGAGGTCATCGGTTCCTAGACCTACACACTACTTAAACTCACTTATGCTAAGAACAATGCCCGAGGGAGGACTCGAACCTCCGGCGGGAGGGGCTGCGTAATCCGTGACATGACGCCTCGAACCATGCGGACACACCGTGCGGCGCTGTATTTTGATATCTGCTTTAACGGAATATTCCCTTAAAGGGAATCTTTTATAAGTTTATCCTAAAATGTACTAACTGCGTCTGGATTATAACCAGGGGTAGTTATAGATTTTTTTGTATCTACGAATTTTGTTAAACCTCTCCTATACTAAATTAAATGTAACGAAGATTAATATCCAATATTAGCAGAATTTTTTCTTTTGCCTAATTTTTTACAAATTATAAGAGCACTCTAGGAAATTAATGTTTCTATATTCGGTGGAAATTCTGCAGTGAACGTACAACATATTTCATAAACAGTTACGTATGTTAATGGAGTGTTAGTTACCTGAAGTTGACAAGGTCTTCTCAGACGGGGTGATGCTTATGTCGAAGAGTGAGGGTAGCGGAGATGTCTTTTCCTTGTCTTCCTTCTTCAGATCGTCCACAATGCGCCTCAGAGTTCCAACCATAACTTGCAGGACGTCTCGTAATTCACTCTCCACTCCAGTTTTGTCAGCTATGGAACAAAAACGGGGTAGTTACCGTTACAAAAGTAATTGTTTTATTTTTCTATTTAATGGGACAAATTTTTAAATAATTGTTTCAATCATAATCAAACGAGATAGCGTTTTTTATGTTTAAGGTTTATCTCGGACAGACGTTATAAGTGTAACACCTGTTTTGGGAAAGAATAAAAGTGTGCTAATACATAGACGATGTAGATTATTTGTACGTTGGGAATTAACTAAGCACTGTTATGAGTAGTATAAAATATTGCCCAGGATTAACATTTTTTGTAAATATATAAACTACAGAAGTGAGTTGTGCGTCATTCGCAAATAACAAGAAAGTAAGATGAAGCTAATCGGGATGAGATTTCTTACCGTTATACCAGAGCAGACAGATTAAGAAAAAGCGACATGGGGAAGAAACTAAACATATTTGAAGTAAGAAACAAAACCGAAGACAATAGAACAGACTAGGATGAACATCTCAACAGAATGTATGCGGCAGATTAGCATCCAAAGTAAGAAACTGTAATCCGGTAGGCACGAAGAAGTCAGGGAATTTAAAGGAAGAAACGGGAACTGTAAAACGCAAATACCTAATTCTTGAAGTGCAGGGGATGAAGTGTAATAATGTGACAGAAGCTTCTCATATATCAAAAATTTATACGTAAGATGCGTTGCCTTTCGGTCGGTTTTTCTTTGCATAATGTGCAAGTTCGAAACACAATAATAAACAAATGACTTGTGTATCATGAAAGTGAGTTGTTACAAAATGTGACAGTACTGTCTTATGCTCATCTACGTAAGTATGCAAACAAATATCCTGATTATCAGGCAGTGTTAAGGGAAAGCTGAGAGATGTAACACATACAACACTGGCTGACGTAAAAGGATGTAAGTGTTGCGTTCGGTAGTAAGAAGATATAACAGAAACTCTTTGCTTAGTTTTAACCCTCGGCGTACAACAACTGGAAAATGCAGCGTCCATCAAAAACGGTAACATAGTGTTGACAAACAGTGGCAATTCAAAATGAATATAGCGATTACAATCGACTATATTTAATACATAGAGACACATCGATAATAATTTAAAAGAAAATTCAATTTTTACAGACTTTATGGATGTTATATGTGACTCTCCTCGGTCACACGGACAACATCTAAGCGATAATTCATTTCACGACATACATTCTGTAACATGTGTGGAGTTAACGAGAAGATCGCATCATAAATCCGCGTTTTGAGTTCTGCAGTTGTTTTCGCCAGTGAAGGAACATACACGAGATCTTTCACGTATGGCCATAAAAAGAATCCATGGGTGTCAGGATCGGAAACCTAGGTGGAAAAGAGCAGAACGCAACACCATTTCAATACGGACGATCCAACGGTTTGGAAGACATTAACTTACAAATGTGCGCACAGCCCTACCGTAATGTGCATGTGCTCCACCTTGCTGAAAGCTGCAATCGGCTTAATCCGTATCAAATGGTTCAAATGGCTCTGAGCACTATGGGACTTAACATCGGAGGTCATCAGTCCCCTAGAACTTAGAACTACTTAAACCTAACTAACCTAAGGACATCAAACACATCCATGCCCAAGGCAGGATTCGAACATGCGACCGTAGCGGTCGCTCGGCTCCAGACTGTAGCGCCCAGAACCGCACGGCCACTCCGTAATCAGTATCAAGACGTGACATCAACCAAAGCTCATGTGTATCCAAGTATGACGACAAATGCCCTGTACAATCATTTTTGCTGAACGCATTCACTTTCGTTGAGCAGCGCTGATGTTCAATTATACACGAAGTCTTTTTCGTAACCCATATTCGAATACTGTATCGACCTGCCAGGTTAGCCGAGAGCGCTAATCCGCTGCTTCCTGGACTCGGGTGGCGCGCCGGCCCCAGATCGAATCCGCCTGGCGGCTTAACGACGGAGGCCGGTGTGCCGGCCAGCCTGGATGTGGTTTTGTTGTGTACAGTGTGTAAACTTTTAGATGGCAGACCTCTCCCTAGTCCTGAATCGGAAGAAGTCGGTAAACGTCGGGAGGCTTCGGTAGGCACGCAGTTTCGACTGCTGCCAACATTACGTAGCTGACTGTGTTGTACAAGGTAGCCATTGTCGTCTGCTTCGTTATTGTTTTGCGCTGTACTGTTCTGCGTGTTTTATCGTCCAGTTGTGCTAAACATTATCAAAATGAGTGAAGAGGTAGTTGCTGGCCTATCTCGGGAGTCGCCAACAACCCCTACCGGTAGGGCTACGGTTAGAAGGAAACCAGTATTACGTAGCGATGCTCGCAAAATTATATTGCGTATGATTGAAAGCTGCAAAAGGGAAAGGGAGCAGAAAAAATTGCTGCCATTACTCTTTTCGGGCGTTCGGAGAACAACTCACCAAAGTTTCATTGCAATCGGATGAATGGTTTGTGAGCGCATAGTAGATATATAGATTTTAATATACATGACGATTTCAGTTACGTTTACGAACAACATTTAAAGCGAGTTTTACTTCCAAGCCTTTCGTCTGCTTTCGTGTAAGCATGACGCGCAATTTGTAGTGCCAGCACTGCAACTGGTAGGCGTGCCTGTTCCCTTCCCAACGGCTCCTCTCCCCTCGCCAGCCAATGCTTGCTTCCTCCTCGCCTCGCACTCTCCTCACAACTCTGCCGTCTTACAGTTAACACACTGTACATTGTTCCGCGTAGTCAGCGCGTACACAACTTTCCCACTAGAACGCACCCCGCTAAGCACAACAGCGCAGGCGCAGCGCTCGTCCATCTCCGCATTACGAGATGGCGCTGCCTTAGAGACGGACCAAATTCTGCTTCCGCCGATCCGCGTATTAATATGTAACGCAGCCAATGAGATTGCTGCTAACATAGAACCTTTTCTCCTCAAGGATCAAACTCGCGCAGTGATACATGAACGCGCGAGGTATTATAACGAGTGTACAGACCTCTGATTAGTCAGTCTGCATTTATCTGCACCTGTCTGTACCAGTCTAGATTTGTCTGTACAAGTCTATAGTCAAGTTTCTGTCTGCACCTAATAAGATTACCATATTCCTGTACATAGCCATGAAGATAAATGTATAGACACTTTGTCAAGTATCAGAGATATGTGAGAATAAGATTAACGTACCAAGACCAAGGGAACTTCAGATTGTCAATTGTAAACAGCATCCAGAATCAAGTTACGTAAAGTCTATGCTTTTTATTATTTTAATAAATGTGTGTGAAAATTAATCAAGTTCTGTTTAAAGTTGGTCACCGTCAATCTGCTACTCTAAGCGTGCAAGTAGCATTTCTATCATCTGACCTAATGGCAGAAGATAAACACGCCACGATAAGACCATGAGACATATTGCTGACACTCGCCTACTTCATTAGAGCGACAAGTCAAATAATCTGATGGTGTGTGTACCGAAGGTCTTACAGTACGCATACCACAGGTTTTTAGGTGGTTTCCACATCCCACTAGGTGAACACCAGGCTGGTCCCCACGTCCCGCCTCAGTTACATGGCTCGCAGACATCTGAGCACATTCGCACTATTCCATTGATTACACTAGACACAGACGGTTGGGGTATACTAGTTCCGTCCTGGGGGGGGGGGGTATACAGGGTGGTGGCAGGAAGGGCATCCGGCCACCCCTTAACCTAACCTTGCCGAATCCGATTAACCATGCCGACCCTGCACCCTGCGTCATTGCAGGAACACAGCACAAGCAAAAAGAAAATTCGAATATTGTAGCGGTTGACCTTTTGACTTATGTGCAGTCCAATCACATTGTTGTGCCCATCTCCTATGTTCGACGCCAACGAGCAATAACCACCCACAGACAGCTGGTGGCAGCACTAGCAGTAGAGAGTATATAAAGCATGTCAGGGGGATGCGGAAAACAGTACAGTCGTCATCGTAAAGCGGAAACGGAGCGATTTATCTGATGTCCAAAAGGGCATATCATTGGCCTGAGGGCCAAGGGTGGAAGCATTTCCGAAACGGCTAAGTTTGTAATCTGTTCACCAGCCGCCGTGGTTAAAATATATCTTACGGCAAAATGGCGCTATCCAAACCGGCGCCGAGGCAACTGTGATGCACCACGAACCACAATGACAGGGATGAACGATGGGCGCGGAGATGTGTACGGGCGAGTAGACGTGCAACTGTTGAGCAGCCGACCGCCCATATGAACCATGAGTCCACCAA
This sequence comes from Schistocerca nitens, assembly GCF_023898315.1. Lineage (NCBI taxonomy): Eukaryota > Metazoa > Arthropoda > Insecta > Orthoptera > Acrididae > Schistocerca > Schistocerca nitens. Next base: position 1,024,820,064 of record NC_064614.1, read on the forward strand.
CAGCGTCTCCTCAATGACCGTTCAGCGTTGCTGCGTGTAGGCCACCGCAGCAGGCGCCTGGTTCATACACCCATGCTGACTGTTGTTTATCGTAGACGAAGACAGGGATTTGCTGGCCAATATCGCAACTGGACGTCCCAGTGAGTGGCGACAGGTGGGCTTTCAGATGAATGACGTTTTATGCTCCATTGGAAGGATGGCCGTTGGCGTGTACGGCGTGAAACGTCGGACCAATCGTCGGAAGGATCCAGGCTGAAGGACATTCCCTGGGTGATCTCATCATTCTGGAAAGCACAATGGTTCAATCCTTGGGTACCGTGTTCAGCCCTACAAGCAGTTTGTTTTTCCACGACACTGTGGCATTTACCAGCAGGACAATGCAACGTGTCTCAGCTCGCAGATTAAGTGCGTGGTTCGAAGACCACCAGTATGAATTTGTCATACTGCTTGGCCATCAAACTCCCCGGATTTAAGTCCAATCAAGAATATGTGGACCACCTCTGTCGGGCTGTTCGTGCCATGATTCCTCAACCGAAAAACCTAGCGCTCCTGGATACGGCATCGGAATCGGCATGTCTCCACATCCCTGTCGGTACCTTCCATATCCTCATCGATTCCCTTCCTGCATGTCTCGCACCGGTCCACACTGCAAAACGTGTTTATTCAGACTTTTGACAGGTGACCACATTAATGTAACTGGACACAGTATGATAAAGATGAGACCTGGGCGAAGCAGTGGTAAAAGGGTAGTGATCTTATTAAGTTTAGCCGTTTAGATAGAAAACCATTTCGTCAAATACTCTGTAGGACTATGCCTCACAGCGAAATGTCGCGACACAATGGTTGGGAAAGCGGTGATGTGCTTTGTTGATGTCGGTGGACAACATGACAGCGCGAGAGGACTTCAGTGGCTTAAACATTAAAGGATGCACGAACACTTTCAAGAAATGCTTTGGAACTGCAATGGGCAACATAGAGATGAACTTTTCAAGCGGCCAATATAAAATGTTTGCGGAAGTCATGGGAAGGGCTGTCCCATTTGAAGATGTGTTGTGGCACGTATGAGACGTACGGCGTGTGTGTACACGTGATGTCTGAGCAGTCTGTGTGTGGTGAATACGGCAGCATGTCGCGAGTTAATCGATTTTGGAAGTGCGATAAAATCTCAGAAAGACGCCATGAGTTATGGCGTATGGAAGATTACACAAAAATTCTAATTTCCCAGGTTAACAGATGGACCCTCAGTTTCGGCGTGATAATGTTTCTACGCGCCGAATCCGCAGCGCAGGAAAACCACAAGTGTCTGACAAACCGACTTCACCCACGCAAGGCCCAATTAATCTTTCATCGGTCTGCTGTTACGCAAGTCACCGCCAATTTCAGAGTTCCAGGGCCCCACGGAACCCCTATCAGAAACTGACTTTGTGAATGAGGTAGCCCTCTTTTAACTACGATTGGCGTCCAGGATGTACGTTTCCCAATTTTGTATAAAAATTACACACAGTTTATCGCGTAGATATAATTTTATTGGCACTGTGCAATGCGCCTGTTACTTATCTACATAGTCGCCATGTTTTTCCAAGCACTATTGGTAGCTTGACACAACTTTGTCCAAATCAGTGTTTTACCAAGTGGTGTCCTATGCTCATAATCAGCTGTTTACTGTTGATGTGACTTCATAATCGTTGTTGAAGTGCATAACTCAAAGACGGTCTCTGAACTGAGAGAACATGTGAAAATCACTTGAGGACAAGATCTGGTGAATATGGAAGATGTGGGAACGCTTCCCAGTTGAATCTTCGTAGCTCCATCCGAATTGCATGAGGTCGAGCATCATCATAAATTAAGAGAGCTTTACGAGACAAAATCCAGAACGTTTTGTTTTTGATGGCAGATCACAGATTCCTCTCTGCATTAATTGTGGTGTTGCTAGTTAGGTAGTCAACCGGTAACAATCCCCTGATAGTTGCTATAACTTTCCCTGCGGAATGTGTGACCTTTGCCTTTTTTTTTGGCACTATCAGCCTGTTTCTTTCACACCATGCTCTGGCATTTTGTCTCAAAGGACGAATGATCGATCCAGGTCCCATCCTCATTTGAATTCTCATAGAGCCTTCTGCATAGACAGATGTTAACCCCTGATGCATATCGACAGCGGATAGTAGGTTTATTTGCGAAAAAACGAATGACAGAGCAGCTCACAAGCAGACACACTTTGTGGTGGTAACTCCGTGCTAATTAGGAGCATACTAGCAAGGTACTGCAGTATACATCATGAGCATTGTCAACACACAACTGTCGAACTCACCAGCCCTCACACGTCACGGACACAGTTTATTTTACAGGGAAATAAAATAGCGAAACTAACTTACTGGATAAGCCTCGTATAATCTATCGTGGACCCCTCGAACAAAAAGCTGTATCTACTAACTGAAGGAAAGAACGGATCACATCCACTTAGCCAGCCGTTGTGACCGAGCGGTTTTGGCGCTTCAGTCTGGAACCGCACTACCGCTACGGTCGCAGTTCGAATCCTGCCTCGGGCATGGATGTGTGTGATGTCCTTAGGTTAGTTAGAAGTAGTTCTGAGTTCTAGGGGACTGATGACCTCAGATGTTAAGTTCCATAGTGCTCAGAGCCATTTGAACCATTTGAACATCCACTTACAAGATATGTAGTAGAAGTCCGTCCAGTATCCTTGACTTCGATTTGTTGTACAATCTTAAAGTTGAAACTTGATGTGGTTATCTTGAACAGAAATGACATCGTCCATGCCAACCAGCACGGATTCCAAAAACATTGATCATGTGAAACCCAATAACGTACTAAAAACCTTGGGTCAAGTAAATGTAGTACATCTTCATTTCCGTAAAGCATTTGACTCAGTACCGCACCTACGCTTAATACCAAGCGAAATTTGTAATGGGATTGCAGATTTTTGTTAGTGAGGAGCAGTGCGGAGAAAGTTATCATGGATAGAAAGACATCGACAGATAACGAAGTAACTTTGGGTGTGCCCCAGGGAAGTCTGTTGGGACCTTTACTGTTCAAGATGCATAGAATGATCGAACATTACAAACAGTAACTTCAGCTATTCTGCACGTGATGCCGCTATCTATAAGGAATTACTGTCCGAAAGTAGATAAACAAATATTCAGCCAGATTTTGATAAGATTTCGAAGTGATGCGAAGATTGCACTTGCTGAAGTATTAAGAAATATAACAATTTGCACAGTACGAAACGAGGAACGTAATATCCCATGACTACAATATCCTTGAGTAAACAGCTGGAATTGATCAACTTATACGAATATCTGAGTGTAATTCATTGTAGAAATATGAAATGGAATGTAGAGATATTAAATAGAACAGTCACAAAATCGGGCATGTCCGAAAGAAGAGACACCACGCAGAATCCGAAGCTGTGAAAAATTATATTTAAATTGAAGGGTGATCAATGCTGTCAGCCGCAGTGGAACATTAAGCGAAATCAACGGTTCCAGATCGGGATTCGAACCCGGGATCTGCTGCTTGTCGCCGCTGATTGTGCTTAATGTCCCCCCCCCCCCCCCCCAGCTGACCAGCTGACATGTCCGAAAGAACAGACACCACACATTCATACAACTGGTAAGCGTAGCTGGGCAATAGATCAACCTTCTTCAGCGTGGATGCACAAATACGTCCGATCTCCTGTGGTAATCTCCGAGTAGCGAACGGGAGTATAATGGACACATTTTCGCCCGTCGCCGCTGATTCCGCTTAGTGTCCCGCTGCAGCTGGCAGCAGTGATCCCCCCTCAATTTATGTGAAATCCTAAAAGCTTTTGGTCTTTTGTTGCATCAATAGACGGCTCGAAGCTGTCTATCCAGAGGTTGTGTGGCCATAAAGGCACTGAAATGGAGGACGACACAGAAAAGGCCGAAATACCAAACATCTTTTTGTTCAAATGTGTGTGAATTCCTAAGGGACCAAACTGCTGAGGTCATCGGTCCCTAGACGTACACACTACTTTAACTTACGCTAAGGACAACACACATACTCATACCCGACGGAGGACTCGAACCTCTGGCGGGAGGAAACGTCTTTTTCCAAAACTGTTTAAAAGAAGATCGCGTTATAGTATTTCCTTTAAATCGTTGCCCGAACGACAAATCGCTGATATCGAATTAAGTGACTTTGGGACAGAAAGTGGCTCAACAGAGTGAAGGCCACTGGACCAGACGGGATCTCAATACGATTCTACATATACTTGACGAAACAACTAGCTCCTCTTCTAGCAGCAATGTACCGTAGGTCTCTGGAGGAGCGAAGTGTTCCGGATGACTGGAAAAAAAGCACAGGACATTCCCGTTTTCGAGAAGGGTTGTCGACCAAACTCATAAAACTATACCTCTATATATTTAACGTGGGTCTGTTATAGAATTCTGGAACATGTTTTGCACTTGCATACTATGAGATTTACAGAGACCGAAAGTCTCCTCCGTAGAAACCAACACTGGTTCTGTAAACACCTATCATGTGAAACCCAGCTTGCTCTGTTCGTCCACGAGACCTAGAAGGCGACAGATACAGGCGCGGGGGTAGATGCCGTGTTTCTTGACTTTCGGTACGTGCTGGATACAGTTGAGCAATTCCGCCTATTGAACAAAAGCGAGAATGCGAAATATCAGACCAACTGTGTAACTCGAATGGGGCGTTTCTAGCAAACAGAACAGTACGCCGTTCTCAACGGAGAGAAATATTGACTTAAAAGTAACTTCGGACGTACCCCAAGGGAGTGTTATAGGTCCTTATCTTTCTCCTTCGCCTATGTATAAATGACATAGTAGACAACAAAAGCTTTTCGCGGTTTGTTGTTTTTTTACACAGAGAAGTCGCAACACTAGAAAATTATAGCGAAAGCAGGAAAAGATCGACGATTGATGCAGGAAGTGTCAATTGATACTCAAACAAATGTGACGTACTGCGTAAACATAGATAGGACATAATTGTGTCATTACACGATTGCAGAACAACCACTACAAACACTTCTATAAACTATTTACGAGTATGCGTACGGAGCGATTTAAAGCAAAACGACCACATAAAACTAGTCACAGGAAAGGCAGATGCCAGACTGAGATTCATTGGAAGTACTATCGGGAAATGTAGTCTGTTTATAAAGAAGGTAGCCTGCAAAACCCTCGTTGTGCCATTACTTGAATATTAATTGTCAGTATGGGATCCGTGCTAGCCAGGATTGATAGAGGGAAAAGAGAAGACCCAAAGAAGCAGCGTGTTTTGTTACAGGTCCGTTTAGACAGCATGAAAGCGCCACGGACATGATCAGTCAACTCATGTGGCAGATACTGCATGACGGTGTGGTCCACTGTTTGAATTTCCAGAGCGTACGCTCCTAGAAAAGTCAACAAGTGTATATTGTTTCCTCCTACGTATTTTTAGCGAAAAGACCATGAGGACAAAATCAGAGAGATTCGAGCCCACACGGAAGCTTACCGGCAACCGCTTTTCTTCGAGCCCACACCGAAGCTTACCGGCAGTCGTTCCGCTACACACGGCACCGTGGCTTGAGGAATACTGGTGTAGACATAGAAGTGGAGCATAACTACAACAATCATAATTTTAGAGGGATTTTTAAGTCCGCTATAATACAGGATACAGTTCCTGTGCTACATTATTGTTGAGGTCGATCTCATTTGTTGTCTCGTGTGAGATTAAATAATTCAAAGTGAAGGGACTGAATGTGGTAAATTTGCAGCTGTCTGTTTTCAATGAAAAACTGTTTTTTAACATTTCAGGAATTTGAACAATAATATGTATACATATGATTAATTCACTCAAGAACAATATGAAAGGCAAGTTGAGTTTCACCTAATTATATGAATTACTTTTAAGTAACAAGTTTGTTTTCAGTCCTTGAGGACTGGTCCTTACTGCAGAGGACATGTCGGAATCTGAATAACATGAGGTTTAGAGTAGACAATTGCTCAAGTTGAGGGAGTGTAAGAAATAATTTATCTAAAAATATAATCTTCTAGACCACTACAATTTACTGGCCTGTGGGTGTTCGCTGACGTGTTAAAATTCCGAAACAGCGGTAAGTATGAAGCGTAACTTTATTTAAAACTCGACTAGACTGTAATTAAATGTCATTATTAGTATTTTGGAACAGTTATTATCTGCACTTTCACTAACATTGCAGTAGCAATACTGGCAAACTCACTCTGAGGTTTGAGAAGATGAAAGTGCTCTGCGAGAGACATATACTACAGGAAGTGAAACTTGTCAAAGCGAAATAAAATAAGAGTGTATAGTACAAAAACGACTGTCATGCAAGTAACGGCATTCCACCCCAATAATGTGGAGTGTAGATTACATTAAAAAGTATTTATAAAAAAAAGAAAATTTATTTTTATTTCCTTCCAGACAGGGAACAAACATTATTTCTATTCACTCTTAATTATTTTGTAAAACTGTCATTTTCTATCAACTACAACATTATGAAATCATTCCGTCGACCGCATGCAGCTGTACAAAATATCACTTATCCCCCCCCCCCCCCCCTCGCCTTAACGTGCACAAAACAAGGGAAATAAATTAGCATTTAACGTGTCACCGAAGAACGTAAATATCTGGAGATGTTATTGTATCACATACGCGTCATATGACACACCAGTCCTGAGTTACACCAACTGTGCTGGAAATATATAGTAAAAAAAAATATTGTAGTTTACGAGCAGTCGTAAAAAAAATTGTGAACCACAAGTCGCGACAGCCTTTATCGCTTACTACATTTTCGTTGTTCGTGCAGCGAGACGGCCGCATCAGATGTGGTGTTTTAATTTATTACATCTATATTACTAAATATATTCACGACATATTTTGCGGACAGTATCCACTTATGCCGCTGAATGTACCTACAAAATTATATCACTCTACGATACATAGTATAGGAGACATGACGTCATAATGATTGAACCGCGTAAAAAAGGAAACTGCAGGGCGAATTTCACTAGAAATACAGGTGAACTATGAGTACAAATATTTGCGCGACGATTTTACGTAATAGTTCGTGCTCGTTTTTGAGGAGCTTCTTGACCATTGTGACCCATACTTTTTAACACCCTGTGCATAGCCATTGTGCTAGCTGGATTTCTGATAGCATTCTGGAACTCACGAGAGATTCCTTCCTCTGATATAGAGTTATTATGTACGTCACACGCCTCAATTCTCGACAGATTCCACTTCAGTTGTCGACAGTTTCTACGTCACAATAACATTACAAACAGGCTGCTTTAGATCCCTGATGGATCTGTAGCTCATGTAACATGCACGTTCCAAGTCACTGAGTTCTTTCGACTGTGACAGATTGCTTCGTGACCAGGGAATGAGAATTACAGAAACGGTGAGGTCAGTCGGGTGTTCAAAGACTGCTATCACTAACATCTATATTAAATGAAACAGTTAAACGATATGAACTTTTAGAACCACACCTCAGCCAATGTATCTGACCTACCCATGAAACTTCGAGCGAACTCAGTCTTAACAGTTTCTTTGAGACAAGCGAGTTACACAAGGCACTTTGGAAGCTACAGATTGCCTCCATATTACTGCTGACCGTCTGCTTCCCTTGACGGCTGCTTTCCCCACGAAACATGGAATACTTCAGCAGGACAATACTCACCTTGCCATCAGGCTGCACTAGTACTTAAGTGATTCCGAGGACGCGGCGAGTTCGGGTAACTTCCTACTCTTACAGCCAGGTATCAGCTGTGTTGGGCAACAGCTAAGTGTATTCAAACTAATTCCTCCGGGAATCATATAATACGCTACGAAACATCTATCCCGACCACTAAGCACAACATCAGTTCTGCTTTGCAGTGACAGTTCAACACCCTATTAATTTGACGGTCACAATGTTTTGGGTGATCTGTCATTATAAATGATAATTTACCTGCATTTTCTTCAGTGTTGCTTTCATTTTGGTCCCCTTTTCCTGTTGAATCAGTTTCATTTCCTGAAATAACGAACAGTTCAGTAAGTCAAAACAGAGAATTGCACAGAATCTTTTATACTTCAAAATAACGAAACTACAAGTGATATAAGTCACCAGCTTATAATAAAATTACGAATGCAGTCACCAGAGAGTTTATGCGATACTACTACTCAAAGAGACCGTTTGCGTCACAAGTGCTTTGGCAGTAACTAAGTTTCCTAAATTCTTTAGTGATAAAATGGTTATTTATTGCAGATTATACTAAGATTAATCAAGGCACACAATGTATTCTTTGATTGTCACTAGTGCATTGGTGTTATATGATTGTTCTATGGTCTGGCATTGACGGTATGATTTATTGGACCCCATATAAGACGGCTGGTATTGAGAAAAATATCTGACACTCTTCTAAACAAATGACTATTTGTTGAACTAAGTACCAGGGCCTGCCACTGGATGAACTGTTTACACGAACCTATTTCATTGTAGAAATATGGTTATGTCGCCATCTGTGCATGTACTACAGTAGAATAGGCTGTGATGTGTTTGATGATCATGTAGTATCATTTCAGGGTTACTTACGGTCGCTACGAAAAAGTGAGAAATTGGTTAAATCGTTAACTTTTTGTGCATCAAGATGAACTAATTTCGCGTTCTTGTATCAGTCTGCGCGCCAACTTTCCATACATGCATGCCTCGGAATGAGATGAAGTCGAGTTAACATTTCTTAAGTAAATAGCACTGCAAGCTGAGTAGAAAATGTGAACCTGCCTTTTATTTTAAAATCATGTCTAGCTTCTAAAAGTAACTAAAGAAAAATCTTAGATGTCCAGCAGCGCTGAGGAATTTTTTATTTGTGTTATTAGTACTATACAAACCGTGAAAACAATTTGCATATTCCAACCAATTGTGATGGTTATATGTATTCCTTGTGGGCAATGAGGATGACCGGTATATTGTCGAACGTAACGTAGGTCTAATTGTAGAAGGCTGAAAAAAAAAAGAGGATGGTTTGCTCCTGTTGTGATTTTGTTGTACAATATGGGAAATTCGAGAAAAATAAGTGTATTTGGTCCAGCCAAAATACAGTCAAACACGTTTTCTGACGCTTCTGGAATGTGATTAAATGGTAATTTGTTTACAAGCTTAACCAAACTAAAAGGATTTAATAAATCGTCATAGACAGACTATGCATTGAAAGACCGGACACATTTATAAGGAAACCAGTGAGTGTTGAAGAAAGTTGATAGCTACTTCAAGATATATCGCAAGTGGCTGCCTCTGGTGTGAATCTTCGCATGTACTATTTCTATATCTTTTTGTATGGGCTTATAATGTCTTTGTACCCAACAAGTTTACAGAGCGCCTTTGGCTTCGCACACATTCAGTGCAGAGGCATTGTTATCAGTAGGATTGATCGTCTAACAGAGAAAGAGAGTTGTGATGTGAACACGGCAAGGATACAAACGAATATTTTCAGACGGTTTGAGCCATTGTTGCTACTTCTGATGACAGTTTGTTTTGTCGTAATGTGAACAATAAAAAACTGGAGTCGAAATTTAAGTTTGTTCTTTTTCACGTCTTGTCTAAGTATTTGAAGAACCGGGATAAAATTGCGAAAGGGAGTAAACTAGCTTTAGTATTAACCGGCTAGCTTACGTTGGCCAACGAAATGTTCTCTTTACATATGAAGTAATGTGCCGTTGTATAACTACAGTTGATGCCAACTGCAATTACACTAGAAATATGTGCAGCTATATACAAACACCTCCAGAAACATAAAAGGATTTATTTGGTTCCGTTTTTGGTCAGTTTTCAGACATTTCTCATTCAACTGCCCTTCAACCAATGAATTTCGAATTTATTTACTTTATAATGTATTTAGAGGTCACAGAAAATGAAATCTGAGTCCGGTATATTCCGTGATCCAAAGGCCTTGCCATAGTGGTAACTCCGGTTCTCGTCAGACCACCGAAGTTAAGCACCAGTCCGTTAACGAAAGAACGAGCATATGGAATAGGTTCACAGATATGTGAGTGGCTCGAAGACTAAATCAGTTCATCATCAGTTATCTGCTATATTAGCAGGTCCTTTGCCTCTCCATTTTCTGCGATCCATTGCTTCCTTCTTAAGGCTGCTGTATGTTGTACCGTCCATCATGTCATCCAGTATCTGGAATCTCTTCCTTCCTCGCTTCCTTTTCCCTTCTACATAACCTTCTAAAACTGTTTTTATCAATCCGTCATTCTTTCTTAATATATGCCCAATCCAATTTCTTTTTCTTCTCTATTACATCTAGTAACTGTCTTTTCTCTCCCACTCTTCTCAGTACCTCTTCATTTTTTACTCTGTCCATCCAACTTATTCTTTCCATTTTCCGCCATGTCCAGATCTCAAAAGCCTCCAGCCTTTCTCTGTCTTTTTTCCTCATAGTCCATGTTTCAGCGCCATATAGAAGAACACTCCATACAAGACATTTTATGAGTCTTTTTCTGAGTTCTCTGTCCAGACCGCTGCAGAAGATTCTCCTTTTCTTATAAAACGCCTCTTTTGCCATTGCTATCCTTGTTTTAATTTCTGTGGTGCACTTCCAGTCGGTGTCTATCCTGCTTCCAAGATACTTAAAATTTAGCACCTGTTCTAGTGTTTCTCCATTCAGCATAATTTTTATTTCCTTATTTCCTCCTAGTGCCAATACTTTTGTTTTATTTGTGTTAATTTTCATTCCACATTTTTTCCGTTAGTTGCAATGATGTCCACCAAATCCTGTAATTCTTTTTCCCCTGTGGCTAGAAGGGCCATGTCATCAGCAAATCTCAAACACCCTACTCTTCTTCCTCCAATTTCTACTCCTTTGTCATCTAATGAGCATTGGTCAATCATATTTTCCAAGTAGAGGTTGAAAAGAGTTGGTGATAAATAGCATCCTTGTCTTACTTCTTTTCCTAGTCTGATCCAGTTTGTACTTCCTTCTCTCACTTTGACTGAAACATTTTGATTAAGATATAATGAGTTTATAAGTCTTCTGGTTTTCCAGTCCGCTCTCTTTTCCCTCATTATAGTCGCCAGCTTGTCCCAAACCACATTGTCAAATGCCTTTTCTAGATCGTTGAAGCACATTTAGAGATCTCTTCCTTTTTCAATAAACCTTTCTCCCAAGATTCGTAGGAGCCCTATTGCATCTCTGGTGCCTGTATTCCGTCTAAAGCGAAACTGCTCGTCGCCAAGATTCTCCTCCATTATTTTGTCAAGTCTTTTATTAATTATTAGTTACAGAACACAGTACGTTGTCCCCGACGGCGAGTCTCCATCAGAGACAAAGGTATCGTCAGGAGTGCCTCTGGGAAGTGTGATAGGACCGCTGTTGTTCTCTATATATAGAAATGATTTGGCGAACAGGGTGAACAGCAGTCTACGGTAAGGTGTCGAAATCGAGTGGATGTGGGAGGATACAAGATGACTTAGACTAAATTTCTAGTTAGAGTGATGAATGGCAGCTAGCTCTAAATGTACAAAAATATAACTTAATGCCGAATTGTAGCAAAAACAAAACCGTAACTTTCGGATACAGCATTAGCAGTGTCCTGCTTGACGTAACGTTGCAAAGTGTATGTGGGTGGATCGAGCATGTGAAAACTGTGGTAGGGGAGGCCAATGGTCGACTTCTGTTTATTGGGAGAATTTTATGAACCAGTGGTTCATCTATAAAGAAGACTGCATATAGAATGATAGTGCGAACTGTCTATGAGCACTGCTCGTGTGTTTGGGATACGTACCGCATCAAATTAAAGGAAGACATACAGGAGAGCTGCAAGATTTGAAACCGAAAGGGTCGAATACGGAGATGCTTCAGGAATTCAAATGGGAATTCCTGGAGGGAACACTATTGAGAAAATTTAGAGAACCGGCATCTGAAGCTAACTGCCGAACGATTCTACTGCCGCCAACATGAGAGAAATAAGGCCTCATGTGGAGGCATACAGACAGTCGTTTTTCTCTCGCTCTATTTGCGATTGGAATAGGAAAGGAAATGACTAATAGTGGTACAGGGTACCCTCCGCTACGCACCGTACGGTGGATTGCGGAGTATCTATGTAGAAGTAGATGGTGTGCTTGGCTAGCAACGTGAATCAGTCACCGTCTGGGTCTGCCGAGCGCTGTTGGCAGACGGGGTGCACTCAGCCCTTGTGAGGCCAATTGAGGAGCTGCTTGACTGTGAAGTAGCGGCCCTGGTCACGAAAAGTGACAACGGCCGGGAGAGCGTTGTGCTTATCACATGCCCCTCCATATCCACATCCAGTGGCGCATATCGGCAGAGGATGACACGGATGTCGACCGGTACCGTTGGGCCTTACGAGGCCTGTTCGGACGGAGTTTAGTTTTAGATATTCAGTGAGTTATGACGTAATATATTTAGGGATCACAAAAACAGTAAAGATACCTTCGCTAGCTACTTCAATGCCTAGATCAGAGCGGTCCAACGTAGATCCCCCGGGCGCCACGGTGCCTGTGTATGTTCTTCTGGGCCCTTAACAAGCAAATATCTATACCGACGATTTCTAATATTAAATCAAATTTCAGAACAAATTTTTTAGACTCAAAGGCGTACTCATTACTTCCCTGAATAAATATCAGGCCTTCATTGTCGGGAATTAGAGACAGTCACTTTAACCACAACAAAACTTTGCCGCAAACACTAAGTTCGCTCTTTTTGAAGATTATTGTTTGTAGGAACAGCTTCAAGTGCAGTGTTTTTCGCACTATCCACTATCCAGTATAACTTCAGAGCTTGTGGGTATAGGTTCAGTTTTGAGTCTTGTGTGTGTTCGATTATTCTTAATACGGCCAAAAGTTTAATTTTAACACTGACTGGGAGAAGCAAAATTATTTTGTCGAATTGAGATTGAAACCTGTTTATTTATTGTATCTATTACCAATAAAAGTAATGTAGAACGTCATTTTTCGACAAATCACACAAACTTTAATAGCGGCTTTCATGTTAATTCTGAATTACGAAAACACAAACTTAAAGACTTAAAATCTAAACTAACAGCTCAGAGTGTTTACAAAGCCAACACATTACTGTTTTGCTGAATTGGCTTTGTAAACACTCTTCGCTGTAATGTTAATTTAGATTTTAAGTTATGTTTTAGCGGAAAGGAAATAAACCTTTTAGTGTCGGGGAAGAAGGTAAACAATCAATGCTCGGTGCTAGCGGAATCTTTACTCGATTCTCACTAAGATAGATCGGCACTTATGTCTTCTATAAAAAGACTTCCTTCGTCTCACCAAACACCTACATCTACATCTACATACATACTCCGCAATCCACCTTACGGTGCGTGGCGGAGGGTACCTCGTACCACAACTAGCATCTTCTCTCCCTGTTCCACTCCCAAACAGAACGAGGGAAAAATGACTGCTTATATGCCTCTGTACGAGCCCTAATCTCTCTTATCTTATCTTTGTGGTCTTTCTGCAAATGTAAGTTGGCGGCAGTAAAATTATACTGCAGTCAGCCTCAAATGCTGGTTCTCTAAATTTCCTCAGTAGCGATTCACGAAAAGAACGCCTCCTTTTCTCTAGAGACTCCCACCCGAGTTCCTGAAGCATTTCCGTAACACTCGCGTGATGATCAAACCTACCACTAACAAATCTAGCAGCCCGCCTCTGAATTGCTTCTATGTCCTCCCTCAATCCGACCTGATAGGGATCCCAAACGCTCGAGCAGTACTCAAGAATAGGTCGTTTTAGTGTTTTATAAGCGGTCTCCTTTACAGATGAACCACATGTTCCCAAAATTCTACCAATGAACCGAAGACGACTATCCGCCTTCCCCACAACTTCCATTACATGCTTGTCCCACTTCATATCGCTCTGCAATGTTACGCCCAAATATTTAATCGACGTGACTGTGTCAAGCGCTACACTACTAATGGAGTATTCAAACATTACGGGATTCTTTTTCCTATTCATCTGCATTAATTTACATTTATCTATATTTAGAGTTAGCTGCCATTCTTTACACAATGAACAGCCAGGTAATTCTCCAAATTTTCTGCAGACGTAGATTGGCGCTGATCAGAAAGATTGTTGTTGTAGGAGGCAAGTGACCTCTCCACATCGCAGGACGTTGATGGTGCAAGTTTTAGGAGATGGAATATTTCTGGAGAGATGTCAGCTGAAACGTCTACTTCTTCCCCATTGAGCATACTGTATGTAGTATCAAGTGTCAAGTACCATGAATTTCTTGCCGAAACAGTATTAAACTTATTCAGTAGTCTCTGCCCAATGTCATCTCTAATGTCAATCAACTTGCATCTGACAAGCTCAACATTTTCTAACGATTTCTGCAGAGACAGCCTGACAGATTCTATTTCTTTGTCGTTGCTGGCTAGGAAGCCAAAGTTGATATGAATGTACTGCAGATCACTTTCGATTTTAGGTTCAGTGTAAGCATTTTGTGCCTCTCTTACTGAAACGCTTGGAAATGATTCTAACACAGATTTCACGGCTTGAAAATGTTAGTTATAAAAACTGACAGTTACAGTCCATGTACTCCACCTTTATGCAGTCTCAAGTGACAACAGTTTCCTATGGAGTGACAGACGATGCGAGTCTTTGAGAAATCGTTCTTGTTGTGTGAAATTATTTTATTTAACAAGTTTGTTTGCTTGGTCATCGCTAGTTCTGGGTAGCTTCCGTGCACCTTCCTCGTCGATACGTTACAGTGCATGGACCAGAACGGTGAAGTAGAGGGAAAACGCGGACACAATATGCAAAGGGCAGTTGCAGCCTGCAGCATGAGGGCTGCTTCGTCCGAATAGATAGCAAGAATTTTCCCTTCTTGAATTCCCTCAGGCCACAGCATATTAAGATTGGCTGTTATAAAACGAGTTACTGTTGAATGATCTATGTGTTCCGACACTTTGCAGAAATCGATAATGGCTTTGAGGTTCCTCACACCTCGAGTTTACCAGCAGTGAGATTGCCAATGAAACGTCCAGATGCATCCGTTGTTTCATCGAGAGATCTCACTATATGTTGGTTACTTATGTACACTTCACAGATCCTGCTGGTGACAAGAAACTAAATAGTTTCACCCTAATATTAATTCATCAGGAATCTACTGTCCGCAGTACTTTTGTAGAAATGAGTGATATTCAGGCACTAAGTTTGTACCGAGGAATGTTCGCAGCAACCATAGACGAGCCCATATGAGCGAAAAATTCGTTTGAGCAGTTTGGAATCTTGTGCATCTGTGAAAATAACATTTGCGTCTTAAACTGTTGTTCTGCTTAGTTCTTTGTGCATCTCTACGTATATGTTGCTGAAGTTAGGACTTCAAAGAGTAACCGATCTTCTAATTGTACCCTATACGTTGAACTCTCACCATTCGTAGTGAAAGTGTCGTCCATTGCAATCAAAAGCTTAATTCAGAAGATTTCTTGCTGCAACAGGAGGCATCATGAACAGAAACTTTACTGAGCTCTTAGGAAGCACTTTTCTTGATGCTCACGCTATAATACTGAATAGGTGGATGTCGCTCGTAGCTGGGAAACTTCGGGCCAATAATCTTTAGCTAGCACCACTGCCAATCTCGAAAGCACACAGTTATCGTATCTGCTTTGTTAAAACAACTAAAAAATGAGATCGCAGAAAAATTAAGCAGAAACACGTCCATCTTAACACAACTCAAAGAGCAATTAACCACGTTTTATTTCAGTACACCGTGCTTTTCAGTCACGCTAGACATAGAATTTTTATGAGGGAATTGATGCAGATATTTTTCTAGGGGACGGCCTACTGAGGGTGAGGTGGAAGAAGCAATAATATGTAATTTCATGTAGCGTTAAGTTAAAATATGTGAAATCTCATAATTATAATGAAATATGTAAAATATATATCGATAAAATGAAATATATCGAGGCTGGCAACGTAATTCGTGAACATTTACATTTCACGTGTGTAGGAAGGAAGGAAAAAATAAAAATCTGGGATCTACTCATAAGTCCCACATTTCTGTAGACAATGCTAAACGACACTTAAAATGGTCCGAAGGGCGACACCACTGGACAGTAGATGACTGGAAACGAGTTTTTGGAGTTATGAACCACGTTGACCTTGTGGTATTCCTAGGGAAGGAAAGCGTTCCCAGCAGATTTCAAGCCGTCGTAAAAGCGCACTACATATTAGTGTCCACTTGTAGGTGTTTGTATGTTTTTGATCAAATAGTAGACAGGGTGAGTCACTAACTATTGCCATCTACAACTGCCTTCATGTGTAGGTCCTACAGTGAAGTATGGAGGATGTGTGTTACGGTATGGGGATTTTTTCGTCGTTACCATGTGGTTTCCTTATTTCACTTAAGAAACCGCTAATACAGAAGGATATGGACACATTTTTCAGCATTGTGTATTGCGTGGAGTAGAGGACCCGTCTGGAGACGATGACTGTATCAACGTCACCCTAACAGTGCACTCTGTCATAAAGCAGCATCTGCGAGACAATGGTTTGTGGACATTAACGTCCCTGAAATGGAGTGTCCTGCCCAGAGTCCCGACCTGAACGCAATAGAAAACCTTAGGGATACATCGCTACCTTCTTTAGATTCGGTTCTTGAGGAAGACTGGGCTTGCCAATCCTCCACAAACATTTAGACATCTCATTGAAAGCGTTCCCAGCAGATTTCAAGCCGTCGTAAAAGCGCACTAAATATTAGTGTCCACTTGTAGGTATTTGTACGTTTTTGACCAAATAGTATACAGGGTGAGTCACTAACTATTGCCACCTACAACAACTCCGAAAGTATGATAGGAGCTGAAAAGTTTGTGGGACAAATGTGTCGCTTCAGCGATATGAGGGTCAACTTTTTTTTTTTTTAATGGGACGCTATAGTGTGGTATTTATTTTCTGATAGCGGCTATCGAGACGAATCCAATGATGTCTAACAGTATGGTTTTTGAAGGTCAACGAAGGTCAGAAAGGTGACATGCACGTCTATTTACAGAAGGTGTTCGAAGTGATGACCATTTGTATCAACGCAGTGCTGCAATCTCCTTATCATGGATTGAGTGGTATTCCTTATCACTTCGCCACTATCGAAGCACATGCTCTGACAATTGTCTCTCGAATATTGTGAAAATAGTAAATATTCGCCGAATACGGCGTATCCATCTAACGTGGCACAGACATGTAAACACCATTCGACGGTTTCGCAACACAACACTAATAGGAACGGTAAGACTAGTATCGTCGAATCAGGCGAATGTGAATGATGGATTCCTTCGAAGAACAAGTCGATATCCTTCCCATTTACGGAGAAAACCAACGGAATTCAGTGGGAGCTAGAGACTTATACGTTGAAAGATATCCTCAACGTACTTACGCTACACGTCGTACATTTAAATATGCGTATGATAAATTGAGAACAAATGGATCCTTAACGATCGGAAACATATCCGGCAAAGAAAAGTTACTAACGAGGAAACGGAAATTAGTACTCTTGCCACTGGGCCGGCCGCGGTGGTCTCGCGGTTCTAGGCGCGCAGTCCGGAACCGTGCGACTGCTACGGTCGCAGGTTCGAATCCTGCCTCGGGCATGGATGTGTGTGATGTCCTTAGGTTAGTTAGGTTTAAGTAGTTCTAAGTTCTAGGGGACTGATGACCACAGCAGTTGAGTCCCATAGCGCTCAGAGCCATTTGCACTATTTTTTTTCTTGCCACTGAGGTTCGAGATCCGGTGTTGGTTCGCGTCAAATCGCAAGGGAATCTGGCATGAGCCAGAGTAGTGTTGTTCGTGTTCTGCATCGCCATAAATATCATCCTTACCATTGCAGTCTCCATCAAGAGTTAACTGGTACGGATTGTATGCGTCGCATTGAATTCTGCCGACGGGCTCAACTTCAGATCCAGAGGGATGACACATTTATTAATTATATTTTATTTACTGACGAGGCTACATTCACAAACTATGGAAAGGTTAATTTGCATAACATGCATTATTGGGCAATTGAAAATCCATGTTGGGTGCGGGAGGTTGCACACCAAAAACCGTGGTCGGTGAACGTGTGCTGTGGGATTCTGGAGGACAGAATTATAGACCCCTATTTCATCGAAGGAAAACTTAATGGTAGTAAGTACACCACATTCCTGTAAGAGGCATTAGATCTGTTATTGGAAGAAATACCTTTAGAAACAAGGAACAGAATGCGGTATCAGCACGGTGGGTGTCCGGCACATTTTTCACTGATGGCTGGAAATTAGTTGCAGAGTCAATTCCCAAATCGTTGGATTGGACATGGAGTAGATGCGCGGTGGCCGGCTTAATCGCCCGACTTGACGCCTCTCGATTTTTTTTCTTGTGAGACTTCGTAAAAGACATTGTTTATAAAGACGTTCCAACTACACCTGAAGATATGCGAGAGAGAATTGTCGGAGCATGTCCTTCAATAAGTGATACGGAGTACCACTCAATCCATGATAAGAAGATTGCAGCACTGCATTGATACCAGTGGTCATCACTTCGAACACCATCTGCAAAGGGACGTTCGTGCCACCTTTATGACCTTCACTGATCTTCAAAGACCTTACTGTTACACATCACTAGGTTTGTCTCGATAGCCGCTATCAGGAAATGGGTACCAAACTATAGCATCCCATTTAAAAAAAACAAAATGACCTTCATATCTCTGAAGCGGCTCCACCTAGCAACAAAGAACCAACGTCATATTATGGCCCCCGTTGTCCCATGCAACTTTTGTTCCACAAACTTTTCAGCTCCTATCATACTTTCGGAGCTATTCCTGGTGGCAATAGTTAGTGACTCACCGTATATATGTCGAGCAGATATGGGAACTTCTCAACAGATGAATCATTACCCACAGTAATTGACGAACAGGATTTTCTGAAAATTGAGGAGCAGCTCAGTTATCTTATGTGTATATGAAATGTCAATTGATATGTATTTTGCTAAGTACAAAATGGATTCTCAGAAAGCGATAAACAATGTAGCCCTGCCTCTCCAGTAAATCTGCCCGTGGAATATAAACACTGTTGAATGTCTTACGATATCTTTTCTACGCAGTGAACATTACTCTGATACTTTTGGTTCCGTCGAGCTAAATCTGTTTCTAAAACGGTCAGCCGCGCTAATATCAGATATAAGCCAAAAATATGTGAAGTTCTGATATGTATACCACTCAAACATCGCATCCTGGTGGATATTTCCGGTGGAGAAGGAATTTATGCTTCAAGTGGCATGCCATATTCTACCATTTGTCAATACAGACACATCAAAGTGATAACAAATAGTAATGCTACGGCCGTACAGTTAAGTTTTTGTTCTTTAAGGCTTCATTTGAAAAGTAAAGCAATTAATTCGTTCTTCTGAATTACAGTAGACTGCCTAAATTCTTCTAGTGTGTCTTGCCATTGTACTATTCTGCGCTGAAATCATCTTTTGGATAATAAGTACCGTGAATCTCCAGAGTACTCTATGGCAGAGAGATTTCGCTAGTCCTTAATTTCTTTTACAGTGAACCAAAACATCTACTGTGATTTCTGCAGGGTGAAGTTATGTAAGGGAGTTTGTTTTCTAATGAAAGCAAAAATGAAGAACACAGTTTAGTACACCGGATCACATCTGTGGATCTAAGTTCAGTACAAACTGCTTCTGCGTAATACTGCCATGTAAAAGAAGTCATTGCAATTAGCAAAGAGGAGACGACATGAATGTGGTGTACTTGCCCGTAGTATTGGTGGCCGTGTCTTTGGTCTGCATGGCGTCGGTACGCACGCAGCGCTCTAACAGTTCCAGGAGCCTGCGTACGCAGCGCAGCACGCCCACAGCAAGCTCGTCCAGGTTAGTCTGTTCAGAAGTGCAAACCTCACCTCATCACGTATATCTTTCACAAACAGAAAAAAAACAAGCCTCTCCTCATCATCTACGTATGTATTTCAGAAGCAGAAAAAAACTGAGTCACAAAACTGCAAAGAACAGACCGCTAAAATTACAAATCATAGAATACGTTTTTGAATCATGTCAAATACTCCTACCACATTCCGCTAACAGAAGTCTCAGTGTACAGTAAGAACTTACGATAAGGACACAGAATGTTAGAGATAGAGCAGTTCTGTATAGCTCCAAACGTATAGACATTATTTCATTAATCATTCCAGAACCACTCGGAACTACCTCCCACCCACCCCCCCACCCCACCCTCACGGAGATGTGTGCGTTAAAATGCTGCTTCCGTGATTCGGGGAGGCTCGTCGGTCCCAACCTGTGTCCAGGCAAGCCTGATGTGTTTTTTTCGTGTTCTCCCATCCGACAGGGTGAATATCGCGCTGGTATACACGCCCACCTCAGTTACCCAACTCGCCAAAATTTCTAGCACTTTCTCACTCTATCACATGAGATAACACTAAATACAGACGGATGAGGCACGTAAATTCCGTCCCCGCCGGCGAGAGGGATGGTGACAGGAGGGACACACGGCCACCATCTGTCACTAACGTTGCCGAATCACAAGATGCCACCCCGTGCAGATACCGAAAAAGCCAGGAAAGAAGTTTCCAGGACGACTCAGGCAATGGTCCGATAACGAACGCGGACATATTAGATACTAGTCACCAATAACTCAGATTGTTAGTGCATCTGATACGGAAATATGAAGAAACAATAAATGACGTACGACTTTTAATAGCTTCTAAGGCAATAACAGTCAAATTCTCACGGAAGTTCTTTAATGGCTACGTCTGTTCCAGCTGCATGCAGGCTCTTCTGTTAGGAGTCTGACGTAAATGTTGATTCATCACATGCTCTGATGCAGCAATCTGCCAAGAAATATTTAGAGATATTGAAAGTAACTGAATAATCGAACCAGGATAGCCATTAAAGAAATTGCGAGCTTCGACCGAAATACCATTAGCAAAAATATTTTTGCCAGCTGCTGCACCCTACAAATAAAATGGCTACCAATATGAATAATTTATTACCGCCATTCACAACTAAGGAAAAACTATTGTTTAGAAAACTAAATAGTTCATTTTTGTCCCCTTTGTCGAAAAAATTGTTAACCCGTTGAGGTGGTATACAGTAACGTGTCAAAGACTGATAGATTGCCGTGGCGAGTGGTGTCTCGATTCGACTCCAGGTCTTTCCGAGTCGGTACTGTTGATCATCCTCAGTATGGTTTCCAGGCGGTCACGTAGACTCATCTAAGCACTGATGAGCTGGATATGAAATTCCGTCTCATTTACAATTTACCCATATTTGAAAAAAACGCGTCTTTATTAGAATACTAATGAAGAAACAGATTTCAACACTTATGCTTGCATCCACCTGTAGATTTAACCTTCTGTTTAGGCAGAACACGCACAAAACGACGTTTATGCTTAAAAATGGAGAGAAGAATATGTTAGGCACAACATCAGCACATATATGAAAAAACTCGTCTATATTACAAAACTAATAAAAAGATAGATTTCAACACTCATACATCCACCTGTAGATTCAACCACTGGTCATTCTAGCGAAACACACAGAAAACTACCTTTATGTTTAAAAAATAAGAGAGCATAATATGTTAGTCTCTGCATTTCACCAATTTTTGCCACGTGTCTCAGTAGAGATTAGTCACACCCCCACACGAAATAAGACATTCTACCGCTGCTCCTCCAAAATCCTTTCTTGAAGTTTACGTTTAAAAGTTCAAAGCCATGTGTTGAACAACCTTCCGCATAGTCATGATAGTAAATGTGAGCCAGTGGTAGCGAACCTGGTCCCTACGGCCGGCTTTCATGATGGTAGATAGGCAGCTTGAGGTTAAAGATTTTTCATTACGTTTCCATAAAATTATGACAAAGTATTGGGTAAGTAATTTTTATTCTTTGCTTTCTAACTTGCTGCTGTTTCGATTTGCAAATTTTATAAAATAAATTAACTTCACTATTTTATAAATCTCACCGTTGCTGTGAAAATGGTGGGCAGTTGGAAAATTTTACTACTAACAAGATAAAAAAGTGGATGGTAGGTAAAAAAGCTTGACTATCCCTGGTGTAAACTAATGATGGTGACTCAAACAGTAGATTGTTAAACATTTGAGTTTGCACTAAAATGAAATGATCGTATGGCATTACTGGCCGGGAGACTGTCTGGCGTTGTTAGGCGGCCAGGTGCAATTCGTCCTACAAGGGCGCGGAGGGAGGGCTGGAGGGGGGGGGGAAGGGAGAAAAGTTATAGCTCCACATGGTTTAGCTAGCATCATGGAGTGGACGAAGATGGAAGGCACGCTTCGCTGTTGAGGCATATTTTTCTGACAATATTGTGCCGCTTGGTGATGTTCCTGGCCGTCGGTCGATTGTTTGATGTACGAGGTGCAGTCAAGTTCTAAGGCCTCCGATTTTTTTTCTAATTAACTACTCACCCGAAATCGATGAAACTGGCGTTACTTCTCGACGTAATCGCCCTACAGACGTACACATTTTTCACAACGCTGACGCCATGATTCCATGGCAGCGGCTAAGGCTTCTTTAGGAGTCTGTTTTGACCACTGGAAAACCGCTGAGGCAATAGCAGCACGGCTGGTGAATGTGCGGCCACGGGGAGTGTCTTTCATTGTTGGAAAAAGCCAAAAGTCACTAGGAGCCAGGTCAGGTGAGTAGGGAGCATGAGGAATCACTTCAAAGTTGTTATCACGAAGAAACTGTTGCGTAACGTAAGCTCGATGTGCGGGTGCGTTGTCTTGGTGAAACAGCACACGCGCAGCCCTTCCCGGACGTTTTTGTTGCAGTGCAGGAAGGAATTTGTTCTTCAAAACATTTTCGTAGGATGCACCTGTTACCGTAGTGCCCTTTGGAACGCAATAGGTAAGGATTACGCCCTCGCTGTCCCAGAACATGGACACCATCATTTTTTCAGCACTGGCGGTTACCTGAAATTTTTTTGGTGGTGGTGAATCTGTGTGCTTTCATTGAGCTGACTGGCGCTTTATTTCTGGATTGAAAAATGGTATCCACATCTCATCCATTGTCACAACCGACGAAAAGAAAGTCCCATTCATGCTGTCATTGCGCGTCAACATTGCTTGGCAACATGCCACACGGGCAGCCATGTGGTCGTCCGTCAGCATTCGTGGCACCCACCTGGATGACACTTTTCGCATTTTCAGGTCGTCATGCAGGATTGTGTGCACAGAACCCACAGAAATGCCAACTCTGGAGGCGATCTGTTCAACAGTCATTCGGCGATCCCCCAAAACAATTCTCTCCACTTTCTCGATCATGTCGTCAGACCGGCTTGTGCAAGCCCGAGGTTGTTTCGGTTTGTTGTCACAAGATGTTCTGCCTTCATTAAACTGTCGCACTCACGAACGCACTTTCAACACATCCATAACTCCATCACCACATGTCTCCTCCAACTGTCGATGAATTTCAATTGGTTTCACACCACGCAAATTCAGAAAACGAATGATTGCATGCTGTTCAAGTAAGGAAAACGTCGCCATTTTAAGTATTTAAAACAGTTCTCATTCTCGCCGCTGGCGGTAAAATTCCATCTGCCGTACGGTGCTGCCATCTCTGGGACGTATTGACAATGAATGCGGCCTCATTTTAAAACAATGCGCATGTTTCTATCTCTTTCCTGTCCAGAGAAAAAAATCGGAGGCCTTAGAACTTGAATGCACCTCGTACAAACAACTTCAGGGAAACTGGGAAAGGCAAAAAACTGGATTTTCTCGAGCATCAAGGTCACCTCAAAACACTGACATGGTAAGATGTCAAAGCATAAGATGCACCATTAGAGTCCTGAATCCCAGCCGATATCATCATTCACAACGGGCAACTGTTTGGTGTAAACTACTAACAGTTGCAGTAACTGGTCCACTTTTTTCTTTTAAGAAAGCGAATGGGCAGTTTCGGTGACTTCTGACCGTTATGAGCACATGATTTTTTTCTGTCAGCACTCACCGAGATGGATGTGGATGTATGGTTCCAGCAGGAAAGTGCAACAGCACACACAGCGCGTGTCTCAATGACTGTTTCGCGGCAACACTTCTCAGGACGCCTCATCTCCTTCAGGGGCGTTGTGCACTGGCCAGCACGTCGCCTATTTTAGGCCCCTGTGACTATTATCTAAAATCACATTTTTACAACGATCGTCGTAGGCCCGTGGTTCATCTGAAGAACAACCTTCGTCAAGTTGTTGCCAACGTACATATAGATACGCTGGAAAGAGTTGAACGAAACTTCTGAGTTCGATTAACGCAATGTTTTGGAAACAATGGACCCCACCTGGCTGATATCTTTAAAATTGTGTAAACGTACATATAACTCCGCATTACTTTTTTTAATTGAATTTCTAAATAAGCAAACTGCTCTGCCCCACCCTATACAGAATATACGTATTACAAAGTTAAATATCTTCAACATTTCGCGGCCCTGTCAGCAACTGTATAAATATTAATTCTAATTTTAATTATCAACAGCCTCAGTTGCACCGTTTACCTAGAATTTACCTAGGTTTCAGTCTGAATAACCCAACCTCCTTCAGAATAAGAGTAATTACCGTTTGTCCATAGTGGACATCGTCAAACTAAAACTACGAATCCATAAATTATCGTCAGACGGCAAAAACTTATCTGAAACTGCCTGGACCCCACTTCGCGACAGCGATGCGGCAGACACGAGTGCGGCTCATAGGAACTATCCATGATATTACACTACAACTCAGCTCATTTTTTTGTTTTCGTTTCTAAAAGAAAATTGGCAAAATGAATACCAGCGCAAGGCCGGGTTTGTCAGATGGTATTTGAGAAACAATGTAATGAAATTTATCAATAAATTCGGAACATGTATGTACAAATAGTTATTCTTAAACACAAGATCATTGACACCTGATCGGTAGCGATAGTGTCAGCCTATATAGGTCAACTGAAGCATGGGGTATAAATTTTATGTATGTCGATTTTTTTCGCCTTCGTGTAGATCAACTGAGATACAGGACGCCAGCGTTACGTACGTCGATACTAGGACTAAAAGAATCGATATGCATAACATTATGTTCGAAATATGAATGTATGTTATTTATGTATACCATCTGTTTTCTCTCTCCTAGTGCTAGCAAAGACCAAAAACGCGACATAAATAACAGTGGCATCCTGTACCTCAGATGAACTACAAAGATAATATCCCGTACTTGAGTTGACCTATATAGGCCCACTAAAGTAAGGGATACAAACGTTATATATGTCGCTATTTTTCGCCTTCACTAACACTAGTATCCTTTCAGTTGACCTATATAGGTCGACACAAATTTTAGGTGTGTCGTTTTTCGCCTTCGCTAACACTAGTATCTGTTCTTCAGCTGACGTACT
This sequence comes from Schistocerca nitens, assembly GCF_023898315.1. Classification (NCBI taxonomy): domain Eukaryota; kingdom Metazoa; phylum Arthropoda; class Insecta; order Orthoptera; family Acrididae; genus Schistocerca; species Schistocerca nitens. The sequence continues at coordinate 1,024,845,438 of NC_064614.1, forward strand.
AAGATCAATTGAAGTACGCAATACAAATTTTACTGGTCTAGGTTTTTTCGCTGTCGCTAGTATACAAGATAATTTCGAGTCAATACTATTAGTACCGAAGGCGAAAAAAATTTGTATCCCATACTTTAGTTGGCCTATATAGATCAACTGAGATACAGGAGGCCAACGTTACGTACGTAGATTTTTTCGTCTTCGCTAGCATTAGCATCCTATTCTTGACCTATAAAGGTCAACTGAAGTATGGGATACAAATTTTTACGTTAAATTTTTATCCCGTACAGTAGTTAACCTATACAGATCAGCTGAAATTTGTGATACAACTAACATATGCCAATTGAGGTATCTCATGAATGTTATTTCTTGCCTTTTTTTTGCACTGTTATCCCTTTCTTCAGTTGAGCTATATAGGTCAACTGAAGTTGAGCTATATATAGGTCAACTGACGAATAGTATACTGGGAAAGAACCGGTATACATAACATTATGTTCGAAATATGAATATATGTTATATATGCATACCATTCGTTCTCTCTGTCCTGTATTCCTTTGGTTCGCAATATTCGACTTTGCTGTTAAATCTGTGATTACTTCGGACATCGTTAGTCAAAGCTTACAGGTTGTATCCCATTCTTCAGTAATAACCATAGATACGTATGTACATGCATTTTTATAATATGATTATTGATGAACGGGATACAACCAGTCGGCTTTGACCAATAATGCCAAAAGTTTCAAAAGATGATGTATTGCACAGATTTAACAGCAAAGATGAAAGTTGAAAAACAAAGGAATGCAGGACACAGAAAACAGATGATAGTCATATATCACGTACATCAATATTTCTAACATAGTGTTAGGTCTATCGCTTATTTGAGTCCTTGTATTGTATTGTTCAGTTGACGTATAGCTCATCTGAAGAATGGGACACTAGTGCAACAAAGAAAGAAAAAAAAAAGGGACAGACGTAACGTTAACATCGACTGCCTCAGTTGACAGATATGAGTTGTATCACCAACTTCAGGTGATCCGTATTGGTTAACTGCAGTACGGGATACAAACTTAATATATGTCGACTTTTTCTCTTTAGCTAGCACTAGTGTACCATTCATCAGTTGACTTTTGTTGGTCAACTGAAGTACAGGATACAAATTTTACAGTTGTTGCTTTTTTCGCCTCCGCTACTACTGGCATCCTATTCTGGAGTTGATACTAGTAATAGCAAAAGGGAAATGTCCGAAATACGTAAAATTTGTATCCCATACTTCAGAGGAACTGTATACCTCAATTCAACTGAAGAATTGGATACTAATGCTAGCGAAGACGAAAAAATCGACATACATTGGCATACGTACGACATAGTACGTATGACATCCGCATCCTCTACCTCATTTGAAATAAGCAAAGGCGAAAAAAGCGACGTACATAAAATCTGTATTCCATACTTCAGTTGACTTACATAGGTCAACTGAAGTATGGGATAGGAATTTTACGTATGTCGAGTTTCTCGCCTTCGCTAGCACTGGCATCCTACATAGGTCTATCGGAATGTGGGATGCAATTTTTTTCACCTTCGATAGTAATAGTACAGACTGAAAAAGTTTCATAGTAGTACTAGCGACGGCGAAAAAACCTACGCAAAGGCGGAAAAAGGCGACATACATAAAATCTGTATTCCATGCTTCAGTTGACCTACATAAGGCAACTGAAGTACAGGATACAAATTTTGCCTATGTCGAGTTTTTCGCCTTCGCTAGCATTGGCAAGTCTATTGAAATGCGGGATGCAATTTTTTTCGCCTTCGATGGTAATAACATCGACTGAAAAGTATCATAGCAGTTCTAGCGACTGCGAAAAAGCCTAGAACAGTAAAATTTATATCCCGTATATAGGTCAACTTCAAAGAGAAGGCGAAAAATAGCGACATACATAACATTAGTGAAGATGAAAAATAGCGACATAGATAACATTGAATCTCGTAACAGAGGAAAAATAGAAAACTACACAACAAAATGTACAAATCCTTTCTCTGTTCTTTTATCAATCTAACTGTAAAGAAATTCGTTACCCACCAAGTTCAATCTGTCAAAAGTATAGTTTCGTTTTCTCTGAAACGGCATTTAGCTCAAGTGTAGCTTAGTTTGTACAAAAATCCATGATTAGTGTCACTGAATAAGATATGCTTTTATCAGAGATTTAGCAGTCACGAAACTGAGAGGAAAACTTCAATAGATGAGTGGGATGTAAATATTTTTATAAGTCAGTAGCTAAATGTAGTTAATTTGTAATAATAATCAATGCAGGAAGCTCATGTGTGTGTTGATCCTCATATACAGAACTTGATGTATGACGAACGATTGTTCTTATAGCTGGCTCACTTCAAAAGTTCGCTTAGCAATCACTATTTATCGTACTGGGTTATAAAACTCTAATAAAAACACGTATCTGGTGTAAAAAAATGAGACGTGACAGATAAAAGCGCATTTCATTTATATCAGCTCAAAAGAAATTTTACATGTGTTTTTGAGAATACGTCTGAAAACGAAATGCTCCCTGTTAAAGTGGTAACAGTTTTCCAATCCACTGATATCGGTTGAAGAGGAATTCACTGAAGATCCAATACGTGTTCCGCTTATTAAAAGCGAGACGAAGAGATACACCTTCACTTTTTATATTGCGCTTAGTAAGTGACTTGGCCTTGTTCCGACTATGACATAACAGATGTTGGTTTCACAGTTCATCTCGGCTTAGATAAGGGCGTGCATGATCTATTTGTATGTATTTTCTAAATGAGCAAAATTCGCTCCATATTTATTACACGACATTAAAACGACTTGTGATTCTGCTTTGGGATTAGTTCAACTCTTTCTAGTTACGGAAAGAACCCGTCGTTGCCAACTTTCGTTCTAAATTTGACATACTTTCCTTTCTGTATCACTAAAATTATGACCTAAATTCAGTAACGTTTCATAATAGAGTAACATCCGAAGAATATTTTGACTCACGTTATGAAAAATACAAAGCACGTGGAGGTGGCAACACGTAACTAAGGCTCTATTCCTACGACAAGCAAGATTCTCGCATGCGAATTGCTTCCGATGAAGGTATGTATTGCTGAAACAGACGAGTTACTTCCCTTTTTCTCGATTGAGGGTGAAATTTACGATTTGGTTTAGAAATGTTGAGGATGGACCATACGCCTTGCTTGCGTTTAGGTAAAACTTCACTTTTTCTCGTCTGAGGGTAAAATTTACGATTTGGTTTAGATATGTTAAGGATGGACCATACGCCTTGCTTGCATTTAAGTAATGCTTTTGGAACAAATTACGTGTTTTAGAGGAAACTAAGCGAGAGAGCAGACTAGTTACACGATATTTTAGTCACATACCTCTTTGGATTTGTCCATGGTTTTGATCTTTTCTGAGTTCATCAAGTAATATGGACCAGATTGTGAGGAGGAAAGCGGCTGGAGATGATAAAAACGGAGTTGTTAGTTGTAATAATTCATGACAGGGATCCGTCCACCAACGATGGATCTAGTGAACAAACGAATACATAAACGTCCTAACAAAGAAATGTAGTCTTTGCTTTGCATGTTCCTTGGAGAATCAAGTCAGAGAATAAAACAAGTTATGGTGATTAATTTTCTCGTACACTAATTAGTAGTGTTCTCATTAGGAAGTCCATTAAAAGGTCCTCATTTGTACAATACTGTTTACAGCCGTTACTAAATTCCTCTTGTATTCCCAGTTTTAGTTAGTAATCCCACGCCACCAGCAAATTTTACACACTTCATCTAAAGTCGCACGATTCTAGATGATGCAACGACTAAAACAGATATCACTGGTTCTGTTAGGCTTGAATCGATTTCCATCTTCCGAAAAACGAGTCACATGTGCCTAGCTTGACAACCTTCTAGCGTATTCCAATATTATAGGTTCTTTAGAATATTTTAGGCATCACGAACATTGCGGCAACAGAGAACGAGTCACCTAAATCCGTTAGATTATCACACGCAAAGGACATACTGATCTAAAGCTGCAGTCGTATCCGAACCAATATGCGAATTCAGGACCATTAGATTACCAGCTTTCACGCAACAGGATTCCCTGTCATTCTACACATTTAATCATTGCTATTGCTCTACTGGCATTGAGAGTGTGTTGTATAATGTTTTAACAAACAAATTTCCTTACACACTGGTTTAGCTAAGATGTGGAATACGTCGCCAGGAAAACGTTACCTGACACGCCTGACAGAGCCAATATTTCAAACGAGTATCCTAAGTCATTCGAATCGATTACTGAGTTAAAATTGATATATTTTCTGGTTTGTTACATCTTAAATATAGATCTAAACTGAAAGTGACGGCGAAGGAACGTCTTGCTGAAGACAAATTGTCAAAACATCTCTAAAATTCTGGTGCAGCAGTTATTTGGTCGAAGAACATCTGACGAAAATGAATGGTGACTGGCCGTTACGACATTTTGTTCTACACATCAGAGCAAACATCATGACGTCTCCTAATTTTAATTGCGAGTGATAAACTAAAAAGAGCCCGCATATAAAGCACCGCTTTACCATGCCCGAAACGATTATTATGTTTTTAATTTTTAAGCTACAGGGAAGAGATTATCCATTAAGTGAGTTAAACGGTGCACATTGTTTTACGTTACTACTACACTGATCAAAAGCAGTGTTTCTGATAAGTTGACGTACAATTTTACGTGAGTCGATGTAATTCACGTTAGCGGCCTGTGAACATGGTACAAAGTTACTGAAAAAAAATAAAAATTTTTACATCGAAAATTAGGCTGCTCAGATACCATTTCTTACAAAAGAACATAACAAGAGGATTTAGATATTCGTGATGCGCAAAAAACGACTACAATAACTTTTATATCTTGTTCGGTTATATCAGCTGAAAAGGGAAAAAGAGGAGAACAGCAATCAGATCTGAGACGACCGTGTTTACGGTTACGGAGTTTGACATGACGAAGGAAACAAAATTGTAGAAATAAGAATAAGAGTTAGAAAGGAAATTCCTTGGACTGAAAAATTAGTTTTTAGCTAAGGAAAATGTAAGTTAATGAAATGTTTTGTCGACGCTTTATGAGACTTGCAAATACGGCCATTACGAAAAGTGATGTTTTCGAAGCGTTATTCTGGAGGAAGATAAAATGATTCAGAAGGAAAGATAAAATAAAGAAAAGATGAAATGATATCAAAATGATTAATATAGAGAGAAAGAAAAAAAGAAATAACTATCAGAGGAAAGAACTGAGAGGAAAGAATGAATATAAAGATGAAGGGACTACGAGCACACAAGTGACAGAAAGAAAAGACGCCTGCTAATATGTGATGTAAATGTAAATTCAGCGTATACAAAAACATAAGTGGTGACGGGACGTAAGAAAAAATGCAGTCTGCTGAGTTGGCGGTTCGAGTTATCCTTGCAGTGCGCCAAAGAAATGCAAAAATGGTTTACCTCATTCCTAACTGGCACACCTTGCCTGTGGTATACTTTTCGGATGGTAACTGAGCTTGTACTTCCGTGAGTTTCACGACGCTGAAGAGACCTTTAAAAAAGCCCTGGAAAAATGCGGTATGGGACATTCATATTTTCAGTCATAGTAAATGTGTTACACATAGGATTTTTTTGTGGAGAAGTTAGTAATTATTGTCGGAGGAAGTGTACACAGCTTTGCAAAATCGTTACTATTTTAAATCTGGCTTATCGAATCATGTCAGTGAATTCTTCAGTGAACTCTCGTCCTGGAAATCCAGAGGGAATTATTTACGAGAGCCTGTTATGCGGTCAGAGCGACTCGTCCCTGTAAACAGCTGCAGGCACGTTTCTCCTATCTGTGCATATGGGAACGGTTCCCAAGCAGTCGACACAATTGACGAAGACAGAATTTCACAGCAGTCAGGTACGTCTTTAGTATACTGACGTGGTTTCCGAGTCGATCCATTGTGCGTTTACACGGCGTGGATTATGGGCAATGATGCAGGTCAGTGTTTGCTGGTATATTGGCCTCAATCAACTGATCTGTACGATACGGATCTTGAAAAGGATGTAGAGCACAAAACATGTTGACGATTGGAGGGAGGTATCCTTCGTTGGTAATTAAAGAAAATGTTGTAGAAATCTAGATGTATAATTGTAAATGTTCATTTCTGGTACAATGAGAGTAACGAATGGATAGGTTGTTCTGGCATTTGCAACCTAGGCGGCTGTGAAATACTTACATGTGCATGAATATGATTGTAGCCTTGAGGAATATCCTTGCTCCATTCTTTTGATCCATGAGTACTTGGATTTCAAAATGAGAACGTTTTCTTTGTCATATTACTTTGGTCAGTATAAATACATTTATCCAATTAATCTGTTATTCCAGTTTGAAACGTAAATGTATTTAACATAATGTCTAATTTCAACTCATTCATGTTTCATGTATTCTGGACAAGCATGGGAAGTACTCTTTACTGTTAAGAAATATAAATATACATTTACATAGAGATGAGCTCTTGTATGGAAGATATTAATATTGAAGCTTGATGTCCACTTCTGCTTCATTCAATGCTGTCTGCTGGAGAAACTATCTTATCTTTTGTCCTCTCTGAGTCTGCCCTTACCTACGCTACAGTTATTTCGTTGGAATCTTCGGCCTGTCAGTGGAGGGAGAAACTGGTCACTTTACTTGTTTCTGAGTCTTCCCTTGGTCTATAAATATTTATCTTCCTCCACAATTGTGATTATATAAAGGAATTAATAGCATATCCTCTTTAAAAACAATGTGAGCTGTATGTGACACTTGCGATTACTTAAACATTCCACCTCTCAGTGCATGTCGTTGTCCTATTTGTATTTCATCTCTTACTTTAGTAAGACACCTTAACTGTTTCTAAAGATATCAAACATTTTACTGTCAATAGTTGTGGGTTATTCAGAGTATTTCTTTGTCCGAGATGTATGATAACTTATTGTCATTCTGGACAAACATGGGAAGCGCTCTTTACTGCAGAGATACGTGCCTGCGTATTAAACTAAGAGAAGCTTTTGTATGGAACGTATTAATATTGAATCTTGATGTCCTCTTCTGCTTCATTCATTGGAGAACAAGAGACGCTTAGTTGGGCACCATGTCAAGTGCCCCGTTATGCAAACATTAGCAGAATGTGAGATCATTACTCGGTCTCACTGCCTGCCTTTTCAACTAAAATAGACTAGATGCGTGGCAGCTGTCTTGTAAGACTTGTCCCTCTTGATGTTCACCTTGCAATGTTGAAACAAGCATTACGTGCTGGGTGACATTTTTAATGTTCGTTCATACAACAGTGCTTCTATTTACTATTTGTGAACGAATTTCTTGAATGTTACTCGTTATAAGAGGAGTATACATCATGAGAAATGACAGTGTATTTGAAAAGTTTGACACTTTGAGCGCCTTTGGATGCTTAAACACATGAGTCATCCGTATTCTTTGGCTACCAAAGGTTGTATTATTAATAGAACGCCAGTGAGTGAGTGAATGAGTCGGCTGCAGATAGAGAGAGAGAGAGAGGGAAAGAGATTTTGTTTGCTGCAAGAGCTAGCTGAGTAATTATTGTAGAGTAAAGATTGCATTGCTTTTAACAATATTTGCACTTTTGGTATCCATGGCGAATTACCAGTCACGTGTTCAGAATCTAAACTCCTATTTTTCACCCTCAACCTTTAGTTAAAAGCGTATTTCATTAGGAAAGCAAAGAGTAAATTTTACGTAATTTAAATGTTATTTGTTTGAGTTAATTTTTACAGTGTACGAGAACGTTACAAAAAAATCATAGTTCATGTTGTGTTACTAAAAGGACTCAAAATACTCTGTCGTTCATCTGCAAATATTTCATTAAAATTTATCTTCACAGTTTGATCGCAATCATAACTTTACTGTACTGCCATGACTTACGCTACTGTGTGGACTGCTAGCTGCGGTTGGTTTGCAAAAGCAATCTAAAGTAAGATACAGCAAATAGCTGTGTAGTGATTCATTTCAGGTTCATGCACTTCGGTACTTCATATTCATGCAATACGTAGACCGAGCAGAACTGAGTTATTACTTACAAGGTAATAAACAATTGTAGAGCGTAAACGAACCTTTGCTGATGAAATTAGCAAATACTTTCATTTGCAAAACTTTCATATAGTTCAGTAGATGTGTTTTCCTAGTAGGGCATAATTTCAGTACACAACAGTTAGCCATTTTGTGAGACTGTTTCATCAGGAAGCCATTCTGTATATTACTGATGATCATTCTTTGTTTTCGGTTTCAGTTACAGACAGATTTGTTTTAATGTAATTGGTATCACGTATATAAAAGTAATTTACACAGCCAGTGTTGTTATGCAAATATAGGGTAGCTAAGGCTGTTCTAAATCAGAATACATGGACGACACTGTAATCCGAATTTAAAACTGCTTGCTTTCACATTGTTAGCTAGAGGTTTTGGCACACACAGTTTACTATTGCCAAGTTTAGGCCTTCAAAGTTTCCCTATGAATATTTACCAGTGGTCTGTGAGGTACTCGCCTTCAGAGCTAGTTTTGTGTTCGGCTGGCATTTCTCGTCTGTGGATTTAAACTTCTGACATCTTCTGATACGAAAAATGGTATGTGTAATTCACACTAACATTTCCTACATTATAGATTATAAAATAATTACTGGAGTTGTGTGCATACATATTTACAGCTAGATTTATTCCATGCCGTAGATGGAAGCAAGTGAATGTTTTGAATCAGTTTATAGTTACTTCCAGTTCCTGATTATATGCTGTGAAACGCTGCTTCTAATGAAGAATGAAGTTTAAAAATAATATTGTTTCATAAATTATATCGAAAAAGTTAGCCACTGAGATAATATAAATTGTATATCATGACATTGTACATGTAGAATGTTTTCTGAAACATGGTGAAAATAGTTTATGCATCACATGAATGTAATAGGCACATTATGCACTCATTTTTGGGTAATTTTTATGGTTAGAAGGCTCATACTGGCATTCGGGAATATTTCTTTTAGATCTATAATAATGACGTGATGGAGATGGCACAGATCCGTGGCAGATGAAGTGTTGGCTGGTCCTTCAATAAACTGTTGGAAAGAGGTTACAGACGTACAGAGGAAATTCAGAATTTGGAGGAGACTCTGATGCAGATGATTTAGCTAGTATCTGCAAGCAGACAGTAGAAGGCCGAAATCCCTCCGTGGCTGGCTGTATACCAGCTCTCCGCATCGGTGAGATTTTCTCAAGTCCAGCAGCCGCCAAGCCACAGATATGGCGCTCCTCGTCCCTGAATTCGATGAGTCAGTTAGCCACCAGGTTACCAGCCGATGTTCACCACCCAGTGACAGCCGTAGTTTATCCGAAACACAAAAGCCCGTCATTCTCTCCAGTTCAAAATACGGACAGAATGGCGCAACGACTGAAGGTATTGAGCCTCTATACTCGAACTTTGATACCATTATAGCTATGCTTCTGACGTAGTCCTACTGAAGTGGTATGGGTAGGTTCTGAGCTTACTCCGATCCCAGAATGGGGTGCTAGGCTGAGCTAAGTTTGCAACGTTTCAGTTTCTCGGTAGCACGTAAGTGCCCTGAGTTACAAAATGTTACTTCATCCTTGGTGACATTGTGTTGCGGCATTCGCAGTTCTACGAGCCTCGGCAGTGACCGATGTAGCATCCCCGTCTGGCCATAGTGTTTAGATGTAATGTCGACAATACTGTCCAGTGCTTACTCGATTACGACATCGATCGAGATGGCCTCTACTGTCTTGCTGCGGCTGGAATTAAACTTCAAAAATTTACAATTCGTGCGCCGAACTCTTTTGGATTGCAGCACATTGTTATGCTGGCTAAGCCATTTTGACACTTAAATGGTCAACTGTATGACATCACGTTCACCGACAGGTTTTCTATTGTGCCAAACATCTTTTTTCTGCAACTGTTTTAATGGCTGCATTATGTGGGGTGCTTGTGGGAGGAAGTTGAAATAATAATTCACCTTCACCAAAAAAAGCTTACACCTTTTGTTTTGGGAGCGGAGCCGATAGCTACTATGTCTGCAATCACTGTGATGGATCCCTTCTTTGTCTGGCATGTGTCCGAGATACTCCATTTTCTCCTGGAACAGCTTTGTTCAAGCGGCACTTTAGCCCTGGCAATGTAGTAAATAATGGGCAAAGATTTCGCTGGTGTTCCTGATACCTAGCATCCATGACAATTAAGCCATCTAAATGATTAGTGCAAGTGGGGACAGAATGTGTATAACTATTCAAGCTATGTCTCGAAGATTGGAGGAGCGGAAGATATCCCAAATGGCGAGCACTTGTGTTAATACTTTCTTTTTTCATTTTACAGTTGTAGAACTGTCAATTTATTAGTATTTTTTTCTGTTCCTACATCTACTCAATGTAACATGCAACATGTTGTAATAACCGGTAACACTGAATGCCTCAAGCAGCAGCAGCTATATTTTGGCTTTGGTGTGTTCCTCATAAGAAACATTTACGATTGGGTTCTCTCTGATATGTCTACATTTTGCTAATTATCAGTTATAACTGTGATTTCAAATTGGACATACAGGATACCTGTTTAGTGCTGTAAATGTTCAGCAGTTGTATGCATTGTCGTGTTGATTTGATGTGCTGTGACATGTGATTAATACTTGATCTTCTGTAAGAATTAATTGATGCTAGCTGTGTACAACTCACTGGAGTTTGTACCCTTCTGCTTGCTTCACGCTATGTTTTAATATGGACAGATTCCATGATGATGGTTTAAACAGAAACTGTAGTTACAATAACGGATAATCAAAAAGTTATGCTTCATGCATTTAAAAAATATTGAACTGCTGTTAACAATCGCTATAAAAACGTTCAGTAGTGTTGGTAGTAGTTTGTATCTTATCAATGACAGTATTTGGCGGTTCTGATACATTAACACTATTTCACTTTCTCCTCCTCGAAGTGATCAGTAATCTTTTTTTCCTTTCCATTATGAATAAAAGTCCTTTCCCTACCACACTATTTGTAAACGACACTATACATCTATATGTTTTCTTACAGGTAATCGAACAGTTATTTCTTCATTATCAAAATGGAGGAGATTTCCATTTTGATTTATGACTGGTGTACTTAATTCTAAAACATACCTTGCCACTACCGGCGCGTAAACTGGTTAATTTGGTGAGTCTGCAGTCTTATATCCGGGCGGAACTGCATGGCAGAACTGATGCCATGAATGTACAGGCTAGCCTTTATGGAATGGACATCCGCGAACGAGTCAATTGCAAACATAAATTCTGCTCCTGATTCCTTTCCGGAAACAAATCATACGTCTTCAAACAGCAGAGAAAGCAGCATCAATTTAGCTTGTTTGGGGCTACATGGCATTTTCTGTCGTGTTTCTGTTATGTTAATGTACAGTGACAAACATTCGATGCATTTTGACATTTATACGAGTATATCATTCCATTCAATGTACTTTCCAGAAAATATACACACATAAAAAAATTGTTGCATCACGCCGGTTCCGAAAACTCCTGAAAATGGACGTTGACTGTGGACATTGTATCACAGAACAGTCTCTTTGACTGCTCAGAAATGTCACTAAACCCGCCCAAAGATGTAAACAACCATGTATGAGCAGCGCCTTTTAGACGGAGGAGGTGCGACAACCGACTTCCAGTCATTCACCAGTAAGGAGGTACACGGCTCGTGTTGTCTGTAGTTCAACAATGCCCAGGCGATCAATACTGCGATTCGATCGCGTCCGCATCGTTACTTTGTACCAGGAAGGGCTCTCAATAAGGGAAGTGTCCAGGCATCTCGGTGTGAACCAAAGCGATGTTGTTCGTACATTGAGGAGATACAGAGAGACAGGAACTGTCGATGACTTGCTTTGCTCAGTCCGCCCAAAGACTACTACTGCAGTGGACGACTGCTACCTAGGCATTATGGGTCGGAGGAACCCTGACAGCTACGCCAACATGTTGAAAAATGCTTTTTGTGCAGCCACAGGACATCGTGCTACGACTCAAACTGTGCGCAATAGGATGCATGATGCACAACTTCACTCCCGACGCCCATGGCGAGGTCCATCTTTGCAACCACACCATGCAGCGCGGTACAGTTGGGCCCAACAACACGCCCAATGGAACGCTCAGGATTGGCATCACGTTCTCTTCACCGATGATTGTCGCATATGCCTTCCACCACACAATCATCGGAAAAGTGTTTGGAGGCAACCCGGTCAGGCTGAACGCCTTAGACGCACTGACCAGCGATGCAGCAAGGTAAAGGTTCCCTGCTGTTTTGGGGTGGCATTATGTGGGGCCGAGGTACGCCACTGGTGGTCGTGGAAGGCGTCGTAGCGGCTGTAAGATACGTTAATGCCATCCTCCGACCGATAGTGCAACCATATCGGCAGCATATTGGAGAGGTATTCGTCTTCATGGACGACAATTCGCGCCCCCATCGTGCACATCTTGTGAATGACTTCCTTCGGGATAATGACATCGCTCACCTAGAGTGGCCACATGTTCTCCAGACATGAACCCTATCGGACATGCCTGAGATAGATTGAAAAAGGCTGTTTATGGACAACGTGACCCACCAACCACTCTGAGGGATGTACACCGAATCGCCGTTGAGGAGTGGGACAATCTGGACCAACAGTGCCTTGATGAACTTGTGGATAGTATGCCACGACGAATACAGGCATGCATCAATGCAAGAGGACGTGCTACTGGGTATTAGAGGTACCGGTGTGTACAGCAATCTGGACCATTACCTCTGAAGGTCTCGCTGTATGGTGGTACAACATGCAATGTGTGGTTTTCATGAACAATAAAAAGGCGGAAATGACGTTTAGTTGATCTCTATTCCAATTTTCTGTGCAGGTTCCGGAACTCTAGGAAGCGAGGTGATTGAATACTTTTTTTGATTTGTGTAGTTAGACGTCCCCTTCAATATCTGTCGCATTCTGGAACCGAAACTACGCACGTACGTAACTGCTGCTGGTCGTTGTGATTTCAGAGCGCGCCCAGACGCAGCCCGCAGTGGGGGCTTACGGATGGAGCCGTGGGCACCTGCACGTTCTGAGCCCGGCAGCAAGGGCCGCCCCCACTGGCCGCAGCGAGGTGACGCCTCCGCACCCTGCCTCTGGGTACTCTGCTCCGCAGAACACTCTTCACTGCAGTGCTGAGGCCACACGTTTTCCCAGCGGTAGTTATGGCCTCCCAACCAGAAGAAAGAGTAACACATGTTCATTAGAACAGTGTGATTACAAAACATTTTGTAATCGTGAAACACGCAGAAAATGGTGAAGTTGCTCTGTCGTCTTCAGTCCGAATACTGGTTTCATGCATCTCTTTAATCTGGTCTATCTTATACAAGCATCCTCTGCATAACCACTGCAACCCGAATCAATGTATACCTGCTTCCTTCTTTTAGGCTTTGGTCTCCTTTCACATGTTTTACTCTCCAAATTTTCCTCCATTGCCAAACTGAAAATTTATTGATACCTCAGGATGTTCCCTCCCAATCGATCCATTCCTTTAGCGAAGTTGTGCCATAAATTTCTTTTTATTTTGGATTAACCACCTCCTCATCTGTTACTTGATCTACCCATCTAATCTTCAACATTCTTCTATCTAACCTCATTTCCTAAGTTTATATTCTCTTTTTGTGTGAACTGCTTATGTCCACGTTTCATTTATTTACATGGCTGGACCCCAGACAAATACTTTCAGAAAAAAACTTCCTATCATTTCAGTTAGTATTTGACTAGCGACCGGCCCTGACTTCTCATGGGTAGCACAATGTATCTACAACAGGAAGACTTGTTGGGCTTGGCAGTAAATTTGTTTGCGGGCACTGTGTAGAGTCTTGTATAAAATTCGGAGAAAAACAGCTATGTTAGGTACTTTGATATCATCCTTTTCATATAACTTAACTGATTTAAGCAGCACATGCCAGGAAAGTTTGCAAGGGTCATGAATGTTATCTGTTACACAATTGGCGTTTGGAGTGACGTCACGTGCCAGTGAGGGGAGCCCATTGTGATTTAATTAATACAGCACCGCTTCAGTTGGGAACCGCGTGACCGCTACGGTCGCATGTTCGAATCCTGCCTCAGGCATGGATGTGTGTGATGTCCTTAGGTTAGTTAGGTTTAAGTAGTTCTAAGTTCTAGGGGACTGATGACCTCAGATGTTAAGTCCCATAGTGCTCAGAGCCATTTGAACCATTTTAATACACCACCAAAACGATGATCCTCAACAATATTTCTGGGTGCATTACGTCCTTCATATGACGAAAGGTGGGAACACACAATGAACCGAGGAACATTCTCGAAAACTATCCTTTTGGTGGTCTAGGCGTTTAGGTGTGGGGAGGCATAATATTGCATGGACATACTGACCTCCAAATCTGTGAACACTTACACTCATTGGTCAACGTTATTATGACACAGTACTCCTTCTACATCTTTTCAGGGTTGCATTCGGCTGTGACCTCGCTTTTATGAATGACAATGCCCTACTGCATCGAACTGCGCAGGTGGAAGAGATTCTGGAACGAGAGGATATTCGGCAAACGGACTGGCCTGCTCATTCCCCTGACTTAAACCACACTGCGAACGTGCTGGATGCGTTGGGGAGATTACTGCAACATGTCCACATGCACCATCAGCCGTCCAGCAGTTGGCAACCGCGCTGGTGGAGGAACAGAACGCCCAATCACAAGAACTTCTTACCGGCCTTGTGGCCAGAATGGGAGCACATTGCACAGCTTGCGTTGCTGTTCGTCGTGATCATAATCCCTATTAATGACAATGTCCTACCTCTTGTTTTGCCCACGATGACAGTTTAATTAAATGATAATTAAATGGACAGCATAGCTGCAAACAGGCGTAGATATACTTAATTGGGGACATGTTGAAAATGTGTGCCCCGACTGGGACTCGAACCCGGGATCTCCTGCTTACATGGCAGACGCCCTCGGTGGCTCAGATAGATAGAGCACATTTTCAACATGTCCCCAATGAAGTATGTCAACGCCTGTTTGCAGCTAGGGTGTCCATTTAATTATCATTTCATTGTAGCAAAGCTGCATGGTCATCAACGGTAACTGTTCTTTCGGGAACAGATACTACCGTCATATATAATTAGTTTAATTATTGTCTCTGAATAAAAGCTCAATTTCTGTTCGTCTCATTGCGTATTTCTTAGTTATCTACTATACTATCCAGTAGCAGATCTTACGATGTGTATTTCATTTTTCATCGAGCTATGTTTGAAACGAATTCGTAATTATTTTAAAAGATGTATGGAAACATATGTGTGACGATCCGTCTCTGATAGTAACGAAACTCTGATTGAAAACAAAAAGAAAACCGAAATAAGTAATTACTCCTCCTACGAATTATGAAGAAATCAGTTCTCACCTATGTGCCTGCGACTTTTAAAATATTCTCTAAAGTCTCCTAGCAACTGTTTTGCGATACCCCTGCACGCAACAGACAACTTACCACGTCTTGCGGCTGGAACTGCGTGATCAGCAACATGCTAAAATATTTCAAAAGCAATACTGCGATCCATGCAGGGTACAACACATGGACTAATTGCAACAATTACTGCTATATTTTTATACACAGAAACTGAATGATCAGGAAACAGTTTGGTTAACTGAACTTAAACGGTGAAAAAAATGAAAGAAACCAATAAAGTCTATAGTATATTATATTTGCAATATATTATTTAAACACGGACAAACTTTACACAGACTTTTAATACCCAATAAACACGAACTGGCCACAACAAAGAAACGAATATGACTGAGTGTATTCATACATAAATCCGACAAAATCCAGCCAGTGCTCAAACAACCAACAACTACGTGCAGCGTAAAGAGAAATTACCAAAAATCCTCAATTAATGCCAAAGTCTCGTCCGGTGCTATTAGCACTGTCACGGCAGGCTGCGACCTCTCACGACGCGCGGCTTCTCTACATCACACGCTGCGTCTGACCACTTCCGACTCCCCTCGACAATTGCACGCTCGCTACTACTTGCGATAATATCAGACTCAGAGCATATATATCAGACACACAGCAGAATCATAGGCGTCCAACTTTCATAAAGCCCACCCTCACTTTTAAGAATTTTGAGGACTGAATCTTGCCTAACATGTTGGCAAGGAGCAAACGCAAAATATGCATATAAAAAATTTGAGAAGAATAGCGTCAGATTTTTTAGAATACATAAATATATCCATAATAGGAAACTGATAAGCTGTACAACATAGTCAAGAAAAAACGTACAAGTATAATCTTCTACATGTAAGCACTCATCTCCAGCAGACATTGATAGTATTTAATTTGACTGGATAACAGATTGTTATTTGTAGTTATCCAAGAAGGTAAAAAAATGTCTTTCAGTCCTGTAGATACAAATACTACACAGAATTGCAAATAGTGTAAAGAGAGAAAAAATATATACACCAGTATCATTGCGCTAGTGAGCACTCAAATCTGCCTGACGTTGGTGGTAGCTCACGTGACAAGACAAGTGTTATTTACAGATCTTTGACAGAGTAAAAATCATCTAGTAACAAAAAACCAGGTGAAGAAACACATTTTAGGTGCTGCAGACTCAGGGACAACTCACACTATGTCCACTGACAACCACACCAAAAATGTTAATATTTTCATTAGGCAACGCGCAAGTTTGTTTGTGTAAGCAGACTCAGGGACTCATTACATACATTATGTGCACTGACAACCACCCTAAAATGTTTTAGTGTGTCACTCCTTTTCATATTCAGATCAAGATACTGTGCAGAATCAGTAGTAATAGTATAAGGCACAAGTATACCTTGTTGAATACAAAAAAAATCATGATGGTCATAAAAGGAATGACGTCGTATTTCTTTGACAAACAGTTTCTCATAATTGACAGTTTCTCATAATTAACATAGGAGATCAAAAGTCTCGTATATGACACAGTAACAGCAACAGAAAGTGAATAAATGAATAATAGCAAGTTACATGCACGTCAATATAAAAATCAAAATTATTTGAATAGGCACGGAAGTTCAGTGCTCAGTAAATGACTCAAAATATGTATGACTACACGTAATTACACGAGTGTGGCAAGTTCCTTGAAATACAGTTGTAAATATGAAGTTTAGGCCAATCACATAGCGGCAAACTTGTTCTATAAAAATTCATTTTCTGAAGGTACAGTGCATAACGTAGCGCAAAATACGTGTCTTGATCCAGAACGTACAAAATATGTGATTATCGCATCGCTGAGTGAAATACAATTTGTCTGAAGACATTAATGGTGACATATCTAAAAAAATGTTACAATTAATTGTAGATCTCAGAGCTGATTATATATAGTAGTTACAAGTCATTTAAATTACCACACCATAGAAAAATAGCATTGCCCGAAGATACATTTACATACACAGTAAGAGTTACAGATAAACAATCAAAATTTGAAGTTCATATAATCCAATTTCTGCGGGAGATAATTAAGAACAAATATATGTAGGTATACATGCAATTCCTTCTTATACAGTGTAAGTGACTTGAGCTCAAGTCAACGAAGTTAGGAAAGAATGTCATTTCTTATCACTGAATATTCAGTTTAGTTCTCGTAACTTATTACACATTCAGTCATTGAGTAATAGGTCTATGATTATCACAAGTACTTCCTTATTATTACAATATAATTATTTTATTTCTCAAAAATCATACTAACGTTTACATGATGATCAGCGAACAGAAAATAGCAAGGAGCAATGCAAAGTCAGTATCTTCAGCTATCAAATGTCAACTTGTCTGTGTGTGGAGTCAGAATTGTATGGCCATATGCAGTTTGTCACAATAGCAAAATAAATACGACATTCAAAAGACAAATTTTATAAAGCAAGTAATAATTACATAACTTATTCTAAGCAGTACAAAAAAATATTCATCCGTGAACTGTTCAGTAGTAGCTGAAAGAAATGATTTGCTAGCCGAAAATGAAGCAAATAACTTCTCTTCAGCTTCAGTATTGCTTAGTGAGATGAGAAAAAAGTTATCGTCTTACTGTCATTAACTTAACCTCACAGAATCGGCATTGCATCACTGTTGTGGAAGAACCATAAGATAAAGACTGAAATAAAATTGTTTAAATAGAAAGACACTAAAGTACTGAAGTAACTTATTGTTGGACATGCATAAAAATATTGCTGATCAACTTGCATAAATGAGTAAAAATGCCACACGCAGAAAATAAAAGATTGTCAAAATGATCAACATATTTATGCACAAGTCATGGATCAATGTATTTTGCTCGATTGGGTACTTTTGGAATGTCTAGTTCTCCGTAACAGACCACTGCAACACTCGTATTGTTAGAATGTAGCTCGCTCGCTACTTACTTTATACTCCGATTTGAAAAATATTGTTAATTCCTACAAATGCTTAGATCTCTTTGTTCTTCTACTACTTGTGCAATAGAGAAAAATTCAATTATGATCGTAAGATACACATAAAGCACAAATTTTTTCTTTACTGAGGCTATTTCATTCCACAATTTCTCAAAGCCAGAAAATTCATTTCACACTTACCCTACATAATTAAAGAGAAGAGAAAAAATCTTTGTAAAACTATCCACGCTCATTACTCGACAGATACACATATGCACCCTCATCTCCAAATAGGTGAAAAGAAAATGTCTCATATGCAAGCGCTGCTGTTTCATACAGATAAAAGTTTTGTGTTTTCTAGAATCTACGATGTTCGTAGCAGGAAAGATTGATATTTCAAAATGTAATTCGTTTTATTTGTATAGTTGATAGCTCTTAACGTCATAGTACATCTCGTCAGTAGCAACAGAACTTCAATCTTACTGCCCTCTCAGAAATCGTTTCATGACAAAATAAATCTCTTTTAAAGATATCACTGTGATTCTACCTTCGAACAAAGTATGCACGAACAGAAGCTCCGTGTATCCAGTACAGCTGTGGGTTGCTTCGTTTAAAGAGTGTACATTCGTTACATTGTCTCGATCAATAAATAGCTACAAAAAATGCTTCCTCAGTAATGGTATGTAACGCCTCGTCTGTCTTCCTCAGAAAAACATATTTCATTAACCTCCAGCAATAATATCGTGCGAATCATAAACCACTTCACATAATATGCCATAATTCCACCATAATATACAATAATTGCACCATAATAATCCATAATAGCATCATAAGCCGCACATGGCAAACCTAAAGCAAAATTCCTCATCATATTCCACACTACAGTGAAGAACCAAGGAAAGCGATACACCTACATAATACCATGTAAGGCCCCCGCGACCACGCAAAAGTGCAGCAACATGACGTGGCATGGACTCGACTAATGTCTGAAGTAATGCTGGAGGGAATTCACTCTACGAATCCTGCAGGGCTGTCCATAAATCTGTAAGAGTACGAGGGATTGGAGATCTCTTCTGAAAAGCGCGTTGCAAGGCATCCTAGATATGCCCAGTAATGTTCATGTCTGGTGACCAGTGGAAGTGTTCAGACTCTGGAGGGTGTTCCTGGAGCCACTCTGTAGCAATGCTGACGTGTGGGGTGTCGCATTGTCCTGCTGGAATTGCGCAAGCCCGTCGGAATTTACAATGGACATGAATGGATGCAGGTGATCAGACAGGATGCTTACGTACGTGTCACCTGTCAGAGTCGTATCCTGACACATCAGGGGTCCCCACATCACTCCAACTGCACACGTCCCACACCACTACAGAGCCTCCACCAACTTTTAACAGTTCCCTGCTGACTGCAGGGTTCATGGGTTCATGAAGCTGTCCCCATACCTCTACACGTCTATCCGCTCGATACAATTTGAAACGAGACTCGTCAGATCAGGCAAAATGTTTCCAGTCATCATCAGTATAATGTCGGTGTTGACAATTCCAAGCGAGGCGTAAAGCTACGTGTCATGCAGTCACCAAGGGTACACGATTGGGTTTTGGCTCCGAAAGCCCAAATCGATGTTGTTTCGCATACTGACACTTGTTGATGGCCCAGCACTGAAATCTGAGGCAGTTTTCGGAAGGGTTGTACTTCCGTCACGTTGAACTTCAAATGGTTCAGATGGCTCTGAGCACTATGGGACTCAACTGCTGTGGTTATCAGTCCCCTAGAACTTAGAACTACTTAAACCTAACTAACCTAAGGACATCACACACATCCATGCCCGAGGCAGGATTCGAACCTGCGACCGTAGCAGTCCCACGGTTCCGGACTGCGCGCCTAGAACCGCGAGACCACCGCGGCCGGCACACGTTGAACTATTCTCTTCAGTCATCATTGGTCCCCTTCTTCCAGGATCTTTTTCCGGCCGCCGCGATGTCGGAGGTTTGATGTTTTATCGGATTCATGACATTCACGGTTCACTCGTGAAATAGTAGTACAGAAAAGTACCCTCTTCATGGCTATCTCGATGATGCAGTGTCCCATCGCTCCTGCGCCGATTATAATACGACGTAAAAACTCATTTAAATCTTGATAACCTCTCATTGCAGCAGCAGCATCCGATCTAACAACTGCGCCAGACACTTGTTGCTTTATTTAGGAGTTGCCGACCGCAGCGCCGTAGTCTGCTGTTTACATATCTCTGAATTTGAATACGCATGCCTATACCAGTTTCTTTGACTCTTCTGTATATATCGCACAGTATTTCCTAGATTCATCATGTGCACGCATACAATTCTGAAATTATCACTCTTCAAAATACTTCAGAAATAGCAGAACAAGCATCAGTAGGAAATGTTCTTAGGTAAACTACTGCTCACCAGAAAGACCTTTCTCAATACAGAACAGTCCCTCATTCAAAATTAAGTCAGTTATACCTCTACAACTCATAACCTACTTCACAAAATATGTATCTACAGAAAAAGTCATCTCATGCACCTATCTCAAAAATAACACAATATTCTGTCTCGTAAAGGTAAAGCAAAATATACATCACAAGTTACCACAAGACAGAAGAAATTTTATTATATTTGCAAACTATCTTCCTGAAAGTAATGAGTATCTTAGAACCTCAAAACCAAGTCTACCCTGCTATACCAACATCTCAAGAGAAAGAATTCCAAACTCATGAAATGAGATCACAATATTACATTTCAATCAGATACTTCATCGGTAAACTCACAATAATACCAGCTGAACTCAAATAGTTCACAGATGGCTTATTTTGAATTGTGAGTTGTGGTTTATTTGTCTAATAACGTACATAATCTAAACCATTTGATTCAAGTACAGGAGACACGACACATTTTGGTAAAATTTCACCATGAACAGAGCACAGCTGTTGTTAAAAAACAGCATAATAATAATAATAATAATAATAATAATAATAATGATAATACACTTTTCTTATCTATACAGACAATAAAATATAACACTTAATTACCCCGTTCTCAAATTATCATTTCATCCTCTATGAACTCATATTACAGCAGCGTATCTCCCACAGAATCTGCTGTAGCCTCGTTTTTAAAATTTCTGGCTTCATATTATATACACTCCTGGAAATTGAAATAAGAACACCGTGAATTCATTGTCCCAGGAAGGGGAAACTTTATTGACACATTCCTGGGGTCAGATACATCACATGATCACACTGACAGAACCACAGGCACATAGACACAGGCAACAGAGCATGCACAATGTCGGCACTAGTACAGTGTATATCCACCTTTCGCAGCAATGCAGGCTGCTATTCTCCCATGGAGACGATCGTAGAGATGCTGGGTGTAGTCCTGTGGAACGGCTTGCCATGCCATTTCCACCTGGCGCCTCAGTTGGAGCAGCGTTCGTGTTGGACGTGCAGACCGCGTGAGACGACGCTTCATCCAGTCCCAAACATGCTCAATGGGGGACAGATCCGGAGATCTTGCTGGCCAGGGTAGTTGACTTACACCTTCTAGAGCACGTTGGGTGGCACGGGATACATGCGGACGTGCATTGTCCTGTTGGAACAGCAAGTTCCCTTGCCGGTCTAGGAATGGTAGAACGATGGGTTCGATGACGGTTTGGATGTACCGTGCACTATTCAGTGTCCCCTCGACGATCACCAGTGGTGTACGGCCAGTGTAGGAGATCGCTCCCCACACCATGATGCCGGGTGTTGGCCCTGTGTGCCTCGGTCGTATGCAGTCCTGATTGTGGCGCTCACCTGCACGGCGCCAAACACGCATACGACCATCATTGGCACCAAGGCAGAAGCGACTCTCACCGCTGAAGACGACGCGTCTCCATTCGTCCCTCCATTCACGCCTGTCGCGACACCACTGGAGGCGGGCTGCACGATGTTGGGGCGTGAGCGGAAGACGGCCTAACGGTGTGCGGGACCGTAGCCCAGCTTCATGGAGACGGTTGCGAATGGTCCTCGCCGATACCCCAGGAGCAACAGTGTCCCTAATTTGCTGGGAAGTGGCGGTGCGGTCCCCTACGGCACTGCGTAGGATCCTACGGTCTTGGCGTGCATCCGTGCGTCGCTGCGGTCCGGTCCCAGGTCGACGGGCACGTGCACCTTCCGCCGACCACTGGCGACAACATCGATGTACTGTGGAGACCTCACGCCCCACGTGTTGAGTAATTCGGCGGTACGTCCACCCGGCCTCCCGCATGCCCACTATACGCCCTCGCTCAAAGTCCGTCAACTGCACATACGGTTCACGTCCACGCTGTCGCGGCATGCTACCAGTGTTAAAGACTGCGATGGAGCTCCGTATGCCACGGCAAACTGGCTGACACTGACGGCGGCGGTGCACAAATGCTGCGCAGCTAGCGTCATTCGACGGCCAACACCGCGGTTCCTGGTGTGTCCGCTGTGCCGTGCGTGTGATCATTGCTTGTACAGCCCTCTCGCAGTGTCCGGAGCAAGTATGGTGGGTCTGACACACCGGTGTCAATGTGTTCTTTTTTCCATTTCCAGGAGTGTATGTTTTTGCTCCTTGTTATATATTGTCATCCCCATATACTGGGGAGTCCGTGCACATAATTTCAAATGGTGTGTGGATAGCATAAAATGATTTTTATTTCTTGTGTTATATGTATACTTAAAATGATTCTCCTCAAATAATTTTTTTCTTCTGTGTGGGAAGATAATTTCATAAATGTATATGGAGGGAAGAGTTAGGATTTGTAGTTTCCGAAATAATGGGTGACAAGACGCTATTTTCTGTGTAGTACACATGTATCACACAGTTTTCTTTTGCAGTTTCAGTATTCGAGACACACTACGAGATCCTCTGCTATACCCGCAGGTCAGGACACACAGTTTAACCTGTTGAAAGCGGTCAAAGTGAGTGGCTGTCAGTTTCACTCGAACATACTACTTTATTCATTTGACAAACATTACAAGAGTAAAGAAAACATTAAAAACAGAGCAAGCCAAACATTAATTTTTAGAATTTAATTCCCGGCTAAATGCGCCATTCAATCTCACGCCTTCATGGCAAAACAACTTTAATTTAAAACCGGCTGAAGGCCAATCACATAAGTCTCGAAAACAAGAATTTGAATTTTAAAAGGCAAAAGGCCTTATCTTAAAACATTTGTCTAAATTAGGCTGAAAGAACAAACAATCTCACGCCTTAAGGGCAAAACAGCTTTAATTTAAAATCGGCTAGAAGCCATACATAAACAACAGGGACCAATAAGAAAAGGCAATACTTCAAACGGCGCTCAAAAGTTTCCAAGGGTCGGCTTGGAATTGAAACACTAACGCTCGCTTAGGTGAGACAGGCAGTCGGCCCAACAATTCTCAATTCGATGGCAACCCAGCCGACAGACAGTCAACAGACGAAGCGACAGGGTAACTTACGCTCCACCCGACCAGCATACAACAGGGAGTTCAATGGAACAACGCAGAAGGTATTGGCGGCCACAACGAATTACACATTCAGCTGTCAAACTACACGCCATGCTGGACAGCCACGACACGACGAGGAAAACACACTGCCTGAATTTACGTCAACGGGCAGGGCAGGTCGTTAGCGGCCACAAGGCAGAAGATTCTGCTGGTGCACTTCAATTCAAAAATAATCAAGTCAAGTTAAACTTCACAGGAGGGCGGCTAGAATTTCGGCAACTTGAAAACACACGTTCTTGCTAGCGGGAATGTCCCAACAACCCACAACGAAATTCATACGACACAATGTGAATAGTTGGGGCTGGCTGGTAGACTACGTAAAGACTCAACTTACGTGTCCGGGATCGGTGGGCCACAGACCTCGTAGCAATGGGAACAGCCCCTCACATCCGACCGCGCATGGACGCCGCCAGCGGCCTCGGCCAGACACGCGCCACGGAGACCTCCTCGCTGCTCCACGCCAACCGACCGACTGCCCAGGCCCGGAAACGGTGAAAGGACCAAATATACGTCGTCCAATGAGACGACCAACCAACGGTCGTCCCGCTCCAATCTCCCTCCGTCGGACACTTCATGTGTGTCGCCAGCGGTCGGCGAGCACTGGCTGGCCGCGCCTCACCGGCGCTCCGTCCCCGACTTCACTGCTGCTGCGTCCCGACTGCACTGCTGGTCTGTCCCGAACTGACTGCCAGACACACGACGAAAATGTGTCATCGGTCGCTCCAGAGATGGTACGACAGTGCACCTATCGATACGCGCTGCTGCTGCCGCTCACGGGCAAGTAAGGCAGGAAGTTAGTGACGCCAGTAAATGGAATAAGATAACGAGGCGGCAGTACCGTAATAGAAGATCAACGTGGGATAAACGCGAGCCGTGCACGGCTCACACTACTTCCCCAGAAAATTATCCCATCTCTAAAGACAAATGCAAAACAACTATGATAAACAATTTTTCGTGTACTCAAGTCAGTGGAATTTGTTAGTATTTGCATTGCAAACGCAAAATTGCTTAGTTTATTTGATAGGAAGTCAAGTTCTTGTCCACATTTAGTCCCAGGAATCTGACTGCGTCAACTTCTTTCATAGATTAATTGTTACGTTGTATTTTAAGTTCCATACAATTTGAATGTTTGGTTTTGAAATATACCATACAGGTTTTCGCAATGTTCAGTTTCAATCCAATTAACTGGAGGCTGTTTTGTAAGGTATTCAGTGAGCTTACGATGGAGCTCGGAATTTTTTCTGCATCGTCATCTTCAATTAAAACCGAATTATCGGCTGCAAGCAGAACGGATGGGGAATTTGTATTGATGGGTAAGTCATTTACGTAGAACAGGAACACGACTGTCCCCAAAATGAATCCTTGAGGCACACCTAGTGACACTGTACTCCATTTAGAATAATAATTCACTGCATCTGAGGTGATAGTTACCATTCCATATTGTCATAGTGCAAAAAAAAAACCTGTCTGTTTTAACGGTATTATCAACTTGTCAGACTACGCTTTACAAATTCAAAATACTTTTCTTCACACAAAACAAATTATAGATCATCACTATTCTTTAAAATTCTGTAATAAGTAGATTGACAGTAAGAGATAAACTAACAGATACACAGATTAGTTGAAGAGTATAAAACAGTGCTCAAAACAAAAGTAAGAAAATTCTCTTCAACAGCTGGGGCACCTATGCTCGCCACCGCATATGTTTACCAAAGTACAGTAAACCCCCTAGGGCACTATTCTTTGTACACTTTAATGTTCGATACATGATGAAGACCTCGTGATTTCTGTGTGGGTGCGGTTTCCAGTTCCACAGTATTTGCATGTGCTGTTCGCTGTATGCGAAAATGACCTTCATAAACCAAGAAAAACTTGCTACTTAAAGACTTTTCCTTACGAGGTAAACGATGCGATCTGAGCAACACTTTCTGACCTACCTGTAAACTCTTGATGTTCACTCGTGGATTCTGTAGCTTCTTCCTTTTCTGTGTGCCTTTCTTGATGTTTTCCAGTGTTAAATTAATTAATTCACGATATCTTAAACGTTGTTGTGTCGGGAAGGCTACTAACTGTTTTATACGACCTGGTTGGTGGTTTATTCTTTAGTATAAGGAGTGTAGGTAAAGTTGTAGAATCATTCGGTAGTCCGGTAATGATATTTCGAAAATCCGATAGGTGTGTTGACGACAGCAATATAATCTGCAAAGCTGACCCAGTCCATTCATAACGCTTTCTGAACCGTTACAAGATGGCATAAAATGTGGTCTAATTATTCTACGTTTCAAAGCTTTTAGCCATTTACCAGAAATTACTTTGTCAACATGCCTCACTTCTTTCAGAATTTTTTTTACGAATGCTATAGAAACAGATTCTGCAGTAGCTTCTACAAAGGTGCAAATGACCCAAATTTAGAGGTAACCTCAACAACTACAACATGTTCAGAGCTCGTAACAGGACCGAAAATGTCAGCAGCAGCTAATTCTCTTAGTTTCACAGGAACGACCGGAAATAGTGGTGTTCTGTGCGTAACGGTAAGTGGGTTGCCTTTTGGCACAGTTTGCATTTTTCCAAGTCGGTACGAATTCGCTTTTCCATATTGTTGAATTAACATGTATCCCGTAATTTCTGAAAATATTTCTTAGTACCAAAGTGTGCATGACTAAGATGTGTGTAACATATGAGTTTGTTAACGAGTTCGTCTGGAATGCACAGTACCCAAATAGGACTGTTAGGAAATCAACGTGTGGATAAAATGTTGTTACGTACAAGGTAAAACTGTCTTACAGCACTATTTGATTTGTTTTGCCATTTCTCTTTTTACCTCTTTCCAGATTGGACCTTTCTCCTGTACATGAGCAGTTCACATAACGAGGATGAAATAAAGTTTTCAAAAGCTACTTTTGACATATATAACAAACTAAAATTATTTTATTTGCAATCTTCTTCATTACTTTGGACTAAACCAACAGGTGCACGTGAAATGCATCGGCAATAATGTTTTCTGAACCCGGAATGTAAATCACAGTGAAATTGAATTCCTGAACAAACAAAACCCAACGCCTTAAACCATCATGATTCAGTTGTACTGTGATAAGAAACTGAAGTGCCCGATGATTGGTATGTACCTTAGTGCGTTTACCATGTAGAGAGTAACTAAATTTATCAAAGGCCCAAACTACGGCTAATGTTTCGAGCTGAGTGACAGGAGAGTTACGTTCGGCTTTGGTTAAC
Organism: Schistocerca nitens; assembly: GCF_023898315.1. Classification (NCBI taxonomy): domain Eukaryota; kingdom Metazoa; phylum Arthropoda; class Insecta; order Orthoptera; family Acrididae; genus Schistocerca; species Schistocerca nitens. Next base: position 1,024,872,641 of record NC_064614.1, read on the forward strand.
ATTCGACCGGCAAAAGTTATACTTTCCGGTGTAAGAATTCCATTTTCTACAATTACTTGAAACAAGTGTATAAAAAGACCAGATTTTGAACTATCCGTCGAGAGGCAACAATCAAGAGATTCATTGGGATATGATAGTAGGGGTGCATTAAGCAGTGCAGTTTGCAGATCATCATATTGGTTCTGGGTGACGTCATCTCAGTCTCAAACTTTATTCTTTTCTGTGAGTTGATGTAGTCTAGGTGTACATAAGCTCTCTAAACTGATGAAACGTCGATAAAAATTCGCAAGACCTAAGAATCATCTAAGTTGTTATTTGTTTATAGGTGCAGGCATTCCTTCAATTGCTTTCAGTTTTTCTGGATCGGGTGATCTATCCTTTGTAGAGACAATGTGACCAAGAAATTTAATTTGCGTTTTACCAAATTCTGATATTTCTAAATTGACTGTAATGCCATCCTCAAGAAATGTCTATAATAGTTCGTTCAGTACTTGGTTGTGTTCTGTTCACGAATTTTCCGCAGCCAAAATGTCGTCAACATAGTTGATAATCCTGTTTTTTAAATGCTTAGGTACGATAGTAATCAGACCTCGGATAAATGAAGCAGATGAAACATTGAAACGAAATGGTAGTTTTAGACATTGGTAGCAGGTTTCATAACAGAGAAAGGCAGTCTATTTCCCACATTCAGGGTGTAATTCTAAGTGCCGAAAACTGGATCGTAAATAAAGAGAAGACATTACCTTTACATCAAGAAATTTCTGCAATAATTGAAAAATTTCTGAAATTTGCGGTAAGAGCCTAAGGGACCAAACTGCTGAGGTCATCGGTCCCTAAGCTTACACACTACGTAACATAACTAACGGTAAGGACAACACACACACTCATGCCCAATGGAGCACACGAACCTCCGACGGGGGGAGCCGCACGAACCGTGACAAGGTGCCTCACACCACGCGGTTTGTAAAAATTCGTCTAGTGTTTGTGGTCGATCTGTTTCTGGTTGTATTATAATGTTGATCTGTGTGGAATCGAGAACAAGTCTAATAGAATCGTCTTTCTTCTTAACAATGTGTATCAGGTTTTTGTATGAACCCACAGAAAGCTCATTAATTCCCTGATCTAGCATAGATTGTATTTCCGGCTTTATCTTTTCTCTGTATGCCAATGTAATAACATAATGTGGTTCAAAAAATTTATTATGTTCCTTAACCTATAATTCGTTAAGAAAATTTCTTATAGTTCCTGTCATGTGAGAAAAAGCTTCAGAATGTGACTAAAATTTCTAATAATTCACGCGTGTCTACATCAGAATCTTCTTCATCTATGAGTACTTTCTTTTTAATTAACTGTTCTGTGGTGATAGATTTTTCAGCTTCACAATGTAATGTTGTTACGTCGTCCATGCAGTTGTCAGACAAATTCAGCGAGTGTTGTGCCTCGAGCGGAAAGAGAAAATGCAGACAGTTCACATCTTCTTCTTCCTTAGTTAATCAACCTTGAAATTTAAGCGTTAAAGGCACCTTAGTTACTTGTAATATTACTTCAGCATCGAAAAAGCTTAACGTCGCTTTTCATTCACTTAGAAATTCTACACCCAAAATTACTTCTGTTGACAAAAGAGGAACTTTCGGAAAATTCGCAGAAAGCTTGTTGACACATGGAAATTAACGAAGTTTGATTAAGTACACCTACATTCTTTCCTTGAATCACTCCCTTCAAATTGGTTCTTAATAGAGACAGAATTCAACAAACAGATGACTGAGCACATGTACTAAACAGTTCCACTAATCACATTAAGTGGACTACCAGAATCAAGTATAGGAGAAAGTGAAGAGTTTCCTATGGAAAGGTTTATAATAGGATGTACAAATGTATTTTCACAGTCCTCGTTTTCGTGTAACAATGTGTCCCTAATGTCATCAAAACCTACAAAATTAATATGATTCATGTGCAGACTGTCGGCAACACCAAACGGTTCGTTTGCAGGCGTGGCTGCTATAGTTCAATTCTTTTATCTTGGCGGTTCGCGCATTCCCGCCCAGACGAGGGAGATTGCTGCGTTGCCAGTTGCACGCGCCAAGAGAAGCAGCGCCATAGTATAGTTTAGTTCGCAAACTTACGTTTAGGGAGGAGCGCGCAGTTTATGAAGTAAAGCCACCACGGCCGCATTAACCCTTTCGCTGCTACAGAGGCGTGCTCCCCGCATTCCGCGCTGTGCGAGATTTGGTCATCACTGTTAACAAATCTTTCACAATACTGAAACAAGGTTTTTTTGCAAATGATAGCATGCAAATATGTACATATGTTGTGTGATAAATAATCAAAACTTTTTTATTCACTGCGATATGCCTGTTTCTTTCTGCTCGCCTGTGCAGACACATGGTGTTTCGACTGCTTTGACACACTTTATCATTCGATTTCACAAAAACTATTAGGCCCAAAAAATTGATTTTTACACATCTTCCCTTTCACTCACCTTCACCCATAACTGCCATCTGCTTTCTGTACAAGTGCTATGAAATGAAACGTCGTGTGACCAGGGCCTCCCGTCAGGTATGACATGATGTAACATGACATGCTTGTCATTAAATTTTGAGGAAACTACTACATGAAAAAATTTGATTCTTGTGCATCTTACATCAACAACCATATGATTCACGATGGGCAGGGACAGAAATGGGAGCATTGCACATGACCATCCTTTGGATATAAAAATCAATAACTCAAGAACAAAATGAGGTATCATTTTGCTCTAAATTTTAAATAAAATTTTGATATCTTATCTACATTTCATACACTGCAATTATATAAGCTAAAATCAGCCATACCTGAAGTTTATGCCCGCATCTCGTGGTCGTGTGGTAGCGTTCTTGCTTCCCACGCCCGGGTTCCCGGATTCGATTCCCGGCGGGGTCAGGGATTTTCTCTGCCTCGTGATGGCTGGGTGTTGTGTGTGATGTCCTTACGTTAGTTAGGTTTAAGTAGTTCTAAGTTCTAGGGGACTGATGACCATAGATGTTAAGTCCCATAGTGCTCAGAGCCATTTTTGAACCGAAGTTTATGCAATGCAAACTCTTTCGTGCAAGGTTTTATTTAATTTGATGCAGTGCAGTAACTGTGACACAACATGAAAAGAAATTCAGTCCTTTGTCGAGCAAAGGTGACACATCTGATACATTACCCCCCATAAATGACTTAATTTTGTTTCGATGTTCAACGCAGTTATTGTGCAGCATTAGATGTAGTAAACCATTGCACGAAATTTTGAAGAGTTTTCAGAGGTAAAAGTCCATAGTGTATACTTTCCGTATGGTCCATTTTAGTTGACACTAGAAATTTCAAAAAATTACATTCAAACGAATAAAATTCATGAAGTAAGACACTTCGATATTGTTTTTAAATAAAGAAAATATTAAGCACTGAACAAGATTTGAACTCTGAACCTTTCATTTAGCAGTCATATGCTTTAAACATTACGCTAACGCAGCTCACCATCGAATAGATTTACTGGAGGACTTTAAAATAGCACGCAAAATACCGACAATCACTGTTGGTATGACTATGAATTATTCATGTTTCGTTGAAGTACAATAGGAAATAAACAATTACCGCTGTTCTTTATTGCGAAAAAGCGGTTAGTGAGAATGATACAAACACCTTTCCTTGCTATCGCCTGAATTAGGAGGCTTATTGCTTGTTTGGTTTAATTAATTAATGGAATATGAAGCAACTGGTATAAAGAATGCTTTTTCCAAACTTTCTATAAAAGAAAGTCTGCTATCAAGATATTGCTTTTGTTCAATTACTTTATTTATGACTGAATGTTTCTAAAACTGAAGACACTCGTCCGTGCTCTGCACTGCAGTCGAGCTCTGGCAACGTCGTTCTCTGTTCATTGGCTGAGTGTGTTTTGTGACGTCAGATGCGCAGAACGAACCTAAACTCGGCCGCCGTCGTAAATGACGCGCACTTTAGTCATTGTCGTGTCGGCTCGTTTTGCCTAGAGTTGTTGCGTGGGTTGGGCGGTCTGATTTCTACAGTTGCTCCACGCTCAGAATTTGAATTTCTACCATCACGTCTATTTTGATTTGATCTGTCATCATAATTATTTCGTCTTGCGTAACTGTAATTAATATTATTGTCCCGTGCACTCGATGTCCTTATGCTGAGCACCGCGTTCGGATTCAAAGTTTGTCCGGTCACACCAATCTATTTACTATTTCATTACCATTGCGTCTAAATTTGTCTTCATTGCCATAACGTCTCTGTTCATGCGATCCTCTATCTCTGTTCCTGTACTGAAAATTCCTATGGTCGCCGGAATCGTTTCTCGAGCGCCTGTAGCCTAGGGCTGATGTCTCGTATCATGCCTTTTTTCGTCGCGTCTCTCATCATATCATTCAAGCGAATTCCATCTGCGTTTTCGGTTACGCTGCTGACGGTAATTTTCCCAATACTGATTATTGTTATTTCTTTGTGTTTCACCATTATTATTAGATTCAAGTTCTTGCAAAAGAGCTTGAAAAGCTTCTAAGTCGTCCTTACAACGTCCTGCTAAAAGTATATGGCGTACTCCGATAGGTAATTTAGTCAGACAAATGAGGATTAATTCCGACGGACTGTACGAAAAAAAATATGTTTTCGAAGTACCGCACAGGAGTTGGAAAATTCGGTTGTTCATAATTTTGCATTCTGAGAATGTTATGTTTCACGCGATCTTGAGTTGTTCCGGACCAAGAATGTGTGATAAAAAATCACCGCACGTGTGACAATCACGTGCAATCGATCTCATTCTTGTCGCAGGTTCTCCTTCGAGGTAACTGTAAATGAATTATAGTTTGTGGACAATTGGCGATGTTGGCGGTAAAGGACAGTCAAAGTGTTGTAACCACTCCGTTGGGTGAATTTCATTGCTAGCATTGCGAAAAATTTTAAATTTCTTAACTGTGGGAAAATGTTTGTAATCAAAACCCTCATTTTTCTGAACAGATGAGTGCTCTCTCATAGCGTAACTCGCATTCCACTCATTGTGTCCTGCAAACACACCACGTTCACGAGAGAAGTTATTAGCATTGCCAAAATTGGTGAGTTCACCGTGATTTACAATGTGATGATCATTGAACCTACTGGTATCGTTATCACGACCGATCCTTTCTTCGGTATTGGCAAGCTGTTTCTGTACCTTACGTCACGTTTATTTTGCTGATTAATCGTCATCTCTCCCCTTCTTTAAAATGTTGCAGAAACTGAAATTCTTCGGTATCATTTAACGGAGCCGGCTGAGTATCGTGTGACCTTTCGTCTGAATTACTGTTCGTTTGCCTCACTCTCTCGAATAATTCTTTGACATATTTTGCCAGTCATCAACTGATTTTGAGACTTTGAATTTCAGCTTTAGTTTGTAACTGTAATAACTCGAACTTTTGTGCTAATTCCTCTACTTGCAATTATTGTGACGTCTGTTGTCTCAATTTAACAATATCAACAGATTATAATGATCAAGTCTGGACTCAAGATTAGTAACATTTGACTTAAGTTCCTCATGTACTTGAACTTTCAACCGTTCTGACATTTTCTCAGATTTACGATTTAAAATGTAATAATCTCATCCCGAAAAAGCTTGAAATTTTGTTCCATTTGGTTATAATAAATTTGAACTCTGAGCTTTATTATTGTGGTTTAGCTGAAGGATGAGTAATTTAGCGAAGACAAACATGATTGCACCTCAATGGTTATCATTACAAGTGATCGCCAATGTAAGCTGATATGAACAGCGGTCGGCCGTAGTGGCCGAGCGGTTCTAGGCGCTACAGTCTGGAACTGCGCGACCACTACGGTCGCAGATTCTAATCCTGCCTCGGGCACGGATGTGTGTGATATCCTTAGGTTAGTTAGGTTTAAGTAGTTCTAAGTTCTAGGAGGCTGATGACCTAAGAAGTTAAGTCCCATAGTGCTCAGAGCCATTTGTACATTTATTTATTTTTTTTTTTTGAACAGCGAAATTGGTACGTATGGATCTTCCTCATAGCTTATTGTGCCATCGTGGTAATAGTACCATGAACTGCAAGGTACTTAATCAATCAGTATAGTTCTCCTCTCCCAGGAACGAGCTTTGAATGATTGTAGCAAATGGTATTGTGTGCAAGAGAAATTAGATTATGTTATCACCTTGTCACTTATACAAATCTTTTCATAGCTCTAAAAGAAATTTAACACTGTTATCTCCTTTTTCCAGCAAGGAGCACAAGGAGGCGATGCAGACAATGCAGCACAGGAAAGCAACACATAAGAACTAATTTCATACGTAGCTACTGCAAAGTAGGACTAATGTATTCATCCATGTTTTGAAAAATTTCATGAAAAAAAAAAACTTGGAGTGTATGTCCCACAGAACTTAAGGGAGAATAAATTTAGGGAACCGTTTACTCTTCTTTGAGTCCAACAGGACGTATACGTCTCACTTAAAATAACTATAAGTAACAATCGATGTTTAGAAACGTGGAATTACTCATTATCCATCCCAAAAGCAGAGAATTAATTTTTACAGTAACATGCAACATTTTAATTAATTCTGTCACGAAAGGGTTAAATTACGTCGCTGCTGTAAACGTGATCACCTAGCTTTTTAGTTGAAAAAGGACAAAGTAGAATTATAATTTAACGCTCCGCCTATGACAAGTTGATTATAGACAGAGCATTATCTCTGTTTGGGTAGGATACTCTATTAATCTGGAGCTCTGTGTAATTGATTTAGGGAAACTATGATAAAACCAAATGTGAACGACCAGAGGGGATTTGAACTCTGGCCGTCTCGAATGTGAATCCAGTGCCTCAACTAGTAAGTCACTTCTACCGGTTGCTTGGTCGAGAAAATCTGTATTAATCTGAGCAGTTTCATTTCTAATTACTAAAAGTCGATGAGTATTGTTGAAGAAGAATGGTGCTGCATTTTTAAATTACATTTTAGTGGCATTGTAACATCCTTTAATGTAAAATAACTACTGTATGTCATGTGTCAGAAAATAATACAATGAAAGAGAAACTAGAATAATTTGAATGTTATCCAATAAATCCTGCAAACAACTGCAATCATAATATTGTTTTGTTATTGCGTGGTGCGATACAATTTGTGATTACTTCGGGTGACTTGGAGCAGGAATTTCTTGCAGTAGACCTGACCTGCTTTCCTTACGCAACATCCTGGGAGCCGTCTCCAGACGTCAGGTTAGCCAACAAGTCGATGCGTGGACAAAGCATGTGCATTATTTAGCGCTGTACTTAGAGGCGGTGTCAGCATAAAGAATAAGGCGAGAGAAGACGCGCACGCACAGCCTTCTTTTCATTAGCGGCTGTTTAAGTCAAATTATCGTGCAGGCTTGTATTTCGTCTCTAATTGTGTAAAGCCGTTTTGCAGACATAAAGGGCGGATCACGAAAGACATTCTACTCACAAGAGCACGAATAGTATTCCAAAAGAAACGAGGCGGCTTCATGTATTTCAAAACAGCCTATCTTTTGTACAGCAGCCGGTGGGAACATAGTTTACTGCGACCATCATTTTGTTATTTACTGCTGTTTGTTAGAAATGTTCCACATCTATGATAAGATCGGATATGTCCAGCATCTTGGCTGTATTTTTACTTAACACTAATTTTTTCTCCATATCCTTCCCACTTTCATCCTTGCGATTCTGGAACAGGCTACCTTGTAACATTCACCTTATCCAAAGCGACGTTGCATGCAAAGGAAGATTGAAGCTTCGGCCGATAACATTGGCGTTGGTTCCCTCCCGGCGTATCTCTGCTGTTTTCCTTCAGTCTTACAGTGACTTCCAACCGCATATAAGCGCACAGCATCACCCGTACAAAAGGGTGTGAAAAAATAGAGATGGTAAGACCTCAGCTATATCAGGCACTGCATCCATGGCGGAGTACACAGCTGTAAAGAGACTGGTTCGACCAGCAGAGAAGAAGATATGCTATTGGCAGTAGATCACTCAGGTGGGGGCATTATCTTTTTTGTTTTGTACGTTGCGATAGTAAACAATTTCATCATGAGGAACTATAATAATGGAGGAAAAGTTGACCATCTTTTTTTCTACCTTGTTCTTGTAAGGCAGGTTTCAACTGGGAGGGACATGAGGGCGAAGGAAAGGAAAGCGATAATCACAAAAAACGAACGAGGACTTTGTGGAGCTTTCCGTTTCGTTTAAAACCAAGGGAAATAAAATAAGATTACAGCGCCGAATAAAATATGTAAATGTAAAATGTTAGACACAAATATGAACAAAAGGCACAAAGAGAAATTTTCTACATACACTGGCCATAAAGGAAACCTATACCTTTTCTGAAATGACCTATTGAAGGCAAGGAAAAAAAGTTACATACCATCGCAAAACACAAGGCACACGATGCACAACTAAAACAATTAAGTAATATTTCGCTCATTAGATACCAAACATGGCACTGGTCGCTCCAAACAGTTGATACATTCAATAATATATCGCAACACCATACCTGTGTATATTATGGAACGCCGGTCACGAAGGGGTTAAATAATAAACTTAAGTAATTCACTTTCCTGTGTGCAGAAGGCGAAAATGTTAACTTCTAATAAAAGCTGGCTTTGCAGGACGGCGCATAGAAGCGCTTCACACGGCACCGGACTTGCCCAGTGAATACAGGTGCAGATTTTGTCGCTGTGAGCAGCTTCGATGCCGCCGCTACCGCTATGCTGATCGCTGCGCCGCCGTGTTTGTCTCGTCGTGGGGTCTGATGAGGAGGACATTCTGCGTGCATCCATTTCTAGAAGGAAAAAGCGTTAAATGTTTGCTTCACACACTGTATGAAATTCAACAGGATGACGAATAGTTTCTTCCGCATTTCGAAATGTCATGTGGATCCCTCAATGACCTTTTTTCTCTACTATAGAGTGAACAAGTATCAACATGAGAGAAATGAGACGCTTACTCTTGGATTAAGGTAAGAACAATTTGTACTCATATCCAAATCAAACATTTTCTTGCAAATTACACATCTACTTATTATACAAATTATTCTAAATTTATTTCTGATGATATACACTCCTGGAAATTGAAATAAGAACACCGTGAATTCATTGTCCCAGGAAGAGGAAACTTTATTGACACATTCCTGGGGTCAGATACATCACATGATCACACTGACAGAACCACAGGCACATAGACACAGGCAACAGAGCATGCACAATGTCGGCACTAGTACAGTGTATATCCACCTTTCGCAGCAATGCAGGCTGCTATTCTCCCATGGAGACGATCGTAGAGATGCTGGATGTAGTCCTGTGGAACGGCTTGCCATGCCATTTCCACCTGGCGCCTCAGTTGGACCAGCGTTCGTGCTGGACGTGCAGACCGCGTGAGACGACGCTTCATCCAGTCCCAAACATGCTCAATGGGGGACAGATCCGGATATCTTGCTGGCCAGGGTAGTTGACTTACACCTTCTAGAGCACGTTGGGTGGCACGGGATACATGCGGACGTGCATTGTCCTGTTGGAACAGCAAGTTCCCTTGCCGGTCTAGGAATGGTAGAACGATGGGTTCGTTGACGGTTTGGATGTACCGTGCACTATTCAGTGTCCCCTCGACGATCACCAGTGGTGTACGGCCAGTGTAGGAGACCGCTCCCCACACCATGATGCCGGGTGTTGGCCCTGTGTGCCTCGGTCGTATGCAGTCCTGATTGTGGCGCTCACCTGCACGGCGCCAAACACGCATACGACCATCATTGGCACCAAGGCAGAAGCGACTCTCATCGCTGAAGACGACACGTCTCCATTCGTCCCTCCATTCACGCCTGTCGCGACACCACTGGAGGCGGGCTGCACGATGTTGGGGCGTGAGCGGAAGACGGCCTAACGGTGTGCGGGACCGTAGCCCAGCTTCATGGAGACGGTTGCGAATGGTCCTCGCCGATACCCCAGGAGCAACAGTGTCCCTAATTTGCTGGGAAGTGGCGGTGCGGTCCCCTACGGCACTGCGTAGGATCCTACGGTCTTGGCGTGCATCCGTGCGTCGCTGCGGTCCGGTCCCAGGTCGACGGGCACGTGCACCTTCCGCCGACCACTGGCGACAACATCGATGTACTGTGGAGACCTCACGCCCCACGTGTTGAGCAATTCGGCGGTACGTCCACCCGGCCTCCCGCATGCCCACTATACGCCCTCGCTCAAAGTCCGTCAACTGCACATACGGTTCACGTCCACGCTGTCGCGGCGTGCTACCAGTGTTAAAGACTGCGATGGAGCTCCGTATGCCACGGCAAACTGGCTGACACTGACGGCGGCGGTGCACAAATGCTGCGCAGCTAGCGCCATTCGACGGCCAACACCGCGGTTCCTGGTGTGTCCGCTGTGCCGTGCGTGTGATCATTGCTTGTACAGCCCTCTCGCAGTGTCCGGAGCAAGTATGGTGGGTCTGACACACCGGTGTCAATGTGTTCTTTTTTCCATTTCCAGGAGTGTACTTGAAGCAAATCTATTAGATGTCAGTTTGTAATGATGCTGACTTCCAGTGCGCTGTGAAGAGCGACTGAATTCGTATGAAGATAGAGTGGGAAATTTCGATGTCGTGCATGACGTTCTATGTGATATGTTTTAGGCTGAAAATATGGAACTGGGCAATGTGTTTGACGTAGATCAGAGGTCACCAACATTTTTCACAACGAGCCGTGTAACTGACAAAATGGCGAAAGCTGGCCCCACCATCATTCTATACTATCTTTAGATACAATAATTTAAAACTGAAAATGGCGTGCTTAAGGAACATAGAGCCAGGAGGTCTCCTACTATTCTAAAAATAAGATTTAAGATCTCCTAAAAATAATATTTAAGATCTCCTTTTCTTCAGAAAATAATATTTAAATTTAAGTTGTATCACAACGTCTCGTGTTCTACTCGTTTTACGAATCACATTTAAATAAAGTCGGCGGACCGGATGAACTGACGTCGCAGGCGGGATACTGCCAGCAGGCCGTAGTTTGGCGACCCCTGAATTGTAGAGCTACAGATTACTGTGACACTTTTGGGTCCGTGACTTTCCTAAAACATTCAAAATTTCCACCTTTATATATAATTTCACAAATTCACTTTTTTAAGTTTAGTCACTGAAGGTAACGTGAAGAGTTTATCTTCGTCTTTGTGTTCATTCGATGTTTGACGGTTGAAGAATATAGCTTTAAGAGTTTCAATAAGGTCGTCTGTTTCCTTCGTGACTTTCTTCTTTTTACTCCGTGTAGGACCCACATGCTCTTCGATCCCATAGACTCGTGATGCATAGTGGTGGAAGTTATACTGAATATCTCCTACAGTACTGTCAGATGTAGCCTGAACTGACATTTCAAGAAATCGTAAATTGTCAAAGGATTTTTTTACCCAGAAGCTGCCGAACCAGACTTCTTTTTCTTCTTTTGGTGTGAGAATCCCTTAAAGTTTTCCACTTTCATTGAAATGTGTGTAAGGTTTCTGACAGGTTTTAAATGCGGATTATCTACGTAAGTCTCGATATGCCATGAACTGAAGAGAAATGCCTTATTAAATGTAATGTATAGACCCATGAATCAAGTTAGTAACATGGACTGACAGAAAAGAGTTTGTTGCAAATTTTCTACGCAGTGAACACTTATTTTTTTGTGCAGCGATTTAGAATGTGCATAGAAAAAGGAAAACTGAATTTAATTGAGCGTTAGCATTCGCACCAAATATCTCACCTTCCATAAAGATGTGTAAAGGAACGTAGCTTATAGCCCCACGCAGAGCAGTGGCTTGTGGAACCAATGTGCTATAATACCTCACAGATACAAGAATCAAACAAACGCGTTTTATAGAATCAAGTACTGCCCCTTTTCTAGCTGCGTCAAGACCAACACTTATCTTCCCTGCTCAAACATTCACAAAGAAATGCGAAATATAATATTGGTAGAGACTGCAGCTATTAAGATTGACTTCAGTAAGAAATCCTTAAACACTACCAATTGCGGAAGGCAAAGAGCACGTTTCACATCAACTTATAATATACCAACTTCTGAGTGCAAATCGGCATAATTATCGGCATAATAATATACCAAAATGAGTGCCAATGAAAATTAATTTGAACAAATATTTGAATCTAAAACAATATCACTTACTCCTGTACTAGTGCTCAGAAAACACGTCACACAGAACCCCAATACGTAGGAAAATCAAAGTATAATACTTGTACTTACAAGTCGCGAGGCATTGACAAAGGTTCGCTGGTAGGGAGTTTGACAAAATTGACTCTACTACCATCTTGATGAATGAATAGCAAACATTCTGTACCAGCCCTCGAAACGTAGTCTCACAGAAGGACCTAAGGCAAATAATCTGTTTTGGTCGATAACTAAGTACAAAAAAGTATCATTGCAGATAACCTGCGGTAACTAACACACAAAGTAATTGAACGATAAAAGCATTAAACTTAATATTGAGAGCTGCAATGAAAGATCCAGCTTTCAAATGGCTCCTGAAAAGAAGACGAAAAAATTACCAGTATCTCTAAGAACTGTATTCTGAATACGGCAATAGACTTGAGAAAGCAACTAAAATGCTTTTTGCATTTAACTGGCATTCGTCATTTTCAGGTATCGTGGTGCCGGAAATATGACAGACAGACCTTCATCTACAGATCAAACTGGTTCATCAACAATATCTGGTGTAATTCGAGTAGTGTCTCAGACTACATTGCACAACTTGAGACCTGTCTTCCTTCCCCTTCTGACAGTAATCTAACTTCTGGAGTCTGGCACAGTCTTTGAAAAGATAGCCAGTTTCCCCATCTGTCTGGTGACTATAATATGTAAACACGTGTCATCTAGCGAGGGTGAAACATTCCTGTTCCTCAGCTCATATTCTCACAGTATATTTTACCTTTTTTGTTAACCACAATAATTGTTTTGCTATAATCAACGAGATCTTACTGTAACAAGTTACAATGTAATATTTCCAACTCTGTAGCGACCTCTTTGCTAAGTCGCTAAGTCAACGTTTAGTCTTTGACGATTCGGTTTTGTTCTCAGCAAATCCGGATGTGGCAGATGTGTTCTTCCTCCGTTTGAATGTAGTTCGCCGTTGTTCTGACCCTTGTCCATATTTTGTCAGGATTTGGCATCGTATAAACGGAGAGACAGCTCGTGTTGTGTTTCTTAAGATGGGACCGAAGCCGTTTCTGTGTGGCCCCGCTATTAAGCAGATACAGCAACTCAGAAGGATCGATTTTTCTTTAAGGAAGGTTAGTTTCCTTGGTGAATTTAGTTTGGGAGTGCTTACGTGTGTTACTCCTCCCACAGGCAGCCGATTCCTCTTAGAGCAATAGGCGCACAAATGTTTGGAAGCTGGTTATTGCATCACTAATTACTTCATTTAATTATGTGCTGTTCTGAATTCATCGATGTTATCTGTTGATAGGGCGTGAGGTTAATTTGTGTTGATGATACTGGATTAAGTATCCCAGCGATGCTGTTTTGGTTTTTAAAATTTGGCACAGATTGGAATTACTCCTAGGGGGTTGTAAAATTCTACCTTGTCTTTAAAGTCTCCATAGATTGTTTGTTATACCCACAAACCCACGTACTACGAACTTACATGCCAAAGACATATTGTTCCTCGTGTTTGATCTATTCAAATGTGCCATAGTGGTGGGCTGCCATCTTGTGTTACGAAAGTTAATTATGCTAGTCACAGTCAATCTAACGCAGGGTTCCGCGGGATGTAGATAAACGCTCGGCGAAACACTGTTAATAACATGGCGGCATTTTTCGACATTTTGCGAAATCCAGTTATTTCTTCAGTAGTTTATTATGTTTCATTAGTTAGATTTAAAATGGTATTAACCACTGAATAAAACACGTTTTTTTCATTTTAAAATTTTTTTAACCTTCAGGATAAAGGTGTTCCATCAAAGTATCAGGATTCTCAAAGTCTTCCGTCAGAAGAAAAGTTTGAAAACACTGCTCTAATGAATTGACACAACTGCGGAGCAGGCAATAATTAAATAGGTTGACCGTCGTATGTACTGCTGGCTGCTGCAGTGAGGCATTGTGTTCTGTCCCCGCATTCATTGAATACTGCGTTACGTACAAAACGAATTATGATTCAATGATTCAAGTGATCATACTGATAACTATTATAATAATTTTCTGCGCTCTGAATTTATGTACACACACAAAAGGAGAGTGTCCCGCAGCGTAGCTGGTCTACACTCCTGGAAATGGAAAAAAGAATACATTGACACCGGTGTGTCAGACCCACCATACTTGCTCCGGACACTGCGAGAGGGCTGTACAAGCAATGATCACACGCACGGCACAGTGGACACACCAGGAACCGCGGTGTTGGCCGTCGAATGGCGCTAGCTGCGCAGCATTTGTGCACCGCCGCCGTCAGTGTCAGCCAGTTTGCCGTGGCATACGGAGCTCCATCGCAGTCTTTAACACTGGTAGCATGCCGCGACAGCGTGGACGTGAACCGTATGTGCAGTTGACGGACTTTGAGCGAGGGCGTATAGTGGGCATGCGGGAGGCCGGGTGGACGTACCGCCGAATTGTTCAACACGTGGGGCGTGAGGTCTCCACAGTACATCGATGTTGTCGCCAGTGGTCGGCGGAAGGTGCACGTGCCTGTCGACCTGGGACCGGACCGCAGCGACGCACGGATGCACGCCAAGACCGTAGGATCCTACGCAGTGCCGTAGGGGACCGCACCGCCACTTCCCAGCAAATTAGGGACACTGTTGCTCCTGGGGTATCGGCGAGGACCATTCGCAACCGTCTCCATGAAGCTGGGCTACGGTCCCGCACACCGTTAGGCCGTCTTCCGCTCACGCCCCAACATCGTGCAGCCCGCCTCCAGTGGTGTCGCGACAGGCGTGAATGGAGGGACGAATGGAGACGTGTCGTCTTCAGCGATGAGAGTCGCTTCTGCCTTGGTGCCAATGATGGTCGTATGCGTGTTTGGCGCCGTGCAGACGAGCGCCACAATCAGGACTGCATACGACCGAGGCACACAGGGCCAACACCCGGCATCATGGTGTGGGGAGCGATCTCCTACACTGGCCGTACACCACTGGTGATCGTCGAGGGGACACTGAATAGTGCACGGTACATCCAAACCGTCATCGAACCCATCGTTCTACCATTCCTAGACCGGAAAGGGAACTTGCTGTTCCAACAGGTCAATGCACGTCCGCATGTATCCCGTGCCACCCAACGTGCTCTAGAAGGTGTAAGTCAACTACCCTGGCCAGCAAGATATCCGGATCTGTCCCCCATTGAGCATGTTTGGGACTGGATGAAGCGTCGTCTCACGCGGTCTGCACGTCCAGCACGAACGCTGGTCCAACTGAGGCGCCAGGTGGAAATGGCATGGCAAGCTGTTCCACAGGACTACATCCAGCATCTCTACAATCGTCTCCATGGGAGAATAGCAGCCTGCATTGCTGCGAAAGGTGGATATACACTGTACTAGTGCCGACATTGTGCATGCTCTGTTGCCTGTGTCTATGTGCCTGTGGTTCTGTCAGTGTGATCATGTGATGTATCTGACCCCAGGAATGTGTCAATAAAGTTTCCCCTTCCTGGGACAATGAATTCACGGTGTTCTTATTTCAATTTCCAGGAGTTTGTATATTGACTGGAAAGCTAGCACGTATTTGAAGTAATGTTGCTTTTACGAACCTATTATTTACGTACTGAAATTTCCACGTCTCATTTCTTTTCATTGCGCTGAAGTTAAGGAAGCGTCTGATAAACTGTTGTACAGTTTTTGTGTCACATCGCTTTGCTAACTTTATTCTCTTGGGCATTACATACTTACATCTGCAGATCTTCGAAAGCATCAGGGCTTATTGGTGACTACCCATGAGAGTAGTCAATGCCTTTTTAGCCATAGACTACTAAACCATCGTAAAATCTACGACTGCAGTTGGTACGACTTCGCTGTTCACGCCACGTCAGTGTAGGGTGTCGAACAGGACATTATTGTACTTGTGTGTGACATACCACTGGATACCTTACAACTGTAGTTAACTAGTGCATAAACTATAAATTATGACTTCATTCGAAAATAATACGGAGTAGTAAGATTCACAATGGTTTAGTAGCGAAGTAAAGTCCCCCACCCCCCGTCCACCCCACTCCACCTTTTAGTGTTCTAGAGTTAAACGCAAACATAAACAACTTTCAAGTGGGTCGCTTTATTACTACTAAAAACGTTTTTTCTCCATTTTCGTGCGAGATTCCCGCTACAGATTGATATTTACTGACGTTTGTGCGTAGAGATTTAGCAGTGTTCAAGAGTTCATTGCTTCATAAGAAATTAATTTAGGCTGAAGTGAAATTTCCTCAAAGCAAGCAGTTGTATCAAGGCTCTGATTACTTTCCGCTCGTAATGGTTAGTGATCATGGTTTCGGTAGATCATCATTCTTACTGCGTCCAGGTGGAAACAATTTCTTATTAGTTAAAAAGAGAGTTTTCAATTACCGCCTCTGTAGGGCTAGAAAATAAATTGAGTGTGCGTTCAGTATTCTTGCTAACAAGTGGAGAATTTTTCTTAAACCTATGAATGTATCTTTAGGACTTGCTGTTGTGTATTGCACTGAGAGACAACTGCCATGACAGTCTGAAAAAATGTGAGGTCACCTTGCTTAGTATCTTACTGTAAATGTAGAATGTTTTGTATGCTTAACCGTATAATAAAAATGAAAACATGATACGTATCCAGTTTGTTAATAATTACTTTTATGACATCCACCAATCTTCTTATATGAAACACTTTTGCCTCTAATGCTCTATTAAGACTTAAAATGACTGCCTCTCATGCTTCAATCTTCTTCAGTTCATTTGAATATTCTTCGCACTCCACTTTCCATATTGACGGAAGTTTTTCCAACTTCAGAGATGAAATCTTCTATCTTGACTTCGTTCTCTAACCAACAACGAGAACTACACTATCATACTACAAAATAACAATGAACAGCGATTCCACTACATCACATGCCGGCTGTTAATATGCGGCAAACTGCGCGTCGTGCGAAGGCCGCTATGGGAAGCTTTTTTCCGTTATAAGGCACAGGGGGAGCTTCTCCGCTGCCGGTGGCTGTAGTCAGCTACTGAGTGCCACAAAAGCGCGGTGACCCGGCTCATTTGAAGGTGCCCATTCAATCCAAGTTACAAAAGGGAAATTCTGAAGTTTAGGTAGTTTTCTTCGTCACAGATATGCAGTGCTGAAGCTGAATGCATCACTGATGACTTCAAGGATTTTCTTCATCGTGTAGTTTATTTCAGTATTTGAAACCGCCAAACATGCAACAGAAGGAAATGCAGCTGTGTCTTCTAAATTTAACACTGTGAGCAGTTTTATTAACATAATTACGATACGAATGGTGACGTCACATGGGCTGGACTGCTGTTCAAATCGCTCGCCAACATTTTATGAAGTTTTAGACTTCAGATACTTATTTTAAAGCTTATTGGTGTTAATATTTGCTGTAAAAGTAACTTATTAGTGGATTTTCATTCATCTAAATCTTAATTTTCATGTTACTGATTCGAGTGGCCTGTTATTTGTGAACGTGCTGACGTCGTACATCGAAGTCACAGCAGTGCGTTTACATTTCGCGGCGTGTCATTGTTGGTGTAGCAGTTCTAAAGCTAAGTAGTGACAAAGTTGTTTGTGTACTGTACTCAGATATCAAATTTAGTAGTTTTCAATCGTTTATCCAAATATTAGCAGTGTGCTTACATTTCGCGGCGTGCAGCAGTTCTCAAGTTCACAAGGTTGTTGGTGCACTGTTATGCAGTTATTAAATTTAGTAGTTTTCAGCTGTGCCTCGTGCTGTTTCTGGTGAAATAACTGTTTAATAATCTTTCGGAAACTCTCACCCACTGTGTTTTATAGAGTTGTTTGTGCCTCAAAGTCATTTATTAAATTTTTCAGCTGACGCTTCTTATTGTTTGTGGTGAAATATTTCAGTAAACTTTCGTTCACTGTGTTTAATTTCATTGAATGTTTCAGTGGTCACTTGCTGTTTTGGTTTTAGATAATAAATTGTGTGTTTCTGTGGTATTGGTATTATTTATGGCTTAATAATATTAATAAAAGTAGTTGCTTTCTTAGCAGAGAGCGAAATCGAAGTTGTTTAAATAGTTCTACTGTTGTAATTGAACGTAGGTAGCGGAAAACGTTTAGTTTTTTCAGTAACTATAACATTTTGAACGAATGAGAGGTATGAGCTTTGTCATAGGTTTGTGAGTATTGGGTTACAGTGTGAGATTTGTTCAAAGTATTTTCATTGCCGGGGAAATACAGTGGGGAAGCCAGTCGGCATTCTAGCGAGATCGTCTCCTGGAAATGCGGAATTTGCAGCAGAAATAAGTTGAGTGTAAGAGTGTAAGATCTATGCCATTTAGGTGCAGTTACAAAATGGAAAGGAGGAACTAGATAGGTTGAGGAGGGTGAAGGGCTCTGGGGAAAGGGACCTGGTAGTTGGTAAGAAGACAGCTAGGAGGAGGAGACATGCAGACACTTGTACTTTGCGCGTGACCAGTGGAGTTCACCAACTGTCAAAGTTTAGTGGAGAGGAGCCTCTTGTAGCTGCAGGTGTAGGAAACATGCAACAGTCCTCAGCAGTTAGGGAGCATAAGTCAGGTGCAAATTCTAACTGAAAAAAGGTTCTGGTGCTAGGTAGTTCATATGGCAGAGTTGTAAAATTAGACCGCTACGGTATGATGTAACTTCCATGCACTGGTTCCTGTTGATACCTGTAATGTTTAAAATTGGTTTGCAATGCCTCGTTTGCTCTTGTCTGTAATTGGATCACTTCTTCCTGGATCGAGCAAATCTGTTTTCGTTTCCAACTCGTGGCTGCCGTGGCCTGTTAGCCGTCTAGTGTGACGGCAGCGGTTGTTTGATGCAGGCCTTGGCCCTAAGCGACCTCGCGGCTGCCATTGTACTTCGATGGAATATTTTATTCCAGTTGACAAACATGTTTCATTTTTACATTTTCATTTTTATTCTTGTGACAATTTCTACTTGACGAGAGCATTTTTGCTAAGATGTTTCTCACCTATGGTGTGATCACATGTAGTACTATGTAATTTCTATTCTGATGAAGACCGCCTTAGTGCTGTCGAAACAATGGCCAATTTGACAATAATTTTGTGCAAGCGAGGTGGCTATACGTACATCCCGTACCATGTAGAAAAGCTAATCCAACGGCAATAGCGAGTTTTTTAAACCAGCGTCATTAAGGAACAAGAGTGGGAGGATGTTTATAGCGCTAATAACATAGATGACAAATATGATGCCTTCCCTGACACATTGCTGATGCTCTTTGAATGTTGCTTTCCATTAGAACATTCTAAACAGGGCACTAGCAGTAAAAGGCAGCCTGGGCGCCTGACTGATGGAATAAAGATATCGTGTAGAATAAAGTGGGGAATGATACCGAAGAGTATGGGGTATGCAAATATAATTGCTAATTCACAGGATAAAATTAAAACCCAAAGTCATTCGTGAAGGAAGTGTCTGGTCAGCAGCGCAAGGTCAGCGATATAAAGTCAGTTGGTAGTAAAAATATTTGTTACTGATATGTCAGATATATGTGCAGTATTTAACAATCAGTTTCTGAGCATTTCTGATGAATTAAATAAAAACTTAGTTTCTACAGGGAATTATTCAACTCCCTTGCAAAATGCCTCTCCGATACTGACGTCTGAAGTGATACTGACAAGGGGGAGATTGAGTCAGTAATCAAATCACTGGAGACTAAGGACTTTCATGGATACGATGGAGTTCCTAGCAGAATATTAAAAGACTGTGCTGCACATGTTAGTCCTGTATTTAGCCATATTTGTAATTTCTTCTTTAAGAATGGACAGCTTCTTGAACCATTTAAGTACTCAGTAGTAAAGCCGCTTTATAAAAAGGGAGAAAGGGATAATGTAGATAATTTTAGATCTGTTTCTATGACATCAGTGTTCGCTAAAGTTATTGAAAAGGCTGTGTATGTAAGGATAACTGATCATTTTAATTCACGTAGTTTGCTGTCAGATGTGTAGTTCGGTTTTAGAAGTGTTTTAACAACTGAAAATACTATAATATCTTTCCTCTGTGACGTAATGGATGGATTAGACAAAAGGTTTCGAACGCAAAGTTTCTTTTTTTATTTAAATAAGGCATTTGATTGTGTTGATCGCAAAATATTGCTCCAGAAGTTGGAACATTGTGGAATACGGGGGTAGCTCACAATTGGTTCATCTTTAGTTAAACGAGAGACAGCAAAAGGTCATTACTCACAATGTTGAGAATGGCCGTGACGTGGGACACGATCAAGTTGGGGTGAGGAGGGGTGAGGGGGCCGAGGTGCCCTACGGATCAGTGCTGGGGCCACTCCTGTTCCTTATTTATAAAAATAAGTTCTCTAGTTTTACAGGTGGTTCTAAAATATCTCTGTTTGCTGGTGACACTAGCTTGGTAGTGTTGTGTGCAACTCTGGCACTTTCAAATAGTGCAGTTCATAAGTTCATGACTTCTAGAAAATAAACTAACGCTCAATCACAGTAAGACTCAATTTTTACAGTTTGTAACACACAATTCAACAAAACCCGACGTTTTAATGTCACAGAATTGGCGTATGATTATTGAAACTGAACATTTCAAGTTCCTAGGTGTTCAGATAGATAGTAAGCTGTCGTGGAAAGCCCACTTTCAGGACCCTTTTCAAGGACTTAATGCTGTCATTTTTAATATTCGTACAATATCTGAATTAAGCAATTGTTCGATACGAAAAGTAGTCTACTTTGCTTATTTTCATTCGTTTATGACGTGTGGTATTATATTTTGGGATAACTCTTCCCATTCTTAAACGATATTTTTGGCTCAGAAGCGTTCGGTCCGGGCAATAAGTGGTGTACGTTTGCGAACCTCTTGCTGACCCTTGTTCATGAGTCTGGATATTCTGACATTGGCCTTTCAATACTTATATTCTCTACTGACGTTCCTTGTCAACAATATCAGCTTAGTGCCAAGATTTAGCAGCTTTCACTCAGTTAATACTAGGCAGAAATCCAATCTGCGTTTGGATCTGTTGTGCCAGAAGGTGTGCAGTATACTGCTACATACATTTTCAGAAAGCTACCACAAGAATTCAAAAATCTTAGCAGTAATCAACACGCTTTCAAATCGAAACTGAAGAGTTTCATCATGGGCCACTCTTTCTATTCCGTCGAGAAATTCCTTTGTTATATTGTTGATTGTGTTTACATAAACTTCTTACGGCTTGTCTTATTTTGGGCTCACAATCACTTTATGTTATCTGTTATTACTTTTATGTTGTAATTTCATTCAATGACACATTCCATGACCTTGGAGATTTTCTCTTCTCTTTGGTCCTACAGAACTATACGCGTAAAACAAAATAAAAAAGTATTTGTAGACAGTGGAATGAAATTTTGCACTATGCAGCGGAATGTGCGCTGATATGAAACTTTCTGGTAGATTACAACTGTGTGCCGGACCGAGATAAGTTGTCTTTTTCGTGGATAATGCCTAGAGAGTATTAAATGTAGTGTTACAAAAGAATGCAGATCAGAAGGATCAATCAGATAATTAAAGAAGAGATTTTGAATCTAATCGGGTAAAAATGAGTTTTTATGACTGAAGTTGACTAAATGAAGGTGTAATTCCAGTAAACAGGTTCAGATGCTTAGATGCATGTAGGTTGTAAGAGTTACTCAGAGATTAAGAGACTTGCCCAGGGTAGACTCGATTGGAGAGTTGCATTAAAACATTGAGAGATAAAGAGAAAGCTTTACTGAGGCCGCGTCGGGATAACAGAAGTGTCCGATTCCACCTGCCTGCTTTGACCCATGATGTCATCAGTTTGCGGGAAATAGCTACTCTAAGTGTCTCCAATATGGCGCCCATGGCGTCACTACATACGCATGGTAACAAACACGAAAATACATATAAATAAGACAGTAACATCTACCTCCAAATATACAATCAAACTAACGGGACAACTGTGGGAAACTGGGGGTTTTATGGTCAGGAAAAGCTAAATATAACTGTAAAAAAATACACCACGATCCCAAAACATACAAAATGACGAACCAAAAAAAAAAAACACAGCATTCTGCAACACTAACAAAAATCTATTGGAATCAGACACTTCCCTTGACCTATATTGGTCAGTCACAGCTGACGATAACAAAACACCAACATCTACAACTAAAACGACCAAAATTGGAATAGGACATTTCCCTTGACTTGTATAGGTCAACCACAGCTGACGATACCAAAACACCTACAAATAAATCTACGAAAATTGGAATCGGACATTTCGCTTGACCTATATATGTCAACCACAGCTGACGATACCTAAACACCAATACCTACAATTAAAACTACGAAAACTGGAGTCGGTCATTTCCCTTGACCGATACAGGTCAACCACAACTATTGATACCAAAAACCGAACATCTACAACTACGAAAAACAAAACCAAAACCACAACACCTCAAAAATCCAAAAATTAAACCTCCGTACATAAATTAAAACACATTCAATATACCATAAATACACAAAACATCACAACTCGAGAAGAATAGACCCAAAAAAAAAACCAATTATTTACCACCAACATATTCCGGCGTTGCAAACGAGGCTGGCCACCCCAAACACACACACACACACACACACACACACACACACCGCCATATGTACCCGCCCCAGGTCCGAGACGACGGAACTCTGCTCAACCTCATGTTCTAGCGATAAGTGCTGCACTTCACAGTCTCAGCTATCAGTCCAAGTAACTGGCGGAATTTAATAACGGACAACATGTCCTCTCCCATCTCCGACGGCAACATAGCACTGTTACATTCCGTCGTCATATCCATACTTAACAACAGAAGCAACGCAATAAATTAAACGTCTTACCGCATCACAAACAGCAAGCCCATAACGCATAACGAAAACGCCAAACCCACAAACAAAAAAATTAATTAATAACTCACTGAAAAAACTTCCAAACATTACGTCCCGAAGTACAGACACTGCCAACCTCTTCACACATCCAAGACCAAGGCTTTAATGAACCCAGTACAACACATTACACTCAGCACAGACTCACACACACACACACACACACACACACACACACACACACACACATACACCACCACCACCACCAGAGGGCACCATCAAACACAACAATACGACATTTACAAACACAACCAACTCAAACTCCGCGCCATAATGACGTACACACCACAACACCCGTACGTCACGGGTCAAAGCAGACGGTTGGAATCGAACGTTTCCACTGATCCAACCTCATAAAGCAATCCCGCTTGACCGCGAGTAACATGATTTAGTTTCAGGCAGCATCAAAGATAGGCTGCATAGTGGACTTAACAGAGGAAACTGGTTCCGCCATCGCTAAATCAAACGAACAATCTCCACTGAAGTCCATCCTTCCACTTTGTTTTAAATTAAGTGCTTGTCTATCCTGTTCCCCTCCTATGCTGGAGGGTTGATGGAAACTGTTGACAGTGTAAATTTAGTAATGTTGTGTGTGTCGGTTTTTTTCATTATTATTTACAAGTCTGCTATGATCTTATACTGTCTGGCTCCTCTAAGGCAGCCTTATAGTGTCGTCTTTATTTTTAAAACATTAGTAATGCACGAATACATTCCTTGCGAACTTGGTACGTAGCAGTGAAACATTTGTTAAGTGTGTTAGTCATAACATGGAATATTTGTGTATTTTTTAAATAAAGCACTTTTACACATTAAAAGTTCATCGATAAAATTGCAAAACATTACTCCAAATTTGTTAATAACAATGGGAGGTGGTCATACCTAGTAGCACTTACGGGAAATGACATAAGATCATTAAATTATAGTAACTGAGCCGTAATGTCAAAGTGTTTTATGTCACAAATTATGTTAATATATCTCACGATTTTTCAGAGTATACCTTGAACTCACTGAATTATAATAATTCAGCCACACCCCAGACACACAGGTGTGAGGTCAAAGTGTCTTACGTTACAAATTGCCTTAATATCTCCAACCATTTTACAGAATAACCTTCACTCCATTATACACATATCAAAAAAAGTTTTGCATCACCCCAGTTCACAGAACTCCTCAAGACAGACGTTGACTGTGGATATTGTACGAGGTGCATTCAAGTTCTAAGGCCTCCGATTTTTTTTCTAATTATCTACTCACCCGAAATCGATGAAACTGGCGTTACTTCTCGACGTAATCGCCCTGCAGACGTACACATTTTTCACAACGCTGACGCCATGATTCCATGGCAGCGGCGAAGGCTTCTTTAGGAGTCTGTTTTGACCACTGGAAAATCGCTGAGGCAATAGCAGCACGGCTGGTGAATGTGCGGCCACGGAGAGTGTCTTTCATTGTTGGAAAAAGCCAAAAGTCACTAGGAGCCAGGTCAGGTGAGTAGGGAGCATGAGGAATCACTTCAAATTTGTTATCACGAAGAAACTGTTGCGTAACGTTAGCTCGATGTGCGGGTGCGTTGTCTTGGTGAAACAGCACACGCGCAGCCCTTCCCGGACGTTTTTGTTGCAGTGCAGGAAGGAATTTGTTCTTCAAAACATTTTCGTAGGATGCACCTGGTACCGTAGTGCCCTTTGGAACGCAATGGGTAAGGATTACGCCATCGCTGTCCCAGAACATGGACACCATCAATTTTTCAGCACTGGCGGTTACCCGAAATTTTTTTGGTGGTGGTGAATCTGTGTGCTTCCATTGAGCTGACTGGCGCTTTGTTTCTGGATTGAAAAATGGCATCCACATCTCATCCATTGTCACAACCGATGAAAAGAAAATCCCATTCATGCTGTTGTTGTGCGTCAACATTGCTTGGCAACATGCCACACGGGCAGCCATGTGGTCGTCCGTGAGTATTCGTGGCACCCACCTGGATGACACTTTTCGCATTTTCATGTCATCATGCAGGATTGTGTGCACAGAACCCACAGAAATGCCAACTGTGGAGGCGATCTGTTCAACAGTCATTCGGCGATACTGCAAAACAATTCTCTCCACTTTCTCGATCATGTCGTCAGACCGGCTTTTGCGAGCCCGAGGTTGTTTCAGTTTGTTGTCACACGATGTTCTGCCATCATTAAACTGTCGCACCCACGAACGCACTTTCGACATATCCATAACTCCATCACCACATGTCTCCTTCAAATGTCGATGAATTTCAATTGGTTTCACACCACGCAAATTCAGAAAACGAATGATTGCACGCTGTTCAAGTAAGGAAAACGTCGCCATTTTAAGTATTTAAAACAGTTCTCATTCTCGCCGCTGGCGGTAAAATTCCATCTGCCATACGGTGCTGCCATCTCTGGGACATATTGACAATGAACGCGGCCTCATTTTAAAACAATGCGCATGTTTCTATCTCTTTCCAGTCCAGAGAAAAAAAATCGGAGGCCTTAGAACTTGAATGCACCTCGTATCACAGATACAATCCCTATGACTGTTCAGGAATGTCACTAAACCTGCCCGAAGATGTGAACAACCATACATGAGCAGCGCATATTAGACGGACGGGGTACGACAGCCGAACAGTTCCATTCATTCCATCAGGAAGGAGGCAACACGGCTCGTGTTGTCCTTAGTTCAACCATGCCTAGATGGTCAATACTGCGGTTAGATCACGTCCGAATTGTTATTTTGTCCCAGGAAGGGCTCTCAACAAGGGAAGTGTTCAGACGTCTCGGAGTGAACCAAAGTGATGTTGATCGGACATGGAGGAGATACAGACAGACAGGAACTGTCGATGACATGCCTCGCTCAGCCACCCAAGGGCTACTAGGGATTATGGCTCAGAGGAACCATGACAGCAACGCAACCATATTGAATAATGCTTTTCATGCAGCCACAGGACGTCGTGTTACGACTCAAACTATGCGCAATAGGCTGCATGATGCGCAACTTCACTCCTGACGTCCGTGGCGAGGTCCGTCTTTGCAACCACGACACCATGCAGAGCGGTACAGATGGGCCCAACCCAACAACATGCCGAATGGACCGCTCAGGATTGGCATCACGTTCTCTTCACCGATGAGTGTGGCATATGCCTTCAACCAGACAATTGTCGGAGACTAGTTTCGAGGCAACCCGGTCAGGCTGAACGCCTTAGACACACTGTCAAGCGAGTGCAGCAAGGTGGAGGTCCGCTGCTGTTTTGGGGTGGCATCATGTGGGGCCGACGTACGCCGATGGTGGTCATGGAAGGCGACGTAACGGCTGTCCAATACCTGAATGCCATCCGCCGACCGATAGTCCTACCATACCGGCAGCATATAGGCGAGGCAGTCGTCTTCATGGACGACAATTCTCGCAGCCATCGTGCACATCTTGTGCATGACCTCCTTCAGGATAACGACATCGCTCGACTAGAGTGGCCAGCATGTTCCCCAAAAATGAACCCTACCGAACAGGCCTGAGATAGATTGAAAAAGGCTGTTTATGGACAACGTGACCCACCAACCACTCTGAGGGATATACACCGAATCGCCATTGAGGAGTGGGACAATCTGGACCAACAGTGCCTTGATGAACTTGTGAATAGTATGCTACGACGAATACAGGCATGCATCAATGCGAGAGGACGTGCTACTGGGTATTAGAGGTACCGGTGTGTACAGCAATCTGGACCACCTCTTCTGAAGTTCTCGGTGTAAGGTGGTACAATATGCAATGTTTGGTTTTCATGAGCAATAAAAGGGAGGAAATGATTTTTAAGTTGATCTCTATTCCAATTTTCTCTACAGATTCTGGAACTCTCGGAACCGAGGTGATGCAAAACTTTTCTTGATGTGTGTGGTATTCAGCTGTGCACCAGTCGCAATCTCAGTGTGTCTTCCCCAGTGGCGAATACATATGGGGGGTGGGGGCTGCCCCCTCTGCCCTTTCGGGGCCGCCGTCGTTGTCACTCGCGCCGCCTCCGCGCGTCAGACCGTACGCTATTTGTTCGTTACTTTCGTCAGTCGACTCGACTGAATCGAGTTATCGAGTAGTTTCACTTTCCTATGTAGCATCGTATTTTATGTTTCTGTCTGGCACATAGATAGCTAACACATACCTACGAGAAAAGTCGCGGCCATTCTAGTGATATCTATACGTTATTCTGTCTGCCATTTGTTCGAGAAAACCATAATTGTAACTTTTTTACATCATAAGATGGCATTGTCTTATATATGTGTATAATCAGTTTAAATAAAACTTTCTTAAACTTTGCATGAGACTTAATTATTTTTTATTACGGTAAAAGTAAAGGTAGCTCAAGATATCTTTAGCGCCCCCTCCTCGAGATTTTTCTGTATCCGCCACTGGTCTTCTGTAATAAATTATGGTAATATTTACTGCCATTTTTACGTAGGATAACTCTGCTGCCGATGATGTTTTCACTACAGTGCAAAAACCTCAAATGACGAATTGGCAAAGTGGATGGGTGACCTTCATTTTACCGCCATTTTTATGTCACCCTACTGACGAGGTGCATGGTGGTGGAAAGGGGGCTCATCTGGACTCATGGCAGGTATTACGTTATATCCCTACCTTGATTGTATCAAATACAAGAGCCCCAGAGGCGGTGTGGGTGGCGTGTCAGGTCACACAGTGACTTTGAGATAAGGCAGTTATGTGGCCTCGTACCTGCTAACCAATCAGTAATTGTACTGATACATAACAATGTCGTACCCACCGTTTGCTAACGTATCGGCAATGGCTCGAATCCTCGATGATACTTGCAAACTCGTGTAATTACTCTCCTTTCTAGGCTGGTAGTCCCCTTGCACCCAACGAGATTCAAGCGACGAGTTTACGGTCATAGACTAACAGTGGGAGAGAGTGGAGACTTGAGTATTGAGGATATGGAGATGGCGAGTTCGGGGATGACGTCACAGGACCCTCTGTCGAGTTGTCAAGCGACTATACGGAGCACATTTCTGATCTCTATATGTGATATTAGCCATA
The DNA here is from genome assembly GCF_023898315.1 of Schistocerca nitens. NCBI lineage: Eukaryota > Metazoa > Arthropoda > Insecta > Orthoptera > Acrididae > Schistocerca > Schistocerca nitens. The sequence continues at coordinate 1,024,900,727 of NC_064614.1, forward strand.
CAAAAAATATTTGTTTGCCCGTAATAGACTTCACTGTCAGCCTCGTTGTATTTCGTTGTTCGCCGTTTATAATATCACTGTTTCTCTTATTTTTTAACTTAAAGCGCCAGTGCCTAAGCGGAAAATACTCTTGAAGCGTGCAAGCGGACGTGAAAATCAACTTAAAAGCAATTCAGAGACGAAAAATTCTTCCATTGGCGATGTTTAAACGGAAGGAAACGTACTTGTATTCTGATGAAAAAGCGAATTTCAATAGATGTATTCACAATGGCGGTATTAATACCATGTATAAAAAAATAAATAGTTTGATCGATATTATTTCGGACGTATCAGTGCACAGAAGAGGTCAGACTATTTAATTTGTTTGCGTCGTTCTAACGTCTCCATGTAGGTCACTACATTGACGTTACCTCGTTCATGAAAATGTTTTCAGGACAACGCAATCTGTTCCGCCTAGATAATGTAATTCCATTCTCAGTCGCTCTCCTGCGCGCGTTCTTGTCAGCTGCAGATCCACGTTGTGCTCTTTGGTGGAAACCGAACACAATAACAGGCGAGGAAGAATCAGTACTCAGGTATAGATGGGAAACAGAGCAAAGCAACATACAGGGAGGAAGAGTCAGCACCCTGGCGAGTATGAATGGAAACGTAACGCAGCAACATAACAGCGAGAGAGATTAAGCACTTTGGCGTTTCTGAATGGGCCAACATTGAAATACCCCACGAAAAATTTGTTGCAGTTTGCTGAAACTTGGTAGACAAACACACCAAGAAACAAAATTAGTGAAACGAACATAAACCTGGGCCGGCCGTGGTGGCCGAGTGGTTCTAGGCGCTACAGTCTGGAACCGCGCGACCACTACGGTCGCAGGTTCGACTCCTGCCTCGGGCATGGATGTGTATGATGTCCTTAGGTTAGTTAGGTTTAACTAGTTCTAAGTTCTAGGGCACTGATGACCTCAACAGTTAAGTCCCATAGTGCTCAGAGCCATTTGAAGCATAAACCTGGGTCGTAAAAACAACAGTAAGTCAACTAGATTACCGCAACTGTAATTCAAACGGCTAGCTATGAGCTTTTAGAGTATTATGGTTGTCAGAAAGTTTCGCTGAGCGGCTTACGTCGTTTGGTGCAATGATGTATCGACAACGGCTTCTAGGCGAGCTTTATTAAAAATGTGAAGCAAATAATCTCTGTCGCTAATATTGTGGCGCTATTCTATAACAGTGCACAGAAGAACATGTAAGTAAGACTCATGTTTCAGTTTGTAATTCGTAAAATGAGTAATTAAAGGTGTCAAACTTTGCTTCCATCGTTTTTCCTCAATAATTGAGGCTGTAATGAAACTAATATGTTACACACGTATCATTCAAAGTATTTTCCATCGCTGGCCACTGCTTTCTCCCATCTTTCGGGCAGTGTACGAATCCCGCGTCGAAAAAATTATTCATCTTTTGAAGCGATCCACGAATCGATCCAATTTGTGATTTCTTCATGAGATCGGAAGTGTTGGTCAACCAGGCCATGCGCCATTGATCAAAATAGGTGATAGTCAGAGGAAGCAATGTCTGGAGAATACGACGGGTGGGGTAGGACTTTCCATTTTAACGTTTCCAAGTACGTTTTGACCTCTTTTGCAATGTGGGGTCGAGCGTTGTCGTGCTTCAAAATCACTTTATCGTGCCTCTCGCTGTATTGCGGCCGTTTGTCTTTTAATGCTCTGCTCAAACGCATTAATTTCGTTCGGTAACGAGCACCTGTGATTGTTTCACTCTGTTTTAACACCTCATAGTACACGACGCCGAGCTGGTCCCACCAAATGCAGAGCATGATCTCGGAGCCGTGAATATTCAGTTAGGCCGTCGACGTGGAAGCATGGCCGGGTAATCCCCATGATTTTTTGCGTTTAGGGTTTGAAAGGTGGCTACACTGAGCCACAGCGCCAGAGATCGCGCCAAAGAGTATTATTCAGCCGCCTCCACTGGCAGTTCTTGTCGAGAAGTCGTGGTGGAGAGTGCTTATCGAGATGTGGTGGTAGTGAGTCGGTGTTGAGATGTTGTAGTAGGGAGTGCTTGTTCCATGTTTTGTGCAGTTGTTTGATGGGCTAGACCGCAAATGTTCGAATGGAGATATTGTAATGATTAGAGTGCTTTTCGACAATATATATGAAGGTAAAAAAAATTCCTTGTTTTTCATTATTTCAATGTCTTAAATAATGCGTCATCACAGGTTCAGTCAACAAAGCATCTGGCTCGTGTTGTTGTATTAGAGTGTAATTCTGGTTTCCTTACGCAATTATAGTATTTCTATTTTTTTTAAATTACTTCAGTATAAATGGTATTTAAAATTTCTTGTCTTATTGAAGAAGAACCGTGCCAGATGTGTACGTTGAATCACACTTCCACACACAGAACAGTTACACTTGTGCTTTGGTTTCGTACGTTTTATAGTTGATGGGGACTTAATTAATTAATTGTGTTAACGGAAATTTTCTTTCATTCTTTGTTGTTATTCTATGCAGTCAGATTGCGTACAAATACTAGTCAGGGCCAACCGTGTACGAGACTGCGTAACCGGACAGACAGCGACAAAAATTAAAATTATTTGCATTCATTTATATAATTAAGCCCCCATGCACGTGGCGACCGCTGCTTCGGATCGTCCCTTGGAATTCTTCTGATTGTAAAAATAGCAGACAGTAGTATTGTTGTAGTAATTTGTAGTTTAGTAATTGTAGTATATATTGCATGTGTAGATTTGGTAATTGTCATTCTTCTAATGGTATTTTTTTTTTTTTTGCAAAATTTAATATTTGTTGTCTTGTCTACGGGTTTGACAATTTAGTGCAAGTATTTCAATTGTTCGTTAATCGTGTTTGAGGGGAACATTTCGTGTGAATGGTATTGTTGGAGATAAAGTGTCATTGTGTGTAATTTTCGTACAGTGACGAGTTTTGTATGTTTTGTAAATGATTACGCGATCGATGAAAAAGGCAAAAATGATGGATAGTCAGAATGACGAAATTGTTGACATGGCGATCTCGCCAACACAGGAGAACAGTATGATGAATAATGAAGTGGAAAACAATTTAATAAGTCGGGAAAATAATCCGGAACCATTTCAAAATTTTTCTCAATCAGAAAATTCACAGAATACGAGATTAACGATAGAAGATTCTGAAATAGTATCGAACACAGATAGCTTTATGGCTATGCAGAAGGAAGTTAGTTTTGCGGGAAATGTTAGGGGCGAAAAGAATTTCGAACCGGCTAATATGGAGCAGTTGATGGGTGCTATATTAAATTTGGGAGCACGAATGGAAACACAGTTTAGATCTGAATTAAAAACACGGTTGGACTCACAAATAGGAACAATTAGAACTGAGATAGGAACAATGGAAACACGCTTAGACTCACTGGGATCACAGTTAGGATCTGAATTAAAAACAGAGATAGGAACAATTAAAACTGAGATGGGAACAATGGAAACACGGTTAGACTCACGAGTAGGGACATGTTTCAAAAATATGAAAGAAGAGTTAAAGAAAGAAATCAGAGAAGAGGTACAACCGATTTTGAATGCTCACAATAATAGATTAATTTCGATAGAAATTAGACAAAAGGAACGGGATAGAGAACAGGAAGAAAGAGATCGCGTGATGGTACAAAAATTTTCAGAGTTAAATTTACAACGTGCACACGATAAGGAGGAAATATTTGAGAGAATCGAGGAATCCGTACCAAATGACAGAATAAATAATCTAACACAACAATATGAACAGTTAACTATTAAATGTGTCAATACTGAAACCCGAGTCGCGACATTTACAGAAGACGTAAATAAACAGAAAGAACAAATAGGTGATTTATCGGAAAGAGTTGAGGAGATTTCAGACAAATTGACAAGTCTTAGTTTAAATGGGGACAGAGATTCAGATGATACAGCACCATTGCCATTTGCAGAAACCGAAGAGTATCAGAACATAAATAAACATGTTGAAAATCAGGGAAAATTTAATGAACGCGTTAAAAGGGAAGTTGAGGCATTACGAAAGCAAGTCAAACAAATCGAAGGCGAAATTGTAGGAAAATACAGTAGAAGAAATTTAGAATCACAGATAGCAGAGGGGTTTGAAGAAAGTAATTTATTTCATTTACGAGAAGCAACAAGAGAGCGCCAGGCGCGCGAACTTGACAATAATCGACATTGGGACAGGGACAGACGCGGTAGGTCTTTGTCGCCACGAGGCGAAGACTTTGACTGTTCGGAAATTTAAGATCTTTCGTAATTCTAAGAATGACATACATCCATGTTCATGGCTAGATCAATTTATGTACGCACTTCCACCAAATTGGCCACTAAGTCACAAACTGGAATTTATGTGTGGATATTTAGAAAACGAACCGGCGACGCGGATGCGTGCACTCATTAGAGATTGTAATAATCTAAATGATTTTTATCATGCATTTCTATCGGCATGTTGGTCCGAAAACACGCAAGACAGAGTCAAACACAGTCTTATTATGCAGCGTAATTTTAAACAGTCTGAGTTCCGCACGCCGGCAGAATACTTTGAAGACATGATTCGAAAGAATCAGTTACCAACACTAGGTTTAGACCATTAACAATTATTACACTGCATTCTTCGTGAGCAATTGAAATAGTAAGTGACACTTGACACAAGAAATACTCCACATGTTTGCTTCTGTTTTGCCATAATTTTTGAAGTGGTGTACACACTGTGAAATATTAAGATCATTAACACTACGTATTCGTACTTACTTACTGAGAGTTATTCGAACTAAAGGCTGTTAGAGGTCATGTATGCATTTCTTTTATTTTGTGATGGACAAGGTAACCAAAATGTATTTTATAATTCATAATGAGTAGAAGATTTGGCTCAGGTGGACTACACAGAGATTGTGTGTGAACATTGTGTCTTCGGATTGCATGGGATGATGAATTGAAGTTTGCACTAGGATTTTATTTGTACTTGTTCGAGGAGACTGACTAGAGGAAAGAGTTGTTATGGAAGTGAAATGATATTGGTAATAAGGTTTATATGTGTCGACGTATTGAAGAGGTATTATTGAGGTATTGAGATTGTGTGAAGCTGATGATTATTGGAGTTTTGGTGGACAAGAGGTAAGGTAAATGATACTGATGATAAGGTTTATATGTATCGACGTGAGAGGTATTATTGAAGTATTAAGATTATGTGATGCTGATGATTATTGGATTGTGTGAAGTTGATGATTATTGGAGTTTTGGTGGATAAGAGGTAAAGTAAGTGAGGAGCATATTTTTTTGTTGGTTTATGTGGAATAAAGAGGATGAAGATGGCAGACTAGAACACTCAAATGGAAGGAAGGTTGTCTACACACACACTTTGTTAAATCAATAAGCAGTATATACTTTTTTTTTTTTTTTTTTTTTTGGAGAGAGGAACTAATTGCATATCTTGGCACACTGACAGTTGTTCAGCAACCGTACATTTTGATCTGGCATGGCAAACATTGGTCTTGACATGATGACTATGACGTTGACTAACTATTATTGACTGTTATACATTGCTGCCACTACTACTTGATACACATGTTGAACATTAAATTTTGACAGACTTGCATTTACACAGTTACCACTATTCAATTACACAGTAGCACTTAATGTGGATGAAAGATGAGTGAGTGTGTTTCCCCTTCCTAATCCCAGATAATTGGTACCGACCTATCTCCTAAATATTATTTTACTTGTTTGTTGTGGCTTGCACTGACACCCATAAATATTATAGGTTTACTGATATTTGTGTATTTGTAATAGTTAATATGACAATTATCTGATATCATTTGTGTGTTTATTATAATTTGTATGTTTAGTGTAAGAGCATTGATAATAATTTTGTAAAAGCAATTGTGTGTGCATTCAAACTATTGTTCATGCCTGAACTGTCTGATTAGTGATAGTGAATATTATGGACTGTTACTTGCACTTTTTCTACATGACTGGTGCCACTAGGACATGTTTAATTTCTGCTTATAAACTCTGATGAACAGTGTGATTAGTGATAGTGAATATTATGGACTGCTGTCTGGACCTGCTCATCATTGCTAGGTGCCACTGATGAACTGCTTCTACTGACATAATGTCACTTGATGGTGTCTGCACCTGCTCAACATTGCTGGGTGCCACTGATGAACTGCTTCTACTGAAATAATGTCACTTATTGGTGTCTGCACCTACTTAACATTACTGGGTGCCACTGATGGACTGCTTGTATTGAAATAATGTCACTTGTTGCTGTCTGCACCTGTTCAACATTGCTGGGTGCCACTAATGGAACTGCTTATACTGAAATGTCACTTGTTGGTGTCTGCACCTGCTCAACATTGCTGGGTGCCACTGATGGAACTGTATCTACAGAAAAGATGTCACCTGTTGGTGTCTGCACTTGCTCAACATTGCTGGGTGCCACAGATGGAACTGCTTCTATTGAAATAATGTCACTTGTTGGTGTCTGCACTTGTTCAACATTGCTGGGTGCCACTAATGAAACTGTTTCTACTGAGATAATGTGACTTGTTGGTATCTGCACGTGTTCAACATTGCTAGGTGCAATTGATGGAACTGCTTCTATTAAAATGATGTCACTTGTTTGTATTTGCATCTGTTGACCATTTCTGGGTGCTACTGCTGGAACTGTCAACTACTTGTTTCTTGAACTATGGAAAGCATGTTATGTGAACATTTGTATAAACAGATTTTTTGTGTATTGTGTAAACTATTATGTAAAGTCACATGTATGAAAGAATTTGTATTGCTTACTGTATTTTATATATTAGGTTATTGAAAGGTAAGTGCAAAGCCAAAATTTTATCTAATTATGTGATATTTATGTATTAACATTATTTTTTTGTCTGTATTTTTGTGGACGAATTTGGTGGTATTTTCACCACCAATGCTGGCAAAAATACCATCAAATTCTAGCCCGTGGAGGAGGGGCATATGAAAGGTGTCTACACTGAGCCACAGCGCCAGAGATCGCGCCAAAGAGTATTATTCAGCCGCCTCCACTGGCAGTTCTTGTCGAGAAGTCGTGGTGGAGAGTGCTTATCGAGACGTGGTGGTAGAGAGTCGGTGTTGAGATGTTGTAGTGGGGAGTGCTTGTTCCATGTTTTGTGCAGTTGTTTGATGGGCTAGACAGCAGATGTTGTTCGAATGGAGATACTGTAATGATTTGAGTGCTTTTCGACAATATATATGAAGGTAAAAAAAAATTCCTTTTTTTTTCATTATTTCAATGTCTTAAATAATGCGTCATCACAGGTTCAGTCAACAAAGCATCTGGCTCGTGTTGTTGTATTAGAGTGTAATTCTGGTTTCCTTACGCAATTATAGTATTTCTATTTTTTTTAATTACTTCAGTATAAATGGTATTTAAAAGTTCTTGTCTTATTGAAGAAGAACCGTGCCAGATGTGTACGTTGAATCACACTTCCACACACAGAACAGTTACACTTGTGCTTTGGTTTCGTACGTTTTATAGTTGCTGGGGACTCAATTAATTAATTGTGTTAACGGAAATTTTCTTTCATTCTTTGTTGTTATTCTATGCAGTCAGATTGCGTACAAATACTAGTCAGGGCCAATAGTTGACGAGACTGCGTAACCGGACAGACAGCGACAAAAATTAAAATTATTTGCATTCATTTATATAATTAAGCCCCCATGCAGGTTATCGTAATGAACCCATTTTTCGTCCCCGGTCACAATTAGATGCAGAAATCACTTCCGTTTTTGCCTCTGAAGCAACTGTTCACAAACACACAAATCCGGTTAAACGTCTTTTGGTTTCAGCTCACACGGGACCCAAGTTCCTTCTTTCTGAATCATGCGCAAAGCCTTGAGAAATTTTGAAATGGCTTGCTGTGTCACTCCCACTAATCGTACCAATTCTCCTTGAGTTTGACGCAAGTCTTCACTTAGCAATGTCTCTAATTCTGCATCTTCGAAAACATTCTCTCTTCCACCACTATGCCGGTCTACGACGTTAAAATCATCGGTCTTGAAGCGTTGAAACCACTCACGACACGTTTTTTCACTAATAGCGTCCTTACCATAAGTACTTGAGAGCATTCGATGAGACTCAGCCGCTTTTTCTTCATATTGAAACAGTAACACCTCCCGCAAATGGCGAGAATTAGGCTCGTAAACTGATATTTTCAGTAAAGACCAACTTTATGATGGAGACACAAATCGACTAATGTTTGAATGAGTTTATGATTACCGATGTCCAAGCTAACGCCTGAACGTCTGTGATCTGTTTCTTTCTACTGCTACTTACTGTTGTCGCTACCTAGTGGCAAATGGCGGAAGCAAAGTTGTCCACCTTGTATAATACAGTTACGTGGAATATAGTACACATTTTTATAGCAATGATCTCTTATTTTTGTGCTCGGATATAAACAGAACAATCATGCATACATAATCCTAAACAGTATTATATTTTCAATACAACACTGCTCGTACTTTTTTGAAAAACTTATTTCCAGACTGGAGTACTTCCATCTGATGCCAATAGCCTGTAGTTCCAGAACGTTGTCTACACATTTTCCATTATGCCACTTGCTTTTGATTTTTGGCGAGGCACTTGTTTTTCTGAAAATTGTATCGGGAAATTAGTGTTGTGTATTAAGTGGTGTAACTCCCTCCTTTGTTTCTTTCCAAGCTGTCGCATTTTTGCGCAGCCATTAGAAACAATTGATAACGATCATTTTCAGTTCCATGTCAGTCTTTTTTACTTGCGATGTGTTAGCCCACAATCTTGAAACGAGACATAAAAATGGTAATATTTTGCAGTTCATGCACAGTGATCTGGCAGAAGCCTTAGTCAGCAACAGTTTGATGAAGTGAATGAGCTGTTAAGTAAGTCAGAGACATATATTACGTCGTCAGAATGAAATTTTCGCTCTGCAGCGGAGTGTGCACCGATATGAAACTACCTGGCAGATTTAAACTGTGTGCCTGACCGAGACTCGAACTCGTGAGCTTTGTCTTGCGCGGACAAAAGTGCTTTACCGATCGAGCTACCGCAGCACAACTCATGACCCTTCCTCACAGCTTTACTTCCACCAGCAACTCATTTCCTACCTTCCAAACTTCAAAGAAGCTCCCCTGCTTCCAGAACTAGCACTCCCGGAACAAAGGGTATCGCGGAGACATGGCTTAGCCGCATCCTGGGGATGACTTATTTCTTCTGACATTCATTAATTGAAATAGTATTAGATTTTTTAATTTAAATTAATGAAAATTGAAATTACACTTGTTTTTGACGCCAGTATACAGAAAATTCAATGATTGTCCTTCCCGCACTCAAAGGGTATTAATTATCTAGCACTTACTAACTACCAGGATTTTTCTTTTGATTTTGTCTGTATTTAGAACATAAAAAGTGTAGACATGTGCCATACGCTAAGCTTCAGGAATGAAAATGATGTAGATTATAAAGAATTTGTGTTTCCTAAGATTTTTTATTTCTTGGAGAAAAGTCACTTTGGAAAAATCCTCTTCAATTTTTCCCAAAAATGGTCAGGGTGGTGCGGGCCACTGACAGAGCGGGACGCGTAACATGTGGTGCGTTATTGTGCCGCATGGACACACTACCTGTGCGTGCTGTTATTCTCTGAAATGGGTAGAGTCTGTTCTGTCGATTTATGTCTCTGGGAACTCAACTTTGCCAACTTCCTATTGGGACAAATTTCAATACTGTCAAGATCAGTGGTGATCTATTAGTAATTTCTCTTTCTGTGCACTCCGAACCTTAACTGTCCGTTAGCTCTTGGCTTACTTCGTATCTAAGCTCCTAGACTTAAATTGATCACATGAAAGGCAGTAACTGCCTCTCCTTCCCGAAAGGTAAGAAGCGTATATCACAGGAAGCTCATTTGCCACGTGTTATCGAAAGAGGCAACATACTCCTGCCTTTCTTGTGTAGGAAATTATTCCACTGGGTCAGCAGAAACTCTGTTTTATCTGTTTATCACTGCAAGTGTGTGATACGTTTCCCGACAGCCACTAAACTAAGCGTACAGAATTTTAAACAGTGCTTTTATCGCTGCAGGCGTAAGAGATCTTTGTTATCAGCGAATGCTTTTTGTTTCAGTTGTGGAAATGATAGGAAGCCACATGGTCGGTAGTTAACGTACGTAAATCATTTGCCTGACTTTGTCACCATGCGTCATATGTAGCTGCAGAGACCTTGTATAGATAGCAGCTGCTGTACGAACAAGTGACTCCAGTGGGTAAACTATGGGACACAATTTCAGTGGAGTAGGTAGCACAGCTTAATGGTCATCCATCTATGAGATTGTTGCACGCAGTTTCCTATACTGGACGTCCTTCGGGTAATCACAGAAGTCGTTCAGGGTTGGGTGAAACCGCGAGTGTGAAAGCACAAAATGAATACTAGCAGCAACCGAAGGAAGCATACGTGATGTCGTGGCACCGATGTGAACCGATAAGAAGGTAGCTAATTAGAACTATGTTTATGACATCAAAGAAAAAAAAACATTTAGCCATTACTATCCAGCTCATCTGTCAACGCTCACACATTTGCAGTTGTCATCAGCAGTAGAAGGCTTTCGACGTTTCATTCTGCATAAAGGCTTCAAAGCTTCCAGACTTCTGCACGCGTTAGAATTTTCATTTGCATGTACCTAGGTTGTTCCTGCATCTTTGCTATTGTCCTCTACATACTATCCTTTATGTCATCTCCTCACTCTTTTCTTTGATGATGATCTGTATTTCTATGAGGACATTAACAGCATTCTTACTATTGAAGAGAAGCAGGCTATGTAACGGACTGAGTTTCTTTTGCCCTATGTGATCAACTCTCAGACGGCGTAACATTTGGCGCTCACGCGCCGTGATCATCGGTACTAAACAGGTACTCCAAAATCACAGTAATCACTAATCGTGTAGAACAAATGTCATGTGGCTGGAGCTAGAAAGCTTCTTCCAAATAGTGGCTGAATATCATCTTGAGGTCTGACTACCGGTGCTATCGAGTATCATCTTGAGGTCTCATTACCAGTGCTATATTACTGACTCCCACTTTGAAGAAATCTAAATGAAACTGACCGTGCAGGTTCACACTAGAAATATTTTACTACTGGTTTTGATAACTATAAGTGACTCACAGGTGCTCCGACATGTGATGGAGCTGCCCTATTGCGACGAATTCAAATGTGTGTGAATTCCTAAGCGACCAAACCGCTAAGATCATCGGTCCCTAGTCCTACACACTACTTAAACTAACATAGACTAACTTATGCTAAGAACAACATACACACCCATGCCTGAGGGAGGGCTCGAACCTCCGACGGGGGGAGTCGCACGAACCGTGGCAAGGTGCCGCAGACCACGCGGCTACCTCGCGCGGCCATATTGCGACAGAAGTGACTTAATTTGCTGGAGTTGGAAACCAGCAAAAATTGTTTAAGTTGCATACTAAATTGCGGTCAACAGATGACAAACTGAGATGACAAATAATATTGCTGACAGGGAATCGACACTAGTGTACCCTTAAATAAAAACGTCTGCATTAAGCTTTTGTTCATTATTATAATAGAAGGTGGAATAAAATATATTTACAATTTAAGAAATTAATAACTTTAAAACTGTATTCCATATTAACAAATGCTTTTCAACATTGATAACTCATGAGCTTTTTTTACATTCCAGGTGACACTATTTCTACCCAAAATCGAAGTTGAAAACTTGATAAGGCTAAGGAGGAAGCTGTGTGTGCCCTGGTTTATAAAGACGACGTCTGATATCTAAGTGCAATGAATCTTTCGAATGCGGCATGCAACGCAACCACCGTCCCCACCAGCTATTCGGGCTTGGCATATGTCATTTATGGACACAGGTAGAATTCTCTATAAAAAGGAGGCGGGCCGCCATCTGTTTCGGACGCCATCGTTCACAAGATTCGGCAAGCGTTTCCAAGGAGTCCGACACAATTGCTGCGGACGGCGGCCATGGAGTTAGAAATGGGAGGAACAGTGCACAATGTCTTGCGTAAGAGGTTACGGCTATATTGCTTTAGGCATTAAAGTCTACAGGCAAACCTCAACGCGAACAGTTTGCAGTAGATATGCTAGGCAAGATTAACGCAAACAGTGACTTTATTGAAAACATTTGTTCCTCCGATGAGGCAACGTTTCATGTATCCAGCAAATTGAAGCGTCAAACATTCGTATGTGGGGTTCACAGTATCCTCACACGTGAAATGGAAAGAGACAGTCTGATACTCAATGTTTGGTGCGGACTGATGCATAATTGCGTCACTGGTCCACCCTTTTTCATCGAGTCTGCCGTTTACCTGGACACGATGGAAGAGTTTGCGGTGCCACAACTGCAACACCTGTGATCTGATGTCATATTGCGGCAGAATGGTGTACCAAGTCACTGGTCCCTAAATGTCGATCAATCCATAAATGTCCAGAAGTTTCTCGACGGGTGGATTGGACGAGATGGATCAATTCAATGGCGTCTATGGTCCACTAACAGCACTAGACTTCTTTCTGTAGGTTTTTTAATGGATCTAGTGTGCCGAACCTAGGTTAGAGAGCCACAGGACTTGAAGGCATGAACATGTCACCGTAGAGATCTTGAATCGCACATGGAAAGAAATGGAATTCCGACTACACACTATCCGCACCACCAAGGGTGCACGCAATGATTATTATGAATGACGAAACAAAAATTTGAGGTATCAGATGTTGAAAACCCTTTGTTAATATTTAATGTAGTTTTAGAGATATTAAAGTCTTAAGTTGTTAAGATAATTTATGGACACACATGTACTGCATTTTATTATAATATGGCAACACAAAGGCATGGATATACCTATATGTAGAGACGTGGGCACATTTAAATAAACATGCAATAATTTAATGAATTTTGCACTAACAACGTCGGAAGGTAACAGAAATAGTAGAATAATACCGCGAGTCTGAAACGCGAAACGAGCTCGAAGACCTCTCACACAATGGTGAAAAAGAAAACGTAGCATGGACATCAACGTAAAAAAATAAAATGATATGATCATCTTTTTCTTCTTTTATAGACTGTCACTGCTATAGATATGCGTCCCTATTTTGTGTCGCTCTCGTCGTATCTTAACTCATTCTAGCTTTCAGCTGTTTCTATTATTTCTTTCGCGATAATCTATTTTAGACGAAATCTGACCCCCATACATATTTGTTAAGAGGCAGTTATGCGTCAATAAATGTCTAGCAGTTCTGATTTCTCTATTGAAAAGTAATCAGGAGACTGGTTTTCTCCTAACGAGCGACGCAGCGCAGTGGTCAGCACGCTGGACTCGTATTCGGCAAGTGCCATGATGGTTCCTTCAAAAAAGGGCACGATTTCGTTCCCCATTCTTTAGTAGCCTAATTCTTACTTGTGTTTCTTGTCTAATGACCTCAATCTCGACACTCTAATCTTCCTTCCTTTTTTATTCCTTTGTTTGTTATAAAACTTCCCCATTTTGAAACTTCTTAGCAGATTAAAACTTTGTGACGGACCGAGACTCGAACTCGGGACCTTTGCCTTTCGCGGGTAAGTGCTCTACCATCTGAGCTACCCACGCAAGTTTTAATCTGCCAGGAAGCTTCATATCAGCGCACACTCCGCTGCAGAGTGGAAATCTCATTCTGGAAACATACCCCAGGTTGTGGCTAAGCCATGTCTCCGCAATATCCTTTCTTCCAGAAGTGCCAGTTCTGCAAGGTTCGCAGAAGAGCTTCTGTGAAGTTTGGAAGGTAGGAGACGAGGTATTTGCAGAATTGAAGCTGTGAGGACGGGTCGTGAGTCGTGCTTGGGTAGCTCAGATGATGCCGGCACGGTAGCTCAGCGTGTTCGGCCAGAGAACTAGTTGGCCCCTGTAATAAAAAAACTGAGTGGAAGGATCAACAAACGAACTTTAACGGATACCATGTAACGTCCGCAACGACCAAACCCAACTATATAAAAAAAAGTAAGAAAGATGGATAGAGCACTAGCCCGCAAAAGGCAAAGGTCCAGAGTTCGAGTCTCAGTCCGGCACACAGTTTTAATCTGCCAGGCAGTTACATATCAGTGCATACTCCGCTGCAGAGTGGAAATCTCATTCTGGCCTCCCCATTTCGTTTCTTATCTGTCCAATTGCTTTACGTCGATCTTCTTCTCAATGATAAGTCCATCGTCTCGTGTCAGTTTTCAGCAGCATACAGCTTTCATCATCATATACCACAGCACTCCAAATGAACCGTCTTGATAAATTGTTCTTTTTCTTCTTTCATTCAGTATATTGAATTACTTTTTTCATAATATTAGGATCATTGAATAAAAAATTAGTTTTTGTAAGAAGTTTATCTCATATTTCCGTACAAGCTTTGTCTTCTGCAATATCGGTGGCTCAATTACACAAAGTGTCTGTATCTTACACTTGATTTCAGCCCGTGCTGACGCCGATACTTCCTATTCACTTTGCCTTACTAATAGCTTCTTTTTAATTGTGTTGATTTTAATCCCGTAACTGTGTCCAACAGTCTGTAAATTCCATTAATTCATTTGGTACCTTTTTCAAAGTCAGTAATGACATTTGAAATTCCTATACATCAGGTGGTGATACCGCGTACTTTAATAATCGTCGTTTTTTCTTTGAAGATTTCCAATAGTTTTTCAAAGAAAAGCAACTTTGTATTACCTCTTACCTGATTTTCAGTGTTTGACGAGAAATATCAACAAAAATACGTTGTACGATTCATGCGATAAATTGTTGCGAAATTGTGGAGAAAAACCCAAGATTCTAATACAACTGTGAGCAACAGCTCGTGGCGATGACGTCGGTGATGCGATGGGTGAGACTTTTGATATCAGGCTATTGTAGTGCTGCTTCATCAGAATTGATACAGCATGTCCACATGTTATCCTCGTCAGTGCACACTGTTCCATTCCATTGTGTTTTAATTGATTCATTGAAACTACATCTGATGTGAGTTTTCCACGGGTTTTTGTGTTTCCTAGTCTAAACTGTCAAACGCCTCAGAACCGCTGATTAAATAAAATTTTCTGTGAACCGTAACTTGTAATGTTCTGAGAAACAGGATATACTTTACAAATGTACATTCGAAACTATATAAATTATAAGAAATGAATGGGGCCTGTGTTATTCTCATTTTAATAATAATGCGCTAATTTACCCCAATGGGAAATCAGTCTTACCTGATGGTCGTCCAGTACTGATCATTTGCACTTCTTATTTTGTTTACTATGTGAGCATTCTTCCCCCCATGAACCATGGACCTTGCCGTTGGTGGGGAGGCTTGCGTGCCTCAGCGATACAGATAGCCGTACCGTAGGTACAACCACAACGGAGGGGTATCTGTTGAGAGGCCAGACAAACGTGTGGTTCCTGAAGAGGGGCAGCAGCCTTTTCAGTAGTTACAAGGGCAACAGTCTGGATGATTGACTGATCTGGCCTTGTAACAATAACCAAAACGGCCTTGCTGTGCTGGTACTGCGAACGGCCGTAATTTTTCCCGAGGGCATGCAGCTTTACTGTGTGATTAAATGATGATGGCGTCCTCTTGGGTAAAATATTCCGGAGGTAAAATAGTCCCCCATTCGGATCTCCGGGCGGGGACTACTCAAGAGGATGTCGTTATCAGGAGAAAGAAAACTGGCGTTCTACGGATCGGAGCGTGGAATGTCAGATCCCTTAATCGGGCAGGTAGGTTAGAAAATTTGAAAAGGGAAATGGATAGGTTAAAGTTAGATATAGTGGGAATTAGTGAAGTTCGGTGGCAGGAGGAACAAGACTTCTGGTCAGGTGACCACAGGGTTATAAACACAAAGTCAAATAGGGGTAATGCAGGAGTAGGTTTAATAATGAATAGGAAAATAGGAACGCGGGTAAGCTACTACAAACAGCTTAGTGAACGCATTATTGTGGCCAAGATAGATACGAAGCCCACACCTACTACAGTATTACAAGTTTATATGCCAACTAGCTCTGCAGATGACGAAGAAATTGAAGAAATGTATGATGAAATAAAAGAAATTATTCAGATAGTGAAGGGAGACGAAAATTTAATAGTCATGGGTGACTGGAATTCGAGTGTAGGAAAAGGGAGAGAAGGAAACGTAGTAGGTGAATATGGATTGGGGCTAAGAAATGATAGAGGAAGCCGCCTGGTAGAATTTTGCACAGAGCACAACTTAATCATAGCTAACACTTGGTTTAAGAATCATGATAGAAGGTTGTATACATGGAAGAACCGTGGAGATACTAAATGGTATCAGATAGATTATATAATGGTAAGACAGAGATTTAGGAACCAGGTTTTAAATTGTAAGACATTTCCAGGGGCAGATGTGGACTCTGACCACCATCTATTGGTTATGACCTGTAGATTAAAACTGAAGAAACTGCAAAAAGGTGGGAATTTAAGGAGATGGGACCTGGATAAACTGAAAGAACCAGAGGTTGTACAGAGTTTCAGGGAGAGCATAAGGGAACAATTGACAGGAATGGGGGAAAGAAATACAATAGAAGAAGTATGGGTAGCTTTGAGGGATGAAGTAGTGAAGGCAGCAGAGGATCAAGTAGGTAAAAAGACGAGGGCTAGTAGAAATCCTTGGGTAACAGAAGAAATATTGAATTTAATTGATGAAAGGAGAAAATATAAAAATGCAGTAAATGAAGCAGGCAAAAAGGAATACAAACGTCTCAAAAATGAGATCGACAGGAAGTGCAAAATGGCTAAGCAGGGATGGCTAGAGGACAAATGTAAGGATGTAGAGGCTTGTCTCACTAGGGGTAAGATAGATACTGCCTACAGGAAAATTAGAGAGACCTTTGGAGATAAGAGAACCACTTGTATGAACATCAAGAGCTCAGATGGCAACCCAGTTCTAAGCAAAGAAGGGAAGGCAGAAAGGTGGAAGGAGTATATAGAGGGTCTATACAAGGGCGATGTACTTGAGGACAATATTATGGAAATGGAAGAGGATGTAGATGAAGATGAAATGGGAGATACGATACTGCGTGAAGAGTTTGACAGAGCACTGAAAGACCTGAGTCGAAACAAGGCCCCCGGAGTAGACAACATTCCATTGGAACTACTGACGGCCTTGGGAGAGCCAGTCATGACAAAACTCTACCATCTGGTGAGCAAGATGTACGAAACAGGCGAAATACTCTCAGACTTCAAGAAGAATATAATAATTCCAATCCCAAAGAAAGCAGGTGTTGACAGATGTGAGAATTACCGAACAATCAGTTTAATAAGACACAGCTGCAAAATACTAACACGAATTCTTTACAGACGAATGGAAAAACTAGTAGAAGCCGACCTCGGGGAAGATCAGTTTGGATTCCGTAGAAATACTGGAACACGTGAGGCAATACTGACCTTACGACTTATCATAGAAGAAAGATTAAGGAAAGGCAAACCTACGTTTCTAGCATTTGTAGACTTAGAGAAAGCTTTTGACAATGTTGACTGGAATACTCTCTTTCAAATTCTAAAGGTGGCAGGGGTAAAATACAGGGAGCGGAAGGCTATTTACAATTTGTACAGAAACCAGATGGCAGTTATAAGAGTCGAGGGGCATGAAAGGGAAGAAGTGGTTGGGAAGGGAGTAAGACAGGGTTGTAGCCTCTCCCCGATGTTATTCAATCTGTATATTGAGCAAGCAGTAAAGGAAACAAAAGAAAAATTCGGAGTAGGTATTAAAATCCACGGAGAAGAAATAAAAACTTTGAGGTTCGCCGATGACATTGTAATTCTGTCAGAGACAGCAATGGACTTGGAAGAGCAGTTGAACGGAATGGATGGTGTCTTGAAGGGAGGATATAAGATGAACATCAACAAAAGCAAAACGAGGATAATGGAATGTAGTCGAATTAAGTCGGGTGATGTTGAGGGTATTAGATTAGGAAATGAGACACTTAAAGTAGTAAAGGAGTTTTGCTATTTGGGGAGCAAAATAACTGATGATGGTCGAAGTAGAGAGGATATAAAATGTAGACTGGCAATGGCAAGGAAAGCGTTTCTGAAGAAGAGAAATTTGTTAACATCGAGTATAGATTTAAGTGTCAGGAAGTAATTTCTGAAAGTATTTGTATGGAGTGTAGCCATGTATGGAAGTGAAACATGGACGGTAAATAGTTTGGACAAGAAGAGATTAGAAGCTTTCGAAATGTGGTGCTACAGAAGAATGCTGAAGATTAGATGGGTAGATAACATAACTAATGAGGAGGTACTGAATAAGATTGGGGAGAAGAGGAGTTTGTGGCACAACTTGACCAGAAGAAGGGATCGGTTGGTAGGACATGTTCTGAGGCATCAAGGGATCACCAATTTAGTATTGGAGGGCAGCGTGGAGGGTAAAAATCGTAGGGGGAGACCAAGAGATGAATACACTAAGCAGATTCAGAAGGATGTAGATTGCAGTAGGTACTGGGAGATGAAGAAGCTTGCACAGGATAGAGTAGCATGGAGAGCTGCATCAAACCAGTCTCAGGACTGAAGACCACAACAACAACATGTGAGCATTATAATTTAAACTTTACATATCCGTTTCGGACTCTGCTACATAATATTCAAAAGTCTGAAGAAACATGAGGTAAAATATTAATATAATCTGTCAAGACGCTTTTGGTGCATAGCTAATGAAACTTGTGTATGAAATCTTGAACCACTTTGCACACTTAGCTGTGAAGCGTTGCGTATGTACACTCCACATTTGGAGCAAGTCAACTACTTCACCGAGTTTCACACGTAAAAAGTTCTTCAAATGTGCACTAGGTCTTCATATTTTTGTCCAAAAACAAATTTAAAAAAGTTCCGTTCCCCTGGTTCCATCCAAGGTTTCGGAGAGACTGTCATTAGTTGTGAGGAAATCATCGGACCTGGAAGTCTCCTCTCAAATTTGGGATCCAGTCTGCTCCATAGTCAGGTCACCTCGTATGGATTTCATGTAGAGCGATCTACCTTTCGGGATACAGAACAAAAAGTAAGAAAAAAATGCTGTAAGAATTCTTACGTGTGTGTTGCGTTTTAGATCCCTCTGCATACCTATATACGTTATAATTTCACATCCTCAGCCATTATTAAACGTTTGTTGTTTATTTTCAAGGGGGCGGTAATTACGTTGGTATGGTGGTATGCGTGAAAATTTCTGTTTTTATTATCAGTTCCCTTTTTTGAACCCATTTCTCTGTTTTATCCACTGCAAGAAAAGAGCTGGTCTACCTCTCTATGGTTTGTCAGCAATGTCAAATAAACTGATTGTTTCGTCACTTTACTTCAGTGTGTACTGATAGGCTGTCTAGAAGACGAATACTTAAGATAGCTTGCAATTTTTAAATTTGTCTTCATGTACTGCAGTGCACGTTGTTTCTGTTGAACTCAGAGCTTTATGCAGAATAAAGAATTTCATTCATTACTGTAATTTTATGCTGTTTTTTGATTCCTATACAAAAATTAAATACACTGAAGCGCCAAAGAAACTGGTATAGGCATGCGTATTCAAATACAGAGATAGGTAAACTGGCAGAATACGGATCTGCGGCCGGCAACGCCTATATAAGACAAGTGTCTGGCGCAGTTGTTAGATCGGTTACTGCTTCTACAATGGCACGTTATCAAGATTTAAGTGAGTCTGAACGTGGTGTTATCGTAGGCGCGCGAGTGTTGGGACACAGCATTTCCGTGGTAGCAATGAAGTGGGGATTTACCCGTACGACCATTTCACGAGTATATCGTGAGCATCAGGGATCCGGTAAAACATCAACTCTCCGACATCGCTGCACCCGGAAAAAGATCCTGCAGGATGGGAGCAACGACGACTGAAGAGAATCGTTCAAGTGCAACCCTTCCGCAAATTGCAGATTTCAATGCTGGGCAATCAGCAAGTGTGAGCGTGCAAACCATTCATTCACCGATACATCATCGATATGGGCTTTCGGAGCAGAAGGCCCATTCGTGTACCCTTGCTGACTGCACGACACGAAGCTTTACGCCTTGTCTGGGCCCGTCAACACCGACATTGGACTGTTGATAACGGGGAACATGTTGCCTGGTCGGACGAGTCTCGTTTCAAATTGTATGGAGCGGATGGACGTGTACGGGTATGGAGACAACCTCATGAATCCATGGACCCTGAATGTCAGAAGGGGACTGTTCAAACTGGTGGAGGCTCTGTAATAATGTGGGGCGTGTGCAGTTGCAATGGTATGGGACCCTTGAGACGTGTAGGTACGACCCTGACACGTTGCACGTACGTAAGCATCCTGTCTGATCACCAACATCCATTTCTGGTCATTGTGCATTCTGACGGACTTGGGAAATTCCAGTAGGTCAATGCGACAACCCAGACGTCCACAATTGTTACAGAGCGGTTCCAGCAACACTCTTTTGTGTTTAAACACTTCCGTTGGCCACCAGACTTCCCAGGCATGAACAATTATTGACCATGTGATTCTTGAGTTTCTCCCGGCGTATTTGATAATCAAAATATCCACGGGTGTACTGCCGGTCTACAGTGTCCAACGGGCACAATATTTCGGCGATCATACATGTCGCCATCATCAGGTGAACTGACGGACTGAGCTCCTGTGAACGTGCCGGCACGGAGATCCGTACACTATGGCTGCTCAGGGGGAACTGGGTTCGGTCGCGGCGGCGGCCGATTTAATATCTGGGATGTCTTGCAACGTGCTGTTCAGAAGATATCTCCATCCCCTCGTACTATTACAGTATGGACAGTCCTGCAGGATTCGTGGTTGAATTCTCTTCAGCACTACTTCAGACATTAGTCGAGTATGCCACGTCGTGTTGCGGCACTTCTGCGTGCTCGCGGGGTCCCTACATGATATTAGGCAGATATACCAGATTCTTCGGCTCTTCAGTGTTCAGTTCTTTTTTCTATTTGCCAGATGCAAAATTAAGAAACAAAAAAAAAAAACGCTTCAGGGAATTTCCGTCATTTGTTTCCGTAAAAACTGTAGCATTTTCTTACTTCATGTAGGAGCAAAATTCATTTTCACTTTGTGTTCTTTTCATCGTTCGGTCCTCATTTAGCATATTGGTAGGCGTTAGTTAAAATAAAAAGAACTTGTCCTCTCCCTTTCTGTCACTAATAATTGTAATTATATCTATACACTCGAGTGTTTTGAGGCTGAAGTGACACTGTAATTGCAACGTCTCCGAAGAAAACGTCGATAAGATATGACCAGTGGTTACGTGTGGAGACAGATAAATATTTTTCCCGTGACCAAGGTGGAGTACAAGTAAGTACAACCAACGCATAAAACTTGCAATATTGTTGTGTTCGTGGAATGAACGACGTGTTTGCGAACAATTGAAGTAATCTATATGTAAATCCCAGTGGCCTCGACGTCGACACAGCAATAATTTCTTCTCAGTGAATTCTTTAACGGAAACAGAAGAAGGATTGAAATCAGACAATCTGTGGGCATTAGTGCTAAATAAAGCCAAGCGGTCCAACTCTTCCGCACTAAAAGCTCCATAACACACGCGGGCGCCATTCTGTGATCCTTGGCAGTGACAGGATTCCTTCGCAACTCGACTATTGCGCGGTTAAATATAAACCGTCTAGCTTCCAACACATTTTATTTTTACAGTTTCGTTAGTTTTTTTCTGAAACGAAATTCACTTGATTTATAACTTCATTTCAGAGAAACTAATAAAAAAGTAAAATTCAACAGAAGACCGTGCACTCCAGTTGTATTTAGTAAATAGACTAGTCGGATGGTTACCACTTGCACGCTGTTTGCTTATATTGCCTAACGTGATGTGTGGATGGAGTACCTCAATTTGTATCTTTACTTAAATATCATAATTTGACCCAGTATATCAGCAAACATATACAGAAACGAGTCATCACCCAAGAAAAGAACGATAAAAGAAGTCATTCGAGTAGACAAACACCTCAATAAGCTCAGTTTATTACTCGTAAGTAGTACACTTCATAAGAAATGTTTTAACAATCATTGAAAGCAATAAACTATTGTCTTTGCAAACCTGGATAGGAGATATGGAAATATACTTCAACTAAACGTATAGCAGGACAAGACAGTTACATTAGTGGAAACTGCACCGTGACTGGCAGAAGGTTAGTGCACCTCTAAATTTGGTCAACCTCTAACTTCAAACGAAGTCTTAACCAGGCATAAAACTTGTTAGTCTTGGCACTCCTGAATGCGTCCGATTTATTTCCTCTCCCTGTCTGCTCTCGTACAATGGCCAATACAGAAGGATCTCTGTAAGCAGTCACACTTCTTACTCCCATTTCTAAGTTATTTGGGTGAACCAGTGGTAGTTGCGTTTAAATTTTCTTAAACATTCGGTTTTGGAGCCACGTGGGCAAGGTGTTGGTATATCACCATCTTCAAAGGAGCCCTAAACTTTTTGTTCCTGGTCCACTTTCTTCTGTTGTCCGGCACATCCTGCAGATGGAACCCGTATTGTATGGCTTCATGCGCTCGGCGCCAGGGCGTCTTTATTTCAGAAAACAGCCCGGATCGACACTGTAACTTCCTCGAAATTAGAAGTACATTAATACCTTCAGCTGCTAAAGGGCATTGATATATATCAACGAGGACAGGTGAAAACGTGTGCCCCGACCGGGACTCGAACCTGCGATCTCCTGCTTACATGGCAGACGCTCTATCCATCTGAGCCACCGAGGGCACAGAGGACAGCGCGACTGCAGGGACTATCTCGCTAACGCCTCCCGCGAGACCCACATTCTCACCTTGTATGTCCACACACTACATTCGTAGTGTCCCACCCCAACACACTCATTACATTTTTACTAAGTCCCGTAAGAGTTCGGGGAATATGTGTGCATCCGCACAGAAGAAGAAGGTCATGGCCGGTGTTGCCAGAATTACGAGTATTTACTTATATAAGTATGTATACTTATATGGATATGGTGGCTGTTCTTTCGGACATGTCAGAAAGAACAGACACCATATCCATATAAGTATACTGTAACTTTCTGGCGTTTCCCATAGCACGGGCGCGAGCGGTGATTCTGCAATGGGGTTGCAGACTCATACTCTGTCGACTTTATGACCTTACAGGGCACCCTCATCCATGATGAAGTCGAACCCACTTTTACAGTGGTTTCTCATTTAACTATGCATTCAGTTTCATAGAAAAAAAATCGTAATCTATGTAGTTAAGTATTGACAATCACTGGTACTGATACACATTTCATTATCCGATGGCGATTAATTTATTCCGGCTTCATCTGACTCTCTCTTGTATGTTTTGCATAACGTGTGGGACACTTTGGGAAAAGACGGCCATGTAAAATTACATCTTACTTCTCTTTTTAAACTAATTCAGATACAGTAGTGCTCAAAACTTGTTGTACCGTAAGTGCATCAAAGAAATTTGTCCTAAGTAGACACTGGGATTTTATGCTCACCTTCGGCAACTATTGTTTGGTGTAGGATAGGATTTTGCCAAAGTTACACATCATCATTTATTACATTCCTTATGAATCTAAACCCATCGCACGCTCTCTTTTTCTCACTGACATAAAACGTTAACTTCACTTTTTAAACACCTGGTATTCACATAAGGGGACCAGCTTACGAAATCGTTCATTCCTCTTATAAAATTAATATTACGAATTATATTATTGTCTTCACTCACATTCACGCTTACTGATTGTATAAAAACCTTTTTGCTTTTCTTACCCATTGACTCGCTGAACTGTGCCACTGTGCACAAAAAATGATGTACACATCAGTAAACAGTGATTCAAAATGATGTGTTCTAACATTAAATCATACGTGTGTTGTCGATATAAGATTATAGTTTAAACAACAAGTTAGTACAAAACAAAAAAATATTTACGTTGTGCATTCAAGGTACACATGTTTATAACTCCTGAGTATGTTTATGACTGTCTCAGTGTTCACTAAGTATGAAACTAGTACATTCATCACATGGGTAACACATAATGGTTTGCTGACAGGCTTTACATGCAGACCCCACATGACATCATTTGGCATAGGTACGTAGGGTTGCTGGAGCATGTCTATCTTGTGGCTGTTATGCCTTGGGCAATCAGCTGGGCGTTTGCTCGCAGCGAGGAGGTGACAGGTTCCCAAAAAGTCCATCAGACCTGCAGGCTGTGTAAGGGGGTCAGTCAGTGGCGAGAAGGTAGCAAGCGTTGTCCTGGAAGAAGGCTATCCCGGTGAGCTGACAGCGACTGGTGCCTTGGCACGTGCCGCAGCTTAACGACCTGCTGGACTGGTTTC
Source organism: Schistocerca nitens (assembly GCF_023898315.1). NCBI lineage: Eukaryota > Metazoa > Arthropoda > Insecta > Orthoptera > Acrididae > Schistocerca > Schistocerca nitens. The sequence goes on from NC_064614.1 coordinate 1,024,925,080, forward strand.
CTACGCCACAGTGAGTGCGTCAGACCAAAACTGATAGGCAATAACGTATCTGTTGCTTGTTCCTCGTACCCTCTGTCTTGTTCTATCTGCAGCTCTCTCTCATGACTCCCACCAGTGTGTGACTGGCGTGTGCTCAAACAATTTGACAATGTACACATTAATATTACAGTCTAAAAAAAAAGTAACACAACCATATTTCTGCTATTATTACGCTTCCGTATAACTCCTAAGACAGATTTCTCAATACATATTCCTATAGGGTGTAGTCAAGGAATCACTAAAACAGGATATAAAATCAGCAGACTGTATAGTCTTAATGCTTGATGAAACTTCTGAAATACTGTCTAAGTTGCTAATGTCACTGATTCTGCGTCATATTCATGAAGGTAACGTCAACGAAAGATTCGTTGGTTTTACTGATGTCAGTGCAGACAGAACCACGAACGCTTTGTTTGCTTATGTTGAACATCTATTTGATGACTCTATCACTGCAGAGACGTTGGTTGGCCGGATGTATGTTGGAGCATCAGTAATGATTGGTCGGTCATATTAAAGGTGAGCAGAGTAAAGTTTTGTCAAAATATCTGTTTACTCGCTGCTACGCCCATGTATTAAATATGGTTTTACAACAAAGCGTATCTAATAATGTAAAATAGTTTTGCAAACTTGTAATTTTTCATTTTTTCCTTGTTATAAAAGAAACTGCGCATTACAGGAATTTGTTCGCACACATTTACCATCAGTTGCTCCAAGTAGGTGGAACTACTCATCCAGATTGGTCCATACACCTAAGCGATACTGAGTAGAATTGCTACAGTTGTTTGACAGAGTTCTGGATAACAATGATAACTGGTTCGTCGACGCAGTGTTGAAGTCTCGGGGTAGTTTGGTTTTGTGAACGATTTTCAATCAGTTTTCTTGCTGGAAATATCTTCTAAGTTGTTGAGTTACGGAGATGTCTTATCCGTATAACACACCGCAAATGCAATATTGCAGCAAGAAGACTAAGGTTTCGGAACAGCTGCAGTTTGACGGGGAACGCCCTTTCGACATTTTTTGTAGATAGTCTGTGAGTCAAAACCGTGTAAACAGAGAGTGAAGAACCTGCGTTCGGATGAAACAGAAAGGGACATTTATCGTCGTCTGTATTTGAAATATTTGATCACAGTTGTGACACAGAACAAAGATTATCTATTCTTTCGATAAGCTCCTGTCTTACTTGCGAAATTTATAAACTAAAATCTCCTAACCATCTTTGACTGAAACTATCGTCAATTCATTGACAACTCTTTTGACTATGTTGCTTTGAAAAATGAACTCATCGTACTGTACAAATCACCCAAGTTCTGTTCAAAGAATATGTATGAGGTACCTTCATTAATGGACGAGCATGGCCCGATTTCAGAGTTCACGGAAGTGTGGAAATTACCAACTTTGATACCGATTATTCCATGATCTACACTTTCAGTGGAACGATCTTTCCCCGCCTTTAAAAGAATCAGCACATACTCGTATCTAAGAAGCATGCAGTCGCGGAACGACTGATCTACTCAGGTTTACATTCCACAGAGGAGCAAACCTTTATCACTCTTATTTAGTTCAACGTCACAGAGAAAATCTTGCGCTTGTCCCAGGAAAGAAGAACTGCTGCGCAGATTAGTTTTTTGTACTTTAATCTGTCCACTTATAATTTTTTCTCAAAATTAATTCTGCAGTGTAAACTTTTACCATAACGAGACTGAAAAAAGCGTCATTTCTGTGAAGAATATTTAAAAAAATCGATGTTATGGTTCACAACTCCTGTAGCATTCAGCATTGTGTGTGGGTTCCTTAGCAATGGGATTATTATTTTCAGTTTCAGGCTCTGCTTGCGACCATTCATCCACTGTAGACAGATTAGAGTAGCTGACAACTACTCTGGTGAACAATTTCTATTTCCGGTAACTGCAACAAGTTTTAAAGGTAGAAGCATGGCTGCCCAAACCGTGCCGAGATTAGAAACGCTTAAGGGGAGTTGGAACGCCCTATCTCGACAATGTTAAATTCAGTGACTTGGCTTCCCTGTATTTCAGGAACCACTGTAGCCATTGACACGAAACTTTTGCAGGACATGTTCTGAGTCTACTGAACTACAATTATTGCATTTCAGCCACTGCTTTCGGAAATACAATTTCTTAATCACACGGTGAAAATTTTGTGTAAAGTTTTTTGTTCGTTATCGTAAATAATTTTAATTATACATAACATTATGTTCTTCTTTTAGTTCAGTAAACTCAGGATGTGTATGTTATCACTCCCAGAAAATTTGAATACTCTACTCGAAGTGGTTTCTGAGATTTAGGGAAAAATTGGACAGAAAATGTAAATTTTCAGGAACGGCTTCTAAAATTTCAAAAGACTGTGAGCTTTATCAGTGCGAACCTAGTCCATCCGTTCAAGTTCTGTGATGCAATTTGCTCTAGGATTAATTCCCATATGCTTTAGCACTTTCACTCTACCAATGTTGCCATCATTAAAAGCAATAACAGCATCACTGACACCCCCACTTTAGTGTCTTCGTTCCAACAAAAACATTTACTGGTAAGCGAGTCCATATAAGATTTTTGAAAGGCTCATTGGGATTTTGAGTCTGACCATGAAGACACTCCTTCAGTAATTTAGGATTTTCCAGGCCTCTGTAAACAGGTTTTATGATATCCATGACTGCTGCTGGGATGGAATTTTAGTGGCTGTATGAACTGTTTGAGCGCTGGGCATTGCGATAATTGCACCATGAATCAGGTCCAGGAGGGCAAAGGTGGTGTACTGGTTTTTCATCAATTGACAGTCTGTGGAAGAAGGTAGCCCATACTACATGCTTCATTTTCAACAAATCTTCAGTATTATTTCTTATAGCCGTCCCATAATACTGCTGTAGTTCAACAATCATTTTGCCTGTCAGCCTGCCTCTTACGGTTTTACCATCAGAAAGTTTCTTGTCTCTCAAACTTTGATTCAACCTCCTTAACCTGGTGCCCACCCTCTTCTGGACATGACGAATACAAACAAGCAATTTAACCTTTATAACACAGCAATCCGCAGCCTTCTATATAAAAATTACCGATTTTATTAGATCTTGAAGTAATGCACGTAAATTTTTTTACATTTTCAACCGATATATATATATATATATATATATATATATATATATATATATATATATATATATATATATATATATATACTATTTTTTAAATATAATCAACATCGGTTGAAAATGTTAAAATTTATAATGAGATAACAATCCGGAAATGTGAAAAAAAATATCTGTTTGTGATTTTCAGAAAGTCATGTTCTTCAGCTACTAAATGTTCAAAAATTCCACCTATCTCAACCATTTGAATTGCTTCGTAGGGCGTGTCACTCTCTCCATATTTGGTTATTCTGTTCCTGGTTTTTCAGGTGGAAATTGAGGCTGTATGAATTGCACAGGTTCCCCTATGATTGTATCTTAACTCTTCCAGTAGGTGTTGGAACCCTCGCACATCTTGCATCTTTCTACAAGCTACTGTAATTTCCCTCAGTATTTGATGTGATAGTTTTATTAAACAATTTCGGGTTGACTGCACTGGGTCATAACGCAAGTCTAAGAATTGAAGTTGGTCTACCGTCTCCTTGAAATACTGTATAGGGTCCTGCCACCTCGATTTTGCATTTGTTTCATCATGAGTGTTCCCAGTTTAACTTGATGTTGCTATATTTTTTGATCATATTCATGTAGGAAAGCGCATTTGAACTCTTCTTACGTCTTACACTCTCCTGCAAACACTCCCATTCTCACTGCTGCCTCAGCTTTGAAGTATGCTCAGACAAAGTTAATCATAAAAATGGCCATGATCTAGGTAAAGCCTCTTGGAACTACTGACCCAAATCTTTGGGAATAAGAAGTTTGGTGTATCCAGAAACAATGAATATTTTTGCAGCGACATGAACTGTTTTCTGATCTCTTCTTGCTTACATGGCACTAAGAAAGTAAGTGAACAGAACTGACTTATGTCCAGGACATTTTATGTTTGACTCAAGGAACGATCTCCATCTATATCAACATCTGTACACGGCAAACCACTGTGAAGTGCATCTTGGAGGGATACTACTTGAGAATCTGAGAAGAACAAATGAGCGTCCAAAACAAACAATTCTAGGAAAAAAACCGCAATATAAAATATGTGGAAAGGAGCAAAGAAACAATGATAAGGTAGAGCTTCTCCCAACCCGAAGGGTAGTTTAAACAAAATGGCTCTAAGCACTATGGGACTTAACATCTGAGGTCATCAGTCCCTTAGAACAACTTAAACCTAACTAACCTAAGGACATCACAAACATCCATGCCCGAGGCAGGATTCGAACCTGCGACCGTAGCAGCAGCGCGGTTCCGGATTGAAGCACCTAGAAGGTAGTTTGAACACCAGACCGCTTTATTCTTCATGATTCTGCTGGAAGTGGTATGTGCAGTATTCGACACCGGGCTTGGCGAATACTCTGATTCATCACACACTGGAATAAAAGCCACAGTACCAAATGGCTCAAATGGCTCTGAATACTATGGGACTTAACATATGAGGTCATCAGTCCCCTAGAACTTAAAACTACTTAAACCTAACGAACCTAAGGACATCACACACATCCATGCCCGAGGCAGGATTCGAACCTGCGACCGTAGCGGTCGCGCTGTTCCAGACTGAAGCGCCTAGAATCACAGTACCAGTGCCAGTTTGTAATATGTCCGTGCTGAGTTGAGTTTCATTAGAAAACAGAACACGATAGTTGAAACGAAATGTCCAGGAATTCAAAGCCAAGTCATCGAACGTAGCTGAAAATTCTTCCAGTGTAGTATTCCGCTACTTATAAAAGTCCACAGGCAATCGGTTCTGCTACGTCACTAGCTCCTTTGTAATCACAAATGCTCTTGTGAGTGTTTTTTTTATTATTGTTTTTTCAGTTTCCCACGTAGGGTCGGGCTGACAGCAGCTAAGAGCGCTATTCAGCCAAATGTTACACAGCTTGGAAAGATGTTTTAAAATGTACAGGGTGATCAAAAAGTCAGTATAAATTTGAAAACTTAAAAAACCACGGAATAATGTAGATGGAGAGGTAAAAATTGACACACATGCTTGGAATGACATGGGGTTTTATTAGAACAAAAAAAAAAAAAAAACAAATTTCACAAAATGTCCGACAGATGACGCTGGACAGCAAAACTGCTACCGTGACGGGTGAGAGGCACGCCGATAAGTTACAGAATTGCATCATCCCCAGCCTGGCTGATAAACACCTGCTGGAACGTACGATGTTTATGCAGGATGGTGCTCCAACCCATATTGCTAGACGCGTGAAAGATCTCTTGTGCGCGTCGTTTGGTGATGATCGTTTGCTCAGCCGCCACTTTCGTCATGCTTGGCCTCCCAGGTCCCCAGACGTCAGTCCGTGCGATTATTGGCTTTTGGGTTACCTGAAGTCGGACATGCTTTACAGTGCTGTTCACAACATTATTCCTCGACTACAGCTATTGTTGAGGAATGATAGTGGACATATTGAGCATTTCCTGTAAAGAACGTCATCTTTGCTTTGTCTTACTTTGTTATGCTAATTATTCCTATTATGATCAGATGAAGTGCCATCTGTCGGACATTTTTTGAACGTTTGTATTTTTTTTTGGTTGTAATAAAACCCCCATGTCATTCCAAGCATGTGTGTCAATTTGTACCTTTCTATCTACATTATTCCGTGATTTATTCAGTTTACAAATTTATACTGACTTTCTGATCGCCCAGTATATAAAGAGATGACAATAAATGATGTTTTTTAATAAAATACATTGGCGAACAATGCTGATGATTTTATATCTTGATTTTATATTACAGTTAAAACGTGATGACTAATGATAATATGAATGATGCCATGGTGTAATGGTGCCACAGATGACGTATGAAAATGACCGTAGTCATGTTGGAGATGAAATGATGAGTATGACTATGGGACCTTGTGGAACCGAAAGTGGCGACTAAAAGTCAGAAAGGCGTAGGAAGGATGAGGGAGAAAAATGGTAGGATGTCGTCACGTAGAGCGTTCTTAGTAGGGCTCAGATTAGTGGCAGATCTTGAGAATTTCATCGTTGGGGAGTGGGAGTTGGTTGAAATTCCAGTAAGAGAGGATGGATAAGACAAGAAGGTGCACAGAAGATGGAATATAAATATAGTGGTGCAGCAGGATACCTGCTTTGGTGATTGCTGCAACGGATATCGGGTGCCGCGTTTGGATATTGTGACTGATGTTTTGGATATGAAGCTGCTCTAGGGAAAAGACAGTGTGGACAGTGGACAAGCTGATCCGGATGCGAGTTGAGGATGGTAGGCATATGCAAAAGGTAAAGCGGGCTGCATGTCTTTACAACGTTTCAAGGGATTTTTAGGGGAGGTGTGAATGTAGGCGACGTCGGCATAGGTGAAAAAATGTTTCAAATGGCTCTGAGCACTATGGGACTTAACATCTGAGGTCATCAGTCCCCTAGGACTTAGAACTACTTAAACCTAACTAACCTAAGGACATCACACATATCCATGCCCGAGGCAGGATTCGAACCTGCGACCGTAGCGGTCGCGCGGTTCCAGATTGAAGCGCCTAGAACCGCATGGCCACTCCGGCCGGCAGGCATAGGTGAGAATGAGGCGGATGAGAGGTTATAGGTTAGGTTAGGTTAGTGGTGTTTAACGTCCAGTCGACAACGAGGCCATTAGAGACGGAGCGCAAGCTCGGGTTAGGGAAGGATGGGGAAGGAAATCGGCCGTGCCCTTTCAAAGGAACCATCCCGGCATTTGCTTGAAACGATTTAGGGAAATCACGGAAAACCGAAATCAGGATGGCCGGAGTCGGGATTGAACCGTCGTCCTCCCGAATGTGAGTCCAGTGTGCTAACCACTGCGCCACCTCGCTCGAGAGGTTATAGGCGAGGACATGAGAATGATTTAGACCTCAGGTGCAGCCTGTTAGTAGTTTTAGTCTCTTTTGGACTTTGTGCTGGATGGCGAGGCGATGAGCATTCCACGCTAGTCTTCTGTCAGGGGTTGGTTCTAAGATACTGTAATATGTTAATGAGAGGGTTGTGTTGATTGAAGATGGTGAGATGGAAATCTGCTCCACAGACGCCGAATAGCGCAATCAGAGGTGATGCTTGCCTTTTCTGTGGATTTATTTCAAGTTTCGACGTATTACTCCACGTGACCAGGTGATTCAAGTGGCGGCGTGAGGAGGCATGAGAGAGTTGAACGGTGTGAGCAATAGCTATGTACCGATGTCGTCAGCTTATTGTAGCAGGTAGATGGGTAATGATAGTCTGGAAATGTAAGCGTGTACAGAATACACAGAGCCAAGACAGGACAGAACCTTTAGGTACATTTGCAATGGGATAGGAGATATTGTTGGAAACGACATATGTAGGACGGTGGTGAAGGAGGTATGCTATAAGACGGACGTAAGCTAAGTGGAAGTGCACAGGTTTGTAGCTTGAAAAGCAGTCCAGAGTGTCATACTAGATCAAAGGCTTTTGGATGTTAACGGTGACAAATATTACGATTTCCGATTATTATTTTATTCAAGGCAGGTAAGGCAAATCAGTTGGTCGCCGATGGAATAATTAGGAAGAAAGCCACATTGGGTTTTGGGGATGGGTAGGTGCGTCGCAAGGAGCTGATGAATTCGTTGGGAAACGACGGTTTCAAGAATTTCGCTGAAAACTAACGTAAGGGTCATAGGTCGATATAGTGAAGTCAGGGAGGGTGAATTATTAGATTCCAGAAATCTTGCTGGCTGAAGCAGTAGCTGACGTGTTGTCAGCGCCTCCTAGTGCAGGCTGAGGTCGTAGTGTATGTTAGAGATTGCGCTGTGGTCGATACTAATGTCTAAGACTGAGCCTGAGTCGCTGTTACATCGGGATCTTTGAAATGGCATACCTAGCCAGTGATAGTGGTACCTAAACTGAAGCTTGGGCTGCGATCTAAGGTGCAACTAGGAAGACTAAAAGATATCGCTGGAAGTGAATGAAGAAAGAAGTGGCACAAAATATCTTAGGATCGCCTGAGGCTAAATGCCAGATCTTTGAGTCTGTAGTGTAGCATCTACTTAGCCATGTGGCCGCACAGTTGAGCATGAAGTGGATTATACTGTGACGAACAATGTAGAATCAGAGCAAGATGTGTCAGTGACCATACGATACAAACATACAGGATAAAACTCGACAGGAAGACAGCTAAAGTCATGAAACACAGTTTAGGACTCGCAGTCGGCGGCGGTTCAAATCCTCGTCTAGCCACTCAGATTCAGGTCTTCCGTGATCATGCTCTTTCAAAATGACCTTGTCGTCGAGGGGACATTGAGCCATAATCACCTATCCATCTTATTCATCATGATTAACGATATCATATAATTTAATAATGCACCAAGTGAGTTACAGTAGAGTTAGCAAACAGAGTCAAGACACTATAAAATGAAGCAACTATGTATAATACTAAATACAAGAAATGACAATAAAGCGGACATTAAAATTTTTGAGGCTCTTACGATCAATTCTTGGTGTTTTGGCTCCTCGTGTCGGGATATTCGGCCAACCGTCAGTTACTGTTTTTTCTGACGTTTTCGTCAGCACGGGTGGATAGCATTGTTAAAAACTCACCTCCGTTGCTACACAGAGTCGTATTAAAGACGTCTGCTATGAAGTCCCCTGCCCCTTTACCTGAAACAGGCATTCGCTGCAGATAACCATAAGAGAAGCGCAGCTGTAATGACCAGAGGCCCTCGGACGTCGGCGTGGCAAGTACACGTAGCCTTAGGTCACGGGCCATGGGGGATGAACCTTTGGCAATGTTAGCCATTCGTGCTGTCGAAAAGTCAAAAAAACACTATCGGCCGAAGATCCTTTTTGAAAACCGTTGTAGACGTCACACATAGTAAAGTCAGATGATATAAAATTTCAGATATACAGTGATAACTGATAAAGAGAAGGATTAAAAACACTTGATAACAGAAGTTCGATAATTTTTAAGGAACTGAACAGCACAGTTCAGTTATCATTGAGCCGTGCTGCGGCTCGCGTTGGTGCTGTTTGTAGGTTTGCACCCTCTACTGGAGACCAGACCGTAGCCTTTAGTTGGAGTGGTTGCGGTAGTTTGCATTCTTTTCGTCTTGACTGGCGCCACTCGTTTCGAAAGCGTTGCCTGTCCGCTAGTGGCAGCAGTGGCGGTTATCGGTATGTAGTAACTGTTGCCCTATCTTTGCGGTGACGTCGTCGTTTTTCCATGTCGTGTGCATAAGGCATTTCGGTTGGGGACTCAGGAGGAGCCAGGTCCGCGCAGTGCAAGCACATGCTGGGACCGTTGGCGGCACGCATGGACTGCCGGTTGGAAGGGCTATGGTCACGAGAGTTCACGACCTCTTCGTAAGCAGGATCCAACAAGCTTTAAGATGAGTGCATTTCGATCCACGTAGAGAAACCTCCACCATTGTGGTATCTCGCGTTTCTCCAGTGACTTGGGTTTGTGTTGCTGCTCTTGGTGTCGCCAAGGCGAAGGGCACCGAGTGAAGTGCTTGGGGAAGGCGGATGTGATTAAGTTTCCTCAACTTCTTATTACTATTTACTGCGTTCAACTTCTTACAATTTGTTAAGTTCAACCAGCGGTAATTTTTCTTGGCTGGTGGCTGCTAACGCCCCAGTTACCTTCCCTGGGGGTTAGTGTACGTAACGGCAATGTACGTTTCCTCGCCTTGCCGCTGCTGTCCGGTAAGGCATGCAGTTTTGACAGCTTTCTTGATTGTTCGGCGGTTGGTGATTCTTCTACTCTAGTGGTAGTCGTTCCTTACTCGTTCCGGGCGCTCTAAACACAGTGTTCCGGTGGCGTAGTGCAGACAGCTGGTTCGAGCTTTGGCGTATTGTTCCATCGTTGCATTTGGTTTATCGGACGTCAGATAGCTTCAGCAAGATTATCATTAGTCATAAGTTAGACTGCCACTTGTCTGAGTTACCATCTTGTGAAGTGAATGCAACTCTTGGCTGCCTATCTCATAGCTCGTGTGTTTTATTATTGTATTATTTATTACCATACCTTTTAATGTCTACATTAAAGGTTATGTATGTCTAATTAGTGGTTATGGTCGCCTTCTGGAATAAATCTAGCAGTGTAAGGGCTGTGTTGCAAGGGGTATCATTATCTTATTTCACCCATTTGGTGGGCAGTTGCTTGTTTCTTTTAATTAACCTTTGCTTGTATTTGCTGTTTTACAGCAGGTTTCTAAATTTTTTATATAATTGCCGTTCCTGGCGTGTAAGGCCTTCAGCCGTAATTGTGGTCAACTGCTTTAAAAAAAAATTGATATTTGTCTTTTAAAACCTTATTTATTGCCATTTCTGGCGTCTGATACCTTCTACTGTGTTTGTGGCCACTTACCTTTTAATATTTCAGTACCTGTAAGCTGTAAATTGCAGCGAGTTCTTAAACATTCTTAATTTATTGCCATTCTTGGCGTGTATGGCCTTCAGCCGTTGTCACAGCGGCTTCTGTTTTCTTTAAACATTATTTGTATCTGTATTTTATGGTGATTTGCTACATTGTAACGCACTGTAAACACTATTATTTACACAGTTGTTTATTCCTTTATTAATAACGTTTGGTATTTTTTATTTATTGTTGAGTCTGGAATTACTGTTTTAAAAATAAATGTAACTGTAAAAGGCAACCAATACTAACTGATTTCGGCCCTGTCCACAATCGGAACCGAATCCTGCCTTCCCTTGACTACCACCAGGTTTTAAACATATTAAAATAAGAGGATCATAAGAGAATTAGTGGCTAAAAACAATCACGAATAATCGTAAGAGTTATGTCTAGTGCTGATGTCTAATTGCACCGTTACGACTCTCACTGTTACCTTACGAGCCCTCCTGAAGATTTCTTTGACACTCAGTACATGTCGTCCAGGTAAACTGAAACGCAAATGATAGATATTGGCAGTGAACTTGTTCCTGAGATATTGGCTTTCTAAACATGCAAAAATGAGAAACAACTGGGAACGAGTAAATAGCGAGGAAACGACAAAACTGAGTAAATAGAGGTAAGTGGATCGAGTGGAATTATTTACAGAACGAATACTTAACAATCCCATTCACAATATCTGAAATAATGCTATACCAAAAAGAAAATCCTGTTTGACATTAGATCGCGTTATTCTGTACCGCTGTTATATAGTTCCTATTTAACTTTCCAGAATGATGCGCTGAAGGACGAAAATGATTTTATTAAAATTATCTCTGACCGCTGAAGCCTGGGCACCTAGTTCTACAATAGCTTTATTCACTTCAGGAGTATGGAAACAGTGACGATGTATTTTAGTCTGTGGACAGTGTTATGATATATTTCATTAAAAGTCCTCAGTAACCTCCTAGATGAGAAGCAGCCATTACACAAGAGTAGCGCGAATTTTGGGTTACCATAATACGAAATACTACCTAAAATGTTGTCAAGGAAGTTATAGAAACTGGCTTCGCTCTCGTTCTCTCTCTGTCTCTCTCTAGGATATAACAACTTCGAGAAAGTTTTTGACTCTGTTTCGGCAAACTCTGCAAGACAATCCAGAACCAAGGAATCGAATCGGTCCGTGTGAGTTTCCGAAGTAAATCTACAGTAAAGTTACAGCTCTATTGATACCACACAAAGAAAGATAAAAATTAGTAATAGAATAAGGAATTAAAGAACATAGAGATATATAACTAAAAAGTTCTATTCTCTTCACACATGCATTGAATTATGGGTGAGGAAAGAATATGAAACGAACCATTGAAGGCTGCATCATTTTCACTCAATTCGCTCGAGCTGCATAAGAAAGTACAGTCCAGAAATAGCAAATTTTTGGTCTCCCCCCCCCCCCCCCCCTCTCAGTTTTAAAGAACGCATATGCGTCAAGAAGTACACGTCCGAATGTCGTCGAAATGGACACCGACATAATAATGTGTCTGTTAAATACATCTCCTACAGAGCAACTATTCACACGATTGATTTGCAATATTGATATCCACTTTTGGCAGTACAATATAAGTAATAAAACTTACTTTGCCTCAGAGAATTGAAACTGATAGCAAACCAGATGAAAATCACGGAATAATTACTACACGTGACTCCTAAGAGAAACAGAAAATTTTTGATAATTACCTGCATCAATCGCCTGTGGTGATCTCTTAACGAACGCGAATTTCGGAAACACACTGGGTCATCAAAGAAAAAAGTTTAATAAGCTGCAAATGACACGTCGTTGAGAAGTAGATAGCGTGACCCGAGTTTCCTGCGACTGTCGCAACCTACGTGATGCAAGGCCAGCTAGACTCTCTCGCCTTGCTGATTCCGCGAGCCAGACGGGAGAAGAGGCTTACGGCGCAGCGCCTGCAGGTACGTCCCACCCTGTACACTTCAAAAATATTGATTAAGCTTTGTGGAACCGCTAGTAGCTTTTTCATCCTAGAAGACCACCTCACTACGTCTAGGAGCCACATGCATGGCTGCAACAACGTAAGACCTACAATGTTCAGCCACCGAAGCTAAATTCCTTGTATTAGAGTCAAAAGTATGATTATAAAGTGAAATTGTATTATTTAACAATGTCTCATCACACCTTTCTCTGTTACTCGTACCTTAAATATGTATGAAATTTCATCTTCTCACCATAAGTCCTTTGGGTGTAGCCCTCTAATTTATACTCAGTACGACTTTAATAAATCACCAGCGGTAGCTATTTTCATCTTGCCTCTGTCAGAGTGCATTTCCACACAAGTTGCTTTTCCTACTGTTAACCGCAGTTACTTGTATTGTCTCAAATCGTTACGATCTTTTAGCGCTGTTCATGTCTGTGATTATAACACTTATGAGAATAGTCCCTGTTAACAAGTTGTTGTCTGCTATTTAGTGTAGCGTATTATGAAAAATTCATTGTCAAACAAACCAAAGTCCGATTGGGAACAATGGTTTAACTCAGCCTTTGGAAACATGCTTTTCACTAGCTCTAGTTAGTTTTTACATCCATTATGGCATGTCACTTTAATGTACGTTACGACAATAAAAATAGGATGACTAACATATTACGCCACAACCATGACCTTACGTTTTTTCATTCTTATCTTGCTCATGTAAAACGGTGATCAAGTCCCAGTCTGGCGTAGTCAACTTTCATGAATTATCCTGTTCTTTTTAACTATTATGCACGTTTCACGTCTTTTATACTCAGAACCGATAGATAACACAATTGAGTTCTCTATCAGGATGAACATACCAGTAAAAAGTCTGACTGACTTTTACGTAAAGTAACTACAACCTGTAATAATAATCGTTGTGCGTTGATGAAACAAATATTTCAACACGCTAAAGTCAACAACCTATCTTTGCAATTTTACCAGAAAACCTGGTTGGTTCTGTCTGTGTATTGCACCCAGTTTAGCTCAGAACTTTAACTTAAAATTTTCTGATTTTTTGAATGCTTCCTGCGACATAACACATTGTGTGTCTCACAAAGCTTCTTCGAAACGTTCATGGGTCTGTGGACTCTCTACTGTTAAGACTAAAGGTCCATTACATAAACTCGACTAAAGTGCTACATATTTATGCGTCATATCCATCTGCTGCGTAAATCACACAAAAGAATTACACATCAGGTAAATGTTGCCATGAATGGAGAATATTTTTGATCAGTAAGCACTGGAAAGATTATGCCTGCGTGTGTGTACACTTCACAGATAAGTTGCAAACCGTCTCTATAGTAATTCTAATCGGTGTACAATCTTTCGCTATAAATAGAAGAAATTAATGAACTTTATGAAATATGAATGAACGTAACATTTACGTTAAAAATTATCATAAAATACAAGCTGTTTCATTTAAGTATTACACTTCTTTATAAGCTTTCTTGAAAAAGTGTTAGTTATAAGGCAAATAATATGTTTTAATTTTATGTTTATACTGAGCAGGGCACAATGATATTTTCTGAATTTCCTTTCGAATATATTTGTACAACTCTTCTGCGATTCATTCAGTCCATTTGATACAATACACCGACGTCACGATCAGTTAGATATCATAACAAACAGAAACATCTGTCTTAATATGGCTTCCTACTTGTTTCGTTCCAGAGTTATTCTTATAGAAAGGTCACTTGTAAAAGAAGATAACTGAGGATCTCATGCACATTTGTAATAATATGTCGTGTAGCACCAGTGCTCATTAGATTGTAGGTGACCTTGTCGTTATTCAGATGTTTGTTCCCTCACTAGCGTCACATTCATAAAAGGACTCTGCGTCAATACCACCAATGGCTAGTGCAGGTAGTTTAGTAATTAACCCATTTTCCATCGCCACCTTGCCCTATTCTAGGGTAGGAAACTATAGTACAGCATTTCTGAGTCTACGTAGTGCACATGGCAAGCTGCTTGCTTTCATTAGTGTCGTGACTGACAATCGAAATGTGACTCCCAGCCTAGATCATTTATTTTCTTGTCTGTAACAGGAAGGTACTGACCATTAAAATCGGTTCTGAACGGCCTGCCTCCTAAATACTTTGTAATAGTAACGGCCGGGCTGACACCTTTTTTTCTAGGTGCTGACCATGGCGGAACCGGCAGACACACCTGTGGCACTACTGGGGCGCAACGCATCAATGCTGCGACTGCTGGGGCTGTATCAACAAAAACACGACGGCAGTAAAGTCAAAGCCGCTCTTCTCTCCGCTTTCTCTCTCATCTTTCTCCTTCACCACCCAGTCTTTGCTGCTATGAAGCTCTACATGGATCCGCCAGAAGACTTAGTAGAGTTTGCATTATGCTCATTCTCTTTCATAATCAGCGACGGTGTTTTTATAAAGGTAAGACTGAAACTTGACTTTTCACCACGTCGGTGTTTCTTTTACTTTCCGCGCAGCCAATATCTGTTACTGTTGAGGTGTCGATAATTACGAGTGGTTATGAAAGAGGACTTAGACCAACTGACAGTTATTCAGTAACAGTTGGGTGGTAGTTGGCTGGTAGCAATGTCATGCCTCTTCTTTCAGACCCGCAACATTTTTCTCTCTTTGGTGCCTTTACTTTATTCATGAGCATGTGTAGGTAGTGAGCATTGTTTATTGTTCTCTTATCTTCCAAGTAATCATAAAATCTAGTAAAGGAGTTGAGATTTCAACTAGCGGCCCAGGACGTTACTTTTCAGTCACTGAGGTTCGACTGTTTTGAACTGTTCTATCCAGTTATAAGACTTTCCATTGTTCATACAACTTTCAGCATACTGTAAAATGATTCGACAGAAGATTCTAGACCGTTTTTCATCTTCAGAAAGCAAAAGAAAAAAAAGGACCAATCGTGCAACTTATGTGAAAACTTCAAGCGGATGAGCTGTCGTTAAACGCATTACTGAGGTTATTATAAACAAACAAGTTTTTATCTATCGGCTGTTCTCATCTCATCTCAGTGATGCCAAGCTCATGTCATTATAGTACAAAACTCATACGAACTGTTTCATTTCAACGTCAATTTATCTCTTTAATTATTGAATGTCCCTCCTACTTATTTCAGTATCATGATTTTGATTGTAGAATCATTTTCAAGTGCACAGTGAGGAAAAATCACTAACTATCACACATGGCAGAATGGCATGACGTCGTCGTTGAGATATCATAAAATGTGGACGTATATGATATTAATATTTTTGATATACATGGACCATTATCACTTTGAAAATGGTTCCACAGCCAAAATCGCGATAGCGAAATAAAAAAAAAAAGGAACTTTGTCATATGCCGCCAAAGATTTCATCTAAAGGTATACCGTGGTTATGGTCCCCAACGTATGGAAAAATCGTTATAACATTCGGGTGGTTTTCAAAGAAGATCGTTGTGACATATGGGAGCGTTGGATCATATACGCATGCCTTGTGCATGGTCATCTGTGGCACTCTCTGGGTAACCACTGATGTTGTTTCATCCACTACCCATTGTCCGCGGTGGCCGTGCGGTTCTAGCGCTGCAGTCCGGAACCGCGGGGCTGCTACGGTCGCAGGTTCGAATCCTGCCTCGGGCATGGATGTGTGTGATGTCCTTAGGTTAGTTAGGTTTAAGTAGTTCTGAGTTCTAGGGCAGACAAAATGTGACGGGGCTGTACGAGCTGAGCCAAATAAATCGAACGGATAAATGCCAACCGCTTTACGTGGCTGATTGTGTGTGCGAATGATCAGCGTTGTTATAATTATTAGCCACATCCATAGATTCAGACAATCAGAGTGAAAATAAACGAATAATAGG
The DNA here is from genome assembly GCF_023898315.1 of Schistocerca nitens. NCBI lineage: Eukaryota > Metazoa > Arthropoda > Insecta > Orthoptera > Acrididae > Schistocerca > Schistocerca nitens. The sequence continues at coordinate 1,024,941,430 of NC_064614.1, forward strand.
AATAACAGGTAAGAAAGATTACATATTAATCTCCTTGGTGTATCTAAGAGAATGAAATTTTGAAAGAAAATTTTTGCCAGAACGCTACACTACTAAGAGCCAATTGTACAGTGCCCAGTTAGCAGCCGCGTAAGTTCTACTCTCGGAATAGCGCGGATGTTGTACGAACACGTAACAATGCCTAATCGGAGAATAAAGTGGGGGAGGGGGTAGCTAAACTGTTGATTCTGGCAGGGTTGGTGTAGTTAACCGGAGAATAAGTTTTGAAAATGACAGAAATAGTTACAAAGTTAATGATGACAAGATTGTTTGTTAGAACGAGGAAGGAGAAGAAATGGGGGCATCACACATATTATATGGAAGAATTTAACCATTCCAAATTTATATAAAATTTTCGTACTACTACTTTTAGATCTCATACTTGAGAAACTGGAGCGTATGAATAAAATGTTGATCTATTTCCTAACAAAACTTTTTGCTTGTAGTAGGCCTAATAGGTATTTGATATTGGTACTGAGTGAATTATATTCTTTCGTGTTAATTGTGTCAATGAGGTATATAAAAATGACCGTTTCTGCTTAAACACTTTCGCTTAGTTGCCGTTTGTTACAATTGCTGCAATATTACAAAGGCCTATTTCATTTTATCTAGCAGACAGCGCCAGAACAGACGTAATCAATTCGAGAAAACACACGAGCACTGTCCGTATTAACAGCTTTTTAAGTATTAGACTGTGACATTTTGATTATTCATGTAGTAAAACGTTTGACGAACTTTGAGGCGGTAATAGATTCTTTCGCAGAAAGGAAAGCACGCTGTGTAAAGCTGTAACAAGATTAGAGAGGAAAAAAATGCTGGGACCTAAGGATTGAATAACCGTGTACTGCCTTGCTTGTCTCTTGTCTTTTCTGGTTTCATGTTTCTGATATTTAACTCTATGTCACAGAAAAGAGACACTTATCAGTTAATAGGCAATAAAGAGTCTAAATTTTCTGAAGAGTTCTTACTCTCCCGGTTACAAATAATCCCACCCAGTATTAATTGTGACTTTTTTAACAGGGGTAAGATGTCAAACCGGCCGACTGGGAGCATGAGAGACACCACAGGACATTTTAATTTCCACTGTCCTGAGTATAGGGTTGATAGCTTGAATTACAAAATATACACGTTTGAATTCCGCAGAACGAAATACAGTGACGTGCGATAGAAAAATGCTGTGTGAAGAGACGTGGCACACTAAGGAGCAAATAACATGTCTTAGATTTCCTCGAACATAGTTTTATATATCAAACTCTTCAGAGAAATGTCCGCTATAAAACGAACATATTATTGAAAAACCAATTTCCTTTTCTTTTTTTAATTTTTGACGTCCTGTCTCAAACGCTCGTCGGGTGGGGCGGGGGTGGCGCCACTATCAAGTTTTTTCCACGGTTCGGAAATGTCACATATTCGGGGCTGAGTCTTGGATTAGCTGTGGTCGTTACTTTACGTTTCCACGTCATACTCACGGCACCAACAGTCGGCCTGGGCAGCTTTAGAAGGGTTAAATATCCCAATTGGATTTGTTACTCCTGTGATATCCAGTGACCAGTTCATGTTAGACGTCATTGAGCTCAGTTGACCGACCCACTCTGCTGTTACAGCTTCTCTACCGGCAACACATCACTCCCTGCCCCCTTTTATACTGCCAAATCCATCTGGTAATCAATTCTGCATCACGTAGAGGTATGCGGATACTTTCCATCAGATAATGTAGAACCGTACTTTAAAGCTAACAAGAAAATTCGAGAAAGGTTGTTATGTCCGCCGGATTTGCTTTAATGGGAGCTGTGATAAAAAAAAGTCATCATGAGCGAACGAGAATGGAATACTGCATATGATTTTTACGCAGAAATGAAGCAGCTGAATTAAAATTGCTAACAGTTTATTCAGACACATTTAACTGTGAATACAAGTTGCCAAAGTGATGGTGTGCGAAGAGTATTGACAAGCAAAAATGCCTGTTAAGGCCTCTGTAAAGGATAAAACAACTTGTAAACTCACTTGTTTGTCAAATTATTTAGCAGTGTGCGGTTTTGTTTGGTGACTTTGTTAACCATAGATTGTGTCTGTCGTGTTTGAGAGGAATTTTGACCGATAGCCGATTTGACAAGATGTCTTACCTTGTTTGTGTTGTTCGTACTCATGTTTCGCCTCGCATGTTTCGTAAGAGCACTGGCTGTAACCAAAATGGTAGATTTTCTGCGTCTTTCTCAGCCATATATTACGCAGGGAGACGATTAATATCACAGTTCTACGCACAATGTACAAGCGGAAGTACAATAAATAAAAGCTCATAAATAAAAGTTAATGTAATCATGAGGTTCAGAGTACAATATTCGGGGTATAATATTTAGAGTATGATATGTAGAGTGTGATATGTAGAGTGTGATATGTAGAGTGTGATATGTAGAGTGTGATATGTAGAGTGTGATATGTAGAGTGTGATATGTAGAGTGTGATATGTAGAGTGTGATATTCAGAGTCTAATATTTCTCAATTTCACTCATACACTCATTCAATAATATACAGTGTTAAAGTTATTAAAAGAAATACTTTCTCTGAATGGATAAACATTGCCACTAGTGTCAAAATACTTCGTGACACGAGATGCACAGCGTATAGCTGCTTCAAAAGTCAGGCTAAATTTTACAAATTGCTGACTCGTCCATTATTAAACAAATATTTGATTTTATTTGTGAACTGGTGTCACTTTTTTTACTCAAAGGTGGCACCAAAGGCACCAGTAGCATCAGAAATTTGTTTAGTAATGTACACAAGAAAATAAATTTCACAACTCAATAGCAAAGAAACAATAGCATTAATATTCTAGATTAGTGCACAGAAAACAAATATAACGGACACAGTTTCAAGATATACAGAAAAAGACAACCTCTAGCAACACAATTACTGCCACATCGTGTCACTCAGATGTACACATACAAAACGATGATAAACAGAGCTAATAAAATCCCAATAAACAAAGAGAACAGGGAGAAAGAATTACACACATTATGGAAATTTCTGTGGCCAGTGACGTCCCCAGCTCTATAACAGACAGTGTAACAAAAAAAAAAAGAAATTCCTAGCTCTTTAGAAGGAACCATTAATAAAATCAAATGTATGGCTAGCACACCTTACATAGGTAACATTTCTCAAAAAATAGCAAACCTACTTGAGTCACACAAACCGAAAGTAGCTTTCTCAACAAGCAAAAAGCTACAACAGAAGCTAGTCCACGCCTTAAACAATAAAAAACATAAAATCTAAGACTCATAAATATACAAACTAGCATGTAAAACTTGCTCAAACTACTACATAGGATAAATGTCAGGAATTTCCAAATTTGATGCAATGAACATATCAACTGCTACATACATACGACCAGCAGTAGCAATATACATAAAAAACGCTGGACATCCTTTCGGAAACTTAGAAGAAAGTCTTACAATATTCCACCAGTTCAAAAAATCTCATACAGGCGATTTAATAGAGGAACTTGAAATTTTTCTGTAACGCGTAAAGCAATGAGAAAAAATTCCCAATGACAGACTACATAGAGTATCAGCTAATCTCTTTAAATCTTGCTCCTATGTCGTGTGATAACTGTAACAATTTTCATAAACATATAGTACCTTTCGTCCTAGGTTGCATAATAACTGTAACAATTTTCGTTAACATATAGTACCTTTCGTCACAAGGCAAAATTATTAAACGATGATTAATTATTAAGAGTTTTATAATTTACAACTTATATATGAATGTAACAACTCCTACTGTGCACAAATTCATTGTGGAGCCATGGTGTCGTAATATCTTTGTAGCATATTTTGTAAACAAACACTGTAAATGATGATTCGTATGTGTGTGAGTCATGCTCTGTACAGTGGAGGAGGCACCATGCATGTAATTAGTCAAACAAGAATACCATTTCCAATATAAGCGTTTAAAATCATTGAAAGATTCATTTTCTCCGATTTTCCGGTTACAGTCTAACCTCAAAAAGAAGCAAGAGAGGCAGCAAGCATCACCAAACATATTCATGTAAAAAAAATGAAGGAATGCACTTGAAAATGAGAACAAATTCTCGAAACGGGATGCGGTAAGCGTAAAAAAAATAAGTAACTGGTGCATTTTTCATGACGTAAATCACTAAAACCTTGGTTTCAACACTGTTAAAAATATCGTCTGGAAGCAGCAATATTAAAGGTATTAATATCATACTTTGTTATGTTTAATACAGTTACCGCACCAGGAAATGAGTTTACCCAATATTCAAAGTTCTACAATGGTAGGAGCTTACACTAAACACGGGTTATAACAGTCACTGCCATTAGGTGCGTGGCACATTCAGCTTTCACAGTGCTGCTACCAATGCAATATCCATTCTCTCCACCGGTCGTCTTGCAAAATAAGAGGAAATCTTTGTAGTCATTCCAACCCTTTCCATGTTATTCGTCTTGGCACATACAACGGTCTTCATGAAAAATCTGACACTGCACAATTTTGGCACTTTCAGCGTTTCCCATTTCCAGTCTTCAATTGCCTTAACAATGGAGTCAATGCAGGGAAGAGTCCGGCTTGCCTGAGGTGCGCATGTGAAAGGTTCTATGTTAGATTAGACTTTAGACGTGCTGTCATATTTGGTTATGTTTAAACTGTTAAATTTTCTTATATTTTGTCTTTAGTGTTTTTGTATTTAATGAGCCAGCCTATTTTCCCTTAAGTTCCATACTTGTATAGACCTTTCTCTGTGATTGTTAAATTGACAATTTCGAGCTATTTTTTAGTTTTGACTTGCACCTTAGCTTTTGCATGTTACATCATATCTCACTTCCATTTTATTTAGGACATAGTGCCTTGTGCTAGTGCCCAGCAGCCTTGTTTTATTATTCTTGCGGTAGGTTTTAAAGTTCATTACTAGGAGGCTTGTTGATATATATCATACTCTCCTTTTATAATTCGGCAAACGTATTGCCATCATGAGGTGCGCTACTGAACTGACTGCTTAGGGGTTGACGCAGCACTTTGGTATTCTTTAACGGTACAGTCCCAGAAGTTAGACGTCAGTGTCAGAACCTAACCTTAGTATGGGCGTAATCCATTCCATGCACGAGTAATTTCAATAGGCAAACATCCCAACGTCGATTTCTTAGGCTGTTGTAATCTGTAGTGGCGTTGATTCCTCGGCAGTATACAGCGCCTGTTCTGTACAGCATTTTAAAAAAAGCACCCTATAGTTTGAGATGTGGTAGTAACCACCGAACAAGAACAAAAATGCTATAAGCGTGGGCCCTAACCTTCAAACCTTAACAGCTATGAGCACTTCTTCATCTTCGATACAGAGAAACACGTCTCTTCTACGAGGTCGTCTTTTGCTACTACGAAGCAGAGCACGTGTTATCGCTGGCAGTTGGAAGAATGTCTTCATTTGGTGTTTCTGAATACTTGTTTCCTGTCTTTCTGGTTATTGTGCCACAAAATGGAATAAACTTTGTAAGCTTCCCACCAAACGTTTCTGTATGACACTTAGCCCAAATTTACTTCCCACTCAATTAAAAAAATCTACATATTAGCAAAACTATGTACCCACAAACTGTTACCCAACTTAAACTCGTATGCTAATCTGAGACTAAACAGAACTTAATTCGAACTGAACAGTACCTCGCCTGAATACAACTTGCCTTTATATTAAATGCGCAACTGAAGTAAAACAATTGTCTGGTCCTAATCAAAATTTCCACTTTCCTCGCGTCTTGACAACATTGTTGCAGATTTCTCGAAAGCACAACAGCATGCAGCAAGCAGCCAGCGACTAAGCAAGATTTCTGTTTCTATATAAATATTCAAACAATATTCAAACTGTTGTTTACCATATAGCGCAATCTGGTAATGTGTAATGATAAACCTTCTTTAAACAGTGGGATGGGGAGAGTAACTATTCTTATGAAAAGATATTCCCAGACAATAATTTTAGACTGAAGTATGTATTGAAAAAGACAGACGAAAATTTGGTCTGATCTTCACACATAACATTGGTCTGAACAATATTGTACTTAAAAAAGTGATCAATGATTTTGCACTAGTGAATATGTCCATCATCTAGCACTCTTCAGCTAAGAATGCTTCAGACTGCACAGAGGCAAAGAGTGTTGCACAACAATATCAAAGATTCGTTAAAGTGACATAACTTGCTCTCTCTCTGACGTGCACATCGATAATTTACAAAAGTCGAAATGACATGCCCACATTACATATCCTCCACCTTCCCTGATGATGAGGGTGATGTTTGGTTTAGGGGCGCTCAACTGCGTGGTCATCAGCGCCTGTACAAACTCCCTATTTTTACACAGCAATCTTTTTTACACAGTCCAATCTAGCCACTGCCCCGAATGATGATGATTAGGACAACACAAACACCCAGTCCCCAGGCAGAGAAAATTCCCAAGTCGGTGGGGAATCGTACCCGGTATAAAATAAATAAAATAAAATAGAATAAAATATTAATTATGTATATTAGTGATGTATATGATTGTGATTGGTTGTAATTGACATTTCCTTATCTGGAACGTGGACGTTTAATCATTCAGAATCAGACGCTTGACAATGGCTATTTGGTAAAGGCAATGTTACTCGTAGTTGACCGTGAAATAAAACTGAAATAATCGGACTTCGTAATTAAATCGTTTCCAAAGACTGCTGCGGTAGGTACGGACTCATAATCTAATCTCAATATTACAGTGATTTGCCAGCCATGCCAATACGTCATACAGAGGTGATTGTCTACTGAACATAAAAAAGTTACATAGTTAGTTAAATCAGATATATTCAATGAAATTGCCTACAGTTCATAATCCTACTTACTTTTACAAATACAATTTCTTTTCAGAATCGAGTGCCTAGTGTGGTTGCAACTCGCAGTATTCTTCTATAACATGAAAATATGGCGGTGTGCCAGACAATAAAATAAAATACGTGCTTCTCGCACCACTTCTACCAGAGCTCTCCCCTTCTTAATCAAACATAAGAGTAACGTAATTATGCTTTTGTTTTATCAGCGACACAGCGCTGCAGTTGTGTGCCATAGGCTTTATTTATTTGTCACTGATTATTTATTTAATTAATATTTCGCGTTTCCGCGGAAACTCACGCTCGGCATGTAAATGTGCCTTTATATTGCCCCCTGAATTGCGAGGCGAAAGGACACACCTGCAGGCGAGCAATTCACCTAAAGGCACAAGAAAATCTAAGTTGTCTACAACTATTTACATGACTTACATTACACACATTATACACATTATGTACAAAATTTGAATGACGCGGGTGCGCCGTAAAAGTTCTTATGTTGGCAGATAGAGTGCGTGCATGCGCAGAAGCGTCTGTGTGACTCCGGCACTGCCGTTATATTGTACAGTTAGATCACGCGGCACAGTATTGCAGTTCATATTGTTCGTGTGTGCGCGTTTCTAAATCGTTGCACAAAGAAAATATTCAAGCAAGATTTCATATGAAGACTACATTCTATGACAGGTAACTTAGTTTTAAATTTACAATATTTGTTATAACACAATACAACTTAGATTGTTGAATGTTTCTTAGTTACATAGTATTGTTTTGAAATACTTCAAAGAAAAATGTCCGTATGTTTCAGGTGCGTTGACCTATACACATCGTGACGTTATTTCAGTTCATATTCACCTGCTGCACAATAATTTTTTACAGGTTAGTGTCGTCGTGGTAAAGTTTTTTGATCACAGTAACATCGTTGTATAACAACGTGATTAATACATAAGCGTGTCCATTTCCCATTTCCATTATAGTCGTTGTCCTACAGTTCGTTGTGACAAAAAGCATTGTTTATTACAGATCCGACGTGACCCGTCGAGTAATTGAATTGGTCCACGTGCAGTTCGTTTTTTTTTTTTTTTACATTCCGTGGAAGCTTGGTTGCAGAACCTCGGACAGCACATAGCTGGCGTCGATTCTTGGACAGTCCAGGTAAGAGTGTCCGTCACATTTCGAGAACATTTCATTCCCTGAAGTTCCAACCAAAATTCTTCCACCCATCGTGTTATTTTCTGGACAGGCACTTTGTGGCCATTTAATCCAGCTAACATCTTGAAGTTAGGTACTGTAGTAATGTCACTAGACGATGCACGAATTATGCACTTCACATTTTCAGTTTTTTTTTTTTTTGCTGAATATAGCTCACCTAAATGTTCGTAGTTATTAATCAAAGAAATGGTTCATCGCGTTTACAAAGGTACGATGCATAATGAATGGCATTAACCGTTTCTTTCACATAGGTTTCTGCGTGGTTGCAGAGTTAGTAATGTTCGTTAATGTCCGTGAACAGTGGTTCACTATGCAATGTCTTTTTGGCACTCGTTTTGTTCCAATTTTTTACATAGTAACAGTTACATTATACATCATTGAAAGAAAAATAAACATGAGTAATCGTACATATACACGTCACATATTATCTTAGCATAAACATAATTCAGTTGCACATAAACATGTTTACATCATCATTACATAGCTATGGGTTATTACATTGTGTCACATTTGATTACATGAATTGCAGATATTGACGTCCTCTTTATCGGTTTTGCTGGAATTTTATTGATGTTTATTTTATGATGTCATCTGAAATTAAGATTGGTTAGACACAACATTCATTACATCAGTAGGCAAGGCCAGGCATTTTCACTACTCAATAAATATTCAAAATAATAAGAAACGGAAAACTGTTCGATTCCTCGCGTTTTGTGCGTGTGTGTATAGTGTCTGTGTGGCCTTGACTACTGATAGATGCTTTTCGTGTTGAGAGATGTGCATCTAATCTATTTTTCGAAGTAAAAGATCGCTTCACAGATGACGTTTGTCGGTTCGTCAGGTGTCATACCAAGTCAGTGGTACCTACAGTAACAAATGTTTCGTGAAAAATTAATATATCATTCACTGCTACGTAAACATAAATTTTATTTTAATATTCCGTCTTCCAGGTGGTGGCGCGCGCTGAAAGAAGAGTTCTTCTGCCTTCAACTGCGTCACTGGAACCGCTGAAATGAAAATTTCTATACTACTTATTATCTGTGTTGTAGCAACAGAGTTTTTCGAGTTGCTTAGCAATGTTTTGATGGGTATGACTTTGACATTATTCCGCATGAAATGCTCTAAGATCTCGGTGTGCGTATAGCCCAATAATTTTGTTAGTTCTACGATGTTGTAACAGATACGCACCAGGATGCGGTATGTTAATAATTATATAAGGTCCTTCATATAGCAGACGCCACTTAGCGTTGCGTCGTTTTAGTGCTACAGATTTATGATGAGTACGAAGTAGTACAAGCATTCCTACCTCGAATTTTTGTTTTCTTTTTATTGTGTTTCTGTGATGTTTGTTTCGTATCTGTGCGTGATGTGTCAGCGTAGTCAAAACTTCTTTTATTTTCTGTTCTGGTGTGATTTCCTTGTCTGACAACTTAGGTAATGGTTCTATCCACTGATCGTTCTGTTTGCAATTGAACATGATCTCGTTAGGTGTGTAATTTGTATCGTAAATATTTAAGTTATTGTGTACGTCTTCGAAAAGACTTAGGTAGGACACCCAATTAGTATGTTTTGATGAAATATAGGTCCTCATGAATCGGTTTAATTCTCGGAAAAGTCTCTCAGTCGCGTTACATTGTGGACTAAACCTCGAAATAAATATACTTTTAATGTTATTGTCCTTCAAGAAATTTCTCCATTTGTACCCAGAGTAGTATGCTGCATTATCTGACAGAATTGCTTTAGGTTTTCCCACGTGCGTCAGGTAATCACTTGAGAATCTTCGTATTATAGCACTTGCAGTGGCGGATTTTAAAGCATAAAGTTTTACATGTTTAGAAAATATATCGTAAAAAGCTAAGATATATTTGACGCCTCCAGAGCTTGCTGGATGCGGTCCACTGATGTCAGTACACAGAATTTCCAGGGGTTTACTGGGTAAAATAGAATGTAAATCTGTTTTTGTGGATAAATTCTGAGGTTTTGATTTTTGACATATGACACATGTTTTCAGTTCCCTGTAAATTTTTCTTCTCATATTGCTAAAATAACAGTATGTGCTGATCTTTGCTAAACACTTTTTCGTCCCATAATGACCCCAAACTAAGTGTGTGTGCCAAATCAGATTACGTTCAGACTCTTTGGGAATGCATACACACCAGTTAGTAGCATTTGGATGTCGGCGATAAAATAACACATCATTGTGTAACTTGTAATACTTAGTCAAAGGATGATTGTGTTTTTCTACCAGTAATGTTATTATCTTATACCAGTGAGGATCAGATTTTTGTAATTCAGCCATGTTTCTGCACATATCAATATAATATTGGTGATACTGCTTATCTTGCATTAAGAGAATCCTGTAGTCATTTACATTTTCCAAGTCACTGTTGGTATCATTCATACCTTATGGAAGTCTAGACAAAGCGTCTGCAATGGTGTTGTTCTTACCTCTTATGTATTTAATTTCAAAAGAGTAGTTCTGAAGTGTAACTGCCCATCGTGATAGTCTAGGATGTACAAGTTTACAAGTTAACAAAAATGTCAGGGCCTGGTGGTCAGTGTAAATTACTGTATGTTTTCCAAATAAATAATAATTGAATTTCTTGAATGCCCATACTATGGAAAGTGTTTCTAACTCAGTAGTGGAGTATGTACGCTCACATTCAGATAAAGTACGACTCGCAAACCCAATAATTCTTATCTGTGCCTTTTCTTTATTCTTTACAACTTGAAATAAGCAACATCCCAAGCCAGTACGTGAAGCGTCACAAGTCATACAAAAATCTAAATTGAAATCTGGATGGCTCAATAAGTTTGCATTCACTAAGGCATGTTTAATTGTATTAAAGTCATTCTGGCACTGTTCTGACCAGATCCAAACTTGATTCTTTCTGAGTAGATTTAGCAGATGTTTACTGTTCAAAAGTGGTTGTGGCAAAAAACGTCTGAAAAATGAACATAGCCCAAGGAATGATTTTAACTGCTTTTTAGTTCGAGGGCTAGGAAAGTTTCTGATAGCATCTAATTTACTGGGATCAGGACGTATGCCCTGTGAATTAATGATATGTCCTAAATATTTTATCTCACTACAACCAAACTTTGATTTTCTAAGATTGGCTGTGACTCCAGCTTGTGCAAATTTTTCTAAAATTCTTTGAAGTGTGTCAACGTGTTCATTCCAAGACTGTGTAGCTATCAGTATATCATCTACATAGTGTGTGACTGTCTCAACTAAATCGTCGCCAAGCACGGTATCCAGGGCTGTAATGAATACCCCAGAACTGACATTCAGTCCGAAAGGTAGAACACAAAACTGATAGGTTCGCCCCCCGAACATAAATGCAGTATATTTCCGAGAATCAGGAGTGATACCCACCTGCCAAAATGAATTAGCGAGATCTATTGTGGAAAAATATTTTGCATCTAGAAATTTCTGTAATTGCTCTTCTAAATTTTCGGGTTTTGTGTGAACTGGTAAAATTATTTCATTAATTGCTCGTGCGTCTAACACTAACCTAATGCTTCCATTTGATTTTTTGACAACAAGTAGAGGACTACAGTAAGGTGAGGTGGATGGTTCAATGACCTTCCAGTCTAACATTTGTTTTAATTCTTGCCACACAGCAGGTCGTTGAGATAACGGTACGTTATATGTCTTGTGGTAGAAGATCTTGTGAGGCTTAACTTCAATCTTGTACACATACGTGTTGATAACACCTATTCGTTTGGTAAAAACTTGTAAATATTTGGATAACACTTCCTGTAGTTTTATACGTTCATGTGCACTGAGAGCTGTAGCTTCATTTATCTTATGATCAAGCAATGTTTTCAAGTCCATTAGCTCTGTGTCAGATGAGTGTGTGTGCGTGTCTTGAATGTCATTGTCAAGTACTAACTGAACCTTGTACCCTGTACAGTGTTTGTCATGCTTTAGAGTTCTCCTGTCCAAATCAATAATAATTACACTGCCTTTATCCTTTAAAATACATTTACCTTCGGAGAAGTCTATAATGCAGTCCTTCTCGCTCATAATATCTATTCCTAATATGCAATTTGTCACAAGGTTTTGTACAACCAGGAATGGCCATTGTACGGTTCCATTACCTATTTTAATGTTTACAAAAACTTGCTTCGTAACCCTACATGACTTATTACCTAGTGCAGTAGTTATTTTACAGTTTTGGGCAGGAAACTCAGGCACGGGTTCCAATTCACACATCTTTTTATAGAAATTAAAAGACAAAACGCTCACAGCTGCACCTGTATCTAGGATAATAGTAGTTGGAATCCCACCTACTACACCAGTAGTAGATGCTAAAACAATTTCATTTGTGTTTGAACGACATTGTGTACTGTCTTGCAAAAGTTCATCTGATATATTGTTATTGTGGTTGTATCTTATAAATAAAACAGGTAATTTTTGTTTAGAGTTATTCGGCATATCATTATTCTGTTGTTCAAGTGTGGTGTCAAATAACTGATTAACATTGAAGTCGCCCCCCAAGAATTCTTCAGCCACGACCTGGGGCATAGAAGTGACTGTTTCTAGTTTGTCGGATTAGCATTTGTACTAGGTACTGACACAGATTGAGGTTGTGTATCAGGTGTCATTTCTATTATATTCACATTCGGATATTGCCTATTGTGATCTCCAAACTTTTGCGGTTGTTGTTGCTGTTGCGCATTATAACTTACCTGTCGGTCGTAAGGTATGCTCCAATTTTGTCCTGGTGGCTGCTGTGGTAAAGCAGTGTTTGAATGAAAGTACTGATCGTTACGAGTCCAGCCTTGACGCTGTCTTGGCTCGTAGTTTTTATTATTTCTATTTCTGTTTGTGCTTTTGTCGTTCCCTTTGTATCCGTTGTTACCGTTGTAGTTATTACCGCGGTGCCTTTTGTATGGATTGCCGCATGAAGTGTTATTACTGTTGTAACTATTGTTTGTATTGGAATACGCGTGTTGATTTTGATTTCCGTATTGAGACGGCATGTGAGTTTGCTGTTTTTGCTGTTCCGCGTATCCAACTGTGGGCGCGCCAGAACTGAGTTGGCAAGCCTGCATGTTTTGCATTCCACTAGTGTAAACATTGTTGCTGCTGTTTTGCCGCGCGAAGCGCTGATCTTCAAGTAACATGTCAACCGAATCTAAAGCTGTTAAGAAATAATCTGAATCGTCATCCGGGATATGTAGGAGTTTTTCTTTAATGTTGAAAGGCAATTTGGCCTTCAACGCACGGAGTATATCGCGTGTTGCGACTGGTTCGTCTAAAAAGTGTCCCATGTTCAAGTATTTTTCAAAATATCTGCGTAAGTTGCCATTTTTACTGTTAAAAATTTCAGGTTCTAGAATTTGTCTTCTGAGTCGCTCCTGGACGGATTGCGACCAGAATTTGTTCAGAAAAGCACGCTCAAACTCACTGTACGTGGTACATACGCCAGCTTGACTGTATGCCCAGACAGCTGCATCGCCTTGGATGTAACCGACAATATATGAAATCTTTTTCCGATCACTCCAAGTGCGTGGAAATGCGTTACTAAAAGATTTAAGAAAAATCACCGGATGAATGGTTCGTTTTTCTGGGATAAAAATCTGAAATTGCCTGTGTTTCATTAAGCTTTCTTCTTCCTTTGCATTGTGATATGGATTTATTCCACTGTAATTACTGCTATGTTCAGCTGGCGAGTAATTACGATAATGTTGCTGTGGTTTACCATGATGCCGGCCGAAGTGGCCGTGCGGTTAAAGGCGCTGCAGTCTGGAACCGCGAGAGCGCTACGGTCGCAGGTTCGAATCCTGCCTCGGGCATGGATGTTTGTGATGTCCTTAGGTTAGTTAGGTTTAACTAGTTCTAAGTTCTAGGGGACTAATGACCTCAGCAGTTGAGTCCCATAGTGCTCAGAGCCATTTTTGTTTACCATGATAATAGCTTGTGTTTGTGTTTGCACATCGTGGTATGTATTGTAGTCGTGGTGTGTTTTGTTCTTGTGTGTTTGTCGTGTGCGGTATGTGTGTGTCATACTCGAATGTATATTGGTTCCTGAACTGTGCATTTTGACTGATATTTTCGTTACATTCAGTCTGTGGTCGATCGGTGAATTCTCTCATGGGTGCAGTGACGGATTGTACTGCATCACTGATCAGCTGTTTGTTATTAGTCATGTATTCCGCTACGGAGTCGTGCACAATTGTTGGTAAATTTTCACGTAAGCATCTATCAAAATGTTTGTCTTTGTTCACTACCCAATCATGAAATTCTTTATTAATGTTTTGAAAATGAGCTGTGGCATCAGATTGTAAGATGTCAGTCAGGTGTTGTTCAACATTGTCAAATTTATTCTGCACGTCAGTAATTCGTCTTTCAAGGTTGTCGTGGACTAAAGGATATGTTTGAATTTGTTCAGTAAGAACTTCACACGTGACATTAAGGTTTTTTACTTGTGTCTGTAAAAGTGCTACGTCAGTTGTAGTCTTTTCTTGTCTCGTATTAAGCTGGGAAATTTTAGTACTGAGTTCATTCATCTGTTTGGTCAGTGTGGCGTCTATAAGTTCCACACGTTTACATAAAGTGTCATTACCTGTCTTGAGTGCTATGAGGTCAGATTTAATTTCGTCATTTTGTGTCCTTAAGGTTGCCATGTTCTCCGCGTTCTGTTTCATTAACATTTGTAACATGTCGGCAATGTTTACCGTTTGCAAGGTCTGTGCCCCCGCCGCGTCATTAGACGTGACGTCATGCATTAACATGGGCTCTGACTGAGACTTTGAAATTTTTGTGGTGGACGGGCTATTGTCAAAATTTCCGTCAACACTTGCGTCAATGTTTGATAAATCGTCACTACCGGTTGCTGTCGTAAAGTCATTTTCTAACATTTGTCTCTCGTCCGAGTCGGATTGTGTCTGAATAGTACGTCTTTGCTGTTCCATTTTTGCGTATTGATTTCTAGTTATTACCATGCCACACGTGATATATGTTTCAAGAAAATATTTGACACTGATTTTAAAATAAGATGCAGTTGAGCATGAATCGCTCGTAGCAACAATGGCTGTCCGTTAATTTAAAAATATAAACTGAATTTGAGATTATTGGTAATGGCTGCTGCCATGTTACATCATATCGTACTGAAGTCGGCCATATTGTACACTCGTGTATTGGTATTGTTGCATACGTTATTGTTTAGGGAAAAGTACTGAGAATGGAATTTGTTACTGAAAACTGTTATGCGCGAAAGAAACACTACAGAATTTACTGAAAAGCTAATACACTGAATTTATATGTCTGGTCAAGCCTGCTAATGCAAAGATGCTGCGTCTTACCTTATTTTGCTGGAAGTTTCATTGCGTCTTCCGGCAAAACTTTAGAATTGGAAAATATCTTCAGATTTTTGTTATCTCTCATACATTCACGTCCAGGTCCAGAAAGTTGATTTTTGACATGAAACAAAAAGAACAATGTAACAAATGACAAAATAACAAGTCCGACACGCAGTCGCCAATATAAAATAAATAAAATAAAATAGAATAAAATATTAATTATGTATATTAGTGATGTATATGATTGTGATTGGTTGTAATTGACATTTCCTTATCTGGAACGTGGACGTTTAATTATTCGGAATCAGACGCTTGACAATGGCTATTTGGTAAAGGCAATGTTACTCGTAGTTGACCGTGAAATAAAACTGAAATAATCGGACTTCGTAATTAAATCGTTTCCAAAGACTGCTGCGGTAGGTACGGACTCATAATCTAATCTCAATATTACAATGATTTGCCAGCCATGCCAATACGTCGTACAGAGGTGATTGTCTACTGAACATAAAAAAGTTACATAGTTAGTTAAATCAGATATATTCAATGAAATTGCCTACAGTTCATAATCCTACTTACTTTTACAAATACAATTTCTTTTCAGAATCGAGTGCCTAGTGTGGTTGCAACTCGCAGTATTCTTCTATAACATGAAAATATGGCGGTGTGCCAGACAATAAAATAAAATACGTGCTTCTCGCACCACTTCTACCAGAGCTCTCCCCTTCTTAATCAAACATAAGAGTAACGTAATTATGCTTTTGTTTTATCAGCGACACAGCGCTGCAGTTGTGTGCCATAGGCTTTATTTATTTGTCACTGATTATTTATTTAATTAATATTTCGCGTTTCCGCGGAAACTCACGCTCGGCATGTAAATGTGCCTTTATACTGGGACATCATGATCCAGAGGTAGCAACGCTAGCCACTGGACTACAAGCTGCGGACCACCTTCCCTGAGTAGAATTTTGAACGAGTGTCATTTCAGATAGGAATGGGATGAGGACAAAACCCTAAATATTAAGGATAGGAACATACAAAACATGTTACAAATACAAAGAGAAAAAGAGCTTTACAAGCAAATCAGTTAAAGACCTATAAGTAAAACATATTAGCAGAATTCGCGAACATGTAAACGAAGTAATCAGTAGAGTTCACCACAGATAGGATACTATGTTTCATGATGTCTGAGCATGTGAATGAAGTAATCGATAGAGTTCGCCTCAGGTAGGTCATCACGTTTGATGTTTATGTGAGAGATCTACACAAGGCTATTTTCAGAGTTTATATGCACATTTTGTACTAAAGTAGTATTGGTGACCTATACTGTTTTTGTAGTACACAGGAAGTGGATTAGAGTGCCTGTATCACACAAGGCCTATATTTCTGAAGCATTCTCATATGGCAGTAGAATTTTCAGGATGAAAGTAGGTAGAAGAGTGTCTTTATAACAAACGACCAAACTTACTTTAATTGTTGCAGTTATGTCACTGTTTTGGGAAGTTATGTGGAAGCAGATTCAGTGAGGTTAAGCAAGGTTGACAGCTGACAATCTCACACATGCACACACAGTAAAATATGCAGTGGTGTCTGCTTGAAGCAGAGTGTAAATCCATTGATAACTCTAAAAACATGCTGCAATGCCGAAGAGCTCCTTATAAAAGTCAGTACAAGCTTGTATTGCTGAATATTCCAGCATTTGGCAGAGAATATTTCAGTATATAATCAGCAGACATATTTCTTCTGCCCTGGCAAGTCTCAAACATATGTGGTGAACGGTCTATGAGTTACAGTTTGTTACATTTACAATATGCAGTTACCTGTATTAAGACAGGAGTAATAAGTTTTTGCATAGTTATACATATGGACTGCACATGTAGTGTAATGGTAACAACAGATTTCTATGTCTATAAAAAAGTAAGAGAAAATGGTGTAATGGTTTTACAGTAATGGATTACAGAAACATCTATAAATAAATCATGTGAAACCTTGTACACTAAAAGACATGATAAGAAAGATTTATTATATGTGCACAGAATGACTTACAGAAAATTCTAAATCAACTCAAATAAATATGTATGTGTATTCATAATTAAAATACATAAAAGTATAGGGAGTAAGGTAGAAAGAGACACATGAAGACAGTGATCGCACACGAAATAAATAGATGACGATGGTGACCACAGACGCAGATAAAGAGAACACAAATAAATAATTAGGAAGAAATTGGATTAGGGAGTAAGCAAGGCTCAGCACCAAAGAATACTTTAAGCAGTCAGTTGAACGCCAGTCTATAATTATACCTAATATGGTCAGTAATTAGCATGCTATCTAGTTACATTTCATCCTTTAGTTTGTGCACCTCATAATCATTTTGCCCATAATTTCATCAAACGTCCAGCGGATACAACTGTTTACGTTATCTCTTTGCTCCTTTCTGTCATATATTTCATACATTTTTATAAGTTCATGTTATTTATCTCCATTGCCCTACCAAACGATTTGCCATCTTTGTCCTACCTAACCATTTCTCATACTTGCACTAACTAACCGTTTTTCATACACCATCTGAATTTTATCCTATCTAATCACTTCATCTCAAATACATCTTTGTAACCATTTCTTAGCTCATGTATATGTTGCATAACTTCCTTTCTTACCTTTATTTCTTTGTATCCTCCTTACACATCTTTCATGACAATTTACACGTATTTCATGACTTATGAGAGCTTACTACGGTATTACACTTAACATAATTGGTATACTAATGGCGCCGCATCCTATAGTAACAATTCATACAGAAAATGCGCATTTTAAAGAAACTCAATAAATAACATAAGTGTAAGAGGCAAATCTAACCTGAAAAATCCTTAAGCTAAAGCAATGCATGTTATTACGTTACAGCATACGTAAATACAAGAAGATAGTCTGCAATATCACACGTTAGTAGAAAAATGTATATAAAAGAATCTTATCCTATGCCATGGAAAAAGAATAAAACTGAAAAGTAAAAAAAATCATTAGTATCCAACATACTTCCTGTATCACATTTCTCTTCCTGCTTTTTTTCTTTTTTTAAATCGAAATGATTGACTATCCATGTCACACCCGGCAAGTCATGAGTTTCACCTTAACTTCGAAAATTTCTCAAGCACCTACATTGATGGACAATATTGTTATGTCATCGTTTCATACATCTGTAAAATTTATCTGTTAGACAAAGAAAAGGCAGATTAGTTCTACAGAATTCAGAAGAAGTTAAATTTGCTTTCATTTATAAACATAAGTAAGAAAACAGAGACAACCTCACAGATAAGACACAAAAAGTACAGAGAGACCATATGCTAAAAGAGTGTGTCACAGTACAGAGTAGCAATCAGTGCCGAGCCGGATCTTTTTGCAAAACATCTTTCGTGCAGTAATGGAGAGAAAAACTTACACTTCTCGAATCACTGTAAAATTTGAGTAACTGTTACACATTGTGTTGTTCTGATGAAAAAAACGGGACTGTATGTTTACTGAAAGGTTGAATGATTTGCATCAGATAATCATAAACTCCAGATCAAACAAGTAACTGTGATGTATCAAGTCACATAACCTTCATTCACGATTGTCAGCTAGCCACATCTTTTTAAAAACTTATCTTTTACGTTTATGAACACAAAATGCATCCACATGGCATAAAAATTGACTATAACAAGAAACAGGGTCCCATGACCTAACCATTACTGACTTACTTTTTCTCTACATTCATCGTCAGAATCATTGCTCCATTCTATTTCAGTATGCATCATAAATCACATAATTATCATGTAGTGTACGTAACCAATATAGATCTCATTATCCTATTACAACATCAACCTTATTCGCTGGCTTCGTCTCAATATACACTTCAAATAACAGTTCCCTGTTCTGTTGACGCCAAACCCGTTTCTGATGTGTCTATTATCAGTTGCAACAATTAGCATGACTGAGGCGGCTTTTGTTATCTTTCACTACACCGTGGCGACTTACCGCTGACCGACTCAACATCAGAATTTGCGTGTTCTTTACATTGCGTGTTTCATTACTGTTCGCTAAATTGCTAAATAATTGTGGAGCCGATCAATTTCCTACAGTCTCATGTAAACTATTGTTAGATGCTATTTGCTCAAGACGATTTATTTCATCCTGTACCGATTCGTTATTTCATAACACCCTCTGTTGCCTTGAGCTACGACAGATTTTCATATTGTTTTCTATACTGCCGTACATGATGAAATGCTATTTCTTGGACAAAACAATATTGTTATAATGAGCAAACAAACAAAGATAAAAACTGTACTATCGTGCACGCAGATACTCAACAATGAATGGAATCCACGTAGAACCTGTACTATTAAGCTAACTGTTTATGTAATAAAGTAATCGATAATCGTACACGATAAAAAATTTTACAAATTTAACACAAAATTTTAAGTGAAATGGCAGAAAAAAGTACAACATTAGTAAAATTAGCGAAGCGGTATTTTTTCCTTTCGAGACATCCTACACTACCTGACTATGTATTACCAAAATAACCAACGAACTATCCTGGCAGAAAAGGTCAACATGTGTAAGCTCCCCACTATATGTTTCTGTATGAAACAGCCAAAATTTACCTCCCACTCTATAAAAAAATCTGCATATTACCAAATCTATGTACCCACAACCTGTTATCCAACTTAAACTCTTATACTAACCTTTGACTAAACAGAACTTAATTTGAACTGAACTGTACTTGACCGGAATACAACTTGCCTTTATATTAAATGCGCAACTGAAGTAAATCAATTGCCTGGTCCTAATCAAAATTTCCACTTTCCTCGCTTCTTGACAACGTTATTCCAGGTTTCTCGAAAGCACAACACCAAACAGCAAGCAGACAGCGCCTAAGCTAGATTTCAATTTTTAAATAAAATTTCCAAACAATATTCAAACTGTTGCTTACCATATAGTGCAATGTGGTAGTGTGTAGTGATAGACTTTCTTTAAACAGTGGGATGAGGAGAGTAACTATTCTTATGATATGATATTCCGAGACAACAATTTTAGAATTAAGTATGTATCCAAAAAGAGAGAGTAAAATTAGTCTGGACAACACTATGCTTAACAAAGCAAAAAATGATTTGAAAAGGGTAAAGTGTTAAAGAGAATTTCTATAAAAACCAAACAACTTAATCAGTTAGTATGTTATGCTTGAGTCAGGGAAGTGGGGTGGTTTTTCTCTCAGCTCTGGGCAAGTTAGCTGGTCAACAATAATAATTCCGACAAACTAGCTGTGGAGCGCTTCAGATTTACCTCAAACTTCTTCAAAAAATAATAATGTTATTCAAAATTTATGTTCTTTTCGCCTACCAATATATACATCAAATTCATTCTTGTTGTCCTTTACAGTGAATCTTTCATCTATTAGATACAGCATAAGTCAAAATAGCACTACTGAATGTGTCCATCATCTACCACACTTCAAATGAGAATGTAATAAAATGGAACACCTACGACCATCCTTATGATGCTATGTATCATATGGCTACCAGTTTAGGTGCATCAGTGGAGCATCATCAGACCTTAACTGACGCTGAGGGAGCTAACTCCAATCGTCCACATATATGAACTGGTTTTCGCAGACCACCTGTAAAACGATGTTGTGTCTCCAGCCATCAACTACCAATTCAGATAAGCATGTATCGGACTGCGCAGAGGCAAAAACAGTGCCACAACAAAACCAAAGGTTGTTTAATACTAACATAACTTTCTCGCTCTCTGACGAGACCTGCCAACCTTACGACCTGTCTCCGGGAGGACGGCAAAAAAGATACTGAAAGATAGTGGGCGCGGGCCGCATAGAGAGCTGCTTATTGGAGGCAGGGATGGAAGTGATAAAAGCGCCGCAACAGCTCTTAAGCATTCAGTTCATTAGCGCACCTGATAATGGCCACAGGGTAATTTGCACAAAAACTGCAGCCGTAGGGCACATATCTGATCGTTCACCCGTGAACTATTTCGTCGTGATTTATAGCCGGGAGGAGTTGAAATGTGCAGGGAAGAGATGTAATGGTGAGTGAAAATACTTGAAAAGCTGCACCATTTGTGGAGCCGTTTGCTGAGTGCCAATGTATTCCTTATGAGGTACGGTGAAGAACGTGTGGTGTCAAACTTCGCCAAGGTAACGCATCACATTGACTCACTGGCAGCCAGAAGAATAAAAAAACGTACACTTCGCACTGTGGTGCCTGGACTCGACAAACAAAGTTACATCTATGTCTGGTCAACCTGTTCCGTTCTTAGACGTGGTACTGGATCGATGGTGTCACAAGGACCACAGCGGACTATGCACAAAGGAAGGCCAACAGATGTTAAATATCGGCGTAGGTCAGAGAGATGATCCTCTGATACTCGTTTCAGTGCTATCAACAGTTTCGCTTATAAACATCTGGATGACGGCAAGGTGTCATTTCTTAAGAAAGGACTCTGTTTAGCTCCCCCTCCTAAAGCTATACCTGTCACGAACAGCACAACGCTATAGTACAGGCAACTGCACGAAGTATGTCGGGAAACCTGTCGAACTGTCACGTGAGCAAAACCTATGAAACCAAACATCTCTAGCAGGAGATGACCGCCATATTGGATAAAAGAGACTATCCAGATATCGTGGGCTCACCAATCGATAAAGGCAACTCAACTGTGGCCTTGTGTCACCAGTACTACATTGAAAAGATGTGGGTCCAGCCAGAAGATAGTGAACACCAGAGGACCGACAGCGATCCTACCAAGAGCATGGAGACGAAGATAATGGTGCTTCTTAGAGAACCCGGATTGTCAGACGAAGTTGTTAATAAGCCACAAGAGAAACTATCAGCTCCGCCAATATTTTATGAGCTTCGGAAGGTTTACAAAACTAAAGTGCCTTTCGCTCCATTGTTGCAACAATGATGCCGCGACAAACTCACTCACTAAATACTTAAAGGATTTGCTCAGCACTTATGTCAGGAGATGGTCTCATCATATTGGCAAATCCGTGGATTTTTTTGATGCATCAACAACTCAGAAATCTCAGGATACCGACATTCTTGATTCGCAGTTGTCCCTCATTTCGCAAGAGTGCTTTTACCCAGAGTGCTTGTGGATCACATTGGCTAAGAGTTAGTCGTAGAGACGATCAACCCTTTTAGACAAGTCTTTGACGTCGACATACTTTCTTTTTGATGTTGGCTACTGCGGGCGGACAGAAAGAGTACCGACAGGCGGACTACCTTCACTCTTTGTCGCTAACATTTGGATGAGGAAGCTCTGGATTCAGCCCAGTGGAAACCTACCTGTTTTTCTCCGCCATTGTTGACGACGCTTTTGTAATATGGCCACATGGAAGAGACAAAGAAAATGGCTCTATGGGACTTAACGTCTGAGGTCATCAGTCCCCTAGACTTAGAACTACGTAAACCTAACTAACCTCAAGACATCACACACATCCATGCCCGAGGAAGGATTCGAACCTGCAACTGTAGCAGCAGCGCGGTTCCGGACTGAAGCGCCTAGAACCGCTCGGCCACAGGGGCCGGCTGGAAGAGACAAGCTGAATGATTTCTCAAGTATTTAAATTCCATATACCATACCCTCAACTTTACAATGGATACTGAAGTGGATGGAGTGCTCCACTTTCTGGATGTATTGGTAAAAAGAAGAGCGGACTGCACTCTGGGCCGTTGTGTGTAATGGGGGAAGATGCACACAGACCTATACCTTCACAAGAACAGCTTGTGCCACTCAAAGCGGAGGAACGGAGTGCTTAAAACACTGGATCGCACCCTCTCTGCCAATGAAAGTCTCAACAAAGCACTTGAACATCTGAAAACGGTGGTCTGGAAGAACGGCTTCATGGAGAGGAAAATTTGGGGAGCTATCGTCCTACACATTGTCTAGAACTGGCGGAAATAGAAGGGGAACCTCAGGAGGACACGGCCATAGAATTTATTCCATTTTGTGGCGTATCATCCAGAAGATAGAACGAATTCATTGTGTTACGTGAAAACAGTCTTTTGCCCAACAGCAAAAACATGGGCACTGCTTTTTAGTGTGGAGGATGAACTTTGACTATAGAAATCCGGGGTCTATCGAATACTCTGCCATTGCGGCGAAACATATAAGTCGGATGATGCATGCTGTCGAAGAAATGGTTCAAATGGCTCTGAGCACTATGGGACTCAACTGCTGAGGTCATTAGTCCCCTAGAACTTAGAACTAGTTAAACCTAACTAACCTAAGGACATCACAAACATCCATGCCCGAGGCAGGATTCGAACCTGCGACCGTAGCGGTCTTGCGGTTCCAGACTGCAGCGCCTTTAACCGCACGGCCACTTCGGCCGGCACTGTCGAAGATCATTGCTGAAAATACCAGCAGCAGACCGGATTGCAGCAGCCTCATAAGTCGACAGTCTCAGATTATTGCTTATTAGAATTACTTGGAATGGATTACGACCATGCTAAGGTTCTGGTACTAATGTCTAATTTCTGGGAATGTGTCATTAAAGAATCTATTGCGATTTCAGTAATGTAACCGCTTATTAGTTGTGATAATGAGTATATCCTTAGCAAAGCGTAGGAACCTGCACTTAGTCTGATTAAAAAGAGGTAGAGCTATCCCACAATGGTGTCATGGCGGCTACAGTGTAACACGTGTTAAGTTCGGCTCGCGAAATTTAGTTGAATTCGAAGGTGTTCTCGCAGGTGGTGTTGTCTAGTACAAGTGGAAATCGTGTAAACAACAGTGTTCTGTGCAGTAGTGCTATTTTTTTTTCTGTGCTCCACCAATATCTTCGAGAAAATGGTAAACAGAAGAGTCAACAGCAGCGCGTCCAGCAGCGGGGAAGCAGCAGGTGCGGCGGGCCCGCTCTTGGCGGAAGGTGCGGCCGCGGCTCCCGGTATAGCGGAGCTGGTCCGCTCTGAGGTAAACGCTGCGCTTCGCGATAAAAACAATCTCTATCTGATAGCAGGCACTATATCAGATACTGTAACGGCAGCAGTATTGGCCAAAATGCGTGAAACTGTTGAGGCCAATACTGCCGAAATTACAGCACTAAAAAGTCTGTGTCTGAATACGAGAAAAAGGCACGAGAGTTGGAAGTGAAACTATCTGCCGCAACTGACGAACTAGAACAGTACCAAAGGCGAAATAGTCTACGACTGTTTGGAGTAGTAGAAAATAAGGAAGAAGACACGGACAACCTGCTTATACAGGTTGCGCGTGAAAAATTAGGCGTTGAAGTGACCAAGGCAGACATTGACAGGAGCCATCGGGTGGGACGAAAACTACCAGGTGCCACCAAACCTCGTCCAATAATAATTAAATTTGTCTCATACCGAAAAAGGCAGAGATCTTTACCCAGAAGAAGAAGTTAGCAAGGACAGGGCTTACAATAAGGGAAGATCTGACACACG
The DNA here is from genome assembly GCF_023898315.1 of Schistocerca nitens. Taxonomy (NCBI): domain Eukaryota; kingdom Metazoa; phylum Arthropoda; class Insecta; order Orthoptera; family Acrididae; genus Schistocerca; species Schistocerca nitens. The sequence continues at coordinate 1,024,966,290 of NC_064614.1, forward strand.
AACGGCTAAAGATTTTAAACAGTGCCGTATCCCATTTCGGTCTTCAGAATGTGTGGACTCAGGATGGCAGAGTAATCATTAAGACAGCAGCTGGAAAGAAGACAGTCACAAACATGACAGAACTGAATAGTATTAAGTGAAGCTACTCGAGCCAAAAGTGCAAACTTAACACCATTTGCAAAATGTAACAGCCCTACACTCAGATATAGTCTTGTAATTTTATTAATTTTTTAATTATACCAATATTTGTACCTTCAACTAATTGTTTTTGTAACTGTATTAACTTTTCACTTCTCTTTTTGTGTCTGTAGCTCTAACCATTACTTAATTTTAGTTACTGCTAATACTTTTTTCATTTTCTCAGTTTATTCTCTTCCGTTCTGAAATAGTTCCATTGCAATTATTAGCCTCTCCTTTAGTTCATTAATCACCCATCTCTTCGGTTTAAATTGTTCATAACAAAAATCACTATCAGTATCACTTTAGCAAATCTTAATCTTATTGTAGCTTCCTACGATAATCACTACCAGTATCACTTTAGTAAATTTCAATTTAATTCTAGCTTCCTACGATAATCTATTAATTATTAAGCTTACTTCTCCCTGCTGGCAGCATCGGCCTCTTAAATCACTTCTTTTCCCTTATTTCCACCCTAAGCTGTTTCAAATACGCTAATTACATTTCTCCTCTTACGACAGAGGATACACAGTGACACACAGCCGTCACTATTTTGGTCATATTCTCCTTGCACCGAATACCACTAATCCATTTTCTATACTCCCGCAACCTCAGGAAATCTCTAGCAGTCGCCTTTCTTTCGGCACTCGCGGTGTCACAAACAGGGCGCGCAAAATCTCGGACACCCCTGTGTTATGTCACTTGGCGGAAGCAGCGGCCAGTGCCCCTCGCGGCAGGTAGTGCCTAACAAAGGGACAAACCAGTCTGCCACCCTACTCCAGGCTGCTCAGCGGAACGCGTCAGAGCTTTTAGCAGCTCACTGCAACATCCAGTCTTTACCTGCACATTACGAAGAACTTAGCCTCCTCTTCAACCAACTAAACTACCACGTAATCCTCTTATCCGAAACGTGGTTGAAACCACACATATCCTCTGCATCTTTTCATCTCCCAGGGTACACATTTCTTAGGGCAGACAGATCAAAAAAGCGAGGTGGCGGGGTCGGCGCGTATATACGAACAGATCTCAAAGCGAAAGTCTTATGTACGTCAAATCCTGCTGAAGAAAAAGAGGCTGAATTCATGTTCATTGAAATAAATATACAAAGTCGGAAATTCTTGACTGGCGTCGTGTACAAGCCGCCAAACATAAGCTCAATGAGTTCCTTCCAGTCGGAATTACATTCACTTCAGTGTCAATACGAACATGTCATCGTAATGGGTGACTTGAACATAGACCTGCTAAGAGACACTCCCTCCGCAATAAACCTAAGAAGACTGTTTAGTTGCAATAGCATGAACATTCTTCCATTACAACCTACACACCATACGGCGCACAGTCATACTCTTATAGACGTAATCGCAACGAAACAGACTGACAAAGTAAGAGATGTTGGTCAAACATCGGCCCCTGGCCTCTCAGCACATGATGTAATATTCCTGGCCTACTCTGTGCAGCCCCCAAGGATCAAATCGCGTTACATAACTTGTAGGAACATGAAACGTATTGACTTTGACGCTCTAACAGCCGATTGCTCAGAAATCTCATGGCATCAAATAATCAGAAAACCCACAATCGACGGCAAAATTAATGAACTTGGTGATAAACTCACTGCCCTCTATGACAAACATGCACCTGTGCGCACAATCCGGGTAAGAAAATCTCCTGCTCCATGGCTGACAGCTGAATTACGTCAAATGATGACTAATAGGGATGCTGCCCACAGGCATTTCAAGGCAGATCCGAAACCCGAGCGTTTCGAAGAATATAGAAAGCTACGGAACAGAGTGAAACAATGCATTCGCAATGCTAAAATCAGGCACGCTCGCTCCCTTGTATGCAGCGATCTGACGCCCACGACTCTATGGAAGAATCTCCGTAGCTTGGGGGTCGGAAAGGCAAAATCGGAAACTACTTTTCATGTGTCAGCTAACGAATTAAATGAATTCTTGTCTGCACCTCTGAATACCAGCACAGCTGATAATTACCGTCCACAAGAATCCCCAAACAGGATAACTAACAACGATACCTTCCATCTAAAACATGTAACAACAAATACGGCAAGAAAAGCAATAATGAGAATCTCTTCTGATGCAATAGGCAACGACAGTATCGGTATAACCATGATTAAGAATGTTGCCGATATCTTAGTACCTGTCTTAACTGACATATTTAATTTTTCCCTCGTGAACGGAATATATCCCACTGCATGGAAAAGAAGCCTAATTCGACCCATCCCTAAGATCGAAAACCCGCAACTGCCTAGTGATTACCGACCAATTAGCATACTGCCTGCTGTTTCCAAAGCACTTGAATATATTGTTCATGACCAAATCACTGAATACTTGCATGAATTCAGCCTATATGACAAATTTCAATCCGGTTTCCGTAAACATCACAGCACAAACACTGCTCTAATTAAAGTAACTGATGACCTGAAATATGCCATCGACAATCGGAAGGCAACAATTTTGACGCTACTGGACTTCAGCAAAGCTTTTGACACTGTTAGCTTTGACATATTGCTCAGAAAAATGCAGCAGCTTAATTTCTCTGATAGTGCAATGAGATGGTTTGAAAGCTACTTAAAAGACAGACAGCAATGTGTTGTCTGCGTAAATGAAAAATCTTCCTGGAAACATGTTTCCTCGGGAGTGCCCCAAGGATCAGTCTTAGGACCACTTTTGTTTTCTTTATATGTCAACGATATTTCGTCGGTTCTGTCCTCCTGTAAATATCATTTCTATGCCGACGACCTCCAGCTCTACCTAAGCGTCAGACCTGAAGATGTAAACACTGCAATCGCTCAGATGAATGATGATCTGTCTTCAGTAGTGACATGGGCGAAAAACCTGGGGCTTAAACTAAATGCAAAAAAGACGCAAGTAATCTTAATAGCCCATCAGAAATTAATAAGTTCAGATTTCCGCGAACGGCTACCTCCTATTCTGCTCGACGGTACTCCAATACCATATCAGAAAACAGTGAAGAACTTGGGTGTAACTTTGGATGAGCATCTCAACTGGGCGGAGAATACAGTCGCAGTGTGCCGAAAGACGTCTGCTTGTCTCTATGCTCTCAAAAAGTTTCGGAACATATTTCCACAGGACTTGAAACGCCAGCTCGTGCAAGCACTCGTTCTACCGAACCTCCACTATTGTGATGTGATTAAACAAGGCATGAGTAGTGAAAACAAAAGACGGCTAGAACTAACCATGAATGCCTGTGTGCGTAACACCTGCAACATTCGCCGATATGATCATGTTAGTGCTTCATACTCCGAGCTAGTGTGGCTGCGGCCTGACAAATTGCGTGACTACAACACTCTATGTCTACTCCACCGACTCCTCGTCGCGCAAGCACCCCAGTACCTTGCTTCAGCGATTAAAAACCTGTCATGTCATCATAATCGAAACACGAGGTCACTCTTATTTGGTATCCTAACTGTGCCCACTCACAAAACAAAAACTTTTGCAAACTCCTTCTCAGTTGCCGCTGTCCGCCTCTGGAACAAACTGCCCCTTACCTTCCGCAAAATTCAATCTCCTGCTGCTTTTAAGAAGAAGTTGAAGCATTTCCTACTATCATCCTCATAAAGTTCTCCACAAAATTAATGTACAAGGGCAATCCCCTCATCTGTCAAATAGCAAAGCTATCTTGCTCCTGAGATGCCTTCCTCTTCATCTATCTCTATTAGCCACGCAATCTTCTTTTCCTTTATATTTCCTTAATTATGTTTCATCATGTCTCTCTATTCTTCTCCTCCCTTCACCATGAGTCTCCCTCATACTCCCTGCTGCCAGCACACCTATCTAAAATCTGTCTCTTCAATAATGTCTAATTATAACAGTACTTGTGATCTAAGAATATAAACTCTATATGTATGTATTTTTCCAGGTGTACCTTTCAAATTGTTTATTTCACTTTTTTTACTAGATGTAGTTTAACATGCCTACTAAAACATATGAATGTAAAATAAGTAGAATGCCTGGTTAGATGTAAGAGAGGGCCTGATGGTCCTAATCTTGCCAGGTTAAATAAATAAATAAATAAATAAATCCCACAATGAACTGACTTCAGGGAATGGCAGTGACCATGATTCAGCTCGTAGGCGTAAAACTGTTTTCATTTGATTTTTCCAATGAATTAGTCCCATAATTCTGGATAATATGCCTCAAAATGAAATAAATGCAATGGCCATCCCCAAATGTTCAAGTTCTTTGTTGAGACTTTCACAGGTGGCGAGGGTACAAGCCAATGTTTTTAAGCATTCCATTCCTCTGCACCAGGTAGTGGCAGCTGTTCTCGTGTAGGTATACGTCGGTGAGCGTCTTCTTCTGTTACACACTACGGCAGAGAGTGCAGTCCGCTCTTCTTTTTACCACTACATCCAGAAAGGGTAGCACTCTGTCCACTTCGGTATCCATGGTGAAGTTTATGTATGATACATCGAATGTATGAGGGTATCATTCAGTTTGTCTCTTCCATATGGCCATTTGACAGAAGCGTTGTCTACACATCGGAAAAACAAGTAGTTTTCCATTGGGCTGACTCCAGAGCTTCCTCTTCGAAATTTTGGTGACAAATGGTGAAAGTTGACTCCCCACGAATACCTCTTCCATCTGCTGTAGCAGCAAATGTAGAAAAGAAAGAATTTCGACGGTAAGACATGCCTAAAAGGTTGGTCATTTCTACATCTAACTTTTAACCAATGTGGTCCGCAGATTCTTGTAAAGGCAGACAACGGCGAGGCTTCAAAAGGTGCCGGTCTCCTGAAGTTTAAAGTTCTTGACGCTTTAACAGAATCCACGGATCCGCGAATATAATGTGAACACCTTCCTACATAAGGGCTGAGCAAACCCTTGAGATATTTAGTGAGTCAGTTCGTCGGGGCAGCAATGTTGCTATCAGTAGAACGTAATGGCACCTTCGATTGTAAAGCTTCGGAAGTACATAAGATATTGACGGAACTGGAGCTCTCTCTTGTGCTTTGTTAACAACTTCGGCTGGTAATCCGGATTCCACGAGAAGCGCCATAGTCTTTGTGTCCACACTTTTGGGAGGACCAACATTGTTCCTCTGGTATGCACAATCTTCTACCAGGCCCCACATCTCCTCAACGTAATCCTGGTGAGACAAAGGGTCACAGATGACCTACCTTTGTCGAATGGTAAGACCACGATATCTAGATCGTCTCTTAGTTCCCGTATTGCTGCTCTCTCCTGCTAGAGATCTTCGGTTTCGTAGCTTTTGTTCACGTGAGTGCACGACTTTTGCCGAAATATTGTGCCTGTCGGACACTGACATCCGGCCGTGGGCCCTTGAAATATTTCATAATCAAGGTTTTGTCAAGTTCACTTACAATGTAGGATCTACTGTTCATGTTTCTTTGTTGGAGTTGATTGCAAATAATATTTTCGAAGTCTACAAGTATTTGTGTCCCCAGAGCCTCCGGCCACTTACTACCCCCATCGTTCCTTGCAGCATACTCCGAATGCGAAGATACTTAATTTACTTTCACCTCATAAGGAGAAATGGCCATCGTAAGAGAAAATGAGAAATCAGAATTCGCACGGAAAGATTGAAGCGTTCGTTTTCCTCACGAGCTATTCGAAAGTGGAACTGTAGAGAAATAGCTTGAAAATGTTTCAATGAACCCCGTGCCGAGCGATAAATGTCAACTGCTGAGTAGTTATGTAGATGTAGATTTAATGTCCTTCATGGCGAAGGAATGACATATTCAAAACTTCCTTCCTTTTCGTGAGGGCTCTGTGTAGTGGCAAAGGCCGCTGTCAGTTGCTGCGAGGTTTCCCTGTTTTGTGTCATCAGAATAAAATTTAGAAAGAGACCAAAATACAATGATTAAACAAAACTATTCAGCAATTGCCTTCTCTGAAGAGGGGCTGCAAAGTGATTAACGTAAGTGAAATGAAATGTCATGCGGCTAGGGCCTCCCGTCGGGTAGACCGGTCACTTGGTGCAAGTCCTTTTAGTTGATGCCACTTCAGCGACTTGCATCTCGATGGGGAAGAGATTATGATGACAACGCAACAGCCATTCGGGAATCGAACCCGGGCGCCTTTGCATGGCATTCCGCCGCGCTGACCACTCATCTGTAGAGGCGAACAATTAACGTAACTCACACACTTAATATCTCATAAACGCGATAAAAGATCAAAACTATAATTTCTGTAGGGGATAGCGTTTCGCTATGTAGATAGTACTCATACCTGTTTTTGTCTAAGTTGCTGCAACGACTCCAAATTCTCAGAAAAAGACTTCGTTTTTAACATTTTTTTTATGTGTCTGCCAAAACGTTGGCTTCAACATTTACTTCTTTAGAGAAGGTAATCAAGCCTGACCCTAGTAGAAATATTTTTCACAGTCAGATCGAGTTGACGACTCAACAGTTGGAATTATATATCTCCTATTAACCGCGCCTGAAACACTCAGAAAACAAAACAGTGATTCTATTTTGAATATAACCTTTTACAGTTTAATCTCATTTTTACTTCTTGTCAGTAAATTGTTTCTACAACGAACACTGTTGATATTTCAAATACGTATTTCTAAGTAGTAAGAAATGTGTATTTCTTTTATCAGATGTGTTACGTTTTATTCATAAAACATCGTCAGTTGTTGAAGTTTCCTCAGACTTTCGCTTTGATGTGAAAACGTGGTTCGGAAGCACATTTCTCAGGTATTCCTGCGTTGGGTACTTGTGTTGTTGACCTACTTTTCCTTTGACTTGCCGCAACACACAATTCTTGACGTAAAACAAAAAAATGTTGTCCAACTAATGTTTCTGAATGGCCTGCTGACTAATCGTATTAAATGATACTTCCTGACGTCTACAGGAAGACCAAAAACAACTATTAGTGGTGTTATATTTTTTCACTATGCAAGCCAAAGTGGAATTAGCCCAATAACGCCAGCCAAACGCAGAAATATCTGGAATATGTGTGTGCAGACGACACTTTCAGAAGTAAGTGGAAATTGACGAAAATATAGCCAGCGATGATGTTTTAAATAAATAAAACGAATATCATCTCGTAAAACAAATTCATATTTTTTACTAGTTACAAAGACGGTTTTGAAATATCTCAAGTAATTACATAGAAACAATGACTGCTAGAACCACAAAATGAGGAAAAGAGTGGTACTCAGTGACAGAGTGATACTGTCTGCTTTCAGACCGCAATTTTCATCGCAGACAGAGGAATGTTGCACCAGATGTTGGAGGTACTGTCTGAATCCAGGAGACTCTACGGTCGTGAAGAGGCGAGCAGGAGGATTCGAAGCCGTTACGAGGATCTCGCCGAACGAGTACTGCTGTATATGCAGGTTGAGTTCTTATGCTGATGCACTGAAACAGTAAATTTATTTACATAGAGTGTAACACTGTAAAAAGATGAAATTCAGATGTGGGAGATACAATAATCTGACTGCACATGAGATGCTGGATGTTGTATCGGATAATGAGACCGTATTACGAATACTTGTTCTTGTAAGTGCACATCACAGGCTTTATCACCGTTGCATAGGAGTTTTCACAGAAACAAAGGTAACTGCAGTAACACACTGGATAAAACACAATTCCGTCTGTAGTGAGCCATGGAAGACCAAGGATTTCTTATACGAAGATGTTCGAAAAATGTGTTTGAACAATCTCTAAAATTTTTAGGCGGACCATCCTTTCTATAGGGTGTTTTTCCGTCTCTAGAACTCAATGCAACAGAGTTTCCGCATGACACGGATTCAAAACATCCTTCGTTGTATGGCTCTGAGCACTATGGGACTTAACATCTGTGGTCATCAGTCCCCTAGAACTTTAGAACTACTTAAACCTAAGTAACCTAAGGACATCACACACATCCATGCCCGAGGCAGGATTCGAACCTGCGACCGCAGCAGTCGCGCTGTTCCGGACTGCGCGCCTAGAACCGCTAGCCCACCGCAGCCGGCCCTTCGTTGTATTCCAGAGATATGTGGCACAAGGGCATGGCACCCAACAGCGTCCCGCACGCGTTCCATTGGGTTCAGATCGGGCGACTTTAGTAGCCAAGACACGAAAGTGTGTTCACTCTTATGTTCTTGATATCTCTGTAGCTTTCTGGCAGGTAGAGTTATCCTGCTGGAAGATACCATCGCTATAGGGGAAGATATGAGGCACGAACGGATACAGGTGGTCCGCAACAATGATTGCAAGTGTCATATTGTCTTCCATGACTACCACAGGGCGCATGGAAAACCAGCTGAATGTCCTCCCTAGCATAACACTATCCCCATGAGCCTGTGTGAGTGCGGTGCTTGTTTCGAGCAGTCATTGCCTGCAATGTTGTATTCGGACAGGACCATTGACACTGTGGCACAGCCGGCCGGTGTGGCGGTGCGGTTAAAGGCGCTTCAGTCTGGAACCGCGTGACCGCTACGGTCGCAGGTTCGAATCCTGCCTCGGGCATGGATGTGTGTGATGTCCTTAGGTTAGTTAGGTTTAATTAGTTCTAACTTCTAGGCGACTGATGACCTCAGAAGTTAAGTCGCATAGTGCTCAGAGCCATTTTTGAACACTGTGGCACAAGAAACGTGATTCGTCCGACCACACGACAAATTTCACTGACCCCATGGCCACTGCAGTCGCAATTGTCAATGTCGTTGCTCAACCTGGTAACTCGACCGGGTCGTCTGTGATTGAAGAATGTGCACTAAACGTTTGTTCAGAAACATTTGTGCCTGCACTAGCATTGTACTTTGTCGTCAGATCTGTCACAGATCACAGCCTATCCTACTTTACAGAGCGGATAAGCCTGCAGCTTACACGTTCTGTGAGGCGGATGGACGTCAAACACCTTGTCACCCTCTCGTGGTTTCACTGTCCTTGAACCGCTTTCCACACGTGTTCTGGTGCGAAGTAGTCGATATATTTTCCAAAATGCCGTGCTACTTAAGATTTTGACGCACAACCAAGATCTTAATCATGCGGCCTCTCTCTTATAATCGCGCTGTCTATTCTCTCCTTAACGACTGAACTGGTCATCCCAAAATATGTCGCATGTTGCCAATTGTTGACATATCGAAATACTAATGTTATGAAAACAGGCTATATTAATGAAATATGAACTGAGAGGGCACCAACAATTACTGTCAGTTAAATCTGAATTACATTTTGAAGAAATATTAATAAATGAAGATTTGTGTTCATGTCACTCTGCGTCTTACATCAAACCTCAGGTAAACCATTCTTTCTTGGGGTATTGCTGCTTCCAGAGCTAGTAATGTTACACACTACATTACATTCTACAACGTTCCACACCACGTTTGGCTACATTTAAGTAGTAGACAAGGCGATCGCTGCTATGCCCCTCTCATAATGCCTGGTGATTCAAGAAGACTGATTTGACAAACACTAGACCTAATACTGCATTTCTTTATCGTTGTCTCTTGCACAGCAGCAGTCGCACAGGTACTGAACGCTTACCAGACGTAAGTAAGTGATCGAGTACGCTCTCTCTGTTACGGACGGGTGAAGGGAAGGATAGCGCTATAGGAGATCTCCTCACACTGTGGAAGGGGAAAAAAACGTAAACGGTGTATAGAGTAGTGATCCTGTAGATTTTCCCGGCGTCTTACATGATAATGCTCTTCACGGGTATGCTGCGGAATATGATCGACTATGTATGGGGTAATTCCCTCCGAATGTCAAACGTAAAAGATGAAATACTGTATTTCAAAAACTTAAGTAAAAACTAATCTATTATACGTACTGAATTATGGGACTCATTCACTCACCAAACGTTTCTCGTTCACTTACTTAAGCATCTTATTTAGTGGCAAAATTGTGCACCTGCGATGCATATGGTAGAAATGCCTCTGAAAAATCTTTATAGAGACGAAAATGGGAAGTGTTACACCATAAACACATTGAAAGTAGTCTGTCACCCTGACATTACTGTATTTCCATTCCTGTGGGATAGGTTGATTAAATCTTCATCCAGATGTGATGTTACTTTCAGTATTTCGTGTAACGATACTGAAGTTTTTCAGTTGGAGATCACAACACTGTACGTCCAGAGGATGTGTACGTCCAGCTTATCGCCGTTTGAGATCGAATGATTGGTGTACAAAAAAATGAAAGCATCATACCGACGGTTTTCAAAAACAGTTGGATGGACTGCAATGAGTCGAGAACGAATGGTGACCATATGAGCTCAGGACGACAGTATGACAAGAAGACTAGTTCATTCCAGAACGACTACTTCCCAAGTAGATCATAAAATTGTTCGACTGTCTCTGACTCTGGCTGTAGTGTTTGTAGACAACCTGGTGAAGGATTAGAGGAAGAAACAACTTCTGAGACACATACCTCCACAACTTTGGGAGTGATGGTATGGAGAGCTACTGGATATGATAACGGAACCGAATTGAGAGCCGTTGAAGAGAATATAAGTACTTACCAGTATCTGGAAAGAATGTTAAACTCTACTGACAGTAGAATAACTGTGCCAGTTCTGGCATACTCTGCGTTGTTGCTGCATATCTGATTGGTAGAAAATTAAAAAGTTATTAGAAATTCAAAATTTGACAGAAAATTTTAAAATATCACAATTTAGCTAGATGGTTTCCCCATCACTTTACTGTGAAAGTACAGCTGTTGTGTCAATTTTCAAGAAAGTAAAACTGTAAGATGGTGCATTGTTTGTTACTGGAAGTCAGTCCTTGTACTAAGTGAAGAATATAAGATGGCCACTTGGCTTTCCCCGCTCATCACTCATGTAGATGAAGGATGTTTGCTTCCCCTGAAGATCCAAGCCTGCATGTTAAACAAAAGCTGTTTTTCTCCTGCTGGTATGAGCATGTTTAACATGTTAACATGTTTTTCACCCTACATATAGTAACCAGTCTTGATTTGCCTGCTGACCCACATTGAATGACGTGTTTTCCCACTCAGACATGGAAGACTGTTTATAGCAGTCAGGATAATAGTAGAATTTAAGAAGACCACTGGGTTCCCCAACCCCGCTCATGACGTCACATATACTACTTATCCTAAGTCCAATTCCACTCTGATGTCACCCTGAATTTGGGTCTGTCCACTTTTGCTCTGCCGGGAAAGGATAGGAATGTTTATATCCTTATTTTAAGAAACTTTTCACTGGAAAAGGACCACTTTCTGGACCACCGATGCTCCTATGCCACCACTAACCTTGCCACCCCCATCCATGTTCATCTGGGGTAGCAGACCAAAGGCCTGGCCAGACAGAATACAGCCTGGTAAGGTGGGCCATGTCACTGAAATACTCTTTATTCTATCGTGGCGGTCAGACAGAGAGCAGACTTGCATGGCAGCCATCAGTCTGTTGCAGTAGTTGGCACCGAGTTGCCTCAGAGTATAAATCTGTTGCTGGCCACAGCGCCTGTGCACACCTGTCACCCTATTTGACTGCTGTGTGGAGGCAGTGGTGAAAGGTAGCTCTGTCATATCATACCACACATCCAAGCTACTGATAAGATTTGAACCTTTTCCACAGTGCGGCAGCTGATGCACCAAGAGCAGTCACTGCACCCTGCTGTTTTTGTCTGTGTGCTATCCCTTGCCACTGTACTCTCTGGCAATCCACCACAGCCAGAGCAGCACCACCAGTCTGCATTCTGTCTGGTCAGGTCTTAAGTCCATGCCACGCCACAGAGCAGCTGCAAGCACACTGGAGAGCTATGGGTTAGTAACTGCTCCATCATACTGTGCAGAAAAGCGGGTCCGCATTGGTAGAGAAAGTCATACTAAGTAGTAGTTGAACTCACTATAGTACAGTGACAGCCATTGTGTAACATTACTCTGGATGCAGCGGTTTGCGTTAGCATTGAAGCACTCGCCGAATTTCAGTAAATAAGGAAGCTTGAAGATGATAAACAACACTAATAGCCATATTGTTAGACTTTCATCAACATAAAAAAATGAATAAAAATATGTGGTCAATGTAGATTAGTTGGCTTACTCATAACTGTTGTTGGTTCCATCTAGATTTATGGTAACATGACCGTTTCATAAAAATTCAAATAGCAGATCTGCTAACCTAGAAAAGCTTCCAACATTAGGTTCTTCCTGGCTCTCTTACCCAGCCTGTTGTGAACACAAAGCACAATGCCAGCCAGGGCGCACAGGTTTTCAGGAAGTTAGAATCTTTGACATTTCAGTGCCTGCCTGTTGTCAATGATGAGATAACCCACTTTTTCTCTACCTGAAAATACTAATAGAGGGACTACTATTCACAATCGAGAGGAAGGATGTTTGTCTAAACCTGCTGGGTATTTTCCAGGGTATGTGGAGCTATTTTACACCCTACCAGTCCACTATATATAGCGGATCTATTATTCCACAATATGGAAAACCACTGAGACATGTGATTCACTAACATGTGCTAGTTAGCTAGTAGTAATCAGTAAGCACGTAACACATTTTATGTAAGGCAGAAGGCTCTCAGTCCTCGGGTAAATTCAGGGGTATTTATAGCAGACGCACACAAATTCACTTGTAAGGAACCTCATGGAATACATTCAAGTTTTTCCACATAATGGATAAACCAGTGCAAGACAGTTCACCAAATGATAATAAATGAACCTTCGTATAAATCAAGGAATACATCGATTCTAATCTGGTAGAACTCAATCAGTGAATATAGAAGCTTGAACATGATAATCATACATTAATATCCACCCTATTAGTCCTTCATCAGCCTAAAAATTGAATAAAGATGTGTGGCCAGTGCAGTATAGTTGGCATACTCATAACTGTAGTAGGGAACAGATAGAGTTTTGGTAGTGTTTCCATTCCACATAAATTCAAATAATAGATCTCCTAACTTAGAAAAGCTTCCAACAGAAGTTCCTGCCCCCCCCCCCCCTCACCCCACCAGATAAAACTGCAATATATCCACCACACACCCCTTTTTCATGAAATTGCGAAAATAATGTATACAGGGAGTCCCAGGAGGAGTGACCAACATTCTGGAATACGACAGGAATGATCATTTAAATCAAAACGTCTATTCAAGCAGGGAATCTAGAATACTTACCTCAAGAGCTACGAGCACTTTTTGATCTTTGATACTGTTAAACAGATATCTTCTACTGCAAGCTCTTCGCTTTTCATATTTTCACAGGTGTAGTTTGCATGAACATCCACCCAAAATCAATCTGAGGGGCGACCAGAACTTTTCTCTCTATGTAGACACAGAACTTCAGCTGCTCAACGATAGTATTAAGTCTTGCTACTAGGCTTGAAGCATTCAGAAAAAGTATCAAGAAATTAATACTTATCCTTAGACTATTTTTAGGATAATCAGGCTTGAAGCATTCAGAAAAAGTATCAAGAAATTAATACTTATCCTTAGACTATTTTTAGGATAATCAGTGAGTTAACTATAAGGTTAAAATGGCTCTGAGCCCTATGGGACTTAACTGCTGTGGTCATCAGTCCCCTAGAACTTAGAACTACTTAAACCTAACTAACCTACGGACATCACACACATCCATACCCGAGGCAGGATTCGAACCTGCGACCGTAGCAGTCGCGCGGCTCCAGACTGTAGCCCCTAGAACCGCTCGGCCATTCTGGCCGGCTAACTATAAGGGTTGATGTAACTGTAAAAAAGGCAAAGAGGAATGTACATGAGATGTGGCTATAAAATAATGTGACTACTGGTGTAAAACATTTTATTTAAATAACATACACATTTAGTTCTTCTCAGTCTCAGTATACTCCGCTCCCCTGTCCCTACAACACTCCATGTAAATTTTATAGTGATGGAAACATTGTGTGAGTTGTTCTTCTGTGAGCTCCTAGATGGCACGTGTCAGTTTTTCTTCCACTGCTTCGGTGGGCTGAAATGATGTTCCTATTAACTCAGATTTGACCTTGCAGGATAGATAAAAATCACTTGGTGTTAGATGAGGCAAATAGTTTGTGTGGTCTATCACTGGGATGCTGCACTTCACTAGAAATATCATAACAGACAATGCTGTATGATCTAGTATGTTGTCTTGATGCAGAAGCCATGACATTTTCTTCCAGAATTTGGGTCGTTTTTACGTTTATCATAGATCGAATATTGAACCGACGGTCAGACCAAATCATATTACCTATTCTTTCGGTATTATCGTACGTCTTTGATGCTGGAGGGTGTCCCAAACATGAGTCATCTTCAGCTTCTTCTCGGCCATCTTGGAAACGCTTTAACCACTCAAAAACTCGCATATATGATAAACAGTATTCTCCACAAACTTGTTTTAGTAAAAGGTAGGTTTCAGTAGCATTTCTTCACGTTTCTTGTGAAAATTCTCCATAATTCATTTCTTTATAATTATACATATAATTTTTTCTGGCATAACGAAATAAGAGATCTTACCGAAACGATGACTATGGTGACAATGATTTGTCTACAGAGACCAGAGGTGCTGCATTCCACTGAGAAGGCTTCATGTTTCACAGTTATTAGTTGTCCATCTCTAACACATGTGTAATTAGTCTGTGCGAACATTAGTGTCATTATAACGCCACACATCATAAAAACAGTATAGTGTCCCAAAATCTGCTTAGTATACAGTAACATGTCGTAATGGAAATTTTCCTGGGCCTTACTTGGGCAAGGCAGCAGCACAGGTACTTGAACAACTGCTGCAGACAAGAACCAACCACATCGCAGCTGTCTTCAAAAAGATCACAGCGGCGAGTTCTATAGCAGTTATTTCAAGGTCATAATGGAATGATGTGGAATATACCTCCACTTGACATTCTCAGAGATGAAAGCATGTATTGCAGAGGTTGAACACGCAACGAAAGTGTGAATATGGATGTGTTTTAACTTACACGATTCTTATGAATGTGCTGCTATCCTCGTACAAGTCATTGAGATGCGTAGCTGGTCTGTCCACAGGATAGTGAAAATGAGGCCAGTTGATGCACGTGATAATAAATTTCAAACAATCGTTTTAAAATGGTAGCTCCATGCAAACAGAAATTCAATGTAAGTGATTTTGTAAGTATTTCACAGTGCAAAACAGCATTTGAGAATTTGTATCTCTCAAACTATCAATGGAGACATTTACAGTTTCCAAAGTTCAGATAGTAAAACTCGTAACTTAAATATTAAAGGATAGGAGCAATAGTGAAATCGATGGTAGTTTTTACAGAAAAGAATGACAGAGAAACAGTGAAACAGATGCCTTCTTCATGGAATGTGTCATGAGGCGATGGGGGGAAAAGGTTCTTGTCAAATGACTTGGTTTTCTCTCGGTGCATAACACATGGGTGGATGCTGGTGCTGCCGGCCGGGGTGGCCAAGCGGTTAAAGGCTCTACAGTCTGGAACCGCACGACCGCTACGGTCGCAGGTTCGAATCGTGCCTCGGGCATGGATGTGTGTGATGTCCTTAGGTTAGTTAGGTTTAAGTAGTTCTAAGTTCTAGGGGACTGATGACCTTAGAAGTTAAGTCCCATAGTGCTCAGAGCCATTTGAACCATTTTTTTGATGCTGGTGCTCAGTAATATAACCAAGTGAGCAAACCTCAAATAGTACAGTAACATAACATGCGTGATAGCAAGCATATTAGCAGAAGTATTCATGATAAGATACCTATAGACCTTCAGGAATTTAGGAGAAAGGATGTGAACCCCACAGCAGTATGCCATCTTACACATAATGCCATAATTTTCCTGTTTCAGGAAATAAGAAACAAACTGAATGGTGCTGAAATTGACCACACTAAGAAGTGGGTATCACCTCAACTTTAAAAATATACATTTCAGTGTCAACATCGGACTTAAACGGCTCAGAAAATGCAGGAGTATTGATGGAGAAAACGTCATCAGTAGACAAGTAGAAGCGATTTGTTACTTGAGTACCTCTCAAGATTGTTATGGGTCACTTTGAGGATATGAGAAGAATTCAAGTTAATGTTAAACAGGAATTTATGTTAGTTCAGAGTGAAGCAGATGGTAATGCATTCATGCAAGATACTAATGAAGAAGAGAACAGGACAGTGCTTGAGAAATTAATTTGGAAAATTCCTTGTGTCTTTGCTACGAAAGAAAAAGCTTAAAACTTTTAAGGATACTTGGATCCAGCATTCAGCTGCCTTTAAAACTGAGATCATGAGAGAATTATGGATTATTGAAACATCAGTTCAATTAGAAATGTCTCGATTTATCAACCTTGCATTTGAAACCAATAGGGAAGTGAATGTCAAAGACGATTTGAGTGAATTTGACGATCATAAATTAGCAGAAGGAAAAGTGTACCGAACTTCTTAATTTACCCATATGACGACTTACAGCAAGATTAGTCTAATAATGTATACATTCTGCTTTTCGATATGTGTGCTACGTTTTGTCTGGCATACTACGATAGTGAAGAGAACAAGGGATGCCTGCTCAATCCAAAGGAATTTAAATTTGCTCTAATTGTCGTTAAAGATTGCTCCAAGCAGAACGAATCCGTGAGGAGCAGTCCCTTTGTAGTTATAACTGAATTTGAAGCCTGTGAAAACTTCCCAGGAAACACAGCAACATTCGCACTGATTCTACATGATCCGATCAGGTACAACCCACTTAACACGTATTAAATTAATAAGTGCAGCATAACAACTAAACCATTTCACGACGGTGATAAATTTTGACAACATTTCTATGGGGAGAAGCGACCTGATGCTATATTTTAGTTAAAATGAACAGTCGCTACCGCAATAACATTTGTTTATTAACCTGCTTCGCCTTATGTACAAGCCATCTTCAGAATTTTCAGTCCCCTATGACTGGTGGTGGCGGCTCCTCAGTTTACGATCGTGGTATCACGAGGAATCGGAGGAGCCCCCAGCACTAGCCACAGGGGTCCGAAAATTCTGAAGATGGCTTGTACATAAGGCGAAACCGGTTAATAGACCAATATTTTAGCGATCTCGACTGTTTATTTTACTTAAATTCCTCGATGGCATCTTAAACTAGTAGAACTATAATCGATATCCAAGGTTTTCTGGCTGAACATGAACGTTTCGTACTTAAAGGACCGCATTTATTGCCTTCACGAACGAGGAGCGAGTTACCACTACATTTTCTAAAACTGTTCCTTCAAATAAACCTTTCAAATACATCAAGAGCCCGAAAACTTGTAAAAGTGCTTATGGTTGAGTTGATATTATCGTGGCATCAACTGGGATGAAGACAGAATTTTTTTTAAAGATATGGTGATATCACTTCCGAATTTCGATCACGCACGCTCGATTATTAACGTGAAATGTAATGAGAAATCTTTATGGAGACTTGGTATTTATAAGAATCTAGAAAAATATGGATGTCAGTCACTGCAGCACCTTAGGCTGAAGAGGAAGAATTGTTTTGTATATGCACTGTATAATTTTGAAAGTACATCTTTATTAGCTTATAAAGATTTTAAAACTGTCACTCATAGCCTCTTATTTCACAGTGCGCCCCTAGCACTCTACCCCTAGAACCACCGCCATATGCATCCACTCCTAGTGGAAGCTCAAACAATACTGGCTGATATCGACCTGCACCATTGGGTCACTGGCCTTGTCTATGTAAAAGGACCCAGTAAATTCAATGTAACTTCTGTCTGCTTCCAGATTCGCCTGTGACTTTTGTACCAGTCTCAGCATCATTGTTATAATGAAGAGGGCAGACAGCAACATTGGCAGCGGCAGCAGCAAGTGCCCATATTTTGAAGAGGAGGTTGATGATGATAGTGTAGCAATGGTCTTGGACCTGCAGGCAAACACATGAGTGACATAAGGGGAAAACTGAGTGGCCCTATTGGATTCTACATTTACAATTACACTTAGCTCAAGTGACCTACTTCCAACAATTTCACAATGCCCCCTGTTGGATTGTTGAATTACCTGACAATTTATACTTAGGACAACAGCCCTACGTCCACAGTGACATCTTGGGTCTGAGAGAAAACTAATTGCACAACTGGTTTACTTCTGAATTTCATGTGAAGTTTTTAATTTTTGGATTTCCTCCCGTTTTACAAGTAGGGAAATTGGGCTATGTCAAATGGGAGAGGGTGATATACAGCAACAGTCCATGACATTATCGCTGACATCATTAATGCTATCATTAGAAATCTGGAAACAATGCAGATCGTGCCAGAACTGGTCCTGTTATACTACTGTTGTCATACTGTTCATGACCAGACATTCGGAGGCTGCCTGCTTTATGGCACAATAAAACAAAATACTATTTGTATCATGTTTATCATATCTCTTGCTGATTTTGATGGCGAATATCAGTCGCGAATGGAATGCAAGTTTAATCATTTAATATCACTTACGTATAGAACATCTTCACTGAAGTTTGATAAGTATGCGGCTAGTGCTCCATGGGATAACACTTTCCATTTCCATTGATATATTTAATCTCGTGGTGGCACAGTGCTCAGGGAATTTCACTGATACAACATTACCTCTCTCAAGTCGCTGAGAAACGCAGAACAGTTTGTTGTCTGGTTAAGCTATTTTGCAGCCTGCAGTTTCTGACTGCGACTCGAAAAATTACGTTTTAGATGCAATAAAGTAAAACTGGCTGCAGGACTCTTTCGTTGTGCACATGTAAATCACACTAACAGCGGTACTAAAATTTTTTCTCTGTATTTTAACTTTTTGTTTTGTAGTAACTGACATTTTCGAAGAAGAACATAGAGATGTGGTGAACGCTCTGTTATGCAGGTTTCGACGATGGTGGCCTCTGTCGGCTGGCTGGGGGCCCCTCTCGTGTCCCGCGCACTGCTCGCAGCCTCAGGCGAGTCCGGGGAAGTCCCGCGCAAACTGCCGCTGCCTGTCTGGCTGCCAGTGGATGTCCAGGCGTCGCCCACCTACGAGATACTCTACGTCTTAGAGGCCTACACCACCACGCTAACTGGTCTCGTCACCCTCTGTATAGATGTCCTCTTCATTAGACTTATGCTCATGGTCACCGCCGAGCTTGAAGTTCTGAACTACAATGTTTCGACTATGACAAAGGGGCGTGAAAAAAATTCAGACGATCTATATAACGATGGTCATAAACAGAATATGGAGACCCAGGACTTTTACAGGAGAGATAGAGCACTTCAGATGGCTGAAACAGTCTACAAACATGTCTCTGATTTCCAGTTGTATCAAGAATTAGTGACCAACGTTCGCCATCATCTGATCATCCTCAGGTTAGTAGTGCATACTTAAGCATTTGTTGCTTTCGAAAAATTATTTGAACCACCTCATCGATTAGCGCATTAATTTGATTTAGAAACTAGCCACTTCCGTCTGCACTTAGCTATCCATTACAAAGTGTGTATTAGTTCTCAGTATGACTGATAAACGGTATACATTTTGGTCGTCAACCGAGTTCTTTCTTCCATGTATCTGTATGATATCTCCACGACTGACCGTTTTGTCTCCTTAAGAAATTGTCATACATACTCATTGCCTAAACTGTAACCGGACTATTTGGTGGTGTCACGTCACTGTTTACAATCGAGATCGGCACCCGATGCCCGCTATACCTTCTGATACTCTTTTCTTTTTCAGAGGTCGCACCGACATTCCGTGAAACGCAAGTTCTCTCAAAATTTACCAGCTCTAGTAGGTCTTAATAAATTAAGTGCAAACCCGAGGCCTTGTTTGAAATGAAACCTCCATCACAGTTTACTAGGTATTCCAACATCTTTATTTCGATAGTTACGCAGTCACAGAATTTTGGCGTTTTCACAGTGACACTAGTCCCACGATCATTTAGTGATTATACAGGGTGGTCCACTGATCGTGACCGGGCCAAATATCTCACGAAATAAGCGCCAAACGAAAAAGCTACAAAGAACGAAACTTGTCTAGCTTGAAGGGGGAAACCAGATGGCGCTATGGTTAGCCCCCTAGATGGCGCTGCCATAGGTCAAACGAATATCAACTGCGTTTTTTAAAATAGGAACCCCCATTTTTAATTACATATTCGTGTAGAACGTAAAGAAATATGAATGTTTTCGTTGGACTACTTTTTTCGCTTTGTGATAGATGGCGCTGTAATAGTCACAAACATTTGGCTCACAATTTTAGACGAACAGTTGGTAACAGGTAGGTTTTTTAAAGTAAAATACAGAACGTTGGTACGTTCGAACATTTTATTTCGGTTGATCCAATGTGACTTGGCTTGTTTTTAGGGAAGGAGAGCAGGCAGCGAGGTCATCGGTCTCATCGGATTAGGGAAGGACGGGGAAGGAAGTCGGCCATGCCCTTTCAAAGGAACCATCCCGGCATCTGTCTGGAGCGATTTAGGGAAATCACGGAAAACCTAAATCAGGATGGCCGGACGCGGGACTGAACCGTCATCCTTCCGAATGCAAGTCCAGTGTGCTGACCACTGCGCCACCTCGCTCGGTGTTCCAATGTGATAGATGTACCTTTGTGAACTTATCATTTCTGAGAACGCATGCTGTTACAGCGTGATTTCCTGTAAATACCACATTAGTGCAATAAATGCTCAAAATGATGTCCGTCAACGTCAGTGCATTTGGCAATACGTGTAACGACATTCCTCTCAACTGCGAGCAGTTCGCCTTTCGTAATGTTCGCACATGCATTGACAATCTGCTGATGCATGTTGTCAGGCGTTGTCGGTGGATCACGATAGCAAATATGTTTCAACTTTCTCCACAGAAAGAAATCCGTGGACGTCAGATCCGGTGAACGTGCGGGCCTTGGTATGGTGCTTCGACGACCAATCTACCTGTCATGTAATATGCTATTCAATACCGCTTCAACCGCACGCGAGCTATGTGCCGGACATCCATCATATTGGAAGTATATGGCCATTCTGTCATGCAGTGAAACATTTTGTAGTAACATCGGTAAAACATTACGTAGGGAATCAGCATATATTGTACCAGTTAGATTGCTATCGATAAAATGGGGGTCAATTATCCTTCCTCCCATAATGCCGCACCATACATTAACCCGCCAAGGTCGCTGATGTTCCACTTGTCGCAGCCATCGTGGAATTTCCGTTGCCCAATAGCTCATATTATGCCGGTTTACGTTACCGCTGTTGGTGAATGACGCTTCGTCGCTAAATAGAACGGGTGCAAAAGATTTGTGATCGTCCCGTAATTTCTCTTGTGTCCCAGTGGCAGAACTGTACAAGATGTTCAAAGTCGTCGCCATGCAATTCCTCGTGCAAAGAAATATGGTACGGGTGCAGTCGATGTTGATGTAACATTCTAAACACCGACGTTTTTTAGATTCCCGATTGTCTGCAACTAATGAGCGGATTAGCCGCGGCAGCAGGTAAAACACCTACTTGGGCATCATCATTTGTTGTAGGTCGTGGTTGACGTTTCACATGTAGCTGAACACTTCCTGTTTCCTTAAATAAAGTAACTATCCGGCGAACGGTCCGGACACTTAGATGGTATCGTCTAGGATACCGAGCAGTATACATAGCACACGCCCTTTGGGCATTTTGATCACAATAGCCATAATGGTTCAAATGGCTCTGAGCACTAGAGGACTTAACATCTGAGGTCATCAGTCCCCTAAAACTTAGAACTACTTTAACCTAACGACATCACACACATCCATGCCCGAGGCAGGATTCGAACCTACGACCGTAGCGGTCGCGCGTTTCCAGACTGAAGCACCTAGAACCGCTCGGCCACACCGGCCGGCTCATAATAGCCATACGTCAACACTATATCGACCTTTTCCGCAATTGATAAACGGGCCACTTTAACACGGTTGATGTGTCACGAAACAAATACCGTCCGCCCTGGCGGAATGTTACGTGATACCACGTATTTATACGTTTGTGACTACTACAGTGCCATCTACCACGAAGCGAAAAAAGTGATCTAACCAAAACATTCATATTTCTTTATTTACTCCATGAATATATAATTAAAAAATGGAGGTTCCTATTTAAAAGAAACGCAGTTGATATCCGTTTGACCAATGGCGGCGCCATCTAGCGGGCCAACCATAGCGCCATCTGGTTTCCCCCTTCAAGCTACACGAGTTTCGTCTTTGTAGTTTTTTCGTTTGATGCTTATTTCGTGAGGTATTTGGCCGGGTCACTATCAATGGACCACCTTGTATACAAGGCAGTACTCGGAGATTGCTGATTTGCACAGCTGTTTTAGTCAGGTATGTCACTGACATACCTTGCACCTTGTCTGTTCTCTTTTAATAGTTGCCCCCTGTGAAACATGCCATACACAACCAGTTCTGGAGACTTAAAATTGTGTTTAATAGTACAAAGAAGACTTTTTGAGCTGCGTGGTCTGGGGTGCCTTGCAACGGTTCGCACAGATTCCCCAATTGGAAGTTAGAGTCCTCCCTCGGGCATGGGTGTGTGTGTTGTCCTTAGTGTAAATTAGTTTAAGTTAGATTAAGTAGTGTGTAAGCCTAGCTACTGATGACAGCTGTTTGGTACCATAGGAACTTACCACCACCACCACAAAAGACTTTTTATCTATGTTGACGGAAACAATGAGTCCAGTATCACGGTGCAAAGTTGTTGAGCCAGTGTAATTATGGAGCAAATCCAAATAAAGTACACCACTTGAGAAGCTTAGATTTAAACAACACTTGGTGCTGGGCATTAAGTTTATTAAGATTTCGCTAGTATGGCACCAGGGCGATTTCTGAGCCAAAATGCTGACTTAGCATCTGTCAGCATTTTTCTGCCGGTGTCATATTACATCTGATGCAGTTGTGCATGTCAGATTCAAGGTCATCCCCTCCTTTCCCACTCCCCTACCCTTCACTTTGCTCTCGCCCGATAGACGTAATTCAAAGACTGTGCTCTGTAGTAAAGGGAACATCATCAGCAGGGACCAGGCAAAAATCAGGAGAAGACTGAAAGTATGTATTTTATCCATCAATTATTAATATTAATGTTGTTATTAACATATTATTTTTTAGCAATGTAACAAATCCCAGGCGAAATGCAGCAGCAACCCACAGATGCTGTCCCATATTTATCAGACCTGCTGTCATGTGACTATTCTGTAAAACCACTGGAGCTTCCTCCGCTTGCTGAACCTCAGTTAATTCCAACAAGAGAACTGTCTTCCGCCACAACATATAATTTCACTTCTAGTGGATCTTAACATGTGGATACAGGCCTTGCACCCAACAGTAACTTTGAAGTACTTATGGAAGTAGAAAAATATCAATCTATTGGCACTAAAGTGCAGTATTCATGGTATGAGTGGGATTTTCTGCGCAGTGTTAGGGGGTACTTTGATAAGAAGATGATGACAGATTATGATCCATCTCATACATCAACTGAGATTCAATTGTTTGGGAGGAGGGATTCAGTAGTGGGTATGTATGGAGACACTGTGCTTGAATTAACTTCAGGGGACATGTGCATTTACACAAAACATTCAAGTGTTATTAATTTGAATGCTCATGCTGTGGGTTACTGATTGGTACAGATGGAATAAGGCACCGTTGTCCATATATAGGATGTGCAAACTTAGATTTTATAGCATATTTGCTCAGAAATAGTGTAAATATGAAGCAATTAGAGCACTGTATAAATACACGCATTCCCCCAGTTGGCAAGTGTATAAATGGGGATTCTAAAGTATCAAGTCAATTAAATCATGGATGACATTCCTATGTATCTTGTGGCACACATTGGACTGAATGCCTTAGAGTCTGAATTTAAAGCATATAGAAAACAACTGTTCAGAAATATTGCTCACTGCAGTGAGTTTAGAGAATGCATGTATATGTAAATAAAAACAAATACAAAAATTTTTTCGTATTGTTCTATTCCAATCCTCATCTTTTTCTTATGGTTGAAATGTACATATATGTATCAGGAGGCAATGCTGATCTGCATGAGTTATCCCTCACCTCATCTCACCATCACCACTTCTGCTATACACCATCATGTGTGTGCAGCCATTGACATGTGAGGCTGCAGCTGGCAAGAGCCACCTGAGTTGGTAAAGGTAACCACATCTCAGCACTCAGTGGGTGCCACAGGCCAGCTTAACTCTGCTGACTGGCAGGTTTCATCTTGTCCTAGAGACTGTAGTCAGCATTCAAAATATGAATAAAAAAAGGCATAGCCACAGTGGCGATTACATATATTATTATTTTAAAAAACAATCTTTTTTTGCATCACTCACATAGCAGTTTAACAGTAGGAGGGCCATCAGTTTGGCATTGCGCATTTACATTACAATGCTTAAATCAAAGTTCATTCATATAATGAAGCACATAGCCCCTAAACAATCACAGAATCTAGTTAAATCTGTTTGAGATATCACACAGCAAAGATATGAGTTCTGTATTCAAACTATAGGATCTTTGGGATTTTTCTGCTAGTTTTCTACAAATGTCTAAACACAAACACGTGATAAGTAGTAATGTAATCCTCTTCTTTGAAACTGTAGTCCTCCAGCTGAATCACCGTGTCATATTTAGGGATAATTAGTTGGAGTATATATGGGTTAATGCCACATATGAGTTTACAATGATTTATTATTATGATAATATAACTTTCGCTGTGCCTTTAGCACCACTGACTGTAGACATCATGCTAATTATTCTTTTAATTGTTGCATACACTGCTGCTAAAAAAATATTAACAGCTATCAGTTAATGGGTTCACCTACTTGTATGGGTACCCTCAGAGGGTGATCCTGTTGATGTGTCACTGCCAGTGAAGATGAATGTAGCCACAAAAAATAGATTTAACTAATAATTATTTTTTCTTTATAGTTGTGGCAAATTCATCAACTTGTCTGGTGTGCATGTAATGCTATTCGTATCTGTTACAGCTTAAAGAAGAGTGCTGGAAAATGCGACAGCATGGAAGTAATTCGTATCATGAGTGGTGGTATTAGAAAAGCATCAATGCAGTGTTGTCTAAGTGACAATATCTCTAAATGAGCGGAATCGTCCATGCAGTATGTCAATGTAGATTTCTGCTTTATTCGACAGAAACACTCTCACCTCTCAGTGATTCTAGGGGCTCATACAGTCACAGTAGGAGAGTTCCCATGAATAAATAGGTGACCTCAACTATTTAACAGGAGACAGGGGACTCATGTACAGGCACACACTTTTAAAAACAGCTGCAGCACAGCAACCATGTATCCATCGATGACATTAGAGAACATGGAGATGGGTTGTAAAACTCATCACCCATCAGAGGAAACCATTGCTCATTTCTATGACTCATGATGAACATCAGTGCTAGTGCATGAAGAAATGTATGATCTAGACTTAGGTATAGAAGTACGATCCTCCTTCTGTATCTTCATATTCTGAGCCATATGTAAGAGTTTATAAAAAAGAAAGTGTAGGGATTAGGTCGTTTTTGTACAATAACAATGATATAGCAAAAAAAGGAAGTAATGGTTTACCAACAGTCTTATGACTTATAAACACAGATACTTCTTTCTATATTTAAGAAATAACGACTTTTTTTGAAACTAAAAGACTAATAGAACTTTATAACCCATTTAATTATATACAATATTTTACTTTTAATTCTATACATATGTTTGAACTAATAGAGAATTTGTATACCCATTTAATCGTATGCAATATTGACAGTTTTAATGATTTCTATCTTTCCAATTGGTTTCCATAACCGGTATCCGGCCGCATCCGGGGAAAGAAAAAAGTTAGATAAGTTTATTGCACTTATGTTTTTGAGAGACATGTATGAATTGTCACTTTTATCTTCATTAAGGTATGTAAAATACGATATTTCATAACCATGACATGATTCAGGAGTACGCTGTGAGATATATGTTGATGAAATTGCAGTTTTATAAAATGATTCGCACTCCTGATGGCAGTAAAGATTACGAACATCAAAATCGATCTACTCGACAGTAGTGTTCTTAGACCACGAATAGAAGAGTTCGTACTGGCATCATAGTACTAACCATTATCACTCCTTGTCGATGATTGGGTGCACTGTGTCTCACACTCGCCAGAGGCATCATCTCCTGGATGACTCTCACAGTTTTTAATTTCTTGAAACATTCTTATTATAACTGGTCATAGTTAGTTTGTATGTGAGACACCCTGCTTAACTCCGCAGGACAGAACAGGTGGTTGGAATTGTGGAAAGGGGCCAAAAGGGGGCTTTATTTAGTTGTCCAAACAATACGGCAAAAATTTTTGAACTTAGCTATCAGCTGAATAGGCCACACTATCTTATGCCTTAAGCGCACAACCACTTAAATTTAAAAACGGCCGAAAGCCATTAACTTAACATTCAGACTCAAAACAGAATATTTAGAAGGCAGTAGGCCTCACGTGAGTAAGTTCTATAACTTGGCTGAAGGCCCAACAAATCTAACACTTGAAAAGCAAACAAGTTTAATTTAAAGACAGCTGAAGGCCCGTGATTTAAGACTGCAGGTAAAATTAATTTAAAAAAAACACAAGGCAGAAGGCCTTATCTTCAATTAGGCTGGAGGCCCCACACAGTCTGATACTTGAAAGACAAGAACTTTAATTTAAAAACGGCTGAAGGCCGATTACTTAAAACAACTAAAATAACTTTTAGTAGGCAGAAGGCCCAAAGCTTTATCTTTATAAAAATGTTTAGCACAGGCTGAAGGCCCAAACAATGCAATACTTGACAAGTAAGGAACTTTCAATTTTAAAGCGGCTGAAGGCACATTATTAAAAACCCAATTAAAAGCATACAAATTCAAACCATCGGCTATAAGCCATTAAAATACACAATCAAACACCAATAAGAAAAGGCAGTATAGCCAGCGGCGCTCAGAACTTTCAGGGGGCCGGTCTGCACTTGAAATATTAACATTCATTTAGGGGAGACAGGCTGTCGGCCCAATATATCCAATCCGGTGGCAACTCAACCGACAGTCAATGGACCCACCGACAGGACGACTTGCTTTCCACCCGACCAGCGCACAAGGAACTCTAAAGCCAAAATGTAAAAGGCGTAGTAGCCCACAAACAAGTGTGCATAAGCTGTCAGAACTACACATATGTGGTGGACAATGACAACACTGTGAGGAAAGAACACTGCCTAAAGTTTACGTCAGCGGCCAGGGCAGGTAACTGGAACGCTAACGGCCACAAGGCTGAAAATTCCGCTGGTGCACTTGGACTTCAAATAACCAAAATACAGTTAAACTCCTCTGGATGGAGGCCAAACTTTCGCCAACTCGATCACTCGCTGTTACTCACGGGAATACCCCCAACAGCCAACCATAAAAAAAAAAAGGTTCAAATGGCTCTGAGCACTATGCGACTTAACTTCTCAGGTCATCAGTCGCCTAGAACTTAGAACTAATTAAACCTAACTAACCTAAGGACATCACACACATCCATGCCCGAGGCAGGATTCGAACCTGCGCCCATAGCGGTCGCTCGGTTCCAGACTGTAGCGCCTAGAACCACTCGGCCACACCGGCCGGCCCAACCATAAAAACCAATGGCACAATGTGAACAGTCTAGCTTCGGTAATTAAATCACCACTCAACTTTGATGCCCTGGGTCGGT
This sequence comes from Schistocerca nitens, assembly GCF_023898315.1. NCBI lineage: Eukaryota > Metazoa > Arthropoda > Insecta > Orthoptera > Acrididae > Schistocerca > Schistocerca nitens. Next base: position 1,024,994,021 of record NC_064614.1, read on the forward strand.
GAGCCGCGAACCCCGTAGCAATAGGAACAGCTCCCACACACTCCGACATGACGTCGAGGCTGCAAACGGGCCCCAGCCCACTGCGCCGTGTGGAGATTTCCTGGCTGCTCCACACTAACCGACCGACTCACTGCTAGTATGCTGACAGTCTCACAATATCGTTTTTTCCTGCACTCCAGTTGTGTTCCACCCACACTTTTTATTTCTTGTCGTCTCCTGTTATGTGGTTTTATTAATATCAATGATAATTTTTTCCTCCAAAGTGATGTGTTTATTCAGTTGTTATCTGTAATACTGTAGGATGCTGAGAGCTGTCCACCCATTTGTCGGTCTCTCCATTGCCGGAAGTATCATCATTTGCTACTATTGTTTTATATACACTCCTGGAAATTGAAATAAGAACACCGTGAATTCATTGTCCCAGGAAGGGGAAACTTTATTGACACATTCCTGGGGTCAGATACATCACATGATCACACTGACAGAACCACAGGCACATAGACACAGGCAACAGAGCATGCACAATGTCGGCACTAGTACAGTGTATATCCACCTTTCGCAGCAATGCAGGCTGCTATTCTCCCATGGAGACGATCGTAGAGATGCTGGATGTAGTCCTGTGGAACGGCTTGCCATGCCATTTCCACCTGGCGCCTCAGTTGGACCAGCGTTCGTGTTGGACGTGCAGACCGCGTGAGACGACGCTTCATCCAGTCCCAAACATGCTCAATGGGGGACAGATCCGGAGATCTTGCTGGCCAGGGTAGTTGACTTACACCTTCTAGAGCACGTTGGGTGGCACGGGATACATGCGGACGTGCATTGTCCTGTTGGAACAGCAAGTTCCCTTGCCGGTCTAGGAATGGTAGAACGATGGGTTCGATGACGGTTTGGATGTACCGTGCACTATTCAGTGTCCCCTCGACGATCACCAGTGGTGTACGGCCAGTGTAGGAGATCGCTCCCCACACCATGATGCCGGGTGTTGGCCCTGTGTGCCTCGGTCGTATGCAGTCCTGATTGTGGCGCTCACCTGGACGGCGCCAAACACGCATACGACCATCATTGGCACCAAGGCAGAAGCGACTCTCATCGCTGAAGACGACACGTCTCCATTCGTCCCTCCATTCACGCCTGTCGCGACACCACTGGAGGCGGGCTGCACGATGTTGGGGCGTGAGCGGAAGACGGCCTAACGGTGTGCGGGACCGTAGCCCAGCTTCATGGAGACAGTTGCGAATGGTCCTCGCCGATACCCCAGGAGCAACAGTGTCCCTAATTTGCTGGGAAGTGGCGGTGCGGTCCCCTACGGCACTGCGTAGGATCCTACGGTCTTGGCGTGCATCCGTGCGTCGCTGCGGTCCGGTCCCAGGTCGACGGGCACGTGCACCTTCCGCCGACCACTGGCGACAACATCGATGTACTGTGGAGACCTCACGCCCCACGTGTTGAGCAATTCGGCGGTACGTCCACCCGGCCTCCCGCATGCCCACTATACGCCCTCGCTCAAAGTCCGTCAACTGCACATACGGTTCACGTCCACGCTGTCGCGGCATGCTACCAGTGTTAAAGACTGCGATGGAGCTCCGTATGCCACGGCAAACTGGCTGACACTGACGGCGGCGGTGCACAAATGCTGCGCAGCTAGCGCCATTCGACGGCCAACACCGCCGTTCCTGGTGTGTCCGCTGTGCCGTGCGTGTGATCATTGCTTGTACAGCCCTCTCGCAGTGTCCGGAGCAAGTATGGTGGGTCTGACACACCGGTGTCAATGTGTTCTTTTTTCCATTTCCAGGGGTGTATTTTTATACAGTGTAGATAAAAAATAAAGTTATATAGTTTAAATTCATTCTTTTTTATTTCCTCCACAACATGAGCAACACTTAGAATTGTGTTTAATATGATAGCTAGGAGATTAGACATGGTACCATTTCCCATACAGAGGGAACAATACTGTGACATATTAGGAGAAACTGGTATGGAGGTGACAGAAACATAAGAAATACATTTAAAGCAGAATTAGTCAACTATAGCAACTGCTTCATGGATTAGCAGCTTAAGGATTTGGATATTATCAGGGGGTATAATAATAATGTAACTGTAAACAGCAGTACCATCAAATATGTGACATATGCTCCATGATTATGACTAAGCAGACGGCGTGCACAACAGATTTAAATCATTCCATATTAAAGATTTCGAATATGAAAACTCATATGTAATGCTACAGCTGTAACTCGATTCTCCTGTAGCAGTAGAAAAAGAAATGTATGATACCACTGGGACAGGGAGTGTAGTGTATGCAACCTCTCTTTTTCCAAGTGTTCTAACGGTATTCGCATTATACTTCGGACTTGGAACAGATTTAGCGTTACATAGTCATCTTACAAACCAAAAGTACCCTGATACACATGTTCCTAAACAAAGAATATAACATCAAGCACTGTTAAGTCACATAATAATAATGATAATAATAATAATAATAATAATAATATGCAGAATGAAATTTAACACAAGGGTGAATATTACTTACCAAAATTCTGTGTAGGCGCTGTGGTGCGCAGAACAACTATGGGGCAAATGACTGATCCATCCAGCAAGAGGTGTTAAAAAGTGCTCCACACATCTTAATGCACTTGTCAACACGTTGGAGGTGTGTTGTGTTGGACATTGAACATCATCTTGGCAGGCTTTAATGTGGGCAATAGCATCAGTAATGCAATAAAAAAGTTCTTCATGTGTATCCACCTTCATAGCATGCACATCCCCCTGTAACCAACCCTATGAAGCCTAATGTGTTTAAATCAGTTGATCTGGCAAGCCGGTTAAGGTGTCTGCTGTGGCCAATACACTGTTGACAAATTATGTTATTCAGGTACTGGGATACTTGTCCAGTACTGTGAATTGGTGATCCATCATGTTGCAGGTACATTTACTGTCATTGCTTTATGACACATCTTCCAAAAAGAGCAGGTACATCTTCTGTCAGGAAATGTGTATATGATGCAGCTGTCAGGCGATTCGGCAGGAACACAGGCCCTACCACCAGGTCATCAATCGTACACACCAAATGTTCACTGAGAACATAACTTGAAATCTTGTTTCCCTGATGTCATTTGGGTTCTCCATCATCCATGCGTGACAACTGCAGGGTTCATGATATCATTACATGTAAATGCAACCTCGTGTGTAAATTAAGTGTATTGCATTATGTCTCTGTGTACAGTCAAACAATCACAAAATTGTCACCCAGCTGAAGATGTTGCATAGGATGTTTTGTGTTGTCTCATTGTCACTGGAGGCTTGTACCATGGAAAGATAGGAGAGGATGTTGCTTGGTGGCTGATATCCTTTTTCTACAACACAACTGCACACATGTATTAGCAGGGTTCTTTATTAATATAAACAGAGCTACTTAAGATAGTCCTGGTGTTGTGGTACAAGCTCTTCCGTAATAGTCCACGTTTGCCTCACAGCTAGTGAAGTTCAAAAAAAAATGCTTCAAATGGCGCTGAGCACTATGGGACTCAACTTCTGAGGTCATTAGTCCCCTAGAACTTAGAACTAGTTAAGCCTAACTAACCTAAGGACATCACAAACATCCATGCCCGAGGCAGGATTCGAACCTGCGACCGTAGCGGTCTTGCGGTTCCAGACTGCAGCGCCTTTAACCGCACGGCCACTTCGGCCGGCTGAAGCTAGTGAAGTACAAGTCCCGCTAGGCAGTCTACACTGGTCGCTAAGTGCTGACTGAGACTGAGAGTCTGTGGCTGCAAGACACTCGACTCAGTGACTCACTGAGTGACTGACTGAGACCTCCGGTCCGCGGCAGCGATCTAAATAGTAGCGGTCGAGAGGGCGTTGCTTGTGAGTCTCTATTTGGGCTCTCTCCCGAAGGGCATGTTGCTTGCGCCTACCACCAATCTTCTCGCAACCTCTTTGCCGCCCTGTGTGCTGGCGACAGCTTACGGCAGCACATTCTTCCCCTCCGAATGCTGCACTTTTGTCATGTAGTGAGGCTGCGAACGACAATGAGGAGGGAGACAGGACAAAAGACGTAGAGATGAGCCAGGAGCCGTAGCTTTTGAGGCAACAGGGACATTCTCCGGAAAACTGCAGCCAGGGCACACGTCCAGGTCTGATGGCGACATCAGGTCCAGGCCCACGGGGCTGGCGAGCGGGGACGTCGTGAGCGACGGCGCATCGTCCATCTGCACCTGCGAGCACTTGCGAAGGCCGCGCGGCCCTGGAAGGCCGTGAATTTGGGTGAAGAAAAGCAGCAGAATGACTTGCGCGAATTTGGTTCTGGTGGCAGCGCTGCAAACCATCGGGACCTGCAATTAAGTACACAAAAGAGCCAAAGAGTTCCCTCTTTCCCAACGCCCACATTTGCCACAAACCCTAAAAAGATTAAGATCGCTTGGCCCAAAGCGATACTTGCAGACCATTGGCATCTCTGGGTGCTGCGGTGGGTGTAGCAAGTGTAGCAGGGTCCGATGGCGGCGGCCGTGCACAAGTTCCTCTGGTGGCGGTCCGTCTCGTGTTTGGCAGCCACGGGAGGCGAGAAAGGGTTGCAGCGCCTGTTCCCGTATGTGGGTGGCGTGAAGCTTGGTCATCTATTGTTTAAAAGTGCGTACGAAGCGTTCTGCTGCTCCGTTGGGCTTCGGATGAAACGGAGCACATGTAGATGACGAATGCCATTTCGTTCACAAACGTGTTCAAAATAAAGTGAACTGAGATCCATTGTCCGACAAAAGTACTTCTGGCAAACCTTCAATGCAAAATATGTAGGACAATGCTTCAATGCTGCTACATGATGTGGTAGAGTTCATAGGCACCTCAAATGGAACTTGCTAAAAGAGTCTACCACTATGAGCCAACGAGTGTTCCAGAATGGTCTTGCAAAATCTACGTGCACTCGCTGCCATGGCGATTGAGTTTTAGGCCAAACTGAGAATGCTGGTGGCGGAGTGGATTGGTTTTCCGCACAGCCTCGACACTGTGGCGTCATCTGTTCAATGTGGGCGTCCATACCCTGTCAAGTACAGTGCCGGTGCGCTGTTTAGGTGGCTACGGTCGCAGGTTCGAAACCTGCCTCGGACATGGATGTGTGTGATGTCCTTAGGTTAGTTAGGTTTAAGTAGTTCTAAGTTCTAGGGGACTGAGGACCTCAGATGTTGAGTCCCATAGTGCTCAGAGCCATTTGAACCATTTGAACACCCTGTTGAACTGATAGGGTTCCGGATACTGTTTAATGAACGAGGCCAAGACTGCGAATATAATGCAACAAAATCTTGATATCTGGGTCTGCTTTTGTGGCGTGTGCTATTTTTCTGTAGTGGTAAGGGAAAAGATTCCAGTAATTCTGAGTCCTGCGCATCGATTAGGCAACAAGATGCGGCAGAGGCATTAAAATCATAGTCTAGACCAATCAGAAGGCGAGATAGTCCGTCTGCATTGCCATGCTTTTCCGTATGTCTGTACACAATTTCATACCGATATTGCGAAAGCAGCAGAGCCCAGCGTTGCAATTTTTGAGCTATGCGTGTAGGCACAACTTTGAACGATGTAATAAGGACTAAATAGAACTTGCGACCATACAAATACTGACGTAATTTGGTCACACCATACCCAATAGCGAGAGGTTCTTTTTCTGTTTGAGAATAATTACATTGAGTTTGAGTTAACAACTTGAGGCAAAAATAGTAGCTCTGTCTTGTGCAACAATTCTGTGCGAAAGCACAGCGCCGATTCCGTCGCAAGAATCGTCGACTTGCGGAACTACTGGCTTGGCAGGATCAAAATGCAGTAAACATATGTCGGCGAGCAAAGCATTTTTGAGTTTCTGAAATGCGTCTTGAGAGTCTTTAGTCCACGCAAAAGGCACATTTTTGCGACGCAACCCATGCAATGGAGCCGCGATTCACCGGTATTCGGTATGAACCGAATTAGTGTATCATTTTACCTAGTACTGACTGCAATTCAGATAAATTGTGAGGAACTGGCAGGTCACGGATTGCAACCACTGTAGGGGGTGCACACCCTGACTGTTTATCACCTGACCTAAGTACAGTAGTTCAGTTTGAAAAAAGTCGCACTTTTAGAAATGACACTTGAGTTCTGCTTCTGACAACATTCGAAAAAGAGCATGTAAACTGGCATTGTGTTCCTCTGGTGTACGATCTAAGACGACAATATCGACAAGGTGGTTTGAACAAAATGGCACTTTTGCAGTCAGCTGTTCCAAGTAACGTTGAAAAATAGCAGGCAGGGAGGCACTGCCGAACAACAAACGCAAATACCTAAACATTCCGAAGTGTGAATTTACAACGAACACTCTCTGCGATTCTTCATCCAATGGAATTTCCAAGTAGGCATCACGTAAATCTATCTTATAATAGTAATGTCCTACACCAAGCCTATCCATGAGTTCCTCAGGGCGAAGTGACGTATATGTGTCAACTACTGTCTGTGAGTTGATTGCAGATTTGAAGTCAACAAAACGAGAGGACTTGCCCACTGACTTGCTTGAATGGGAGCGATCACACCATTATCTTGCAGTTCTTTAAATTCACTGGCTACTTTTTCTCTTAAAACAACTGGAACAGGACGGACTCGAAAAAACTTAAGCTGTGCATTGTCTTTCAATGTAACCTGCGGCTACAAAGTTATTAGCGTTTCCCATTCCTCATGAAAATAGCTCAGGAAATTCTTTAAGCAAGCTAGCGACACTGATATGGACAATACCTACTCGTAGATGCTAATCAAAGATGCTAATCAAAGGCATCTAAACCTAAAATGTTCTCACTGTCTCTGGATTTCGTCACAATAATATTCCTAGTGTAAGATTCGTATTTTACAGGCAAACTACACTGTCCAAGCACTGGAATTTCCTGTCTGTTGTAAGCAGTGATGTGCTTGCTAGATTTAGAACGGCGTGGTGAGCCTAAGTGTTCTTACGTGGCATGATTAAGCAAAGTCACTGAGGCACCTGTGTGTAACTGAAAGGTCACCAGACGGCCAGCAGTTCGTAAGGAGACAAATAGTTTGTTAAAACGTCGTTGCACAGCACTAGGGCGAGAAGGAGCCACAAACATAATCTTATTTTTGCCAGAACCTGATGTAGGTTTGGGAAACACAACTTTCATTGCAATGTACACGATACTGTTTTTTCTGGGAGCGAGCGAAATTGGCGTTTTTGTGCCGTTGCAAACAAACTGCTTGGACATTTCTTTTTTTTTTCCACAGGTGTATTACGTTGCGTCCTGCCTTTTATGGCGAGCAAAACATCGAGGGCAAGACTTCGCTAAGTTCACATGCCTGTTTACCTGCCTACGTTGCTGTCCGTGTTGCTGTGTGCACGCTCGTTGTTGTGGTTGCTTGGGACGGTCGCGAGCAAGGGGCGACTCGACCCGACAAATCGGGGCCTTGTCAAACTTGTCGGCCGCTATGGCTCCCCGAGTCGTATTCTGTAAGATTTGCAATACCTGTAGATGTAATGGATCAGAGTTCTGTTCCCCTATTCTACTATCCGGGACGTTGAATGTTATTGCATCTCTGACCATTAAATCACTGTAAAAGTTGCCGTAACTACAATTAAATTTACACTTCCTAGTCATGCCCGTTAGTTCTGTGTACCACTGACGGTACGCCTGTTCGGGCTTTTTCTGCAAGTGAAAAAACTGATATCTGGCTGGTTATAATACTTGGTTAATGCAACGATTACTCCGTCATAGCTGAGACGCTATTGGAAATACTTTTAGTATTAACCTCAACAATCGAAAGAAAGTATTGTAACATTGCCCGCCCGGTTGGCCATGCGGTCCAACCGAAGGCTTTCCGGGCGGGAAGGAGCGCTGGTCCCCAACACGAATCCGCCCGGAGGATTTGTGTCGAGGTCCGGTGAGCCGGCCAGTCTGTGGATGCTTTTAGGCGGGTTTCCATCTGCCTCGGCAAATGCGGGATGGTTCCCCTTATTCCGCCTCAGCTATACTGTGTCGGCGATTGCTGCGCAAACAAGTTCTCCACGTACGCGTACACCACCATTATTACCACGCAAACATAGGGGTTACACTCGTCTGGTGTGAGACGTTCCCTGGGGGATCCACCGGTGTGGGGCGGCGGAGCGGTGGACTGCGGTAGTCGTCGTGGGGTTGTGGACCACTGCGGCTGCGGCGGGGACGGAGCCTCCCCGTCGTTTGTAGGTCCCCGGTTAACATAACATAACATAACATTGTAACATTAGAGTACCTTGAACTCGATGAACTTCACAATGTACTTGGAACTGTGTCAAGTATTCAAGCCATTCATTTTGGGTGTCACTGAAATGCCATAACGGTAATATGCTGGTCGGCAGCACTTTTGGACTGATTTCTTCATCTGTTGTGCGCCGGCCAGTTGTACAGCCAGTAGTTGTTGTTCCAGCCCCAGTACGGCAGCAATTTGTTGGATCTGAAACACACACACACACACACAAATGCACGCACGCAGCTCACAGACATATGACTACAGTCTCTGACAACTGAAATTAGAGACTGTGGTCACACGCGCGCGGGCGCGCTTGTGTGTGTGTGTGTGTGTGTGTGTGTGTCTGTGTCATCTATTTTTGACAAAGGGCTTGGGCCGAAAGCTTATTTTGTGACAAATTTTTGTTGTACCTATCTGCAACTCAGCATCTCTACAACCATCCATTTCATAATACTGTTAAATTCTATCTCTTGCATCTTGTTGTCCGATGTCACAACTTTCCTTTATTTAGTGGTCATAGTTATTATGATGCTTTGAAATTAAAAAACTTACGGCACTGAATTTGGAGAGCTTGCAGCAAAAAACATGGTCGCTTTACGTCCAGTGGTCTGTAGGTCTTATGTTAACCTGAAAACCTTGTGTTAGACCCATCACATTGGCCATCTGCGGATGAGGTGCGCTGGCAGGGGGTGGAGGGGGCGGGGTAGCCATGGTTTACACAAATACGTTATAGCTAAAAACCAAGTGAAGCCTCTGAAAAGAGAAATTTGATTAATTCTGTGGCCCCCCTCCTGGAATACATGCAACAACACAAAAACACATTAGCAAATAGAACTGTGCACCCCTGCAAGCTAAAAAATAAGAGAACCAAGCAAAATCTGCATTGATTTATACTTTTCGCCATTTTTTGTGTCGTCTCGTCGTCACTGTAGTCTTGTACCATGGGAAGGAAAGAGACGATGTAGTTTGGTGGCCGGCATCCGCGTTCTGTAACACAACTGCATGCATGTATTAACATGGTTCTTTATTACCATAAACAGAGAGCTACTTAACATAGTCCCGGTGCGGCAAGAGCTCTTCCGTAATAGCCTCACTGCTGGGTGAAGTACAAGGTGACTCGACTCGGTGACTCACTGGATGATTGAATGGGTTCTCCCGTCCGTGGTCGAGAGGGCGTTGGCGGTGCATTGCTTACGAGTCACTATTTGGCCTCTCTCCTGATAGGCGCGTTGACTGTGTCTACTAGCGATCTTCTCGCCACCTCTTTGCCGCCCGGCGAGGCGGCGACAGCTTACGCCAGCAGAGATTGCACATGGAATGGGTACAAACCCTCGGAATGTAACATACGCCACAGCTGCGTTTGTAGGATATCGAGATGATGGCTACTGCGCTGTGTACTGTTGACGCAACTTTGTTGTACCATTGCAATAATGTCTTACCTTTCCTTAGTTGAGTGGGCGGCCTCACATTCTGTTGTTATGCATACACTGGGTAGTATCCTGAATTCATGTAAGGTTTGAAAAATCCTAAGAAGTCCCCTTGCACAGGTGGTTCGTGGGTCAGGGAAACGTCACTGGTATTCTGTCAATGCTGCACAGGCACTGCTATTACAGTACCTGTATACAAAAAAACATGTCTGTGTGTTCTGCGGAAGTGAATGCATGCAGCATGTTGGTATTCATGTACACAATAGACTTGCTCAGTTAAACAACACTCAAGCACGACACGCACATGGCCTCACAACTGGTCATTGATCCAACGCACATTTACCCACTGGGTACACCTGTAGATGTTGCCTTGGTACAACATCATAGTGCTGCTGTCTGTTGTAGAACCCCTACATCATTTGTAGGAAGGATCAGTCATTTGTCCCACTATTATACCGCCCGCCATAGAGCCAATAAAGAATTTCGTTAAGTTGTATTCACATTTCTTGTCATAAACATTCATGGATGTGTGTAGTCTTCATCCTGGCCCTGTTCTGTAATGATCGAAAATCAGACACATGTCTATAGGACTCAGTTTATTTTCACATTTTGAATCACCTCACAAATTATGTGACAAAATGGTTCAAATGGCTCTGAGCACTATGGGACTCAACTGCTGTGGTCATAAGTCCCCTAGAATTTAGAACTACTTAAACCTAACTAACCTAACGACATCACACACATCCATGCCCGAGGCAGAATTCGAACCTGCGACAGTAGTGGTCGTACGGTTCCAGACTGTAGCGCCTTTAACCGCTCGGCCACTCCGGCCGGCAATTATGTGACATTCCGGCTTAATGACCCTATATATATACATATACATGAATTCAATAGACATGATGCACACTATAATGCGTTTAAATACAATACATGTGTTAATAAAAACATACAAAATCAATTATTTTTGAAATACTGTCACATGATTGATGGACTGTACTTGAGGTGAAAAAATGACTGTACTTTAAATTATAATTTCACTTCTTGACACACGCACACACACATACACGCACGCACGCACATACACACACACACACACACACACACACACACACACACACACACACACACAGGGTGTATATTTTAACTAAAATACAGAAAACTACACAACAGATCAAAAGAATTTATAATTCCAATTTGTTTGTCACGATAGTGGACATCGAATGATACCACATTGGACCCCCTATCCCACCCCATGCTTGGGTGGCGGAAGCCAACTTTGAAATCTTTAATGGGAGCCATTGTTTCCTCGTGCAGATTACTATTCTACGGAAAAATCTACATATGTTTCGACTGAAGCATTTTCTTCGTTCCACTGCAGATGGACATACAATCGTAATTTACAACATGCTACTCAATGGGCCTTGAATATCTTCGACATATCGAACAGCGGACTACTTGTCGGATCACCGTGGATGTCTAGTGAACTATGGCGTATCATAACAGGCAGAGCACTGTGACCAGACTGTTGATATACTTTCCGGGATGTGAGGTCGTGGTCCAAGAACTTTTCTGCTCCTTACGTTTCGTCCAGAACTGCGCTGGACTTCCTCAGAGGCGCTGCTCCGCTGAGTCTTGTCGGCAAGACTCAGCGGAGCAGCGCCTCTGAGGAAGTCCAGCGCAGTCCTGGACGAAACGTAAGGAGCAGAAAAGTTCTTGGACCACGACCTCACATCCCGGAAAGTATATCAACAGCCATGTCACCCGGTCGTGAAAGCCTTCATTCTACACTGTGACCAGAGCTCATATATTGTACAGACATAAAACAGATAGCAGCCACAGAGGAAATAAAAAATGATCCTGATTTGCGTACAATGTGGAAGAAAATTGGAGGCTGCTCCTGCCTTGTGTGCTAAGCGTGTTTTGTGAATGGGCTCATCAAAAGGTGCGAACGACCACCACATTCTCTGGTGCGGTACTATTTTCCGATGAGTCTACATCCACAAACCATGGTAGCGTTACCAGGAATAACATGAATTACTAGAGTGTAGAATTACAGAAAGTTGACCATCTACGTCCTTGGTTGGTTAACGTATGATGTGGCATCATGGAGAACAAACTCCTTAGTCCATATTTTATCGATGACACGTAGAATGGACACAAATATCGAACGCTTTTGAACAGGGACTATCGGTACTAATGCAGGATATTGCCCTGGACGTTCGACAACGTACGTGGTTTCAGCATGACGGTTGCCAAGCGCATTACGCAACTGAAGCACAGGAGGTATTAGACCGTATTTACACGGGTCGATGGATCGGCAGAAGTGGTCCTATTAATTGGTCATCTATGTTGCCGGGTTTGAAGTCACCGGATTTCTTTCTCTGGGCGTATTTAAAAGATAACGTGTACCAACAGGTGCTAACAGGCCATGAAGACATGGTCGACCGCATCAGAAACGCCTGTGCTCATGTTCCTGCAGATATGCATCTGTCCTCCGTACGGTCATTTGAAAAGCGGATCACTAAGTGTATTGAGGTTGCCGGTACTATGTTTGAACACTTCCTCTACTTGGAAAAATAGAGTAGCGTTCACCACAAGCCACGGCTACAGTGGCTCATTGAGTAGTCCCCTGTTCTATATGTTGGAGAAATAAAACGTTGGGAATGGGGTCTGCCAATTAGAAGTTATGAAATTCTGGTCTGTCCTAGTCTCGTAGCATGGAGCTACTCAGCACAGCCACCATGGTTTTTACATTTGATTATACATTTTACAAGGGACATTGAGTAGCATGTCGTAAATTACGAATGTGTACCCATTTCTATTTCTCCAATACAGGGGCATCTGTGACGAAACGAAGAAAATGTTTCAGACAAAATGTATGTGGATTTTGCTGTAGAATCGTTATCTGCAATAAAAAGCACGATCCCCATTGAAGATTTCAAAGTTGCCACCCACACACAATGTCGAGTGTGGTATCATTGGATGTCCCCCTCTGGCGAGACAAACAAACAAATATATACACTCCTGGAAACTGAAATAAGAACACCGTGAATTCATTGTCCCAGGAAGGGGAAACTTTATTGACACATTCCTAGGGTCAGATACATCACATGATCACACTGACAGAACCACAGGCACATAGACACAGGCAACAGAGCATGCACAATGTCGGCACTAGTACAGTGTATATCCACCTTTCGCAGCAATGCAGGCTGCTATTCTCCCATGGAGACGATCGTAGAGATGCTGGATGTAGTCCTGTGGAACGGCTTGCCATGCCATTTCCACCTGGCGCCTCAGTTGGATCAGCGTTCGTGCTGGACGTGCAGACCGCGTGAGACGACGCTTCATCCAGTCCCAAACATGCTCAATGGGGGACAGATCCGGAGATCTTGCTGGCCAGGGTAGTTGACTTACACCTTCTAGAGCACGTTGGGTGGCACGGGATACATGCGGACGTGCATTGTCCTGTTGGAACAGCAAGTTCCCTTGCCGGTCTAGGAATGGTAGAACGATGGGTTCGATGACGGTTTGGATGTACCGTGCACTATTCAGTGTCCCCTCGACGATCACCAGTGGTGTACGGCCAGTGTAGGAGATCGCTCCCCACACCATGATGCCGGGTGTTGGCCGTGTGTGCCTCGGTCGTATGCAGTCCTGATTGTGGCGCTCACCTGCACGGCGCCAAACACGCATACGACCATCATTGGCACCAAGGCAGAAGCGACTCTCATCGCTGAAGACGACACGTCTCCATTCGTCCCTCCATTCACGCCTGTCGCGACACCACTGGAGGCGGGCTGCACGATGTTGGGGCGTGAGCGGAAGACGGCCTAACGGTGTGCGGGACCGTAGCCCAGCTTCATGGAGACGGTTGCGAATGGTCCTCGCCGATACCCCAGGAGCAACAGTGTCCCTAATTTGCTAGGAAGTGGCGGTGCGGTCCCCTACGGCACTGCGTAGGATCCTACGGTCTTGGCGTGCATCCGTGCGTCGCTGCGGTCCGGTCCCAGGTCGACGGGCACGTGCACCTTCCGCCGATCACTGGCGACAACATCGATGTACTGTGGAGACCTCACGCCCCACGTGTTGAGCAATTCGGCGGTACGTCCACCCGGCCTCCCGCATGCCCACTATACGCCCTCGCTCAAAGTCCGTCAACTGCACATACGGTTCACGTCCACGCTGTCGCGGCATGCTACCAGTGTTAAAGACTGCGATGGAGCTCCGTATGCCACGGCAAACTGGCTGACACTGACGGCGGCGGTGCACAAATGCTGCGCAGCTAGCGCCATTCGACGGCCAACACCGCGGTTCCTGGTGTGTCCGCTGTGCCGTGCGTGTGATCATTGCTTGTACAGCCCTCTCGCAGTGTCCGGAGCAAGTATGGTGGGTCTGACACACCGGTGTCAATGTGTTCTTTTTTCCATTTCCAGGAGTGTACATATATATATATATATATCGCAGCAGTTATCATTGATTGTAATTACAATTTAAAAAACAAGAAACATTTTTCTTCACTCCACATAAAGTCCATTCACTATGTGATAGTATTTCGACAGTAACTGTTTTTGTATGTTTTGAGTTTCATATGTATTGTATTTAAACATATTGTAGTAAGCATGCTGTTCTGTATTGAATTCATAATTCAAGCACTTATATGGTTACCTAACTCAGCACAGCCACCATGGTTTTTACCTTTGATTATACATTTTACATTATCATCAAAAACCTTTTTAATATGGATTCGCCACTGCTTTAGTTTATCCACTGAAGTACACGCTGCATCCTGCAATCCACATATACCCAGATCAGTTTGATGATTTAGAAATGCACTTTATTGCGACTTGTGAGCTGTTAATTTTATCACAGTACCACTAAACACATCGACTATCGATGCACTGATACTGCTGCTGCCAAAGACATGAATGTGAAATGGATTGGACTATATCTGGCTGTCAACTGACCCTTGATGTATGCCTGTTTGTTGCACAGCTGTTCCCATCTTGCCAGCCGTTGTGGCCGAGCGGTTCTAGGCGCTTCAGTCCGGAACCGCGCTGCTGCTACTGCTTAGACATATTTGAATCATTTTTGTTCCCACCCTATTTGAATGAGTCTTACTTCAGTATGTGACTGAACATTTTATACATGAACTGTAACTTCAAGGTTAATGTCAGAGGCTAACCCAATATTAACATACATGGACTCAATGGTCATCCAATGATATACAGGGTGAGTCACCTAACATTACCGCTGGATATATTTCGTAAACCACATCAAATACTGACGAATCGATTCCACAGACCGAACGTGAGGAGAGGGGCTAGTGTAATTGGTTAATACAAACCATAAAAAAATGCACGGAAGTATGTTTTTTAACACAAACCTACGTTTTTTTAAATGGAACCCCGTTAGTTTTGTTAGCACATCTGAACATATAAACAAATACGTAATCAGTGCCGTTTGTTGCATTGTAAAATGTTAATTACATCCGGAGATACTGTAACCTACAGGTGACGCTTGAGTACCACTCCTCCGCTGTTCGATCGTGTGTATCGGAGAGCACCGAAATACGTAGGGATCCAAAGGGAACGGTGATGGACCTTAGGTACAGAAGAGACTGTAACAGCACATTACGTCCACATGCTAACACCTTTTTATTGGTCTTTTTCACTGACGCACATGTACATTACCATGAGGGGTAAGGTACACGTACACACGTGGTTTCCGTTTTCAATCACGGAGTGGAATAGAGTGTGTCCCGACATGTCAGGCCAATACATGTTCAATGTGGTGGTCATCATTTGCTGCACACAATTGCAATCTCTGGCGTAATGAATATCGTACACGCCGCAGTACATCTGGTGTAATGTCGTCGCAGGCTGCCACAATACGTTGTTTCCTATCCGCTGGGGTTGTAGGCACAACACGGTACACATTCTCCTTTAACGTACCCCACAGAAAGAAGTCCAGAGGTGTAAGATCAGGAGAACGGGCTGGCCAATTTATGCGTCCTCCACGTCCTATGAAACGCCCGTCGAACATCCTGTCAAGGGTCAGCCTAGTGTTAATTGCGGAATGTGCAGGTGCACCATCATGCTGATACCACATACGCCGACGCGTTTCCAGTGGGACATTTTCGAGCAACGTTGGCAGATCATTCTGTAGAAACGCGATGTATGTTGCAGCTGTTTGGGCCCCTGCAATGAAGTGAGGACCAATGAGGTGGTCGCCAATGATTCCGCACCATACCTTTACAGTCCACGGTCACTATCGCTCTACCTGTCTGAGCCAGCGAGGATTGTCCACGGACTAGTAATGCATGTTCCGTAGATTCACTGCCCCGTGGTTTGTGAAACCCTCTTCATCGGTAAACAGGTAGAACTGCAACGCATTCTCTGTTAATGCCCATTGACAGAATTGCACTTGATGATTAAAGTCATCACCATGTAATTGCTGATGTAGCGACACATGAAGCGGGTGAAAGCGGTGACGATGCAGTATACGCATGACACTTCTTTGACTCAGTCCACCGGCTCTCGCAATGTCCCGTGTACTCATGTGTGGGTTCATGGCAACAGCAGCTAACACACCAACTGCACCCGCTTCTCCTGTGACGGGCCTATTACGGACCCGTTTGCGTGCTACGACCATACCTGTTGCAGACAGTTGGCGGTAGATGTTATGCAATGTGCGGCACGTTGGATGCTCTCTGTCCGGGTACCGTTCTGCATACACCCTGCAGGCTTCAGCTGCATTTCGTCGACACTCGCCGTAGATGAGTATCATCTCCGCCTTGTCAGAGTTCGAATACACCATGGTCACAGTTCCTACAACACTACACTATCACAGACGTCTGGTAACACGGTGTACTACAGTCGGTCTGCGTGCGGAGACGAATGCAGAATAACAATAGCAGCAAGCGCTACATGCGGACACTGCGACAGGTAGACCAAACCACAACAGTGCACTACAGCCACACTCGTAAATACGGTCGTCATCGTAAACATGTCCCTGCAGATGCTGCTCGCCGACCGTGGCCCGTGTTTGTTACAACACGCAACTGAACGTTGGAGGTTTCAAGCGTCAACTTAAGGTTACAATATCTCCGGATGTAATTAACCTTTTACAATGCAACAAACGGCACTGATTACGTATTTGTTTATATGTTCAGATATGCTAACAAAACTAACGTGGTTCCAATTCAAAAACGTAGGTTTGTGTTAAAAAACGTACTTCCGTGCATTTTGGTATGGTTTGTATTAAACAATTACACTAGCCCCTCTCCTCACGTTCGGTCTGTGGAATCGGTTCGTCAGTATTTGATGTGGTTTACGAAATATATCCAGCGGTAACGTTAGGTGACTCACCCTATATATTCAAGAACAGTAACATTGCTTCAGATACAACATTATTATAAAAAGTGATGCAAGCAACAATAAAGGATAGGTGTGGCTATTCTGACAAGAAGCAGTTGAACGTAACGTGCAAGTATGGCGAGAGCAGTGATTATGCAGATATTGCGTTTGTACATGCAACAGGGAGCTATGCACACAGTGCAGCGGTTTGAAATAGAGGCAGAGGTACATGACATGAGGCGTGTTACCTGGGCACTGTAGCGGTGGACGCATGCTGCTGTGCGTGGCTGCAGAGAAGTCCACACAGGCACCTGGCTGCAAGCAGCTACTTTCAGCATCATGTAGATAAGATGCCTAAAAAATTTTACCTTTCTGAAATAAATCACTTACGTTGACTAAGAGGTTGGTCATAGAAATTATTTGTATCTTTATGTATAATTTCTATGACCAGCATCTTAGACTAAAGAGCGGAAAAAACTGCAAATTCTCGGGCATCTCTAGTGGCAGATGCTACAAAAGAGCTGGTCTGTGAGTGCTTCCTCCAATGTATATCCCGAGAAAACACTGTGAATGTCAGATTAGAGAGATTCGAGTTCACTTGCAGGCTTACTGATAATTGTTCTTCCTCTGACCCATAACGTACCTTGCAGAATGTAGATGTAGATAACATTGCTCACCTAATGGTCATTGCATCCACATACTTAACGCATTTTCTACTTGTGTTGCTAAAATTGAGTCAGCGTCCTTCCCTAATGATGGAATGCTAAGCTCTATCGCAGATGCTGGGCGTTCAGTTTCCCAGTAACGTTTATTATAATCAGAAACATTGACAGGTTTCAGTTTTGACTACAAGTGAGTGATGGCTAGAAAAAAGCTAACATGAATTTTCCAGACGCTGGTTGAACAAATGTTGAAAACCAACTTGTCAGAAGATCAGATTGGATGCCATAGAGCTGTAGGAACATGCGAGAAAGCAACACACATACAGAACCTAGTGCTACTGTGCTAGGTCTCTGTATTTATAATGAAATGTAGAATACATGGTGTCATGACCACATGATTGGAAGTATCATCGTCTTGGGTCTAAAGAGTATGGGCTTTTAAAGCAAGTCTCTCTCTTATGTGGTGTATGTCTCCGTAAGAGTAACTTTGAGTTGTACAGATTGAAAAGATGTCTGCATTCATATTCTGAATCTGCATCACAGCATAATATAGTGTGTGATGTGGGGGACCTTTTGTTAGCTCACCCTAAATATAGAACATTTGATGTAAGGCTGACAGCAACATTATGACAAAATAAATGAAACTGTTTTCTTTTATACGCTTGATGGAGATCGAGCCATTTGTTCCCATTGCAGGGGGGGGGGGGGGTTGGGTTGCTGGTACAAAAAGCATGATCCACAGGGTTGGACTTCTGTATGATTTTCCAAGTGTTTGACCAGAATCATTGGGAAGGGTAAAGATTTTGTGGCTAATATTTCTCAGAACAGAGATACTGCAAAATATTAAACCTTGATCAAATCTAGAGGAAGCAGCAACAGAATGCCATATGACTTCACTCACCTGTGTAATATCAGCTTCTGGGAAGAAATAGGACTGCTATTCTTTCCATGTGGACTTTACAATTCCCTGTGTGAGTATGCCATAGACCTGCTTCAGCTATGATAAGAGCATACTTTTTTATGATAACTACAAGATTTTTAGGAATTATCATTATTTTATTATATGTATTGTGAAAAAATAAAGCAGAGTCATTGTTTATTTCCATGATAGAATGATGTAGATAGACATATATAACGACATCTAGAAAAATTATCAATTTATTACAGCCTCGTCCATATATATGTACACATATACAGGTATATACGTATTGCTCTGATACAGTGACAGCACTGATTATGGATATTACAGTTACTTTAAAAATTAATATTAGCTTTTTCCACATACACGTTGTTAACAAATACTCCTCCATCTGTCATCATCATATCTACTTGCAATGGAGCAACGCTTTGCAGATAATTGTGATTTATATATTTTTAACTCCAAGTATTTGGCTTTGTACAAACACATCTATGCATTTGTCTAATTCGACAACAAAGAGAATTTTACGATGCATTAAATATTACACACTATAATTATCTGCTTCTCTCACAGTCAGTTAAGTGACATAATCTGTCAATCGCATGATACACTGAAGAGAAGAACACCTCAAGTGCCATAATCCAATTCCCAAGGAAATTCGCTCAGTGGAAAAGGGGTCAAAGTAAGTGAAGACGGGTCTCTGGTTATCCATAGATGCTTGGCTGTTTCTGAGAATATGCCCATCAAAATTTCTGGAGTAACTTGGACGCCTTTTAGTGTGCTATAAGGTCAGACCAACTAGTGGCACAGTGGCTAGCGTCACAGCCACTCACTTTTGCACCCCATGTTCGAAACACAATTATTTTTATTTATTTATTTATTTTTCATTTACCTACCCATGTCCATGGAAGGTAACTATACGAGTGTTTCTTATCAAGTTAGGTGATAAAAGGGCGTTATATTAATTGTAAAATTACAATTGGGTTTCACAATAAGTGTCATACATTTATTATATAATGTATGTGTTACGGTATTTTCTTTTTAAATTCCCATTCTGTTATATTTCATTCTCATATCAGTTCTTAATTCTTATATTTTAATCTTATCTTTATTCTTCAGGAAGATGTAGTGCTTTCCCTTGGTTGATACTGGTCATAGAAACATCCGAAATATAGAAATTCTGAAGAATCACATGAAAGGCAGGTTTGCAAAGCGATATTTCTTCACATGAATCTCGTTCGGAAAAGATACGTCGTTAACATTGGTGACAATTTCATGCAGTGGCATTAATTTCATAGCAGACCATAATGGATCACTTCTCCGAAAATGGTACTTGCAGTTTATAAGGAATCAATACATAGTTCAAGATTTTCATCGAAAAACATCTCAAATAATTTTTCCATTCATTAATTTTTTCTGTTTAATTCATTCGCCATAAATTTGGTAGACGAAAAAGAACAACATTATATCAATATACATTGCAAAACATTCATGTAGTAATATTTTATCGATATAGGGTGATAAATGAAAACCAAAATTAGAAAGTATAATAATAATGGAGTCTTACACACAGGGAGTAAGACTATGAAATGGTGAACATTGACAACAGTACCACTGTTCCGACTGCACTACTTATCCGCTAAAGTGCATACAAAATACTTTGAAAGCATTGACAATCGTTTTCTCAGAAACAGTCGAGTTCCTATCGACAAGCCGATACATGTGTTTGCTTATTTTGACTTCTCTTCCATTGATCGAAGTTTCTGGGAAATCAGGTTATGGTATATGCCATGTTTTCCTCGTAAGTCATACACATTTCATATGTTAGACACAGCAGGTGTTTTAAATATATATTACAGGTTATGTCACAGTTCTACACTTTAAGCACAGTTCCACTAACCCCTGTAATTACTAATGTGGTGGCATGACCTCTGGCA
Organism: Schistocerca nitens; assembly: GCF_023898315.1. Classification (NCBI taxonomy): domain Eukaryota; kingdom Metazoa; phylum Arthropoda; class Insecta; order Orthoptera; family Acrididae; genus Schistocerca; species Schistocerca nitens. Next base: position 1,025,014,571 of record NC_064614.1, read on the forward strand.
TTGCTGCCAGTGTTGATGCCACCATTTTAGAAAATGTTGATATCCACCTCATATGGTTTATATTCCGTGGTGAGGTGTTTTTCAAAGATTGCCAGGTTGTCACATAAATACAGGCACTTTACTTGACGCAAGTGAACACTTCTACGCCGCTGCACATTTTCAAGTTGGATGACATTAACTTTTTTTATGAGCTAGTTCTACACTCACGTGGTTAGACCAAATACTTAGACTCACAAGCAATTGGATAAAATATGTTCATAAACATCAACATAATTCGAATACTAACTAGACAGGTGAATGATGCTGCTTATATATACAAGTGAAAACCTGAAAGCAGTGGGATCCCTCTTGGCGACTGGCTGAGAGTATGATGCTGATGTTTAGGTAATGCAAATATAGAGCTTCGTTCCCGCAAAACAGACATTAGGATTTATGTGAGTAGTAAGTGGGTATGTTGAGTGCACTTGGTATCTTTTCAATACTCAAAGCTTTTTAGAAATTAATTAAACTAATTATATTATATGAATTAAATATATTATATTATAAATCTAATGTAATAAAAATAATTTAGTTACTGTGTATAATATAAGCAATTTAAATAATTCATAAAAAAGGTTGTTCATTAAAAACATATCCAACTTTTATATTTTTTACCTTTACTTGGTCTTATTTTACTTGGGTTGAATAATTTATCTGCCTAATTTGGTATGTCAATGGCAACAAATTCTTCAACCATATCATCCATTGTTGTTGTTGTTGTTGTTGTGGTCTTCAGTCCTGAGACTGGTTTGATGCAGCTCTCCATGCTACTCTATCCTGTGCAAGCTTCTTATATCATCCGTAGTAATGTGTTATATGGTTAACAGATTCATCTGTACCTTCATAATGTTTTCCATTGATAGTTAATTTATCTGCCTCAAATTTTACTGGTAAATTGCTGACATATTTAAACATACCAACAGGTTTCAGTCCAAAAACTTTATCTTAAGTATGAATAATATACTTTAATATTCTTCTACTTCCACCTTCAGCTTGGGAAATCTTTATTCTGTACTTCACCTCTTCATGATATTTCACAACACATTCTGCAATTCTGAGTCACTTATAGTCATACGTATTAGGTTGATCATCAGACCATTCATTCTTTGGACTTACATATCTACCTGCATCTCCATGACATCACTTCATCATTTGCTTTCCAACCTCTCATTTCTTCAATAGCTTTCAGTAAATTATCAGATAAAGCTTTGATTCCTTCTTTAACTGTTTCAGTTGCATCAATAACAGGCCAATTTTCTTTTTTATATTTTTCATATTTTGCTCTTGGTTGTTTTTTCCAAAACTAGAATTCTTCCTTCAATTCTTGATTTTTTATTTTGTTAATCTTTTTTACTGACTTCTGAGTCATTTCATGAAAACATTTACTAAGGATATGAAACATTAATGAAATCTATTTTTATATATAGATTTATAAAAATTAATTACATAATGCATTCTTATTTTACACTTAACAGAAAAAAGCAATCACATGTATCTGGCCAACATTTAGCTTCTTCATTAGCCCATTGCTTCCCTTTCATACCCCTCAACTCTTATAACTGCCATCTGCTTTCTGTACAAATAGTAAATAGCCTTTCGCTCCCTGTATTTTACCCCTGCCACCTTCAGAATTTGAAAGAGATTATTCCAATCAACATTTTCAAAAGCTTTCTCTAAGTCTACAAATGCTAGAAACGTAGGTTTGCCTTCTTCTAAGAAAAGTCGTAGGGTCAGTATTGCCTCACGTGTTCCATCATTTTTACGGAATCCAAACTGATCTTCCCCGAGGTCGGCTTCTATCAGTTTATCAATTCGTCTGCAAAGAATTCGAGTTAGTATTTTGCAGCTGTGACTTAGTAAACTGATAGTTCGGTAATTTTCACATCTGTCAACACCTGCTTTCTTTGGGATTGGAATTATTATATTCTTCTTAAAGTCTGAGGGTATTTCGTCTGTCTCATACATCTTGCTCAACAGATGGCAGAGTTTTGTGAGGGTTGGCTCTCCGAAGGCTATCAGTAGTTCTAATGGAATGTTGTCTACTCGCGGGGCCTTGTTTCGACTTAGATCTTTCAGTGCTCTGTCAAACTCTTCACGCAGTATCTTATCTCCCATTTCATCTTCATCTACATCTTCTTCCATTTCCATAATATTGTCCACAAGAACATCGCCCTTGTATAGACCCTCTATATACTCCCATCTTTCTGCTTTCCCTTCTTTGCTTAGAACTGGGTTTCCATCTGAGCTCTTGATATTCATACAAGTGGTTTTCTTTTCTACAAAGGTCTCTTTAATTTTCCTGTAGGCAGTATCTATCTTACCCCTTGTGAGATAAGCCTCTACATCCTTACATTTGTCCTCTCGCCATCCCTGCTTAGCCATTTTGCACTTCCTGTCGATCTCATTTTTGAGACGTTTGTATTCCTTTTTGCCTGCTTCATTTACTGCATTTTTATATTTCCTTTCATCAATTAAATTCAATATTTCTTCTCTTACCTAGGGTTTCTACTGCCCTCGACTTTTTACCTATTTGATCCTCTGCTGCCTTCACTACTTCATCCCTCAGAGCTACCCATACTTCTTCTACTGTACTTCTGTCCCCCATTCCAGTCAACTGTTCCCTTATGCTCTCCCTGAAACTCTGTACAGCTTCTGGTTTAGTCAGTTTATCCAGGTCCCATCTCCTCTAATTCCCACCTTTTTGCACTTTCTTCAGTTTTAATCTACAGTTCATAACCAACAGATTGTGGGCAGAGTCCACATCTGCCCTTGGAAATGTCTTACAATTTAAAATCTGGTTCCTGAATCTGTGTCTTACCATTATATAATCCATCTGATATCTTCTAGTATCTCCAGGATTCTTCCATGTATACAACCTTCTTTTATGATTCTTGAACCAAGTGTTAGCTATGATTAAGTTATGCTCTGTGCAAAATTCTACTAGACGGCTTCCTCTTTCATTTCTTACCCCCAATCCATATTCACCTACTATGTTTCCTTCTCTCCCTTTTCCTACTCTCGAATTCCAGTCACCCATGACTATTAAATTTTCGTCTCCCTTCACTATCTCAATAATTTCTTTTATCTCATCATACATGTCATCAATTTCTTCGTCATCTGCAGAGCTAGTTGGCATATGAACTTGTACTACTGTGGTAGGCGTGGGCTTCGTATCTATATTGGCCACAATAGTGCGTTCACTATTTGTAGTAGCTTGTCCGCATTCCTAATTTCCTATTCATTATTAAACCTACTCCTGCATTACCCCTGTTGGATTTTGTGTTTATAACCCTACAGTCACCTGACCAGAAGTCTTGTTCCTCCTGCCACCGAACTTCACTAATTCCCACTATATCTAACTTTAACCTATCCATTTCCCTTTTTAAATTTTCTAACCTACCTGCCCGATTAAGGGATCTGACATTCCACGCTCCGATCCGTAGAACGCCATTTTCTTTCTCTTGATAACGACGTCCTCTTGAGTAGTCCCTGCCCGGAGATCCGAATGGAGGACTACTTTACCTCCGGAATATTTTACCCAAGAGGACGCCATCATCATTTAATCATACAGTAAAGCTGCATGCCCTCGGGAAAAACTACAGCTGTAGTTACCCCTTGCTTTCAGCCGTTCGCAGTACCAGAACAGCAAGAGCATTTTGGTTAGTGTTATAAGGCCAGATTGGTCAATCATCCACACTGTTGCCCCTGCAACTACTGAAAAGGTTGCTGCCCCTCTTCAGGAACCACACGTTTCTCTGGCCTGCGGTACGGCTATGTGTATCGTTGGGGCACGCAAGCCTCCCCACCAATGGCAAGGTCCATGGTTCATGGGGGGCAATATGTCTTAGAGCACTTTAAATTCATATGGACTGAAATGAAGACAAAATTGAATCACTGTTGTGTACATTAAGTGAATGTCTCGTCCAGCACAATCTACACTGACTCTGAGAGTTAAGAAAAGTGTTTACCCCTACCTATGAATAACTATTGAATTTAAGCCTACAGTGATGGCAGTTAGACGTTATCTACCTCGTGTTTGTTTTCTTCGAAATGACAGCCATGATACTATACCGTGGTATTTTTCGGTACTTCAGCACCCATTGTTAGTATTACAGTAACACAAATTATAATCCTCCCTTCATACTCTCAATAATTATCAGAATAATTTATCTCTCTGTTGCAGGACCGTCGACTTGTTGGAGGCAGCAATGAGCAAATCGATTATAATCCTTCTCTTTATTAATATGGGTGCTTTATGTTCTAATCTCCTCGTTGTCGGTGTGGTAAGTATGCACGTTGATTTTTTGAGATAAAAATTATAAACGGAACCAGAGTAAAAGTTTTGTTCATGAGAAATGAAAGAGATGTACTTCAGCTCCTAAGGCACTGAGTATAAGTCATAAGCAATGCATCGATGGAAACTGTTTGGCTTTACGAAAGGCAAAGGAATCAGAGAGGCAGTCCTGATGATGTGCTTGATAATGGAATTAAAAATTGAGAAAAAGCAAGGTACTCCAAAGGATCTGACGACCTGAAAAAGCACTGGACAGTTTAAAGTATGGCAAGATGTTCCAAACTCTTCGAAAAGTAGGAGTAAACTATAGTGAAAGCGGGATGTTATACAATATGTAAAAGAAAAAAAGAGGGTAAAAAAGAGGGAACAATAACATTGGAAGACGTAGAAAGAAATGCTTGTGAAAAGGGTGTAAGACAGGAATACAGTCTTTCTCCCTTACTGTTCAATCTATACACTGAAGAAGCAATGAGAGAAATAAAAGAGAAGTTCAATAGTGGGACAAAAATTCAGTATCAGAGTATAGCAGCGATAAGAATCGCTGATGACTTTGCTTTCCAGTGAAGGTAAAACAGATTTACAAGATCTGTTGAATTGACTGAACGGTGTAAAGAATGAAGAATATGGACTGAGGGTAAACTGGGAAGAGAGAAAGTATTGAGAAGCGGCAGAAATGAGAATTACGAGAAACGTAGGGTAAGAGCAAAATTGATCATAAAATAGAGGAAATTAAGGAATTCTAGCACAGTGGAAGTAATGTAACCCATGACGGGTGAAGCAAGGACGACATGAAAAGCTGACAAGCACAGACAAAGGGGATAGTCCTGTGAAATACATCAATCTTTGGGTGGACTGAGACGTGTCACGTTTTTATCACGATTAATTCGATCGATCAGCTCCTGACTTATCTTTTGCTACGGATTAATAAACATTTAATAATAAATTATGTGTGAGATAAGCGATTGCAGAGAAAAGATAAATTTCTTTATTCTTCATAATAATTTTGGCGCACCCGTATTTTGTGGTTGCATGAACTAAATGTAAGTGAGCTTTGGTAAGAAGAAGCCGGTGACAGAAGCTAGCGGCTACAGAAGCAGGTCGCTGGAGCGACGGGGTCACCGATTTCTAGAGACCAAACCGCCAGCAGATGGGGGGGGGGGGGGGGGGGGACCAGCCGGTTCGGCACCACAGCTGATATTTAGTGAGGGGTCGCACTGTCCGACGCGGCTCCAGTCTCGCGGAGCACGTGAAGCCCTACCATTAGTGGTCAACGGTATGGTGTGAGGAATGGCTTCATATAAAACTCCGGCATAATGAACCATGACGGGAGACTAGGGAGTAAGGCCGAATCTACGTGCTTCTTGAACATATGATCTCCCTGGAAGGTAGTGTGAGGGTAGATGCACCAGATAGCAATACCTACCCATACCCTCACAATGCCACAGTTACAGCAGACATTCCTTCCTGTCTAGATAAGGTGCCGACTTTTAGGTTCCGGACCATGCAAGGATAGTGCTCTCATGTCTTTCAAAATCACGCGAAGGGATTTCGTCGGCTGTTTACTAAAAAGTAGTAAGGAATGGGAACTTGGACGAAACCTCCTAAGTATTGCTGATATGGGAAGACAGGCGACCGACCGGCTTACAAAAATCCTTCTTAGGAAGGAAACTGAACCACAAATAACATATAATTCAGTTGGGAAACTTTTAACAAAATACTCAGATTGGCGGAGGTGAGTTTTGCTTAGGGATTGCGGGGAACAAGCTGAGAGTGAAATTTCGTAGGATTTGGTATCTGAGCTTCATATAGAGGGCTTGCAGTCTTCAAGCTTTTGGGAGAACTTCCCGGTCTTCGATCTTTAGCCGCAGGATGGGCGTCTCTGCTTCGAGCCTGTGGAGCGATCACGTCACCCACAGATGCGTTCATCTGAGTGATGAAATGTGACAAAATTTTCCGGAACAATCGAATGACGCATGAAAACTTATAGGCGTGTGTAGGTGCGTCGTGATAAGCCTTTACCACCGCACTGACACGCATTGACTAAGTGGTTGAAGGCTCACCGGGGACGAAGCATCTCAGATTATTTCAATAGTAATCCTATACCCCTCTGGCTAAATACGAGCAATCATTGTACCCGTACGCCCACCATTCCCAGGCGTCTTCATGCAGGATTCGTTAGATGGTAATCTTTTCCCTTTTATGTAAACCTCCCCTGTGGTTTACCAAGTCAAATCATCATTATATTACTTTGTTCGCCGGCCGCGGTGGTCTAGTGGTTCTGGCGCTGCAGTCCGGAACCGCGGGACTGCTACGGTCGCAGGTTCGAATCCTGCCTCGGGCATGGGTGTGTGTGATGTCCTTAGGTTAGTTAGGTTTAAGTAGTTCTAAGATCTAGGGGACTTATGACCTAAGATGTTGAGTCCCATTGTGCTCAGAGCCATTTCAACCATTACTTTGTTCGACGACCACCACTATTGTGTTTCGCTTTTCCTTGTCTTCACTGATCACAGTATACTTCTGTGTTTTCAGCTTGTGTTCCTGTTATAGCTCACTGAGATTATAGTACTAAATGTTGTAACATACCCCCGTGGCATTGATACTGGTGTAAGTACACATGCTACTTCGGTTTTTTTGCCACTTACATCAGATAGCCACCATGACAAAAACCTACCATTTGGTGAGAAAGATGAATGAGACAGGTGAAATACCCTCAGACTTCATGAAGAATGTAATAATTCGAATCCTAAAGAAAGTAGGTGTTGACGGGAGTCAAAATTACCGAACTATTAGTTTAGTAAGTCACTACTGCAAAATACTAACACGAATTATTTACAAACGTATGAAAAAACTGGTAGAAGCCGACCTCGGGGAAGATCAGTTTGGATTCCATACAAATGTTGGAACACGCGATGCAATACTGACCCTACGACTTATCTTAGAAGATACGAGGTGCATTCAAGTTCTAAGGCCTCCGATTTTTTTTCTCCGGACTGGAAAGAGATAGAAACATGCGCATTGTTTTAAAATGAGGCCGCGTTCATTGTCAATACGTCCCAGAGATGGCAGCACCGTACGGCAGATGGAATTTTACCGCCAGCGGCGAGAATGAGAACTGTTTTAAATACTTAAAATGGCGACATTTTCCTTACTTGAACAGTGTGCAATCATTCGTTTTCTGAATTTGCGTGGTGTGAAACCAATTGAAATTCATTGACAGTTGAAGGAGACATGTGGTGATGGAGTTATGGATGTGTCTAAAGTGTGTTCATGGGTGCGACAGTTTAATGAAGGCAGAACATCGTGTGACAACAGATCGAAACAACCTCGGGCTCGCACAAGCCGGTCTGACGACATGATCGAGAAAGTGGAGAGAATTGTTTTGGGGGATCGCCAAATGACTGTTGAACAGATCGCCTCCAGAGTTGGCATTTCTGTGGGTTCTGTGCACACAATCCTGCATGATGACCTGAAAATGCGAAAAGTGTCATCCAGGTGGGTGCACGAATGCTGACGCACGACCACATGGCTGCCCGTGTGGCATGTTGCCAAGCAATGTTGACACGCAACGACAGCATGAATGGGACTTTCTTTTCGTCGGTTGTGACAATGGATGAGACGTGGATGCCATTTTTCAATCCAGAAACAAAGCGCCAGTCAGCTCAATGGAAGCACACAGATTCACCGCCACCAAAAATATTTCGGGTAACCGCCAGTGCTGAAAAATTGATGGTGTCCATGTTCTGGGACAGCGAGGGCGTAATCCTTACCCATTGCGTTCCAAAGGGCACTACAGTAACAGGTGCATCCTACGAAAATGTTTTGAAGAACAAATTCCTTCCTGCACTGCAACAAAAACGTCCAGGAAGGGGTGCGCGTGTGCTGTTTCACCAAGACAACGCACCCGCACATCGAGCTAACGTTACGCAACAGTTTCTTCGTGATAACAACTTTGAAGTGATTCCTCATGCTCCCTACTCACCTGACCTGGCTCCTAGTGACTTTTGGCTTTTTCCAACAATGAAAGACACTCTCCGTGGCCGCACATTCACCAGCCATGCTGCTATTGCCTCAGCGATTTTCCAGTGGTCAAAACAGACTCCTAAAGAAGCCTTCGCCGCTGCCATGGAATCATGGCGTCAGTGTTGTGAAAAATGTGTACGTCTGCAGGGCGATTACGTCGAGAAGTAACGCCAGTTTCATCGATTTCGGGTGAGTAGTTAATTAGAAAAAAAATCAGAGGCCTTAGAACTTGAATCCACCTCGTAGATTAAGGAAAGACAAACCTTCGATTCTACCATTTGTAGCCTAAGAGAAAGCTTTTGACAATGTCGACTAAAATACTCTCTTTCAAATTCTGAGGGTAACAGGGATAAGATACAGGGAGCGAAAGGCTATTTGCAATTTGTACGGAAACCACATGGCAGTTATAAGAGTCGAGGGGCATGAAAGGGAAGGAGTGGTTGGGAAGGGAGTGTGGCAGGGTTGAGCCTATTCCCCATACTATTCAATCTATATATTGAACAAGCAGTAAAGGAAATAAAAGAAAAATTTGGATAGGAATTAAAATCCATGGAGAAGAAATAATAACTTTGAGGTTTGCCGATGACATTGTAATTTGTCACAGACAGCATAGGACTTGGAAGAGCAGTTGAGCGGAATGGACAGTGTCTTGAAAGGAGGATATAACATGATCGCCAACAAAAGTTAAACGAGTATAATGGAAGGCAGTCGAATTAAATCAGGTGATGCTGAGGGAGTTAGATTAGAAAATGAGACATTTAAAGTAGTAAAAGAGTTTTGCTATTTGGGGAGCAAAATAACTGATGATGGTCGAAGTAGAGAGGATATAAAATGTAGACTGGCAATGGCAAGGAAAGCGTTTCCGAAGAAGAGAAATTTGTTAACATCGAGTATAGATTTAAGTGTCAGGAAGTCGTTTCTGAAAGTATTTGTATGGAGTGTAGCCATCTATGGAAGTGGAACATGGACGATAAAAAGTTAAGACAAGAATAGAAGCTTTCGAAATTTGGTACTACAGGAGAATGTCGAAGATTAAATAGCCAGATCACGTAACTATTGAGGAGTTATTGAATAGAATTGGGGAGGAGAGAAATTTGTGACACAATTTGTCTACATGGAGGGATCGGTTGGTAGGACACGTTCTGAGGCATCAAGGGATCACCAGTTTAGTACTAGAGGGAAGCGTGGAGCGTAAAAATCTTAGAGGGAGACCAAGAGATGAATACTTTAACCCTCCTAATACTGTGGGGTCTATAATGACCCCAGGCCGTAATTTTCTGTAAAATACACCTTATTTCCTATTCCTAAAAATTATGAAAAATTCGGACTTTTCCTGAATTAAGTAATGGGTCCGTAATATATTAATATAACTTTTTGAAAATATTTAGTTTTTGCAGAAAATCGGGAGAGAACCACTAAATACCATTGGGGTTAAATGCGACCCCATTTCTGTCTTGCGGTATTATTACCCAGTAATGCTGTATTGAATCCGTAACTTTTGCTGTATTTCCTTTGTTTTATTCTTGTAAATATTGTTGTAACATGTGATTGTTGCCAATACTTTATAAGCCAACAGTTATTTGTTCCATACAAGTGGAGACTACTATTGTGTGTGTTGCATTTAGTGGAAAATGTCACCTTTCCGAAGATGAAGTGCTTGAAATATTACTGCAGGATCCTCTATCTGGAGAATCAAATAGTGATATTGGTGATATAGTTTCTGATGTCTCATGCAGCGATGGAGAAATTGACGTCTTAGAAGAGAATATTCCTCAATCAGACGGAACTTCAGAAGAAGATTTGGACAGCGATATGTCCAGCCTGAATAGGAAGTAACACATATTTCTGACTGTAAGTACACATAGTATTTTGTAAATGTGCGTTAGGGTCTAGCAACAAGATATATCCTTTGAATTTTTCACTTTTTTTATTTTGTGTAGGTCTGAAAACAAAAAAGAATTGCGGCACAAACACGAGTTGAGAAGAGCTTGTGGAAGAGAAGAGAGATGGAACATAATTGCGAGTAAAGCCAGGTCCAACAAAATTCGCAGTGAAAAATGTAGAATCCATAGAATCATCTTTTCAGTTGTTTCTTAGGAGAAACATTGTTGATGTAATTCTAAAGTGGACTAACAAAGAGGGTAGTCTTGTTTACGGTAGTAAATGGGAACTAGTAGATGCCATTGAACTGAAGTGCTTTATTGGTGTCTTGGTCCTAGCAGGTGCTTACAAGGCCCAAAATGAAGCAGTTACACACATGTGGAACGAAGAGGATGGTAGACCCATTTTTAGTGAAGCAATGGCTATAAATTGCTTTATGCATATTTCAAGGTGCATCCGATTTGATGACACAGATGTGAGACGTCACAACAGTGCTCCTGACAAGCTGGTTCCCATTAGAGAAATATTTGAAATGTGGGTACACACATTTCAAGAAGCATATGTTCCTCACAGCAATGTAACAATTGATGAACAACTTATGGCATTTCGTGATAGATGTCCATTTCGGCAATATATTCCTTCAAAACCAGGAAAATATGGGTTGAAATTATGGGCTGTATGTGATAGTGCAATGTCTTATGTTCTCAATCTCTAAGTTTACACTGGTCGATAAGAAAATGAATCTCGTGAAGTTGGTCAAGGCAAGAGAGTTGCTTTAGTTATGGTGAGAGGCTTAGAAAACAGTGGCACCAATGTAACAACTGACAATTTTTTCACTAGCCTCAGTTAGGCGAGAGAACTTCTGAAAATCAATCTCACACTCTTAGGAACAATTAGAAAAAATAAAGAACTACCACAAGCTTTCACTCAGACCAAAGGTCGAGTCAAATATTCATCTATTTTTGGATTCCAAGAGCGTGCTTCAGTTGTATCATATTGTCCGAAAAAGGAAAAAGTTGTAACTTTGCTCAGCACAATGCATTCAATGAAAGAAGTGGAAGATCGTGAAGAATGCAAGCCAGTAATGATTCTCGATTATAATAAAACAAAATCAGGAGTAGATACAATGGACAAGCTGGTTAGAACGTACACTACAAAGAGGATGAGCAGAAGGTGGCCAATGGTATTATTTTACAACATGATTGATATCAGTGCACTGAATGCATTTATCATATGGCGACATCTTAACCAGACTAGGCAGAAAGGACCAACTACAAGAGTCAGGCATTTCTCACAGAATAAGGAAAGTAGCTCGTCGGTGGAAAGCCAGACAAAATTATTTCCCCAGTACTTCCATCAACAGTACAGGCAAAAAAAAAAGAGGAAGGTGTCCGTTTTGTAAAAGGTCTGAAGATAGAAAATTCACCGATAAATGTTCAAAATGTGGATGTTCTGTGTGTAAAAACCACTCTGCAATTTATTGCTGTAAGTTTAATGCGTCGTAAATGTCAATTCAGAATTTAATCAAAAATGTTTGTAGTTTGATGAGAATCATTTGTAAATTTCACGGAAATAAATAATTAAAAAAATATGCATTTTAATTTAACGTGATGTCACTGACATGTTTTAGATTGTGGAAAAAATAAGGAATGTGATTTTATTCTACCATTATTAAAACTATCCTTAATAAAAAATAAATTCCGTTGGGGTCACTAAAGACCCCAATGGTACGCAGTGTAACAAAAAATAATCGGTATTAGAAGGGTTAAGCAGATTAAGAAGGATGTAGGTTGCGGTAGGTACTGGGAGATGAAGAAGCTTGTACAGGATAGAGTAGCGTGGAGAGCTGCATCAAACCAGTCTCTGGACTGATGACCACAACAAGAACACATCAGGTATATACTATTATAAATTACAGGGTCTCTACCAGACCAAACCATTCTTTACCCATTGGAGATAAGACCAAACTGGAAAATGTTATATGACTGCATTTTCAGAATTAAAACGGTTTAAATTAATTTAGCCAAGTTATACTAAATCTGGTCACGTAATCACACGATAAAATATGTGGTAAATTATTAAAACGTTGGTTGTGCGCTCCATTGGTAAGGGCTCCCTCTCAGATTATGTTGCGTTACTATCACTGCCCCCTTTGCGCAGTTTGCAAAAACAACTCTGAAATATTCTGACTTTTACATCTATGCAACTTTGGCCCATTATATACTGCATTAATGGTGACTGCGTGGTAAGTCAGAAAGAATAGGACGAGACATACGATATTAGAATATTTACTTTTAAATTCACATATGAGAAATAAAGTGGTACGTCCTGATCCAATATCTGACTGGTGACAGGACATGAAACAACTTACCAGCTACGTTAAATGACGTAACTTTGCACATATCACTCGTATGGGAGGTGAAAGGAATTTACAGCTCTGTACACTCATACTGGATTCAAATAAGAAAAGAAAGTTCGGAGAGAATCACCATAAGCAAGCAATTACTGCAGAAACATTTATACCAACTGAAACGATTTATGGATATGAGCGTAAGACAAGGGACTACGAGCCCACACAGTATATATGTGAAAATGGGAACATAGAATGGGTTCATAAATCACTCAGCGAGAAACACCTTGGAGAAAAAGATAAAAGTCACAAAATTGTTGAAAAAAGAGTACACGACTACAAAGGTTACATTGAATCACGATAAACTGCGAACACATCAACGAGACCACGATACCTGAAGGTCACACTGGTTCATGCAACAAGTGGCACCCACAAAAAAAGAGGTTACTAAAATACCTCAAAACTATGAAAACGTAGGAGCTCAAATTACCCGACAGACACAGATCAATCGATCTAACCAATAGCATGCCTTGAAGTACGGAAGCTAAAACTGAGGGCTTATTGAACGAGGAACACATGAAGTATATATAACTAATGACGCCCGGAAATCGGCACATCTAAGCACACATTAAGCTGAGACAGGCACAGATCCACAAATTAGAATAGAAAGAAACACAAGTAACGAGGACACAATCAGTCTCATATTCACACAAAGCAAAGACCTCTCTAACTCTTCCTAATCGTTACGCAGTGGAGAACATGCCACACCACAATGTTCCAAAGGAATAGAGTAAACCGAGAATACCGAATAAATCGAAACCCCTAACGTTCCCTAATGTTTGCGAAGCATTATGCTTTTAACTGAAAACATCCTGGAAAAGGAGGGGGCACAAGCTCGGATTAGGGAAGGAAGTCGGCCGTGCCCTTTCAAAGGAACCATCCCGGCATTTGCCTGAAGCGACTTTAGGAAATCACGGAAAACCTAAATCAGGATGGCCCGACGCGGATTTGAACCGTCGTCCCCACGAATGCGAGTCCAGCTGGAAAAGGAGATAAAACGCTTCAGTTAGGCTGAAGAACTCACACATTCACAACGACTTTAAAGTAGCAACAGTGCCCTGAAGAACTACGAACCGAACTCATGCCAACAGCCGGCAGCCAAGTGCCTCCAGAACGGTATCACCGAGACAACCACCCAGGTAAAACGGGAACACCCAGAGGGGTCTCATTCTTTCAGACGAAAGACCAGGTAAAGGAGGAAACGTGATAATATAACTGCTTAAATATGGAAATGGGTTTCACAGGATAAGAAATAAGAGTAGAATCACATTCTCATGCTGAGCACACGTTGCTTGGATCGCAACGTCAAATAATTATTGAATTCATGTCAATCCTGCTGCTGACCCCCGCTGGGTGGGTTTCAGGAAGTGCACACGGACAAGCGGTACAAAGAATAATATGTGTACAAGATAAAATTGGTCAAATTTATTAGGAACGATTATATGGAGACGTTCCAATGTCAAATTCCATGGAAAGTCGTGTCTTCTCCACGTTAACTTCACCTTCTCCGCAAATTCAGTACCGTGGCTAAAATGACAGATGTCTGAGACATGCGTTGACAAGTTCACAATTCTCGTTTCCTGCCTAGTCAAGTGAAATTTACGTTATAAATTCCGTTGCACTTCGAATTGAACTTAATTGGGCCATATTTTTTCAGAAGATTTCACACGACCTTGCTGGCCAGTGTTCGTAGTCTGTGCAGAGGTCTTGCCTACTGCCCATAAGTAGTGTCGTAGCTGCGAAGAAGGCCATGGCATACGGCAGAAGCGTAGGTCCGATACAGGAGATGGCTTCAGAATTCAGATATCATAGGAGCGGGCACCTTTTACGTGGTATCGCTGGGAAGAATCTTTGATTCCCCCACAACGACCACCTTTAAGCTGGCCAAAGAATTCTACTAGTGTCAAACATACACCTTAATTCGAGGAAGAAATTTCTGACAAATATGCGTCTGGAGCACAGCATTGTATAGTAGAGCATCATGCACTGTAGCAATACTGGAACAGATGAGAATCGAATAATTTGAAATGTGGTGCTAGAGAAGAATGTTGAAAATGAAGTGGACTAATAAGGTAAGGAAAGAAGAGAGTGTCTTCAGAATTAACGAAGAATGGAATGTGTTGAAACTTGTGACAAGAAGAAGGGACAGGGTGATAAGACATGTGTTAAGACATCAGAGAATAAATTACGTGGTACCTTAATACGGCGAGGTGTACAGAGTAAAAACTGTAGAAGAAGAGAGAGATTGTACTATTTTTCATCAAATACACTAAAGAGCCAAAGAAACTGGTACGCCTACCTAATATCGTGTAGGCCCCCGCGAGCAAAAAGAGCCTCCTCAACACGTCGTGGCATATTCTCGACTAATGTCTGAAGTAGTGCTGGAGGGAAATGACACCGTGAATCCTGCAGTGTTGTCCATACACCCGTAAGAGTACGCAGGGATGGAGATCTCTTCTAAATAGCATGTTGCAAGGCGTCCCCGATATGCTGAACAGTGTTCATGTCTGGGGAATTTGGTGGGCAGCAGAATTGTTTAAACTCAGAAGAGTGCTCCTGGAGACACTCTGAAGCTATTCTTGGACGTGTGGGGTGTCGTATTGTCCTGCTGGAATTTCCCAAGTCCGTCGGAATGCACAATGGACGTGAATGGCTGCTTGTGATCAGACAGGATGCTTACGTATGTGCCACCTGTCAGAGTCGTATCTACACGTATGAGGAGCCCCGTATCACTCGAACTGCACATGCTCCACACCATTACAGAGCCTCCACTACCTGGAACCTGCTGAGTGCAGGATCCATGGATTCATGAGGTTGTCTCCCTACCTGTACACGTCCATCTCCTCGATACAATTTGAAACGAGACTCGTCCGACCATGGAACATGTTTCCAGTCATCAAAAGTCCAATGTCGCTGTTGAAGGGCCCAGGCGAGGAATAAAGCTTTGGAAGCTGAATGCATTTGCGGAAGGTTCTGTCACGCTGAACTACTCTCTTCAGTCGTCGTTGGTCCAATTCTTGCACGATCTTTCCCAGCCGCAGCGATGTTGGAGATATGATGTTGTACCCTATTCCTGATATTCACGGTACACTCGTGAAATGGTCCTACGGGAAAACCCCACTTCATCGCTACATCGGAGATGCTGTGTCCCATCGCTCGTGCGCCGATTATAACACCACGTTAGAACTCACTTAAATCTTGCCATTGTAGCATCAGCAACCGATCTAACAATTTCGCCAGACACTTGTCTTATATAGGCGTTACCAACCGCAGCGCCGTATTCTGCCTGTTTACATCTCTGTATTTGAAACGCATGCCTCTAACAGTTTCTTTGCTTCTTCAGTGTAATTGAAGGAATAGGTTATAAGTTCTACTCTGAGATAAAGAGGTTGGCACAGGAGAGGAATTCTTGAAGAGCTGCATCAAACCAGTGGAAAGCCTGAAAAGACCTAACGTGGAAAGCTGAGCTCACTCATTCTTCTAATCCTGCTTCTAACTGAGTTCGACATGTGTGCAGTATAAATGTGTTCTGCATTGCATGTACTGCAAAAAATCTAAAGTGATTGGTTTTTTTAAACAGATAAAATTAAATGTTGCTTCATGAACAGCTGTTGCAGGCTGGTGGTGGAGTGACACGACCCCTGACTCTGACAGCCATGATACCCTTCCTGCTGTACCAGACTGGCATGTTCTGCGTCTTCGGGCAGTTGGTAACCGACCAGGTAATTGTCACATTTACTTCCCACACTATGCCAGCTATCTCCAAAACCACAATGGGGATGTTGTTTTTCAATCAACTATTCTTATATTTATACTTACGAATCATTTGATGGATGTAACAGCTGTCAGTGTGATCGTAGGTGCCATGGAATAGAAAGCGTAAGTAAATTAAATGTATTAGTACCTTGAAATGGTTTATTTTGTGATCTACACATAGTTTCCAATGTTGTATTGTCTTCAATCTTACTGACTACTGCTGACTATTCTGGTTTACTATACTTAACTTTGTGTTAAACAGATGTATCGCAAGCAAATGGCAACAGACAAAATAAACAATTTTTATTTATTTATTTACACGTCAAGTTGCGTAGGACCAAATTGAGGAAAGTGGGTGGTGGAAGCTATTTAAGAGAGACTGCTGTAATCTGAGATTTTGTGCATACGGTGGGATGGTTATAAAACTGTAAGCATTCTCATATTTGAAGCTGGCTACCAGGCCATTAGAACAGTCAAGAGGGGAGATTCAGTGAGTGGAGCATAGTACGACTTGTTTCTACAAAGTGAACGTGGTTTTTTTCTGCTAATTTGACTTCCGTACCAAGGCTTGGTGGAAAGTTATTGTGATTCTCCAAGGTCATGGAATGTGTCAGTACATGAAATTACAACATGAAAATAATAACAGATCAAAATAAAATGTTTATAAACCCATAAAAGTCAATCCATAAGTTTAAGTAAACGCAATCTACAATGCAACAAGAATTGGCTTAATTTTCCAATGAACCCCTCGACAGAATAGAAGAAGTGAGCCCTGAGGAAACTCTTCAGTTTCGATTAGAAAGCGCGTGGATTACTGCTAAGATTTTTGAATTCGAGTGGTAGCTTACTGAAAGTGGATGCAGCAGTATATTGCACATCTTTCTGCTCAAGAGTTAAGGAAGTCCGATTCAAATGCAGGTTTGATTTCTGCCGAGTATTAAGTGAGTGAAAGCTGCTTACTCTTGCAAATAAGCTAATATTGTTAACGAGAAATGACAGTAAGGAATGAATATATTGAGATGCCAATGTCAAAATATACTTACTCGTGAACAGGAGGCGACAAGAGGTTTGTGAACTTACACCACCCGTTTCCGAGCCAAACATATCCTCCTAGAATGAGAAGAGTTACCCTAAAATATAAAACCATACGACATAAGCGAATGAAAATAAGCAAAGTAGACTCATTTTCGTGTCAAACGATCACTTACTTCAGATACAGTTCGAATAGTAAAAATGGCAGCATTAAGTCTTTGAACAAAGTCCTGAACGTGGGCTTTCAACGACAGTTTACTATCTATCTCAACAACTAGAAATTTGAACTGTTCAGTTTCACTAATCATATGCCCATTCTGTGAAATTAAAACCTCAGGTTTTGTTGAATTGTGTGTTAGAAACTGTAAAAACTGAGTCTTACTGTGATTTAACATTAGTTTATTTTCTACAAGCCATGAACTGAGGTCATGTACTGCACTATTTGAAATCGAGTCAATGTTGCACACAACATCCCTTACTACCAAGCTAGTGTCATCAACATACATAAATATTTTAGAGTTACCCGTAATACTAGAGGGCATATCATTTATATAAATAAGGAACAGGAGTGACCCCAACACTGATCCCTGGGGCACCCCACACTTGACAGTACCCGACTCAGATCCCACATCACAGACGTTATCAACATTGTGAATAGTGACCTTTTGCTGCCTGTTGCTAAAGTAAGAGGTGAACGAATTGTGAGCTATTCCCCGCATTCTGTAATGGTCCAACTTCTGGAGCAATATTTTCTGATCAAAACAATCAAATGCCTAAGTTAAATAAAAAAATACGCCAGGCAGTCCAAACTTTTTGTTTAGCCCATCCAGTACCTCACAGGGAAAAGAGAATATAGCATTTTCAGTTGTTAAATGACTCCTAAAGCCGAACTGTACATTTGATATCAAATTGTATGATATAAAATGATCAATTATCCTTACATACACAGCCTTCTCAATAACTTTTGCAAACACTGATGGCATAGAAATAGGTCTAAAATTGTCTTCATTATCCCTTTCTCCCTTTTTATAAAGTGGCTTTGCTACTGAGTACTTAAATCGCTCAGGAAACTGACGATTCTTAAAGGAAAAATTACAAATATGGGTAAATGTAGGGCTAACATGTGCAGCACAGTACTTCAATGTTCTGCTAGACACTCCATCATAATCACAAGAGTCCTTAGTCTTCAGCGATTTAATTATTGACTCAATCTCCCACTTGTCTGTATCACAGAGGAGTATTTCAGACATCAATCTCGGAAAGGCATTTGCCAAGAAAGTTATATGATTTCCTGAAGAAACTAAATTTTTATTTAATTCACCAGCAATGTTCAGAAAATGATTGTTAAGTACTGTACATATATCTGATTTATCAGTAACAGAAATATTTTTATTACGAACCGACTATATCGTCGATCTTGTGCTGCTGACCAGACACTTCCTTCACAACTGACCATATGGTTTTATTTTTATCCTCTGAATTAGCTATTATATTCGCATACCACATACTTTTTGTCTTCATAATAACATTTTCAAGCATCTTACAATACTGTTTGTAATGGGCTACTGTAGTTTGATTGTGATTACTTTCATTTTGATATAATTCCCGCTTTGTTCTACATGATATCCTTACGCCACTAGTCAGCCACCCCTGCTGCCTATTACTGCCAGCACCCCGCGTAGAACGTTCTAATCGAAAACAACTCTCAAAGAGCTTGAGAAATGTGTTAAGGAAAGCTTATATTTATCATCTATGTTGAGTACAATCGCGTTTAATGTTAAACTTTGTGCACAATGGTGTGAAAGGCCATTCACTTTTTTACTAAAAGAATGTCCATCTAGTAATGAAGAATGAATAAATATATTGTCTAGGGCTGTGTTACTGTTCCCCTGCACTAGCTGGAACAAACACAGACTGCAACAGATCATATGAATTTAGGAGATCTACAAACATCCTTTTTCTTGCACCATCATATACAAAATCTATATTGAAGTCACCACATATAACTACTTTCTGGTAGTTTCTACAAAGTAAATCAAGAACCCTCTCTAGCTTGAGCAGAAATGCTCTGAATTCAGAGTTAGCAGATCTATAAACAACAACAATTAGAAGTTTAGCTTCACTAAATTCAACTGCCCCTGCACAACACAGTGCCGTGATACATCTATGGACTCGAATGGAATATTGTTTTTTACGTTGTTTTTCGGTATTACAATTCCCAAGTCGCTGGTCTTGAAGTGCCTAATCTCGATGCTGCTGTAGAACTGGGCCGCGACCAATCGGCGTGGCGCTTATGTCCTCTTCGCATAGAGGCCGCTGCCATCGCGTTGTCGTCCTGGACAGGGGCCGGTCAGCATGCGATTGGCTGACCTTCACAGCCCCCCTGGCTCTCTCGTTTCCGACTGGCGTACCGGTGCTTGACGTTACGCTGTAACAGTTTCCAACTGTACCAACAGTGGAATTGCATATCATCTAGGACATATCGTGAGTCACGGGTGTGAACATAATCGTACTGAGTCGGCCGTCTGATGTTTGACAATTCCAGCACGCGCCGTCGTGCCTGTGAGTCAGACCAGCGAATGGGTGCACCTCAGGAAGTTTACCACTTTCTAATAAGCAGAACGCTAGTCTGCGGTGCTTGCAAATTTTCGTGGACGTTGCAGAACACTACAGCTCCCGCAGCATTCCACTCCTCGCCACTGCATGCCATTTTCTGCTGCCACCCTAATAAAAGTGAAAGGGTAAAGTATTGCTATACCAGTGAAGGGTTGTTAAATGATATTCACAGCTTTCTGTTCTCTGTGACCCATAGTTTGTGGTGTACCTGGTCGAAGTTGATTCCATTTGAATATTATCCGGTCTCACAGTGGACTCATGTAAACAAAGTCTGACTGCGTTGTAAAAGGGATTAATTCAGGGGAGAACTAATGAAGTTTCCACCCCAATGAATGCTTTGCCAATGAAGCACCATCCCTTTCCTGATTTATTTTTATCTTTTTTTTTTGTAAAATTTGTCAGCTTGATTACAGTAATAAAAAGATGAATAAAAACTACTCATTACTTTTGTAAATTTAAATGCACCACTGTTCTGATGCATACTCTCCAACCATTCACTGTTTTTATTTTATTGTGGTGATATATGGGTACACCAGTACCCCAGATTGCAGTCGTACTATATTAGTTAATTTGATGATTAATTTGAGTTCTGAAAGTGACCGCAGATGTAGACAGCCAAAGTGCCATGCGTAAATTCACTAGTTTCATGTACAAAAATTAAGGGTGTAGCTCACAATTTGAAGGTAATATTTTATTTATGTAAAGATAATAACATTTAACATCACCTGCAATGTTACTATCGACTACAGACGCTGTAAGAGGCTACCATCAATCTTTGATCTTTTCGATCAAATGATACATTACACAATTTTTTATGAAAGCTAAGAAATAAAAATTTAGAGCAATTTTCCATGCTGTTGACGTTCCTGTAGTACAGAGTTGGCTGGAATACACGAGTGACAAAGCAACTCGTCTATCAACGAAGAAAATAATGGATCTCCAACATATCTTCATGAGTTTCACTGATGTTTTAGTGTTAAGTGGGTTGAGATATAACGAATAAAAAAGATATCGACTATCTGCCACACCTTGAGGTAGTCCAGTTCAACGGCGACAAGGAGGCCCTAGAGTTTCAAAATGACAGAACACGAAACTTGCCTCTAAATGAAGATCGTGTATTGCCTGCTGGATGAAAATTTCCACAGCGCAATGGTCGTTTGAGAGTAAAATATTAAAAATAGAATGTACATCTTTTTGTTTGTCAAAAGAAAACAGCTGTTTCTGTTCATTTCATGTAAATTATAAGTAAAGTATGAGTGTAATTCCCGACGTACTTTATTGTTAACTAAAACTTTGTGAATTTTATCTGTACTGCATGTGTAAAGGAATTCACATTTAAATGCTCTATGTAAATTTGTGTACTTTTGTCTACAATGGTTTCAATGTAGCATGCGACCCAGTGTACACAATTGTGTACAATGTATATTTTGGAAACAGGTATATTTGTATAAATCTTGCTTCTACAATGAGTCGTAAGGTACTTAAGAGTATTAGAGCAAACAAAAATTTTCCTTCCTTCAGAAACAATTTAAGTTTGAAAGGAATAAGCCAAGTTTGTAAGGGATCCAACAAAATATTTTTAAGTCAATTGAGAAATACACACAATGATACTGACGATAGGATGGTGATTTCATTGAAGTCAGTGAAAATACCCTGACGGAAAAAATTGCAACAACAAAAAATAATTGACAGAATAATGAAATATCAGGAAAAAATTTGTCTAGGTAACATACGTAAGTGATTAGCATTGCAAGATCACAGGTTAATGTAAGAGTGAGAAAAGCCAATGCAAATGTGAAATGATGGTTCGTTAATAATAGGTGTACCTGTTTCATGCCCTTGCGCTTGGTCGGTCAATACAGGGACGGTTACTGCTGTTGGTGAGTGACGCTGGAGTTGTCGTCCGATGATGTCCAATCGATTGGAGACAGATCTAGCGATCGAGCAGGTCAAGGCAACTTGTAGACACTCTGTAGAGCATGCTAGGTTACAGCAGCGGTATGTGGGTGAGTGTTATCCTTTTGGAAAACACCCGCTAGAATACTGTTCATAAACGGTTGCAAACCAGGTCGAATCATCAGAATGACGTACAGTTTTGCAGTCGAGGTCCGTGGGATAACCACAGATAACCACGAGAGTCCTCCTACTGTCATACGCTCCTGTTGTCGTACGAAATAGCACCCCAAACCATAACTCAAGATGTAGATCCAGTGTGTGTACATGTAGACAGGTTCGTTGAAGACCTTCAACAGACCTTCTCCTAACCAACACACAGTCATCATTGGCATCGAGGCAGAACCATTTTTATCAGGAAACATCACCATGTCCTCCACAGAGCTGTCGGTTGACGCCGCTGAAGTTTCAAGTGGCTGTGGTTTGGGGTCAGCAGAATGCACGCTACAAAGCATCTGGCTCAGAGCTGTCCTCGAAGTAACAGATTTGCAACAGTTCGTTGTATCACTGTGATACCAACTGCTGTTCGAATTGCTGCTGCAGATGCAGTACGATGCGTCAGAGCCTGTTGTGTACATAGTTCCGCGTAGTCAGCGCGTACACAACTTTCCCACTAGAGCGCGCCCCCCTAAGCACAACAGCGCAGGCGCAGCGCTCGTCCATCTCCGCACTACGAGATGGAGCTGTCTTAGAGACGGACCAAATTCTGCTTCCGCCGATCCGTGTATTAATATGTCTCGCAGCCAATGAGATTGCTGCTAGCGTAGAACCTTTCCTCCTCGCGGATCACACTCGCACAGTGATACCTGAAAGCTCGAGGTATTATAACGAGTGTACAGACCTCCGACCATCTCCGGCGGTAATTCGGTTGAATACCGCCCTTCGATTTGTGCTGTTCTGGTACCAATCGAAGTGCTAGGTGTTGCAGGTTCCAGCCAGCCAGCCAGCCCGTCGGCGTGCAGCAGTCCAGCCAGCAGCCAGCAGCCAGCGGTGGTCCTCGCCAGCGGCGGTCCTCGCCAGCAGCCAGCAGCCAGCAGCGGTCCTCGCCAGCAGCCAGCAGCGGTCCTCGCCAGCAGCGGTCCTCGCCAGCAGCGGTCCTCGCCAGCAGCCAGCAGCGGTCTCCGCCAGCAGCGTCCCCACCAGCAGCATGCAGCGGTCCTCGCCTGCGCCGGCCCCAGCCAGCAGCCAGCAGCCAGCATCCAGCATCCAGCATCCAGCAGCCAGCAGCAGTCCTCGCCACCAGCGGTCACAGCCAGCGGTGGTCTTCGCTGCCCCCGCCGCCAGCAGCAGCAGCAGCGGAGGCGTCCCCTCCAGCCAGCCAGCCGGGTCGCCCGCCCCCCCCCCCCCCCAGCGGCAGCAGAGTGGGGCTTCGGCCCCTGTCTCCTTCGTCATTGTCTGTCCCTTTCTCCTCTGTGTCTCTCGTCGCCCTGCCCGTCTCTCGTTTGCTCCTTTATCTAGTACTGTGTTTTTTTCCCCCTTATCATAATGTCAACCCCCACCACCTCTTCTACAGCCACCACCACTGCCATTATATACACCTCCCCCTCCGCTGCAGCCACCACTATCACGTGGTGTGCCGCTTCACTTCCCCCTCAGTCCATCCCCCCACTCCTCACTCTCTCCTCTCCCTCCCTATTTGTCGCCCCGTCCGCAGCTCCTCCCTCCCGCACCTCCTCTGATCCCTTCCCTCCGCTCCCTCCCCCTGCTCCTTCCGTTTCTGTGGCCCCCGCCAGGGTGGTTGCCCGGCGGGCTACGGCCCACGCTCCACTCTCCCCTTCACCTTCATCGTCATCGTCATCGTCATCGTCTTCACCATCGCCTTCGCCATCGCCCTCACCATCTCCGGCGCCAACTCCAGTCCCGGGACCTGCCACTCCCCGCCACATTCCAGTTGTTCCCATCCCCCACACCTCCTCCACCGCCGTCAAGCGCCCCAGCGGCACCCCTGCCTCCTCTGCTCCCAAAAAGGCTCCGCCTCGTCCCCCTTCCCCCACCCCTGATGCCATGGATGTCTCCCCGCCCGTCCCTGCCCCCTCCTCCTCCTCTACCCCCTCCTCATACCGCTACCTCCTCTCCCGTCCGGATCCCTCCCTCCTTGAAGCCCGGAACCTCACCCTCTTCCTTCGCCAGAATTGTCCTGGTGCCCCCATCTCCCTCCTCACTCCTCGCCATGATTCGGTACTCATCTCCTCTCCCAGCCCTACCCTCCACACAGACCCCCTTTCCCACATCCCTGTCACCCACTTTGGCCCTCATGCCTCTCTCACCCCTGCTCCTTCGCCACCTCCCTCCCGCCAACCCCAACCTCTGCGTCGCCCGCCGACCCTCACCGCCGTGATCACTCGGCTCAGTCCAGTGATCACTGAGGAGGAGGTGTTGGCGGAGCTTCAGGCCCATCCCCATCTGGAGGTGCATGCGGTTCGCCGCATCCATAACGCTGCCGGCCCCACCCGCCTTATGCGGGTTTTTTCTGAGCACGCCCCCTCCATAGACCGTCTCCTGAAGGAGGGTGCCCTCCTTTTTAACCAGCGTTATAAAGTTGACCCCTCCCGTTCCCCTCCTCAATCCCTCCGCTGCCAAAGGTGCTTGCGGTATAATGCGCACCCAACATCTGAGTGCCGCGAGGCCCCCACCTGCCCGCACTGTAGGCAAGCCCACTTTTTACGGCAGTGCCCCAATCTCCAGTCCCCCCCCCCTCCTGTAATACCTGTAACCTCCCTCATCCCACCTACTCCCAGAAGTGTAAGGCCCGACCCCCTCCTTCCACTCCTGAACTCACCGTTCCTGTCCGCCCTCTGGACGCCCCCACCCCTCCCGGCAACTCCCTTTGCCCACCCCCTACCGCTCAGGACATCATCAGATTCCTCACCATTGTCCTGCAGAATGTTCATCCTTTTCAGCGCCCACACACCCTCCAACAGATCTCCCTCGCCGCCCGTTCCGTTTTCCACCTCAAAATGTACGCCACCTACTCGAACAACCAGGCCCATTTCACCTTCTCCCGTCTTGACACCCTCGTTTAAATCTCTGTCATGGCATGGCAGCACCGTATCCTTTTCAACAACATCCGCTCCCTTCCCGCCAACAAGAATCTCTTCCTACACACCCTTGCCACCCACCGCGTGGACGCCTTCCTCCTTAATGAAACCTTCCTCCAACCCCACCACACCGTCCACACTTCACCCTACCTCCTCCACGGCTCCGATAATCCCCTCCCAATTGCGCGTGGCGGAGTTTCCATTGGGCACCATCGCCAGATCCCCGTTCGGCTCCAACCTCTTCTTCCCGACCCCACCGAACACCTGATCCTTAGTCTCTTCTTCCCCGGCCTTACCGTTACCTGCGCCACCATCTATGTCCGCCCCAACGCCCCTATTCCCTTCGACTTCCTCTCCCACGTCGACCGTACCTTCTCCTCCTACGTGATCGCCGCCGACCTCAACATCCATAGTCGTTCCGCTGCCCAGTTACGGAGGTGGCATCGGTTCCTCTCCTCCCTTCAAGGCGACCTCATTCCCATCCCCCAGCACACCCGCCCTGAATCCGACTCCACTCCCGATGTTATCCTCTCTTCCTCCAACCTCCTTGGCCGCATAACGGTGGATGTCCTGGAGCCTATTGGTAGCGACCATCTCCCTGTCCTCCTCACCCTTTCAGACGGTCGTCGACCCCGCCCCGACCCCCGTCATGACCCTCCCCCTAAGTATGTCCATGATTATTCCCGTGCCAACTGGAATGCCTACCGGGATACCCTCTCCGCCCGGGTCGATGGCCACCCCTTCACCTACCATCACCCTGACGATGTCACCCATGCCGCCTCCTTTCTCCAGCAGACCTTGTCTGAGGGCGTGGAGGCCCACGTCCCTACTGTCGCCGTCCACCCTCACCGTCCTACCTTACCCCCACAGGCTGTCCTCCTCCTCCGTGAATCCCGTCGTCTCTACCGTGCCTTCCTCCGCATGCATGACCCGGACACACTACGATGCCACCGGCAACTCCAGCGACACATTCGACTGGCGACAGACATGCACCCGTTTAAATGCTACCCTACCAATCAACTCGTCCAAGTTCTGGTCGGCCTTCCGTCGCCTTACCGGAACTAAACCCTCCCCCTATTATCCTCTTCTCCATGATGATCACCCTTTCCCTGACTCCCTTAGTAAGGCCAATCACTTTGCCTCCTACCTCTCCGCTTAGTAATGAACTCTCACCTTTGATTTTTTCTATTTTACTAAGCAGCATTGATGAGAAAATAGACTTTTTACGGAAAGCGATTACCCAAAGACATCAGAAAAAAAAATTGATTTACTCATAGCTAAACAACAAAATAAGCTTTCAGAAAAGGTCAACCATATACATCAATTTTATCCCAGGACAATGAATCTTACAGATATTCAGTTCACAAAGTCCGAAATGTCGCTACTTGACAAAGGCTTAAAATATAACCTAACTCCCCCACTAAGTAATACCAACGTTAAACACATAATTGCTGATCTTATAGCAACAAGCAAAATATCGAAAATAAATAAACCTGAAGCATGTAAGATAGCCCTAAAAACGAAGGACTTAATTTTAAAAGAGAAAAATAAACTACATAAAAAACTGAAGATAAAACACTTAAAAATATCAATAATAAACTACTAGCAGAGAAAGCAATTGTGGTAAAGGCCGATAAAGGAAATACCCTTGTAATTATTAAAGAAGACGATTATATATTTAAAACACTCTCATTTTTTAATGAAAATGGGATCGTTGAAGTAACTAAAGACCCCACTCCAAAGTTCCAATTAAAGATTAAGAAACTAGTCGAAGAAAATAATCACCTCTTGACCCCTGAGGAAAAAAAAATATGATGAAAAATATGAATCCCCAAATACCTAAATTAAGATCACAGATTAAACTGCATAGAAAGAGACATCTATACGACCTATTGTCAACTACAGAAGTAGTCCTTCATATAAACTAAATATGAAACTTAATAAAATTTTGAAAGCATTCTATACATATGACAACAACTTCAGTATCAAAAACAGTTATGAACTAACACAACAAATCCACAATATAGACATTTCAACTTGTGCAAATTTCGCCTCATTAGATATTAAAAATTTATATACAAATATACCAATTACTGAGACGATTAATATAATTAGGGATAACTTAATACAATACAAAAATATGACTAAAGACGAAATAATCGAACTTATAGAACTACTTGAATGCACTTTAGATTACAATTATTTCTCGTTTAATACTAAAATCTATCGTCAGAAAGATGGCTTAGCAATGGGAAATTCTTTGGCTGGGACAGTAGCAGACATTTTCGTAAACCACATTGAGACGCAATTCCTGAAAAATAACCCTGATATCGCAAATAAAATCATATATTACAAGCGATATGTAGACGATACATTATTACTTTATAATGGTTCAAAAGACGAAATTGAAAAACTTGATATAAAATTAAACTCTATGCATCCAAAGTTACAATTTACAGTTGAGCATGAAAACCGAAAATCTATTAACTACCTAGATCTCACTATAACTAATAACAATGGGAAACATTTATTCACCATATACAGGAAACCTACAACCACTGATGTTGTTATTAATGCTACATCATGTCATCCTGACAAGTATAAAAAAGCATTTTTTAAGTCTATGATACACCGAATACTAAAATTACCGCTAGAAGCTAATGAGATCAAATAGGAAATGACCATCTTAAAACAAATTGCAAAAACCAACTCTTTCGACATACGACAGGTAGATATCATTTTTAATAAAGTACAACAATCACAAAGTACTCCACTAATAAGCAATCCAAAATATATGAAGATGACATATATGGGAAACATATCAGATAGAATCACTAATTTATTCAAAAATTCAGGAATAACAATAGCATTTACAACTGACAATACTTTACAACAAAAATTAAGACATACCGTAAATAAAGATAATGGAAAATCTACCAGATCAGGAGTGTACAAGATCCAATGTAGAGACTGTGAGAAAATATATATCGGCCAAACAGGTCGAAATTTTGCAGTAAGGTACAAAGAACATACGTCAGGTACCTCTCGAACAAAGTCTGTTTTTGGTCATCATATAACATTCAATAATCATGCTGAGGGGACAGTACAACAGAATTTACAAGTTCTTCATTATGCAAATAAAGGCTTACTTATGAATATCCTAGAAGAAATCGAGATATATGCTCATTTGAAAACCAAATCATCAATGCTGCTCAATGAACAATTAGATTTTCGCGAAAAATATTATTACGACCTTATTGACGAAATTTTATAATAAAAGCATCTACTCTTTTGTTTTTTAAAAATATAAGATTAGTTATACCCATGGCAAAAGCAATGTATGTAAAATATGCTGCATCAGCAGTCTCATCAGTTATTCAGATATACATAATGTGGAACGTACTATTGGCTGCTAACCTAATGCTATAAAGAACATTGCCATAAAAACTACAGTGAAAACAAGACGATTCTACAGCATCCAACAAAGATACAATTTGTGATGTAGGCGACTTGGTATAATCGATATATACCACAACGCCAAGGATTTTTACATCTTTGATGTAACTGGCACTGTAATAGTATTAAGGTTGTCCATAGAGGGCACAGCTATCACACATCACTGTTTTTATCCAAAATATAAATAAGTTGTAGACATAACTACTATCTGTTAATCAGATATTTAAATGAATCAATTTTATGTTATTAGTGTATTTCCTACTTTTATACTTTGACGATGGCGTCATATTATGAACGCTGATTGGCAGTTATGAAGTAGTGTGACAGGAAGTAGGCGGAGCCTCTGCATACTTAAGCTCGTGCTCAGCACTCATAACCATCAGTTGACTGCACAGCAGCAAGGAGAGCTCCACCTACCAACCCAAAGGAGCCAATGGGTAGAATTAATTTTATTTTATTTTGTTAAAATTTTGACATCATTAGACTTTGTCATTTATTTAGAGATTGGTATCTAGTATTTCTTAAAATTTATTCACAGGTCTGATGATGGTTTAATAGAAAAAACCGAAACCGGTTACTCATGAAAACAGACATAACGTGATCAAGACTGAACTTTAATCAAAATTCTACAATGTAGTTCTGTCCACCGGTTACTGCCCTGACCTGTGGAAAACCTCCCGTATCCTCATGTTCCTTAAACCCGGCACACCGCCGTCCGCCGTCTCCTCCTACCGTCCCATCAGCCTTACCTCAGTCTTCAGCAAGGTCCTGGAATCTATCCTCACCCGACGCATCCACCAGCATCTCCGCCAGCACCGCCTCCTTCCCGTTACCCAGTGTGGCTTTCGGCCGTCCTTCTCTTCCGACGACCTTCTCCTTCACCTCACTCATCTCCTTTCCGAACAGCTTAATTCCCGTCGCTCCGCAATCTTCCTCTCCCTGGACCTCGAACGTGCCTATGACCGCGTATGGCATTCCGGTCTCCTCTTCAAGCTCCAAACCTTCGCCCTTCCCATTAACTACGTCCGTCTGATCGGCTCCTTTCTCTCCCGCCGTCCCTCCTATGTCACCATCCATAACACAGATTCCTACACCTTTTTCCCCTCCGCCGGTGTGCCCCAAGGCTCCGTCCTCTCCCCCCTTCTGTACCTTTTGTACACGGCGGACATGCCGCCGCCGTCACCCCCCATCCACCTTCTCCAGTTTGCCGATGACACCGCCTTCCTTGCCCTTGCCCCCACCCTGCAGCGCTCCCAACACCTTCTCCAATCCCATCTTGACTGGTTCACCGCTTGGTGCAACCAGTGGTTGCTCAAGGTCAATCCCTCCAAAACCCAGGCGATCATTGTAGGTAAAACCACCCCTTCCTTCCGCCTCCTTGATTTCTACATCACCATCTATGGCCGTCCTCTCGCCCTCACTCCCACCCTTAAGTACCTTGCCGTCACCCTCGACCGTCGCCTCTCCTGGACTCCCCACCTCCGGACAATCCAAACCAAGGCACGCTCCCGAGTCAGTCTCCTCAAGCTCCTCTCCAGCCGTACGTGGGGTCTGGACCCCTCCACCATCCTCCACACCTATAAATCCCTCATCCGCCCTATCCTTTGTTATGTCCATCCGGCTTGGATCTCCGCCCCCCCTACCTTTTATAACTCCCTCCAAATCCTTGAACGCCATGCTCTCCGCCTCGCCTATCGCATCCGTCTCCCCTCCCCTACGTGGCTCCTGTACGATCTCATCCCCTTCCCCCACCTCCTTCTTTTCCTTGAAAGGATACGGATCCTGTACACCTCCCATAAACTCGATCCTCCTCACCCGCTCATCTCCCCGATTCTCTCTCACCCCCGCCTGCTGCCGCACCTGTATTCCCACGTCCCACCCGGTCTCCATCTCTCCACCCTCCTTACCCTCTCCCAAGGTGGCTTCCGCCAGCTCCCCCTCCCTGATGATGTCTTCCTCCCCTCCATCTACCCCTCCTATCAACTTTGACCCTGCCCCACCCCCCACTTCCGGTGTCCTTTCCTTTAGGCACCCTCCCTCCCTTCTCTTCCCTTCCCTTCTCTTTCCTTTTCCCCCGTCCCCTCCCTCCACCCCTCATCCTCCGGGCTTCCCCTCCCCCTTCCTCCCTCCCCCCCTTTCTCCCCTGCCCGTGGCATCTCTGATCTCCCCTCTGGCTCTCCCACTCCCCTTCCTCCTCCTCCTCTCTTGGCAGGTCCCCGGACTCGCACACGCATAGTGAACATTCGCGCGCCGGAGATCATCGCCATCAGTGTTTCGTGTGTGTGCTTCGTTTTGTGTTTCGCGTTCTTTCGCAGTTACAACTCCACTGTTCACATGTGCCGTAGCCGTCCTCCTTATTTTGTGCGCCGTGTCAACAAGTGTTAGTGTTTTTATCGTCCAGCGTGAACGGCTTCGTGTTTATTGTTTTTTGTATCTCCATTTTTTGCCCGCCGTCTTTTTTTGTATTGTCTGTATCATCTGTTTGTCATGTTAGTGTTCCACTTAAGGCTGAAGAGCAGCATAAAAAATGCTGCTGGCAGCCCGCCTGTATAGGTGATTAAAATAACAATAAAGCAAAAAAAAAAAAAAAGACCTCCGATTAGCCAGTCTGCATCAGTCTGAATTAGTCTGTAGTCAAGTTTCAGTGTGCGCCTAATAAGATTATCATATTCCTGTACATAGCCATGAAGAGAAATGTATAGACACTTTGTCAAGTATCACAGATGTGTGAGACTGAGATTAACGTACCAAGACCAAAGGAACTTCAGATTGTCAATTGTAAACAGCATCCAGAATCAAGTTACGTAATGTCTATGTTATTTATTATTTTAATAAATGTGTGTGAAAATTAATCAAGTTCTGTTTAAAGTTGGTCACCGTCAATCTGCTACTCTAAGCGTGCAAGTGGCATTTCTATCGTCTGACCTAACGGTAGAAGATAAACACGCCACGGTAAGACCACGACACATATTGCTGACACTCGCATACTTCGTTAGAGCTACAAGTCAAATAATCTGATGGTGTGTGTAGCGAAGGTCTTACAATACACACACCACAGAGCCGTACACCGAACACGAGATAGTCTTCCCTCTCTGTACTGCCATGTGTCCGTCTGGAGCCCAGTCCTGTTGTTACCGCACATTCTCGTGACCATCGCTGCCAGCAATCATGTCCAGTGGCTACATTCCTTCCAAATCTTTCTGCAGTATCGCAGAAGGATCATCGAGTTTCTCGTAGCCTCGTTACACGACCTTCCTCAAACTTAGAGAGATGTTGGTAATGGTGTTTTTGTCGCCTTAAAGGCGGTCTTGATAACATCAGCTTACCACCTCCTGTCTCAAAGGTAACCAATGCTCACGACCTTCGCAGCGTTTATTCAAATAAACTTGATTTGCATTCTTATAGTGGCGCTACTAGCGCCGCTCTTATGTAACTGGCGTTAATGCCTACCAACATTCGTTCATGTGGCACAACTCTTTCTTGGTGTCACGATTTTTTTTCCGTTAGTGTATACTGTGAATACACTAGAAACATAACACCAATTTTTCAGCAACGAAAACTATTCCGCTAGATATTTACGAACTGCAATAAATAAGCTTGTGGACAGCAGAAATTCACAAGCACGTGATTCCAAGAGCTGATTTGAAGTTACAGGTTAATTTTAAGAAACCCAAGAATCATCAGTTTTCCACATTTTCTCCACAGAAAAAAGCTGCTTGTTTATCTGATTCCTTCTCAACTTATTGATTCCTGTATTCATGTGGTGCTCAGGCAGACACATTACCTTACCTTCGTTTCGACTTTTTAATTTGCGTAAATAGACACGTGATTCACTAACGTTGTGTTTTCAATATTTTTGTGCTGTTTTCCTGTAGTCTAATACTTTTTTTTCTTTTTGGTACTTGACAATGCATTTATTATATTCCCACCGAAAAGCAGTATTGCCACAGAACGAATGAGAGTCCCACTTGTCGTCAGCAGCAACGTCCTCAGTTCCTGGATAACTCGCATTACGGATTTATCCATCCAGGTTTATCATACTTGCAGAATGTCAATGAATCCCATTTTGTGCATGAGGTTACTTTCTTATATTTTTTATCTTTGTCAGCCTGTTTCCGTTCCCCCAATTTTACACTACTGACCATTAAAATAGCTACACCAAGAAGAAATGCAGATCATAAACGGATATTCATTGGACAATTATATTATACTAGAACTGACATGTGATTCCATTTTCACGCAATTTGGGTGCATGGATCCTGAGGAATCAGTACCCAGAACAACCATCTCTGGCCGTAATGACGGCCTTGATACGCCTGGGCATTGAGTCAAACAGAACTTGGATGGCGTGTACAGGTACAGCTGCCCATGCAGCTTCAACGCGCCACCACAGTTCACCAGGTGTAGTCACTGGCGTATTGTGACTGCCCAGTTGCTCGGCCACCATTGAGCAGACGTTTTCAGTTGGTGAGAGATCTGGAGAATGTGCTGGCCAGGGCAGCAGTAGAACATTTTCTGTGTCCAGAAAGGCCCGTACAGGACCTGCAAATGCGGTCGTGCATTATCCTGCTGAAATGTAGGGTTTCGGAGGGATCGAATGAAGGGTAGAGCCACGGGTCGTAGCACATCTGAAATGTAACGTCTACTGTTCAAAATGTCGTCAATGCGAACAAGAGATGACCGAGACGTCTAACCAAGGGCACCCCATGCCATCGCGCCATGGTGCTGCAAACGTCGTCGAACTGTTTGTGCAGATGGTTGTTGTCTTGCAAACGTTCCCATCTGTTGACTCAGCGATCAAGACGTGGCTGCACGATCCGTTACAAACATGCGGATAAGATGCCTGTCATCTCGACTGCTAGTGATACGAGGTCGTTGGGATCCAGCACGGCGTTCCGTATTACCCTCCTGAACCCACCGATTCAATATTCTGCTAACAGTCATTGGATCTCGACCAACGCGAGCAGCAATGCAGCGGTATGGTAAACCGCAATCGTGATAGGCTACAATCCGACCTTTATCAAATTCAGAAACGTGATGGTACGTATTTCTCCTCCTTACATGAGGCATCACAACAACGTTTCACAAGGCAACGCCGGTCAACTGCTGTTTGTGTATGAGAAATCGGTTGGAAACTTTCCTCATGTCAGCACGTTGTAGGTGTCGCCACCGTCACCAACCTTGAATGAATGCTCTGAACAGCGAATCATTTGCATATCACACCATCTTCTTCCTGTCGGTTAAATTTCGCGTCTGTAGCACGTCATCTGCGTGGTGTAGCAATTTTAATGGCCAGTAGTGTAAATCGCTGCTACTCTTTATTCATATGACTGTTAAAGTTCATCCACATATTCGTCAAACAAACATTGGGAAGGACAGATGACCTAAACAGTGCCGCTGTCCTGCTGGAACATGGCAAACGTGTGACTTTGTCACGGAACAGCATCCCTTTTGCGAGGGATAGTCACATAGTTTTAATTATCACATCGCAATAATAGTCACGTAGCTTTTTTTATTATTGCAAATACGTTCCTTGTAGTCTTGATATACCAAACCAAAGTCCATTCGCTAAGCGTGTATAACGAGGTCTGCTGTAAACACACTCATGGAACGGAGGAATATAGATGTCAGGTGATTAATATAATAGCCACACATATATTTTCTGCTCCGGATTCTCCGTCAACGCATCCGTTCCTGTTTCAGAGCGAGAAATTGATGATCTCCGCATTCAGCTGTGGATGGAACGAGAGTGACGCCCGTTTTAGACGCAGCCTGCTGATCTTCATGGCGATGGTGAATCGACCTCTGGAGATCACTGTCGGGAAAACCTGCAAACTCTCCAGAGAAATGTTCCTGCAGGTCCGTAAGGATGTATCCTTCTTCTAAAATAAATATAAAGAATTGTATACTGTGTAACAGCCACTTTTCCGCATAGATTGAATGTCGTTTTCTTCTACTTTGGACAATTGTTAGATGTTGCTTGTCAGATGACCGAAGGTACACAGACACCTTGCTTTCATATAATTCATACGTCTCGATGTGCTATGAATCCACTACCATTAGCGCAGATAAACATTTGCGTTTGAGCTCGAGCGGTAATCTGCAATTAGCTTGCAAAGAGGGCACGGCGGGACTCCGGTTAAGTGGTGGCGCTACGTGGGAATGTGGGTCGGCCGGGTAGCTAGCCGAGACAGTCCGCCCGTTTGCGATTAGTACTATGTCTGGATGGCGCAACGGCTAATGCAGTTGCCTAGCGAGCAGGAGATCCCTGATTCGAGTCATGGTCCGACAGACATTTTCACTCATTGCCGCTGATTCAGCATAAAGTCCTGATGCAACTGATACTATCTACATCTACATTTATACTCCACAAGCCACCCAACGGTGTGTGGCGGAGGGCACTTAACGTGCCACTGTCATTACCTCCCTTTCCTGTTCCACTCGCGTATGGTTCGCGGGAAGAACGACTGCCGGAAAGCCTCCGTGCGCGCTCGAATCTCTCTAATTTTACATTCGTGATCTCCTCGGGAGGTATAAGTAGGGCGAATCAATATATTCGATACCTCATCCAGAAACTCACCCTCTCGAAACCTGGACAGCAAGCTACACCGCGATCCAGAGCGCCTCTCTTGCAGAGTCTGCCACTTGAGTTTGCTAAACATCTCCGTAACGCTATCACGCTTACCAAATAACGCTGTGACGAAACGCGCCGTTCTTCTTTGGATCTTCTCTATCTCCTCTGTCAACCCGACCTACAAAACTACACGCTTGAGGTCCTCGTCACTGTGGATCTATGAAACGAAATGTATATCTATCTGCGTGTGTATATAACCTATCATATGACATTTCGAGAAGAACTGTGGCGTTGTAGAATTAGGGTTTCCTTAGGGTCTCAAGTTCCTTGATGATGAAGTGGGGACTGACGGCCTTTGCCCTCTGATTACATTCTCTCGTTTTTCTGTTACGTGTGCTTACTCGGGGTGTTAAAAAAGTCTCCGCAGTGCCGTATGATTGTTAGCCCCGCGTGCCGTATGATTGTTCGTCTGCCTGAGTTTTTCAAGGAAACAATAAACGCACAACGATATTGCAGTGATATTCTTTACCCATTCATAGGAGAACTTGTGTTAAGTGAAATACTGAAACGTTATTTTCAACGAGATGGTGCAACCACGCATATAGCTCGCGTTTCAATATCACTGCTTGCTGATGTTTTTGGCGATGGCATAATTTCACAGGGACTTTGGCCTCCACGATCGCCTGATGTAACATCACCTGACTTTTTCTTCTGGGGTGCAGCGAAAGCAACTGCCTATAAAAACCGTCGAAAATCCATCGATGAATTGAAAACTGCAAATCCACTTTCACTGCTTCTGTTACAGAAGAAATGTTGTAGCTTGTGTTTGGTAACATGATTAGACGAATTGAATTGTGTATTGAACAACAGGGGGGACGCTTTCAACGTTTAATGTGAAAATTTTTAAGTAAAAATGAATATTCAATAAATTAATAATTTGTATTTCACTGAGCTTCGTTTTGCAATATTCACTGCGGCACACGGCACGCGCGGATAACAATCATACGGCACTGCGGAGAGACTTTTTGAACTCCCCGTATCTTATCTGTTCAGTTCTTGTTCTAAATTTAGATGAGGACAAGAGAACAGCGTGAACTATAAATTCCACTGAATACATGATGTCGTTTTGAACGATATAGACAAACAGCGGCTGACGATTTCAGAGGATATAAGGGACAAAGAAGGTTTAAATGGTATGAAGATGGTCTCCTTGCTAGAAGCGACTATAGAAAATTTTTGTGGTTGTCTTCTACCCTTGAGAACTATTAAAACTGCTTTAACTTTTCTTCAAAAAGTGCACTGAATCATTGTTTCCTTTGCAGGTGCTGAATGGATCGTACACTTTGTTCAACATGTTTTATCAAGTGCACAGTACATCGTGAAATGTCGGCACTAGCTGCATTCTGGAAGAATTCAACTTTTCCTTTTATAATTCAGTAATCCACTGTACTCTCACAAATACATTACGACTAAAAATGCTTGATGAGTTAGTGTTAGAGTTCACGCTTCACCGGTTCACGTACTTCAGTAGATTGAATGACGAATAAACAAATTTCTGAAATGAAGCTTTATAATCAGTAGCAGAGAAATTAAACCTATTTTGAAACCGCTTATTTAGCTATGTTAAGTTCATTTGGTCATTAAATAATTTATCAGATTTTTATTTTAAATGTATATGGTTATAGCACATGCGTTTTGTTATTATTTGCTGTCCATAGTGTTGTATTTGGAGCAATTGTACTTTTATAAATAAGAAATGTACTTATAAGACGTGAAACGAACATCAAAATTAGAGCTCATTGTTGAATTAAGAGTAAAAATTTCTTCTCCAATCAGTTATCGTGAAACAGGGGAGAGAATGTCACGGATATGATAGGCGGATTCGAGTGGCAGAATCATCTCATGAAATTTCGATCAGCAACTTTCTCCTGAGAGTATGAAAATATTCTGTTGGCGCCCACCTGCATTTTCATAAAATGAGAGAACCCAGAACTCACGCAGAAAAATTTAAGTGTTCGTTTTTTCAGCGTGCTGTTCGAGAGTGAAACGGTAGAGAAAGAGCTGCAGAGCGATTCAGTGGAACTTCTGCCAGGCACGTAATTGCGAATTGTAGAGTAATTATGTAGATGTAAATGTATATGGTCTAAAACTTCCATAATTTCCTCGATGTCAGTCAACTGTTTTGAAAGACGCAAGATATTATTTAGTCGAACAGAAGTTCAACCCAACAAGTAGTCTCCCACACTTTCTTCCCTCGTGTCAGTCAAAGTTGGTCCTGTACTTAAGAAATGAGAGTTGAAGGCTTATCCGGAGATACCGCATCACCGTCATGGAGAAGGTACCAATGGAAGTCGTGTATTGTTGTCTTCCTTGACCGTATAATGAAATGTCAAGTGTGTGTTAGGGTTGTGTGGATGATTATGGTGTGCAATGTACTGTAGTTGTCGATGACAGGTACGAATAGAGTGAAAGCCATTGCTGGCTCATGTAGTTGTCGATGACAAGTGGGGATAGGGCGAAAGTCGTTGCTACCATATCAAGTTGTCGATCACGGGTAGGGATGGTGTGAAAGCTCTCGCTGGCGCATGTACTTGTCGATGACGGGTGGGGATGCTGTGAGACACATTGCTGGCCCATGGTACACTCCTGTCAAATAGCACAGACGCGACCGCTGAGTTTAACGTTCTCATCCGACAGGTGGACAGCCGTCAACAGCCCGCACTTCATGAGACATTGCGGAGAGGTTTGTAATTCAATGCAGGGCAATGACGTTAGGTAAGACGATCTGGAAGGTAAGGCACCATATTTACTCCCCTTGCCAATTTTTACTGACGGAGAAAATTTCTTCCGAAACCAAGATTCAAACCAGACACCGTCGAGTCAAGCGCCAAGGCACAAGCGTGCCCTAGCGATTTCGTCTGTGGAAGCAGGTTTGGTGAATGCATTGTGAGAGAAACAATGATGATAAGAATAATAACAGGTAGTTAATTATGTAGAATGTTTTACGCTGACTTTAGTAAAAAGTAGTATTTCTACTTTTTTATGAAGAAATGAATTGAGAATCGACTGATGATTCATTTCCAGGTATATGCAGCAATTCAGAAAGGGACGTTAAGGGAATGTTACGAATTGGTGGAAATAATCCTGTTTGAGAGACTGTGGAGCATACTATAAGTTATTTAGGAGTCGTGTGGCTTTGATAATAATTGTAGACTGAGGCTTGCAGGAAAATTGAAAAAACACGACCTTGTGCCTTTTTTGAGATGAATAAAGATGTAATAGATACTCTTTTGTGAATATGAGAAGACATATTTTTGGTAACTAGTTGGGGTACCCGGCTTCACTCAGGGAGTAGATATGAGATTGTGCGGTAGTTGGAGTAAAAGGAAAAACTGTTAAGTATATGATGCACAATTTTTTTTATTGAAAACATATTATAACTATTTATAGTACTTCTTTATAAACAAAATTTATCATTTTGTTACCCGGCTTGTACACTCCTGGAAATGGAAAAAAGAACACATTGACACCGGTGTGTCAGACCCACCATACTTGCTCCGGACACTGCGAGAGGGCTGTACAAGCAATGATCACACGCACGGCACAGCGGACACACCAGGAACCGCGGTGTTGGCCGTCGAATGGCGCTAGCTGCGCAGCATTTGTGCACCGCCGCCGTCAGTGTCAGCCAGTTTGCCGTGGCATACGGAGCTCCATCGCAGTCTTTAACACTGGTAGCATGCCGCGACAGCGTGGACGTGAACCGTATGTGCAGTTGACGGACTTTGAGCGAGGGCGTATAGTGGGCATGCGGGAGGCCGGGTGGACGTACCGCCGAATTGCTCAACACGTGGGGCGTGAGGTCTCCACAGTACATCGATGTTGTCGCCAGTGGTCGGCGGAAGGTGCACGTGCCCGTCGACCTGGGACCGGACCGCAGCGACGCACGGATGCACGCCAAGACCGTAGGATCCTACGCAGTGCCGTAGGGGACCGCACCGCCACTTCCCAGCAAATTAGGGACACTGTTGCTCCTGGGGTATCGGCGAGGACCATTCGCAACCGTCTCCATGAAGCTGGGCTACGGTCCCGCACACCGTTAGGCCGTCTTCCGCTCACGCCCCAACATCGTGCAGCCCGCCTCCAGTGGTGTCGCGACAGGCGTGAATGGAGGGACGAATGGAGACGTGTCGTCTTCAGCGATGAGAGTCGCTTCTGCCTTGGTGCCAATGATGGTCGTATGCGTGTTTGGCGCCGTGCAGGTGAGCGCCACAATCAGGACTGCATACGACCGAGGCACACAGGGCCAACACCCGGCATCATGGTGTGTGGAGCGATCTCCTACACTGGCCGTACACCACTGGTGATCGTCGAGGGGACACTGAATAGTGCACGGTACATCCAAACCGTCATCGAACCCATCGTTGTACCATTCCTAGACCGGCAAGGGAACTTGCTGTTCCAACAGGACAATGCACGTCCGCATGTATCCCGTGCCACCCAACGTGCTCTAGAAGGTGTAAGTCAACTACCCTGGCCAGCAAGATCTCCGGATCTGTCCCCCATTGAGCATGTTTGGGACTGGATGAAGCGTCGTCTCACGCGGTCTGCACGTCCAGCACGAACGCTGGTCCAACTGAGGCGCCAGGTGGAAATGGCATGGCAAGCCGTTCCACAGGACTACATCCAGCATCTCTACGATCGTCTCCATGGGAGAATAGCAGCCTGCATTGCTGCGAAAGGTGGATATACACTGTACTAGTGCCGACATTGTG
Source organism: Schistocerca nitens (assembly GCF_023898315.1). NCBI lineage: Eukaryota > Metazoa > Arthropoda > Insecta > Orthoptera > Acrididae > Schistocerca > Schistocerca nitens. The sequence goes on from NC_064614.1 coordinate 1,025,054,415, forward strand.
CATGCTCTGTTGCCTGTGTCTATGTGCCTGTGGTTCTGTCAGTGTGATCATGTGATGTATCTGACCCCAGGAATGTGTCAATAAAGTTTCCCCTTCCTGGGACAATGAATTCACGGTGTTCTTATTTCAATTTCCAGGAGTGTATATGTATAAATTTTTCGAATTTTATACTCGAGGCCAAGTTACTTATAGCTGACCGTGAGAGTAGCAGGAGTCTGTGAGGTTGATGCCGCAATATTATAATGTTCATCCTTGCGCTCTGTTGTTTGTGAAACTGTAGTCCAATTCGATTTGGAAATTGCAAGTTTTAAATTGGAATTCAGATCAGTGGTATTCTGGGGATACACAGTGTGTGTCTGTTGTACTTTCCAGTCATAAGTTCGGCGTCGATGACGTTATTCGATAGCTGTTTGACGATCATCCTTGTTGCACTATAGGTTTGAGATTTTTGAGTAGTATGATTGGAGATCCAATTTTAAGTAAAAGCCAGTTGAATGGCATTCCTGGTACTTGCAAAGAGTTTAGAAATTCTGTAGGAGAGTTCACACATCCTTCACCGTTTACCATCGTTTCGATCGACTCGTATATTCTCTCTTTCCCGGAAATTTTCTTTTGCCAAAATTGCCTTTTCAAATAGCCAGTCCGGATTGGTATAACTGCGAAAAATGTTTGGATTAATTTGGTCGATGAGTTCGTTTTCAGCGGTGGCTATGTTGCAGAAATCCCTTTAATGCAGTGCAGTTTAATGAAGCTGGTCATCTAGTCAGTATGATATGTGCGTCAGCTTATTTGTCAGAGTTGTTGAGCACATGTGCTGTTATTTCGTCTTTCGATAGTTCAACTCTCGTATTTTAGTCGCGCAGGGTAGCCGCGAGTTCTACGGCGCCTTGCCACGGTTCGCGCGGCTTTCCCCGTCGGAGGTTCGTCTTCCCTCGGACATTGGTGTGTGTGTTGTCCTTAGCGTAAGTTAGTTTAAGTTAGATTAAGTAGTCTGTAAGTCTAGGGACCCATGACCTCAGTAGTTTGGTCCCATAGGAACTTCACACAAATTTCCAATTTCTCGTATTTTTTATTGATTACAGTATTTGTATGTGTGTCCAGAGACGAGATTTTTTAAAGCATGCAGTGACCTCTGGTGTTGACTTGGGGATAACTGGAAGTGCTTGTCTAAAATCTCCAGAGAGTATGAATAAAGCTCCTCTCATCACTTCTGAGTTTCCTCGCAAGTCTTGTAATGTTCTGTCCATGGCTTCGAGTGCTTTTTATGTACCATTGCGCATTAGCCCCAGAAGATAATTTTAGCTTGCTTCAGAATTTGACCCCGTCCAGATGTTCTTGAGACGTTACATAGCGGGAATTGTTCTTCGGCAATATTCAACGGCTGTTGCAGGGAGGGATGGGCAATTGGTCCTCCTTCCATAAGTGTGGCTGCAATGTTGGATGATGTCAGTGCAAGTACGATGTGTTGTTCAGGAAGTATTTCCGCCAGCAATAGTTTTTTTAGAAACGTTTTCCCGGTGCCGCCTGGTGCGTCCAAGTAAATAATTCTGCCGGTGTTGTTGTCGATCAGATCCATGCTAAAGTTGTAAATTTCTTTTTGATTGTTATTGAGGAGTGGTTTGTTGTGAGCAATGTATTTGAGTAGTTCGTTGATGTTTTAGATTTTTTCCTTTGTAATTTTGAAGTTTAGCACATTGATAGCATTTTTATCGTGGTGCATGCATCCCATGTTGTGCTAAGGTCTGGTTGTTTGTTGCTAAACGTTTATCTTCTGGGCGAATGAGTGTTTCATTGAAGATGTCGTCGTTGAATACGATGGTTAGTTCAGGATGACCTAATACGATGGTCAGTTCAGGATGAGCTTGTCGGATTTGGTACAGTATGTCATCATTCATACTCTCTTCGAAGGAGTCCCATAGCTGTTTTGAACTCGGTGGTTACATGTTCTTAGAGTAGTAGCGAATACGTCTCTCATTTGTTCAGCTGAGGTTGTGAGTGAGGCTTCGTGTAGTGTTAATTCCAGGTGGCTGACATTTTTCAGTAGTAAGCGTTAACATGCTTCTCTGTACGTGGGATAAGTAACCGTCAACTGTCTTGAGATCTGTGGAACTCGTTGGTACCCGTATTTCGGGTAGCAACATCTGGAGACAGAGACATTCGGCGTTGTTCGGATGTACGGTGTATACTCGGCCTAAAGCGCCAGTTTTCATGATTCCCGGATGACCTTGTGTTGGAAATCCTTGTTTTCGTCGTCAAAACATTTTTCTTGTTGTGTTTCATGTATAATAGATAGGAACGTCGACATATAGTAGCGTTTTCGCGAATGGATCTGTTTGACACAGTTGGTAAAAAGCCGTTAATGTTGTGTTCTGAGGTGGTCTACTTGCAATTTTTCTGGCGGTGTCTTTTGTGAAGGAGACTCTTCGTCCAAACGTACTGCTAGGTGTTGAACAGTAGGTTCGCGTTCGTATATGGGAAAACCGAAATTCCCTGACGCTGCTTCTTTGCTGTTGATGATTTTTTTTTTTGGGGGGGGGGGGGAAGGAGACCAGACAGCGAGATCATCGGTCTCATCGGATTAGGGAAGGATGGGGGAGGAAGTCGGCCGTGCCCTTTCAAAGGAACCATCCCGGCATTTGCCTGGAGCGATTTAGGGAAATCACGGAAAACCTAAATCAGGATGACCGGACGCGGGATTGAACCGTTGTCCTCCCGAATGCGAGTCCAGTGTCTAACCACTGCGCCACCTCGCTCGGTGCTGTTGATGTATATTCCCATTTGGTACATGAGGATCTCCTCGTTTCTGTTTTGTTGTTCGCTGTGTCTGGCTATTTGAAATACTGTCATGTCACTAACTTTGTGCACATACAAACATACTTGATGAATTTCACTGAATTGCAGTATTCGACGTTTGTGTGTACTTGTAACATTTTGGAAAGTAGTTTGTTATATCGTACTACCCGTCGATTATCTGTTTCCAGTTCGTCGCTGGCATGTATTCATATTTTTCCTGTGAAGCCACCGTTGCTGGTTCATCGCCCTCTGTATTTGAGACAGCCACCAACTCATGTTCATGCGTCGTCCAAGTATGGTGCTGTGTATTTTTTGGTGCACTTTCCATCACTCATACATGGCCCGCATGGTCCAGTGAATCACATCTTTCACTACTATCTGATACAGTTTCGGACCTTCTTGTGGATTGGAAAATTCAGTTTGGATGATTTTGTCGATATCCGTGGGATGAATTCTGTGATGCAGCCATATGAGATAGTGTGAGTGAGGCAGTCCTCTTTTTTGCCATTCGTTTGTCTACATTCAGTATCTAACGGTTCCAAAGATTTGATATTTTGTGATGACTTCAATAAATCTCATTTGTTTTTGTCAAAAACCTGGGGCTATTGTGTAGAGCGTGGGGGCTTGTTTGTTTCTAAGTTGTTCTCTGATTTCTGGCCACAACGAGTTGTATGTGAATGCTATGAAGAGGTCAGATCGTCTATATTTTCTTATGGAGCTCATGGCATTGTGAGTGTATTCGTGTCTCGGGCTTCCTACGTATGATGAGGGTAAGGTTACCTACTGTTTCAATGCCATCAATGTTTCCGTCATTTATGATTCCGTCACGAAGGTGGATGTATTGTTCCGTGAGTAGTTTCTTTTGATTGAGTCTTAGGTAAAGCATGCGTTCCGCTTTTATTTTTGCATATATATCTACTAGGAACTGATGTAATAAACGGCGAGTGTTGAGAATACAATTGTACGTTTCAGTGTCTCCGATCATTAATCGGTAAGCATAGAACTTCTAGGAAGTGACTCCTTGTTTGTTTCAACGCCTGTTTCAGGTTTGATTTGTTTCACATTAAAATGATATCCGTCCCCTTCGTGCAGAAATATCAATAGACGTAAGAGGGCAACATTTGAAGGCTGTATCTCTGCAGTGCTTTGCGGCGCTCTTCTTGGTTGTACAATTATGTAATGGCCTGTGTTTAGTCTACAATTACGATGGAGACTTTGTGTATCTGAGGTGCACTAAATCGACATTCGTGTTCTCCATGTGGTCTTTTGTCGGCTCAAATTACAATTTTATAGTCATCAGAAGTCATTCGGTTCAGTGCTGTTTTGAATATGTGAATCAGATGTTTGTATTTGTGTAAGATCCTCTGTACCTCTCGGACTACTTCTCTCATATAGTTTGAAGAAAGTGTTTTCATTCTGGGGTTTCCCCGATCATGTAATGTAAAAATTCTTGTGGAGGTGCTTCCAGCGGTGGTAATGGAATTTTTCCATTCATGCAACAGAATCCTGGTGTTTCTCTCCTGAACTTTTTCGCTTTGCAAAATTGGCAGATGTTATCCGTCTTCCGATTAAGATGTTTTTTGTGTTTGTTACATTCTTTCGTCGGATCATAGTGGAATGGTTCATTTGTTAGGCTGTACTGTTAAAATTTCCTTATCTGCGCTTCTGGAAGGCTGGTATTTTCATGGCTGGCTTGAGTTCTCAGTCTTTCATTACAGGATCGTGCCTTAAATTCTTGATTCTTCAAACCGTTCATTTCATTATTCTTCGTTATCTATGCTTCTCACGGTGCTCATTATCGTTCATTGGGAACTGATACATGCTTCGTGCTCTTCGTCTGCTTCGTTGTTACGCTGTTCGTTTTGTTTTCGCCGTTTCTGCCTTTTTTTGCTTTAGAACTGGCAAGATCTTCTCCTCTTTTACGTTTGGGTATTGTCTAAAATATGAATAAAATCAACATTTTATTAACAAATTTACTAAGTACACTTTACATACGTTTCACACTTTATTTTCGATTTATATTCAGTCAGTGTATCACTTTGACTACTCACACTCCATTGTTTGCTTTTATTCACTCACTGGACTACTTTTTCGGTTCCTCTCTTCGTCACTGATAAGAAACTGACGCTCGAACTCGTGACGGGTCTTGCTTTATATCCAGCTATCAATGGGTAGCCCCACAAGTGTTGAATTCCAGAACGTACCAAAAAGACTTCGAATGGTCCGTAGTGTTCCAGAACATTCCACAACATTCGTCAGTGTTTGGGAATGTTCCACAATGATATGTGACGTTCCGAGGTGTTCCCGAACATTCTGGAATCTCCCCGAATGTTCCGAACTATTCCAGAACATTTCGGACCATTGTAGCCTTGCGGTTCTAGGCGCTGCAGTCTGGAGCCGAGCGACCGCTACGCCACAGGTTCGAATCCTTCCTCGGGCATGGCTGTGTGTGATGTCATTAGGTTAGTTAGGTTTAATTAGTTCTAAGTTCTAGGCGACTCATGACCTCAGTGCTCAGAGCCATTTGAACCATTTTTTTTTCGGACCATTGTAGAACATTTAGGAACATTCTGGAATGTAGTTGAATGCTCTAGAATACTCTCGAAGGTTCTGGAATGTTCTAGAAATTTCTAGAGGGCGACACTTCTCAGCTCCTCTATCTTTAAAAGTACTACGCTTTTCATGTAAAAATGAGCTACCATCCATTAACTCCCTTGATCGTGCCTGGAGTCATTTCTGAGTTTTAGAGGCAACCGCTTTGTACAGTTACTTTTATAATGTAATATTGATAAACAGGAAAGATATACTAAATGTTATCGACAGAGGTATGTTCTTTCGTGAAAAGGGTAAGAAAAAAATACTAATTAGACCATTATTATGCAGTTCCGCTATGCAGTTATCGACTTCCAGCAGGCTTTATATCGCAACAGTCCTTCGACAGAACTGAAACTACATTCCTCGAATGATACTGTTATCGAATGAGACCTGTTACTTGTTCCACTTGCTGCTTGCATACGATTATACACAGAGCGACATGTCTTTTTGTAAGTGATATGACATCACTCCATTCTGTACCAAAGAAGCGTGAGATTACTATTTGCCACGACTGCTGTAGTTGTGCCCCTGCAGCGAGATACACAAAAACTTACTAGAAATATACTCACTTTAATCTTATATTTGAAGGCGTCTGAACATTCTGCGTGTACACTTCTGTCCATAAAAACTGCAGCGCTATGAAACTGCTACATGCAGGAACAGAGCAGATTGGATTGAAAGGTATGACATTATAGCATAGGCATTTGTTTATCTATTAAACATAATAGCACGAAGTACGTTGGAGTAATGCCATCTACCATCTGTATATAAGGAAAGATTGCGTAGCGGGTATCGCCGTTCAGTATAGCGTACTGAGTTGTCTTGTTCAAATATTCCTCGAATCGATCAAATATTTGTAAAGGTACTCCGTACGATCGTGTCTTGCTTGGTAGCCAACGACGTGGCACGTTATGGAACGCCTTCCGGAATTCCAAGAAGAAATTGTCCAACCATCCACCTCTGTTTTCGCAAGACATCGTGTATGAAAGCACCTCGCATTACTAGAACAGTGTACGGGTCCCCAGCGGGAAGCTTACAGCTATTTATGAGAACTCTAGATACATTGTTCGATCGCAGATCAGCCTAGATCTAACAGGTGATTACTAGTGTAGTTGAAAGTAGATTTCTTAAAGGATTTGGGAGAAACATGGCGCTAGAAATATTGAGTAATGAATATTCTTCCTGTGTACAGCAAGACTACGTTTGATAACAGTTTTGCAGACAGTTTTAAGAAATTGTTTGCCACTTTGTTATAGACGATCTTTCTATGATATACAACTGGTAAAAATGAACAATGAAACGCCCTAGAACTTTGAGACATGCTCGTATGAAACAGAGAGACTGATTAGTGATATGGGCCTTCAGTTTTTTTAAGAATAAGATGGAGGAGGTAGATGAAGATCAGATCTAAAACAAATAGTATATTTCAGAGGACTTCTATGACCTACGTAGCGAATGTGTGTAAATATATGGAAATGTCTTCCCTAAAAAGTACTGAAAAATTCCTTTAATAATGTATAGCGGCAATGGATATCAATAGGGATAAAAATATAAATAAAAAGGCCAATACGTATGGCTAATAGAATAAAAAAGTGCTAATGCTTTGCCGGCCGGTGTGGCCGAGCGGTTCTAGGCGCTTCAGTCTGGAACCGCACGACCGCTACTGTCGCAGGTTCGAATCCTGCCTCGGGCATGGATGTGTGTGATGTCCTTAGGTTAGTTAGGTTTAAGTAGTTCTAAGTTCTAGGGGACTAATGACCTCAGATGTTAAGTCCCAAAGTGCTCAGAGCCATTTGAACCATTTTTTGTTTGCTACTGCACTACAAAAATTACTGCAATAAATAAATACTATTAAAATGTCACATTAATATACACATCATTACAGAAATTAATTACGTTAGTAATGCAGTTGAAATAGTGAGATGAGGGACAGGACAACCAGCCAGTGTGTAATGATTACCATTCTTCCCGAGTTATCTGATATTTATGAGAGTAAAATTGTTATGAAAGAAGCGATACATCACACCACCGATAAGAAAAGAAAATATGTCACCACACAATTGAGAAAAAGATATTGGTTTGCTTAATCTTTTCTTACGGCATAAAATGAGTCTTACTCATAGAAATTAACTTTCATTCTCATGGAAGAATTACCTTCAGGTCAAGCAGCGAGATTCGTGAAGCGCAGCCGTGTTAGTATTAAACATTAATGCAAAAAATAGTTTTGCAAGATGATAATAATCACAATCGTACTTGGTTAAAAAACGTTTGACTCACAAATATTGCGATGGTAAAACGGTGGTGCTTCGCTTTACCGAACTGACTACTTCTAATTGCCAGGCCAATAATTATACAAAGCCAACTTCGTTAGTACGGAGGAGGAGGAGATTAGTGTATAACATCCCGCCGACAACGAAATAATTAGAGATGGAGTAAAAGCTCGGATTAGGGAAGTATGGTGAAAGAAATCAGCACTGTCAAATCAGCAGTGTCCTTTCAAAGGGATCATCGCGGAATTTGCCTGAAGCGATTTACAAAAATCACGGGAAACCTAAATCAGGATGGCCGGACGCCGATTTGAACCGTCGCCCTCCCGAAGGTGAGTCCAATGTGCTAACCACTGCGCCAACATGGCCCGGTTTATTAGTACGGGAACGCAGGGTTTCGTACTAGACTAGCAAGATAAAGAAGAAATTATTCAAACAGCATTATTATTTAACATAAAATACAAGTTACGGGAATAATACTACTTTATAATACTGATGTTCTAAGAAGACGGAAGAAATCTCAGTTATATTACTTTCACAAAAATGATCAAAAATGTCTTTCACAGGTAATGGAGATAAAAATACGAAGTTGATTTTCTGAGACACAATCCTATCTTTCATCTCGGAATATGTAGTTCAGTTAGGATGGCTGCATGAAATAAAATGTTTTGCAACAAAAGCCCCTTCAATGGTGGAGACAATATCTATCACAGTAAATGGATGGGCCATTCAATGTCGCTTCACCCACTCCACTCAGAACTTTGAACCGTCGATCTACAAGAATATAATTACATAGCCACTGATAAGGAAAATGGAATAGTTTTGTTAAAACAATAGTTTTATTATTGAATAATATGGTTTCTTGAAAGAAGATCAGTATCAATATGGTACGGAAAGGTGTCACCATCACGATATTCATGCAAATGATTTAGGAGCTACAGATCTGATAAAATTTTGCAGTAGAGCACTAGTTGTCAAGACTTAGTGTTAAAGTCTGTATTTAGTACTATGCTGTGTAATATATATATATATATATATATATATATATATATATATATATATATATATATATATATATATATATATATATATATAAGTAAATTGCCATCCCCCCCTCCCCCAATTTGGGTCCAGTTGACAGGAAACCGAACAAAAATTGTGATGGTGTGTTCACACTTTAAAACTTGAAATGATTAAAGGCATTACAGGTCAATCCAAAATAAGTTTATAGTTATTCAAAATTCATTACGAAATTCAGCACAAATGATTACTCCTTTAGTTACTGTTCTTGGCAAAAACAGTTAACAAAACACATTAATCAGGATAAATGACGTTATTCGCAATTTATACTCATTTGAACGTTTTTGTGTTCTATGGAATATGTACGTAAGATACTGTTTGTGGTTTTGTATTTGGTTCAAATGGTTCAAATGCCTCTGAACTCTATGGGACTTAACATCTGAGGACATCAGTCCCCTAGAACTTAGAACTAATTAAACCTAACTAACCTAAGGACATCACACACACCCATACCCGAGGCAGGATTCGAACCTGCGATCGTAGCGGTCGCGCGGTTCCAGACTGTAGCGCCTAGAGCCCCTCGGTCACCCCGGCCGGCGCCTCCATCTCAAAGATGCTTCATTTACAGTCCATAAAATTCTTCTGGGTTTGTGACCTCATTGTCATCAATAAAATTCAGACTTTTCGCCGACCATTGAAAGACGCCTTCCGCAGGGTGTATTCCTCACAGGTTAGCAATACACGCTGGGGAAGGCGTCTTGCAATAGTCGCCGAACCGTCGGAATTTTATAGTTGACAATGCGGTCACAAACCCGGAAGAATTTTATTGACTGTGACAACGGCCGCAGAAGCTTACGTTTGCAGGAATCATTTAGTCCACTGAAATCAGGTTACATTTAACAGTTGTAAAAAGGAGTCATAAATACTTAAGGTACGACCTACATACATCATGCTGAAAGGAAGAACTTTGTTAAGACAGAAATAATCTTTCACGTAAGTAAGAATAACATACAACAACTTAAATACGTTAAATGGATCTCTGTTTAGTTTGGGGAAAACTCTTTATTTTTCATCTTTATAACATTGCTTAACGTTAAGTGCTATGGGATTTAAACTGACATTTGTCGCTTTGAATCAGTAGATTAGATCAATAGCAGTCTTGTAAAATTAATGTTCACAACATGCACCGAGATAGTGTCTGTTGTGCAAATTTTCATTCATATTTACTGTGCTGTTTATCTCAATAATGACCACGTGCACAATACTTCACGTTGACAACAAGTTTTGCCGGAAGTACGCTGCGTTGTCTGATACTCAACGCCGAGGCACAGTGATCGTTACTTGTGAGACGTAGTTATAGCAAGCAATAGTGCACGCAAGACTTTTCCTTCACATTCGGATAGGATTCCAGTCAGTGCACCACGACCGTGGAAGCAGTTTGCTGATGACGACTCAGGCAAGTGCAAAATTACTTACAGGTTCTTTGTTGGTGTACTAATCTAGTACTAGCTCCACACGTGGCGCACCATACTTTGGTTATGAGTGGTGTAATATTTGAGTACTTATTTTTTACTAAAACCTAAAGGATAAATATATACATATTTCTGTGAGAAAGGAACACATAATCAGTACCAAGAAAGAGGTTTCCACGAAGGAGTACAGTTTTGTACGACTCTGGCCTGAGCTCATCGTTCATTAAGTCCAGGACAACATTAATTATTTGTTCATAGCAAAATTAGCCTTTGCCTATTTTGTATCAAAAGCAAATCTATACATGTAATTTCATCCACAACACTATAAAGGTCAGTGTGTTAGTCAAACTGAGCAAAATCTTTACCTGGTGTTCATGAAGTGCAAAGTGGAAGCCCAGACAAATTTAATAATACTGTTGGCCATAGTAATACAAATTCAGAATCATCCTTATGTTATGGTAACGAGTTATATTAAATATTTACAAGCGCACCAGTAATGAAGACATTTCTTTCCTGTACTCGGATTTAATTTCATTTACTTAGTTCAAAGAAACTAGGAAAGACAAATAAATAAATACTACTCACAGGTAAATGTTTAATACTGTGAAGAGAGATAGAATAAATTATATACACAGTGAAAGAATCAGCGTTATATATATAAAAGTATCACTTTTTTTGAGAATACACGTATAGTAATTTTAGATCAGATAGCATCAAAGTAATATTACTGAACTACCAAAAGTAGTGGAACTTCTTCGTTCAAGTCATGATTCTGTACGTCGACTTTGTGGAATAGGTAGCCTTCAGTGTCATAGATTATAGACCATACAATATAAATGCTACCACTAAGAACATCGTAGTCAGACATCGTGCGGTGCAGCCAGCTGATGTGTGTAAATTTGTGGCAAATATTGCTTATTCTTTGCACTAGTCATCTATTTTATCCATATCCAATAAATGTTTAAGTAGAAATAATACTTCTGACAGAAACTTCTCCCAATCCATGGAGATTCTATGTCTAAGTATTGTTCAAAATTTTCTCCCCGTATGTTAATTATTAATTTTTTTATGTATTCACACACATTACCGCCTTATAAACAAAATTATTCATTAGAATAGATATTTCTTAAGATCATGATGAGAATATAGTCCCTTTATTTTGTTGGTTCTCACGTAGGCTGATCAGTGGCTCCCTTCATGAGGAAATCTGATTATTTTGCAAGGACCAGTGTCAACTAATAGCCATTTACTGTTCTTACGTTGAATAAGATAAGGTTTTGGCTGAGTTTTTAAAAGTACACAATCTCCCATCCATTATTTTTTTTTGGCCTAACTTCTTATCGAAATAAGTTTTCTCACGCATGCATCTAGTACCAGACAGATATTACCAATGAGTTTGGCTGCTGTTAATAAAGGGCTACAATAAGGTGACGATGGTTCTGTATTCTCTGGTAACTTCCTTCGTTTTGTGCATGAGATGAAGTAAGAGTTTTAGCAATATATTTTTTGTGGAATTACTTCTATATGATAGTGATAAGTAAGTATGATACCTACCTTCTTATTAAAACGTGTATGTGTAAGAGAGGAAGGTAAATGAAATCAGAACACCCGCCAAAACGAGACCGTGGAGTGCTTCCGTTCAAAAGCAATCACCACACGTGTTAACATATTGCTACCACTGGGAGACGAGACGATCAGTTTTTGCCGTTGCTGACGGCTCCACAACCGCACTCATTCTCGCACTTCCTCATCTGACTGACACCGACGTAAACAAATATCTTCCTCAGGTCGCCAAAGACGTGAAAATCACGCGGTGAAAGATTCGGGCTATACGGAGGATACTGCAGCGTTCCCTGGCCAAATCCCTGAAGTGTAGCCTTCGTCCGACTGGCAGTGTGGGGACGGGCGTTATCACGCACACTCGAGGAACTCGATGAACAGAGGGCTCCAGCAGTTGAAGAAGACGATCATCAAGACTTTAATGGAACCTGTGTGAACAGAACTGCAATTCTTTGGCGGGGGGAGACGTGGGAATACCACTGTTGGATTTGCCATTTGTCCTCGGGCTGTCCGAATGCTGTTGGAGGGAATCATCCTGTTACAAGTTAATGCCCACCTCCACTGCCAATAAGACGGGCAGGGGGGGGGGGGGGTTGTTTTGTGTTTTGGTTCATCTAGCGGCGTGCTATGGTACTGTGACATCGGGATTTCAGCGAGTGCAGACATGTACCTGTAAATAAACGAAAAAGTAATTATGTGGTGATTATTAATACTTTATATGACTACCCCTCGTATGTCAGCTTATGGACTTCATGAGGCTGTCAGTAAGTTGTAATCCGTGCTAAATTCTTTATCCCATCGTGCTCCAACTGCAGCATCATGGGCAGGAGCCTTGGGATGGCAGGTAGGTTGGTGTTATGGATAGGAACAAGTCGGACTATTATCCCAATTTGGAAAGCGCATTTAATCCACCAGTACGACATGCATCCTCACTTATCACAAACGTTCATAGTGGTGCATACTTAGCTAAAGGAAAAAAACATATCGTCTGTGTCAGCCCTTTTTTTCCTTTTTATTAAGTTTCCCTTGAGTGTCATACTCCTCTACCTACAAAAATAGCCTGTTGTAGGCAGACTGATAATTACCTAATTGTGGTCATCCATACCTTAATAGTAACGAAGGAATAAATTGAATCGGTAGGTATAATAACGAATAAACAACTAATAGCGGGCAGTATGCCCTTTCAATCTGATGACAGCGCGGACTTGTAGCACGGACTCTAAAACCTATGAAAACGATGGACAACCGTCCTAGTTCATCGACAGTCATTTTCTTCTTCTTTTTTTTTCTTTTTTGACTCCACCATTAGCTTGTGTCAATACGTGAATTACCTGTTTCCGTGACTAGAGTTCCCAGTTGTATAATTACTACGTTGGCACTAAAAGTTGTGTGTTATGACCTGGTGCCGGCAGAGATGCTCGTATAGGACCATGGCGTCCATAACTCGTAGGTAAATTATGTTTTTAGATTGTGTTGCTGTTTTCGAACACTCACTATCGGATCGAAAGTATACGGACACCTACGAGTGGAGATTAGTATGGTATGTGTCCACTCTTCAGCTTTATGACGGCTTGAAATCAGTTGGGTACACTCTCAGTGAGGTGTCCGAATGTCTCATTGCAAAGATGTTCCTTTGTGTTCAGGCCGGAATTCGGAGAAGGCCAGTCCATTTCAGAAAAGTTATTGTGCACAAACCATTGTCTCACAGGTGATGATTTATGAGAGGGTCTATTTTTTCCTGCTGAAACAAACAATCATCGCTCCGAACTGTTCCTCTACTGTAAGCAGTACGCAATCAAGTAAAATGTATTCTTACCCTTCGGCATTTAGCGTTTCCTGGTGCACAACAAGGGGGCCACACATTCACCACGAAATAAAAAACCCATACCGTAGAACCACCTCATCCGTACTTCACTATTGACACTTGGCGGAAAAGTGTAGTCTTGCATCACGTGGGTTGCGTCAGTCGGAGGAAAATCAGGTCACGCAACTACCTCTGAACGTTTTTTCATTTGTAGGTTATTATGCTGTCTTATTTTAATCGTTCCGTGTGAGTTTCCGAATGTCGCGTTCATTAAGAGCTCACTACAGTTCACTGACGCAAGTACTTGTCAAAACTCTTTTGTTTCTCTTAAGAGTGTTGTATAGTAATTGTCCTTTAACTTTCATCGGTTGCTCCCCAGAAGACGAACTTACCATGTATGTTACACATAGACGAAAGCAGAAATGACCATTTTCAGCATAGTCTACAGGACCGATTGCGGACCTCTGGTACAGAGCCGAATGGAGGGTCTGAATCAGAGGCTCAGAGGGTTCTGCGACAGTGTAGGCTGCAGATTCCTCGTTTCGCGCCAAAGGGTGGTAGGGTTTCGGGTCCCGCTGAATAGGTCAGGGGTCCACTTTACGCAGGAGGCGGCTACACAGGTAGCAAGGGCTGTGTGGCGTGGACCGGGCGATTTTTTCGGTTAGAGGGTCTTGGGAAAACACAAGAAGGGCTTCAGTCACTAAGGATGCATGCCGAACACAGGAAGAACGTAGATACAGGAAACGCGTCCTCTGAATATTATTTCAAGCAGTTAGTTCATGAGCCCGCACGAGTAGTAAGCTGTTATGAAAACACGCTTGACCCCTTAGCAACAAATAATCCTGAGTTAATAACGAGCATCAAAACGGGTACAGGGATTAGTGAACACAGATTCGTCGTAGCGACATTGAATATTGTAAGCCCCAAATCCTCCAAAAATAAAAGAAAAATACACCTATTCAAAAAAGCAGATAAAAATTCACTTGACGCCTTCTTGAGAGACAATCTCCACTCCTTCCAAATTAATAATGTAAGTGTAGACCAGATGTGGCTTGAATTCAAAGAAATAGAATCGGCAACAATTGAGAGATTTATACCAAATAAATTAACAAACGACGGCGCTAATCATCATTGGTACAAAACGGGTTCGAACACTGTTGCAGAAACAACGAAACAAACATGCCAAATTTAAACAGACGCAAAATCCCCAAGATCGGCGATCTTTTACAGAAGCTGGAAATTTAAGCGGACTTCAATGCGAGATGCTTTCCACAGCGAGACTTTGTCTCGAAACCTGCCAGGAAATCCAAAGAGATTCTGGTAGTATGTTAGTGGCAACAAACAATCAATGCCTTTTCTGCGCGATGGAAATGAAGATACTATCGAAGATAGTGCTGCCAAAGCAGAGTTACTAAACACAGCCTTCCGAAATGCCTTCACAAAAGAAGACGAAGTAAATATTCCAGAATTCGAATCAAGAACAGCTACCAACATGAGAAACTTAGAAGTAGATATCCTCGGAGTAGAGAAGCACCTTAAGTCAATTAATAAATGCAAATCTTCTGGTCCAGACTGTATACCAGTTATGTTCCTTTCAGAGTATGCTGATGCATTATCCCCATACTTAACAATCATATACAACGTTTCGCTCGACGAAAGATCCGTACCCAAAGACTAGAGAGTTGCACAGGTCACACCAATATTTAAGAAAGGTAATAGGAGTAATCCACTAAATTACAGGCCCATACCATTAGCGTTGATATGCAGCAGGTTTTTGAAACATATGTTCTGTTCGAACATTATGGATTACCTCGAAGAAAACGGTCTATTGACACACAGTCACCGTGGATTTAGAAAACATCGTTCTTGTGAAACACAACTAGCTCTTTATTCGCACGAAGTGTTGAGTGCTATTGACAAGGGATTTCAGATCGATTCCGTATTTCTGGATTTCCTGAATGTTTTTGACATTGTTTCACACAAGCGGCTTGTAGTGAAATTGCGGGCTTATGGAATATCGTCACAGTAATGTGTGGATTTGTTATTTCCTGTCAGAGAGGTAGTAACTGACGGAAAGTCATCGAGTAAAACAGAAATGTTTTATGGCGTTCCCCAAGCTAGTGTTATAGGCCCTTTGCTGTTCCTTGTCTATATAAACGATTTAGGAGACAATCTCAGCAGTCGTCTTAGGTTGTTTGCAGATGACGCTGTCGTTTATCGTCTAATAAAGTCATCAGAAGATAAAAACAAATTGAAAACGATTTAGAAAAGGTATCTGAATGGTGCGAAAATTGGCGGTTGACCCTAAATGACGAAAAGTGTGAGGTCATCCACATGAGTGCTAAAAGTAATCCGTTAAACTTCGATTACATGATAAATCTGTCAAATCTAAAGGCCGTAAATTCACATAGATACCTAGGAATTACAATTACGAGCAACTTATATTGGAAGGAACACATAGAAAATGTTGTGGGGAAGGCTAACCAAAGACTGCGTTTTATTGGCAGGACACTTACAAAATGTAACAGATCTGCTAAGGAGACTGCCTACACTACGCTTGTGCGTCCTCTTTTAGAATAATGCTGCGCGGTGTGGGATACTTACCAGATAGGATTGACGGAGTACATCGAAAAATTAGAAACAAGGGCAGCACGTTTTGTATTATCGCGAAATATGGGAGAGAGTGTCACTGAAATAATTCTAGATTTGGGCTGGAAATCATTAAAACATATTCTCACGAAATTCCAATCACCAACTTTCTCCTCCGAATGTGAAAATATTTTGTTGATACCGACTTACATAGGGAGAAACGATCACCACGATAAAATAAGGGAAATCTGAGCTCGTACGGAAAGATATAGGTGTTCGTTCTTTCCGCGCGCTATACGAGATTGCAATAATAGAGAACTGTGAAGGTGACTCGATGAACTCTCTGCCAGGCACTTAAAAGTGATTTGCAGAATATCGATGTAGATGTAGATGTAAATGTAATAACCTGCGACACTACGAGTAATTGTAGTTAAAAGTAGGACAAGCAGAATCTCTGAGAGTACAAACCACCATTGTGATACAGACAAGATGAAATCAGCTACGGTACTAATAGTGTTATAAGTCATACTGAACTAAAACTATGGATGACTTGTAGCAAAATGGTGAACTTTTGTAAAATATAATTGGTGATTCAGTTGTCCCTAAATCTGTCGTTTTAAGCAACCCCCAATGTTATAGCAGGCTTCCATAAACTGTGAGCTTTTCATGTTCTCTCACTCGCTATGTGCGAACTATTAGCCCCACAGAAAAAATGAGCAGGCTTTTTCTGTAGGAAATTTAATATAGTTTTGTAATGGGATACGGTTTCACTGTAGGCCACGGTCTTCGAATTACTACAGAAGAACGTACAAAAGTGACCTTCAAACGTACCTACATACCACAGTCGTCCATCACCAGTCAGGATTTCTAGTATGTCGTTCACGGCAGTTCCTCCTACTACTGTACAAAAACTTCCGACCACACGAACTATTCGCAAAATTCGATCTTTTTTGAGTCTATTCATTGTGCTATTACGCCACCAGCATAGTCAGCTACTTCATTGACATTATTAATTTCATCGTGCCCATAAGGGCAATGCAAGAAGAAAAGAGTTTTGAAAATGTACGCTAAAAGTACGTTGACAATTCGTTCCAAACTTATCCCTTACAAGAACAGTAGTAGTCAGGAGGTCAGACGAATACAACGATTTAATTGTTTATTTTACGCTATTAAATTTCACATAACTGTCTGATAAAATTTACACGAACATCAATTTTACGATTTGTAAGTACTAAACTAAGCAGGTCTCGTTATGAGGCCAGTCAATGACAACCAAAAAAGCTCGAATGTGGGAAATAATAGGGGCTGTCGCAATTATTTGTGTAGTGATAGGAGGGAGTGCCATGAACAACATACTAGAAATCCTGACAGGTCGGGGCTGAGGGTGGAAGTAGGGGTGCGTCTTTTTGTTTTAATAACTCCAAAACTACGACCTTCGCGAAAATATATCCCAGCGCAAAACTGAACTACATTAAATTTCCTACAAAAAGGCCCTGCTCATTTTTTTTTTCTGTAGGACCAACAGCCACCGTGTAGCGGGCGAGACAATATGAAAATCTCGCGCGTGATTTATGAAAGCCTTTGTGGGTTGCACAAGAAGGCAGCTGTAGGGGCAGCCGAATCAACCTGTATTTTATGTACGAGTAATGGAGTAAGATGTGGTGAAACATTGTTAGGTAATTGTGGGAATTTCAAAAGGCTGTATACAATTTACGCATATAAGGTACACTGTTTTAAATTTAATCTTATGTAAATACGGTTGATTTTGATGCAAGGCATCATTTGGGTGACTAAATACTGCAGATCTTATTTGTTGGAGCCATATACTTAACTTCTAGACTTAGCACTGTAGTCTCGCGTAGTGAGGTATCGTCTAGGATGACAATTAGAATACTAGCTGTTCCACACTGATTACTCAAAAATGGCTCTGAGCACTATGGGACTTAACATCTGAGGTCATCAGTCCCCTAGAACTTAAAACTACTTAAACCTAACTAACCTAAGGACGTCACACACATCCATGCCCGAGGCAGGATTGGAACCTGCGATCGTAGCGGTCGCGCGGTTCCAGACAGAAGCGCCTAGAACCGCCCGGCCACACCGGCCGGCAAACTGATTACTCAAGCCGATAGTGCCTGTAAAGGAGAGCAGGGAGGGACGCACCTGCAGCTGCGGCGCCTTCAGCCTCTCCTACGGAGGGAGGGTCTAACTGGCCTTACATCACGTGGGTTGCGATAGCCGCAGGAAAATCGAGTCACGCCAACTAATTCTCAACGACGTGTCATTTGTAGCTTATTAAACCGCCTTCTTTTAATCGTCCAGTGTGAGTTTCCGAAAGTCACTTTCTTTAAGAGTTCACTAAAGTTCATTGATATAAGTAACTGTCAAAACTTCTCTGGTTCTCTTAAGTCATACATAGAAGTTATCCCTTATGTACGTTAACATTCATGGTGATACTATTTGTTTGTAACAGTGCTGCCTCTATTTTGTGTTATTATAGATACAATATATTTACAATTAAGCTTCTGAAACAGGCCTCAAACTTTCTGTAGCTTTTCCCTGTCCGTTTCCAACAAAAACCTATCAGTAACTAGACAGCTACACTTTCTGATGACGACCACCTACAGTCTGAATTGCAGTACCTGAGACACTTGTTGAGGCTACAGCAAAAGAGGAACTGGAAACGCTTTCAGGTGTCACCGAAGAAGGACGCCTTGCGAATCGGCAGAAGAAGCCAGTCCGGAGGTTTTCCCGCCGTACTGTGGGACAACGAGCAACAAATTAGGACGTCTACTGCAGAGACATGGATTGACACCAGTGTTTCAGCCCACCCCACAGGTACGAGACACTTTGCACCCTGTTAAAGACGACAAGCCCTTCGTGTGGCCGGTTTGTAAGATGTCCCTTGTGAGTGCGGCAACATCTATATAGGCCAGACAATTCGCACAGTTGCGGAGCGTTGCACTAAGCACAAGGGACATATTATGAAAAGGGAGCTCGACAAGTCAACGATAGCTGAGCATTGCCTCGAAAACGGACACAAAATACCGTTTGAGAAAACAAGAGTCTTGGCTCATACATCAACAAACCGGGTTTGTTGATGTATGAGCCAAGACTCTTGTTTTCTCAAACTGTATTTTGTGTCCATTTTCGAGATAGGAGCATCCCAGAGTGCCCCTTAGAGCATCCCAGAGTGCCCCAGAGAGCTAAAACACTAAGAAGAATCGCTTCTCGGCTTTTGGCAAGATCAATGTGTAGAAGTACATACCAAATAATAAACTTATTATATATAACTAATAATGTCTCTTTCATTGTAGGCCTCTAATCCTTCAAGAGGTTTATCAGTACCACTTAAAATAGCAATTGTTAACCATGAATTGCCACTAACTACTTCTGTTGTAGTACAAGAAAATTGAATCTCGCAAGCAACAAAAGTGATGGGTTCTTGTAGTAATTCCTGCTGTCCAGTTTCATTTGGAGTAATTGAAAACGTATCAACACTCTTGTATACTGGCATTCTGCTCCTTCTTCTATACATTCTCCTCCTGTACGGCATGGCTGTGTGTATCGTGCGGCTGCCTCGAGTCGAATGAGCCTGCAGCTGCCTCTGTAGCGGATGCTGGTACTGATAAGAACTGGGCGCGGCAGGAAGTAGCGCCCCGATAAACCGCAATGGCGGCTCCGGAAGCGGGTCTTTCCAGCGGATCGCGCTTAGTTAAAACTATAGCGCGATCCTGCGAGCTCTAGCGGCAGCCAGGCGAACTACGTAGCCACAGGCGCTGTATGTTGCTGCAGCAGCTAAGTCACCACAGCCATATATTATATACTATAAAAGCGGGAAATAGTGCCAGTCCCATCCCTGGTGTCCTCCTTCCTCTCCACTCCCCGTCCACTGCCGTGCGTCTATCACTGTATCCTACCTCCACACCCTCCATCTCCTTCATCAAGATAATTTCCAGCACCTCCCCCTCTTCGATGATGAACTTCACCATGACGTCTACCCTTCTTACCAACAGTAGCCCAGCCTTGTTCCTCCCTTCACCAGGGCGCGCCGTTTACAATCCCCTCCTTCCTCCTGATCGATTTTCCCCCTTCACCCTCCTGAGCCACTGCACTCCCTCCTCGGCTGTTTTCCTCTCCCAAATTTCCCTCCCCAGCTCCCTTCAGTGCACCCCTCACCCCATACCTCTTCTCTACCCCCTTTCTCGCACTGCCCCCCCCCCCCTATTCCCTTCTCCCTCAACGCCACACTCCTGGCAGATCTTCCGAGTTTCTTATCCACCGTCGAGTACGCTGCGTCAGTGTTCATTTCACTGCAGCTCTACAGTGTCTTCAAGTGGTGTGGTTTCTAATCGTGTGCTCGACTTGTATATGGTATTGTTGTCTATCGTTTTTTCATGTTGTGCTGCCCATCGTGTGACTGTTTTAATCGTTCTGTGACTTGTATGATCTTGCCATACTTGGAATTGTGTCTCTTAATACACACAGTGTGTGGTTTTTGTGTATAGCATTTTTTGTTTTTATCTCCATTTTATAGTCACTCATTTTTGTATACTATCTCCCATTATGTTCCCCCTTGTTTATGTCTATGTTCTCCCCTGCTTCTCCTTTTTATTGTTTAAAATGTTCTCTTGTACACTTGTAACATCACTCGGCTGAAGAGCAGTGCCTATGCTGCTGCCAGCCCGCCCTGGATGGGAAACTGAAATCACAATAAAGGAAAAAAAGACCAGTCATGTCAAGACCTACGCCCTTCCTATGAACTTTATCTATATCACTGCTTCCTTCCTCTCCTGCTATCCTTTATCTGTCACCATTCATAACAGCAATTCCCGTACCTTCTATCATAGCCTTTCTCCTCTCTTATATCTCCTGTACACCGCTGATACGCCCAAATCACCCCCGCCCATCTATCACCTTCAATGTGCTGATGACACCGCCTACCTTGCCTTATGTTCTACGCTTCAACAGTCCCAGCACTCCCTTCGAACCCACCTAAACCACTTTACCGCTTGGTGCAACCAGTGGTTCCTTTGCATCACCTTTTCTAAGACCCAGACAATCATCATAAGTCATACCACCTGCTCCTTCTGGCTCCATGATTTTTACCTTACCAATGATGGCCATCCTATCCACCTCACTCCTACCCTGAAATACCTTGGCCTCACCCTCGACTGTCACCTCATCTAGGCTCCCCATTTCCTTATGATCCAACACAAAGCTCACAACAGACTACACCTCCTGAAACTCCTGTCCGGCCGGACATGGGGACTGTATCCTTCCACCATTCCCCACATCTACAAATACTTAATCTGTCTCATCCTTTGTTTTGACAGCGTTGCCTGGATTTCTGCCCTGCCCAGATTCTATGAAGCCCTCTAAATCCTTGAACGCCATGCACTCAGCCTACTGTCCCCCACACGGATCCTATATGATCTCATTCCTTTCACACATCTTCTCCTTTGCCCTAAAGACATCTGCACCCTGTACATCATCCACAGACTCGATCCCCCCACCCCCTGGTGTTTCCTATCCTCTCTACCACCAGCACTTTGCCGCACTTTTACCGTTGTGTCCCACCATCTCTCCATGTCCACACCCCTCTACCTCTGTACCAACACAACTTCCAGCACCCACACCTCCCAGATGATGAGCTTCACCCTCATACCTACCCTTCCTACCAACTCTAACCCCACCTTCCCCCTCCACCTCCTCAGGGCTCACTCTCCTCTTCCGTTCCTCTGAACAGTTTTTTTCTTCCTTCCTATGCTCCCTCCCTTTCCAGTGCACCTCTGCCACCTCTCTGCGCTCACTCCTGATTTGCCCTCCCTCTCATCTCCCACCTCGCCCGTCTCATGCCCCTTGGTGCATCTCCTGACCACTTGCTCTTCCTCATACCCTCGCCAGCCCCTCTGCTCCCTCGTGTCCCCTCTTTTCCTTCCTCTCAGACCCCCCCTCACTCGGCAGGTCCCTCCTTAAAGATTTTACTCTTCATTCTGTGGTCTAACTCATACAGTGGTTTTAAAGTGCCATCGTTCTGGTCTGTTTTATATTGTGGCCAACTTTTAACTTGTGCACGTGACTGAAGTGTATTCTCTGTGCTATGCAAATCGCCAACTGTGTTTCCTGTCTTTAGGTGGACATTTTTAACAGTCCCACAATGAACATCTCTGTGTAAATATATATTTTAGCCCCACTGTCTCTCCTTATTATGTTCTTACATCCACCTTTTTTTATAGCCTTTTATACGTATCACTTTCATCTTTCATTAAATGTATCGGTCGTCTGAAGAGTGGCGGATCGTGCCGTTGCCAGTCCTCCAATGCCCATATGGGGCAAGGGAATGAAATCACAAGAAAGGAAAGTTCGAGAATTTCATTGGAATCGATGCGGCTTGAACACTGAGAAGATTTTATCCAGCTACATCAAGAAGAAGAATCCAGCAGCTCTAGTGGTCAACGGACAGTATATCAGTAGGGATTTGTAAACCTCTCTGAGTTTTAGAGAAAGGGTGAGAGATCCTTCATCATATTTCGCGCCAATCACCGCAGATGCACCGATTGTGATAGTCACTATAACTCTTCGTTATACTTAAGAGAGAGGCACCAACTCCAGTCGCTGTAGATGTATTTTGTTAATAAGACTGTATGGGTAAATCCAGCAACTCTTCTACAGCAACTCTGCTACAGCGATCTGCTACATTCATGAGCCGTGTAATAAAAATTTTATGGGGTCTTCTCCTTCCTCCAATGAGTGGTATTCACAAGCATGGTGGTGCTACTGGGTCTGCGTCCATTAGGGGTGGTGTGAGTGTTAGATAGAGGAGGTAGACCAGAGAGAGAGCAACAGCGGCGCAGATCGCCAATTGCCCATTTAGAAGTTTTGTGTAGGACATTTTTCTGGCAGCTACTGGCAACCAGTGTGTATATATTATCCTCACATTGAGGCCGTGGCAATCTTTCCCAATCAGTGGGCGATTGAATGTGGCTGCAGGGGAAGGAGTAGAAGAGAGGGTTATGGAATAATATGGGCTCCATAGTAGGAGTGAGAGAGGAGAAAGACTAATTGAGTTCAGCAATAAATTTCAGCTAGTATCAGCGAATACTTTGTTTAAAGAGTGACAAGAGGACGAGGTATATTTCTTGAATGTTGGGAGATGCACGAAGATTTCAGTTAGATTACATCCTGGTCAGATAGAGATTCGGAAATCAGATATTGGATTGTAATGCATGCTCAGAGGCAGATACAGACGCATATCAAAATTTGATGATGAAGAGTAGGCTGAAGTTTAAGAGATTAGTCAACATGGACAAAGAAATGGGATATGGATGGACTAAGGAATGAAGGGATACGTTTGAAGTTCTCTGAGGTTATAGATATTTTGATAACAAGTAGCTCAGTAGGCAGTTCAGATGAAGAGAAATGGACGTCTCTAAAAACAGTAATCAAAGAAGCTGGACAGAGAAACATACATGCTAGGAAGATAATGGCGAAGAAACCATGGGTAACAGAAGAGATACTTCAGTTGATTGACGAAAGAAGGAGGGACAAAAATGCTCAGGGAAATTCAGGAATAAAGAAATGCAGGTGACTTAAGAGCAAAATAAAGAGGATGTGCAGGGAAGCTAAGGCGAAATGGTTCCAGGAGAAATGAGAAGAAATCTAAAAAGAAATCTTTGTTGGAAAGACTGACTCAGCATATACGAAAGTCAAAACAATCTTCGGTCCAATTAAAAGCATGGGCGATAACATTAACAGTGCGGTGGGAATTCCATTATTAAATGCAGTGGAGGGAGCGGATAGGTGGAAAGAGTACGCTGAATGGCTCTATGGGGAGGAGGAGCTGTCTGATGACGTGATACAAGAAGAAACAATGTTCGATAGGAAGGAGATAGGGATCCAGTATTAGAGTCTGAATTTAAAAAAGCTTTGGAGGACTTAAGATCAAATAAGGCAGAGAGGATCCATAAAACTTTTAAATCATTGGGGGAAATGGCAACAAAGCGATTATTCATGTTGGTGGCGAAAAATTATCAGACTTATGGAAAACATCATCCACACAATTCCGAAGATTGCAAGAGCCGACAAATTCGAGAATTATCTAACAATCAACGTAACAGCTCATGCATCCCAGTTGTTGAAAAGAATAATATAGAGAAGAATAGAAACGAAAATTCCAGATCAGTCAGATGACGATCAGTTTAGACACCAGACAGGCAGTTCTGACGTTCCAGATGATAATGAAAGCAAGACTGAAGAAAAATCAAGACACGTTCATGGGACATGTCGACCTGGGAAAAGCACTCAACGATGTAAAATGGTGCAAGTTGTTTAAAACTCTAAGTAGGAGTAAGCTATGAGGAAAGATGGGTAATAAATAATATGTATAAAACACAAGAGGGAACACTGAGAGTGAAAGACAGTGTGAGACAGGGATGTAGTCTTTCGCCCCTACTTTTTACTCTATCACCTTTCACGTAAACTCGCTGAATTGTAAATTGTTGCTCTTTTGTTTATTTAATTGTGATTATTGGCGTAACAACGCATATATGAAAAGAGTTACGTGAAATACTTTTAGCAATGCTGTACTTTGAATTTCTTTATCATCATTACCTTTTAGCGAAATAATATATATATATATATATATATATATATATATATATATATATATATATATATTGAAGTCTTATTGTTCTGTATCTGGCCTACAATTTAAGGAACGATTTTTCGTAACTGTAACTCATGCTAAGAATCAATATATCTTCCCTACTTCATAATTATTGAAAATTGAAATTACTTTGTTATGAACACTGATGTTACAGTTCGTATGATCGTTCAAAAACACAAGGTTGCAGTGGATTTTATTTCTCGGTAAGATACTATTTCATACCACGACTAGCCCAAGAACATGAGACTCTCATTAAAAAAAATTACGTTGTCACTATAAAGTTTGCCAGATGAGAATGGAGCACAGCAAGATTCCTATCCGATTTTGAAGGTACATTAACTTATTGGTACTGTGAATTATATTCTATCAGCAGCCCGCGTCAACCTGCAACACATCATAAAATCTGCTGATCTTCACTGCCAGTCTGGGAGCTAAAGAAATAATATTATTTTACTATTATTTTACCGCTTCCTTGCGGTATGCTCGACTATATTGCAAGTCGTTTAAATACGCCGCGGCAGCGGCTCTTCGTTCTCCACGCAGCTCAGCACCACAGATAATATTTATATAACTGAAAAATGT